>NC_000078.6:13520000-14205000 GCF_000001635.26 Mus musculus | reverse complement strand
TTGTTTTAGGTGTTCTAATAATTTTTAAATAAACCTTTTCTTCCTGTACATGATAGCGCCCATGTGCACCTTATCAATAAGCTGGAAATGCATGTAGCAAGGGTTATTAATCAATTGAGCCTACTGTGATTAGATAATTAATAAAGGAAAGGTACTTGACAAAAGGGATAGATTTTAAATTTTTAATGCCTTATCATGAATTAGTGAGTAGAATTTTAATGGGCACTTAAGCTTCCTACTGTTCAATCTGGCAAGGAAAAAAGCAGCTTTTCTGTGCTTGCTGGGTTAGTGTGGAGAGTGGGAGGCATCTGGTTGGATCCAGGGGCTACTGGTTCTAAGTGAATGGGTTGTGCTGGTCCTTTAGATCTGGTCTCACTCTCTTTATGTGTCTACATAGGCAGGGATAGCAGCAGTGCTTAATATCCTTGGCTTGTTATCATTTTTTCTTGGTATAGGCTTGTGAGTATTAAACTGAAGATCTTGCCATATTGGCGAGCATTCTACCACTGAGCTCCACCCTCCGCCCCATAAATCATTTGGTAATATGTCCTAATAACAGTCTGCACCCAGCCAGCCAAACAAGGGGGGGGGAGGTTGGAAAATAACAAGATGGTTACTAAATTCTGGATCTCAAGACATACATTGGAAATATATTTTTGAACTTTTAAAAATTTTCAAGGTCCAGTGGAGGAGCTAGAGAAAGTAGCCAAGGAGCTAAAGGGATCTGCAACCCTATAGGTGGAACAACATTATGAACTAACCAGTACCCCAGAGCTCTTGACTCTAGCTGCATATGTATCAAAAGATGGCCTAGTAGGCCATCACTAGAAAGAGAGGCCCATTGGACACGCAAACTTTATATGCCCCAGTACAGGGGAACGCCAGGGCCAAAAAGGGGGAGTGGGTGGGTAGGGGAGTGGGGGTGGGTGGGTATGGGGGACTTTTGGTATAGCATTGGAAATGTAAATGAGCTAAATACCTAATAAAAAATGGAAAAAAAAGTATCATAAAAATTTTTTTTCAAGGTCTTGAGGAAAAAAGTAACTATTTAAATAAAAGGTAATTGAGTTTATTTGAAACGTAAGAGTTTCATACAAAGTTTATGCATTGACCTGGAGCACTTGATGAAACTGAGCTCCTCAGTTCTGAGACTGTAAGACCCCCGATGCTGGGCCTCCGCTCAAGTCCCGGGATGAGCTGGCCAACACCCCAACATCTCGGGAGAAAACCACACCTGATGCAAACTGCAAGAGGTTTTATTATCAGCTAGCTGAGGACAAAGTCCCTCCGCCATGCAGGGCAGGGGAGTTCGACCCTGAGCGGTGACAGTAGGGGGCTTTTAACAGCTAGCTGAGGAATTGGGAGGAGTTGGGAGGAGTTGGAAGGAGTTGGGAGGAGAGTTGGGAAGAGTTCTTCTCTTCTAGGTGTCCTTGGTGTAATTTACAAGGCAGGAGTGGGGAGTGAGTTCTTTCTGAATTTTTATCTCCGTGTCCTCGGCACAGGAAGGCAGGCATCTCTGGTTGTACAGTATAGAAACAAAGAGGCTTTTTGCTGGCTATAGAGAACAAAGAGCTTCTTTCTAGCTGTATTTTTAAAGATCAGGGAAAACAAGCTTGGGGAACATCCAGGGGCTTTACCTTCCAGGGAGAAATGTTCTAAGTCAGGGTCTCACAATATCACAAGCATTTGCTAGCACACTTGGCTTATGAATTCTCTGGCTCCAACTTGGTCCTTATTCTTGTAAAGAGAGCTCTCTTTCCCAGACCCCAAGCTGGAAACCTATTCAGCATCACTAAAATACTACAATTCCTTGAATGTGTGTGTGTGTGTATGTCTGAGTCTGTGTCTGTGTCTGTGTCTGTGTCTGTGTCTGTGTCTGTGTCTGTGTCTGTGTCTGTGTCTGTGTCTGTGTCTGTGTCTGTGTCTGTGTCTGTGTGTCTGTGTGTGTGTGTGGAGGGAGAGAGAGAGGGGAGGGGAAGAGACCTCTTAAATTGGATTTTTTCTAACTGAGCTTTCTGTAGGTCGGTAGCATCAGTTTTAGAAGTAAAGTTTTAGAAGATCATATATTTTTTCTGATTTAGTCTCATGATTAATTTGATATTAGGAGAATCTAAAAATCTTATCAAGTTACACTCTAAAGACTATGTTATTATACCCTGAAGTTTTACATTTCTTTTCTAACTGTGATTTGCAGAGCTATCTTTGAAAATTCTTAGTTCAGCTGTTAAATTAATGTGTTCTTGATGGTGAAATATAATATACTAACAGACAATGAAATTTCTTGTATTTTCTGCACACCATAGAGAAGAAATGGCAATTGTATACCTTGAATTACATTGCACTTACATTTTATGCTACTCTCCTCTAAGAAATACAAATAAAAGTGACTTTGCTTCTCCTATTATTTGTGGTCATTCACCTAATGTTTATCAAGCATACATGACATAGCTATTTGAAAGAATTATGTGATCTAAACAACTTTGGAGTAACCAGATTTCATAAAAAATAATTATGATAATTTCCAGAAGGGAGACTGATTATTAAAATGAATGTATGATACCATGATATAGTTTATGTAGACTGAACAGGTTATATTTGGGAATAGATGTATACATACATGTACATTTGTAGCAACAATTAATAGAAATAGGCCATGAACTTGAAAGATAGCAAAGAGGAATGAATTCAGATTGTTTAGAAAGAAAGGAGAGAAATGGTACAATTATGTTATAATCTGGAAAAGAAGAAATATTACTTTTTTTTTTTTTTTACAACTAACTGAACTTTACAAATCTCTCAGGAAAGGTTTTGGAAGTGGAGAATAGGATTCAGGTCCTTTTGTCCTTCAATTCCTAAATAACAGATTTGTCATGTGCAAGGGGAAATTCATTCCTCTAAATTTATAGAAAAACAGAGGCTATTTCAGGAACAATTAAATCAAATGAGGCAGAATATAAATGAATCCCATTTTAGGCAAATATGACAGAAAATTCATGCCACATGGATTTTCTAAATGTAGTAATTGGGATATTTCTTATAACCTAGAATAGATTACTGTGTCCCAGATAAATGGCTTAATCTAACAAAGAAGCCTTGCTGTTATATTTCATTTTTTTATTATTTTTGAAACTAGTAGTGAATTGTTCATTTGTTACAGAGAGTTTTCCCATGTTTTGCAAAACATGGAGTAGGATCAGAGTGTTTGGAGAGGAGAAATGGGTGAAGCCTTAAAAGGTGTCCAGTGACTGGGGGCCCTTGCTTGGCTGCAGGTGAGATGGGATCATGAACTCACCTTGCTTTTCAAGTTGGATGTTTACTGACTTTCCTGATGCACCAAAAATATACTACGCAGAAGGTTTACAATAGCTAAGCGCATAGCTCCTGCCTCAGGGAGCAAGTGGCTCACTGTACTGAAAAGAGCTGTTTTTTAAGGGAAGGAAAAAATATAGCTTCTTCTAAAGACACAGTCTGAGGCTTCTTACCCAAGTAGAGAGTCTGGAGCACCTCTGTGGAAGAGTTCATCGTGAAATTGGCTTTCAGGAGGGATTAACTCTGCAATAGACTACTGGTGATGTCCTTAAGAAAAAGGTGTGTGTATGTGGCGGGGGGGGGGGGGGGGGTATGGGAGACTTGAAATGTAAATGAAGAAAATACCTAATTAAAAAAAAAAAGGAAAAAGAAAAAAGGGTGCTTCTTGCAGGGTCATAGTCTTGTATAGGAAATATTGTTAAAAAGACACAGAAGGAAATTTAAAGAACAATATCATTGGTGTTTGAGGTTAACTGTTTTTAGAGGTGTGAGTAGAGAGAAAAAAAAAACCTGAAAATTTCAGAAGTTACCAGGATGAAGGAGCTGATTAAGAGGAAGAAAAATAATGTCATGCTTAGAGACATTATTAGAGTACAAAAAGCCAGTAAACCCAATGAAAGAGAACAGGATTTGGGAAGAGTCTCTTCAGTAAGATGGCTAGGGTGCCCAGAGTGCCAAAGGCCTAAGGATTTTGTCCTGTGTGTGAAAGGGGGAAATAAAATGTAAAGTTATACTTTCTAAGTTAGAGCTCAGAAAGTGGTAGGCTTAGGGCAGAGGATCTGTAGGCAATGGGTCAAGGGGCCTATATGTATAATCCTCATTAAAGATAGAGTTTTCTGCACAGTGCCTATCATGCATGTTTCTTCTTAATCCTATGGCTTTGGTCTGTCCTTGTGTCGTAAAATAGAAATTGAGTACTTTATCACAAATGGTCTGCAGCATTATCTGGAGAAGGAAGCTCCTATCACCTACATCCAGTGCCATCTATTATCAACCAATGAAGAGGCAGTTTGTAGAGGAGGTTGGGGATAGCCATCCTGTTTGTATCAGAAGTTGGCATTCCTCTGCCTGAATAAGGACTCTAGACATGGGAGGTATTTGCTGTCTGAATTAGAAAGGGCTTTATCAGCCATGGATCATACTATTTTTATCAGAGGAAGCTGACATGCATATCTGTTACATCTCAGATGGCATTTGGGAAACAGTTGATTGCAGATGGTCCATTTGATTTCCCATCTCCCTGTCTCACAGCCTCTATCCACAAGATGCTTCAAGAAGCAAAGAAAATACAACAAAAGCCCAGAGAGGACCTTGGCCAGGATAGTGCTGACTATCATTCAGGATGTTCATGCTTAATATAGAGAATGTGAAGAAAGTATGACTCAGGATTCAAAAAGCTGTCCATCCTTCCTATAGCAGGAGCCAGAAACAAAACATTTACTAAGCCTAATCATGCTCCTTTATTTCTTTAACACAATGGGACAATCCTTTGGGGGAAGGGAATGAAAGGAGCAGTAGTTACAGCCTAAGGTGTGAGGGCAAGATTAACAAATCCTCTAATTATTATCTACTAGATAGAACTTCTAATTGCTAACCCCAGCTCAGCTGCAACAGTGAAGGGGGAGATTAAAAATGCAACAAACGTAAGAAAAGAGGCTTATATAAACAAAGGCAAAGAAATGAGGCCAAGGGGTTTTCATGTTAAGATTACAACACTAAGATTATAACTGTTCCAAGCACTACATCGTATTCTCCATTGCCACTCTCCTGCCTTCAGAAAATGTCAGCCACAACTGTCTGATGAAGACCCTTTTGGGGATTTAAAACCAAGGAGCAGACTCATGGACAGAAGCTCCTGAACTCAGTTATACGCCATTGCTGTGGTATGAGGCAGAAATCAGGATTTCAATGAAAAGGCACTGGTGAAGCAGGCTCACTGAGCAAAGGTTCACCCTTGAACCTGCTGGGACTCAACACCTAAGGAGAAACAATTGGAGGGAGGAAGGATTCGCTTTTGTTTGTTTGTTTGTTTGTTGTTTTTGTTTTTTGTTATTTTGTTTTTTGAGACAGGGTTTCTCTGGATAGCCCAGGCTGTCCTGGAACTCACTTTGTAGACCAGGCTGGCCTCCAACTCAGAAATCCACCTGGCTCTGCCTCCCGAGTGCTGGGATTAAAGGCGTGTGCCACCACGCCAGGCCTAGGTTTCGTTTTGAGATACAGTTTAAGAAGGCAGAGTACACAAGGTGGGGAAGTCATGGTATCCACAAGTTGAGGCACATCTCATCCAAACTCAGGAAGGAGAGACAGAGAGAGAGAGAGAGAGAGACACACACACACACACACACACACACACACAGAGAGAGAGAGAGAGAGAGAGAGAGAGAGAGAGAGAGAGAGAGAACTGCTTCGTCTCAGTTCCCTGTGTCTGTTTCATTCAGTCTGCAATCCTAGTCCAAGACATGCTGCTGCAGATATTTGGAGTGGGTAGTCTTTTCTCAGTTAACCCTTTCTGGAAATAACCTCAAAGACACACAGATTTACAGGGGCATTGCCATGTAGATTTCTAGATCCCATAAAACAGTCTTGAAGACTAGCCACTACCTAAGCTTCCTGCATCTTAATCTACAATTCTGGCACTTGCCTGTCTCTGTAGAGTTGGGACACACACACACATACACAGATCATATGAGGTAGGTTTATTACCTAGAGGGAAGCAATAGAGACTGTGGAGATCTAGGATTCAGGACAAGCTTATCTGTTGAGGTTCAGAGAATCACCCAAGGGCAGGTGCACTCCCTTTTGTTTACAACTATAGCTCAGATATTAAAAACTAAACTAAACTAATCTAAGCTAAAATATAGCCTGATCTGGATTCACATCCCAAGAGAGCTCGACTCACAAACACAAAGCATGAAAGGAAACCAGTTTCTAGAAAGGACTGAGTCAGACTTACAGCTGGTTCCTTCTCTTGAAATGTACATTTCAGAGTGTTTCACACACTCTACAGTTTTTCTGGAGAACTACAAATAAGAAAGAAAAGCAGAAACTAGATTTATCCGTTGCTACTCATAGAACTACAGCACTCCAATAGCTGGAAAACTCTTAACTCTACCAAGGAAGACCTGGGTCGTCCTGTAGAATAGGAGGCTTAGCTGAGCTGCTTCCAAATCTGAGAACAAAGCTATAAGAAGCAAGGGACAACTTTCAAAGTCAACTGGGAGAAGGAAAATGCAAAAGAGATCCACAGTCAGAAGTGCATAAATCTGAATGGTAATAAGCCACGCAATATGTAGACAAGTAGGGTCATTCCAACTACTTGATTAGACAACTAATTATAATTAGTAATGCTGTGTGGTTTGGCTAATCTGATTAAGAAACGATGTGTGACACTGTCAAATTATACCTGCAACAGTAGAGTGATGTCTATGGTATTGGAATGTCAGGAGGATATTTCGCTTGGTAATATAGGTGTTGTCTCTGTGATGGCTTTAACATCTATTCGGTCTGGCCCTGGTTTTCCTGAACCTGAATTTTTCATCTTTTGACTGGAGGAGAAGATCCCTAGTTCTAGAGTTAAAATTCAGTTACTTTAATTCTGACTTGTTAATTGCAAACAGCAGAATCTGTAAGCAAGGTATAAACCTCCCTCATCATGGCTTATCTCTCAGGGAGGCTTTTGTGGGGATGAAGTGGGAACATGTGTACAAGCCACCCAGCAGGACTGCCTAGCATGACACTCTTCTCATGATTAGCAATTGTTAGTATCACCTAGGCTCTTCAGCAATTTTCCATTGTGTAGGTCTTATTTGCACAGTGCAAGTGCTCTCTAGCTCCACCGATAATATTAAAATCTTAACTAGTGCATGGTCAGAACCATGAGGTAAAGGTCTGGCTTTGACTTCAAAACACTATCACTGTTACATGAAATAGCCATGCTAATTACCAGCAAAAGAAAGACCACAGCTAAGAAGTCAAAAAGAGGGAAATAGAAGCAAAAGGGGGACAAGTGACTAGGATCTTAATCTGAAGATAAAAAAATACTTCATAATTCATTAGCACTAGCAAGAATCAAGCAAAAGTCAAAAAGGCTGGAGCAGCGGTTCGGTCTGCAATGTGTTTGGCACACATACATGAAAACCTGGGTTTGATGCCTCGCACACATATGAAAAGCCTGGTATGTATGTGTCTATAACCCTGGGGCTGGGGATGTAGAATCAGGATGATCTCTAGGGCTATCTCGTCAGTCAGCCTAGATAAATCAAGAGCTCCAGGCTCAATAAGAAGTCCTGTCTCAAAAAGTTACCTAGATATGAAATAATCCCTTGAAGCCTGGTAAGTTCTTCCAAACCCATGGTCATCCAGGCAATCCTGCTTAAACTCAATGGGCCTCGAAAAAGGCTTTAAAAAAGTAATATTTGAAGGTATGAAATAGTAAGAAGAAGGGAGTTATTGATGGCTGATGATTGGAGAAAGTATTATAGTAATCCAATTTTATTTTAGACATGTATGAAACTGTAACACACACACACAGCAAAATGTCCTAAGTAGAAAACCTCAGACTTGACTTTATTGAATAGATTGAAATCAAAATGTAGTCAAAGTATTGAATAAACATAGACTTATATGAAACCTGAAAAATATAAGGTTTCCTCTTGTGTCCCACACCTACAATACTTCATTACATAAATAAAAATATTCTAAAACGTAAAAACAGCAATCTAATACACTTCTGATTACAGCAGCATGAATGAAATGTATATGACCTGCATTAAAACAGGTAGACAGCGGAACATAAAAATAAAATGTGAAGTCAGGCAGGGGTGGCACACGCCTTTAAGCCCAGCACTTGGCAGGCAGAGGCAGGCAGATTTCTGAGTTCGAGGCCAGCCTAGTCTACAGGGTGAATTCAAGGTCAGCCAAGGCTACACAGAGAAACCCTGTCTTGAAAGACAAAAACAACAAAAACAAAAAAGAATAAAACATGAGCCAGTGGCGATATGGATTCTCAACCTTGGTTAGGGAAAGTTTCCTCATGCTTGTATCTGTGGCCACTAGCAACTTATAATTCACAATGTCTGTCAATTAATATCCAGTGCAATGAATGCACTTCATTAAGCTAAAGCCTGTACTTTCCATTAAAATGAATGCAATAATAACCAAAATCCACTGGCAGCAACTTCAGCCAATTGTCTACTGTGAGTTCTGGGCTAAGCATAAGAACCAAGGCAATTGCTAACAATGTTTATCTGTAATGCTCAGCAGCAACAGAAAACCAACAAGCAGCCCAGGAAGAGATGAAATGTGTCTCTGCTTTCCCTGAACTTTGTCCATCCAATTTACCACCTCCCAATGGCCCTTCAAACACAGATAAACATTACTCTCTGATTGAAAGCTAATTTATTTTGAACTCATGTGATACAAAAACAATGCTATTTCCATTTTCACTTCAACCTATTTGCTTAAACCTCAAATCTATGACAACAGTGTCTAAGGTAAAGCAGCGATCAGAGTGGTCAGCCCTGAGGAGCAAACAGTCCTGAGTGTAAACTCCAGATTTACCTGTGCTAATTATTCTGAGTAAATATTATGTAGCCAGCCCAGAAGGTAGATAGTTCAAAGCAACAAATAACATAAAGCTTGCTGATCATGGTGCCTGGTGGGTTCCATAAAATCACAGTAACAATTGTTTCACCAGCACAATTACTTCTTACAGAAAGAGCAGTTTGATGAATGTTACCTCAAACAGAAATAATAGCACCAAATCCAATAATAAAACCATGAGTAGATGTGGGCTTCCAGGCTCAAAGCTATTTGTATATTTTGTCTCACCTTGTATCTCCAGGACTAGAACATCCCTGACCAAGCAAGCGTGCTTAATAAACACTGAATTGGCTAATGAAGAGCTCAGGGAAATCCTGGATTCTAACAGCTCCCTTCAGAAATACCAGGACACCTTTTTCTCTTTACACTCACACCTGCAGCTTGAGCTATTTGCATGAGAAAGAGAGTTGGTAAGAGCACTCCAGTCAAGGATTCTCTGTGTCCCTTCCAGCACTCTAATGAGTACTATTTCTGTCTGCTTGGGAGGAAAAGTGAAGTGGGCGCCTGGAGCAATGGACACCAGACCCAAGTATTAAACCCCAGGCTTCTCCTGCTTTCACAAGCCCTGTGGCTATGAGGTCGTAATAATAACCAACAACTTACATCTGAAGAATTTTGGTGGCTGAGAAGCCTAAACCAGCAAGGTAAATACAGTTAAGCAGTGGTATAGCTGTTTTTCCCTCCCAGAATAAAGAGAAATCACCTTTAGTTTTGTCCACATCCTAGGTAAGGTCCTATAAATGATTAAGTCAGAGAACTTGAAAGCTGTCACAGAACAAAACAACCTATGACCGTTTTAGTCACCTGGGAAAGCACCCCTGGGTTTTAGTCATAGCAGCAGCTTGTATTAAAGAACTGCAAAAACACTTACAGAGAAGAGAGACATGGAGTAACCTAGAAAGGAATAAAGAAGCATCCGGAATAGAAGGCGGGAAGGAAGTGAGCAGGGGTTTTAAAATGTAGTCCAGTTCGGAATGTGTTTTAGGGACGTCATCTTAAAGTTCAGTCAGGGCAGAAGCTACTGCTTTCTATACTCGAGCACACAAATTTATACATGAAAGAAAAAACTTTCTGCTCAATTTTTAGCTGGTAAGAGAAGAAAACGAAATGCTGGTGTAGAGGGAGAAGTTCGGTTTTAATTCTATTCTTTTTGTACAGAGAAAAGATTACAAACAGGAGGCTGGCATCTGCTAATCATTTGTTCTGGACAAACAGTAATGAATGTTTCAAACAGTTCAAAGCATCTTGTCTGATCAAAAGAGAAAGCTGGCTGGAAAAAAACACAGAATTCAGATAACAACACAAATGCTGGGTGGATCAACAGGTGGAACCGTCCTCCTAACATCTCCTTGGCACCAAGTGACCTCTGTCTTCAAGGTCAGCTAGCCAGAGAGATGTGCCAAAAGGGTAGGATGTGTTCCCCAGAGCTGGCATTTTCTTTTCAAAAGAGAAGCCCAAAGCAAAGCTTGCCCGCTGGATCAGAAGCCCATATTAGAGCAAAACACCTAGAGAGGAGCACAGTCCATTAACAGCGCACACAGGCTCAGCTGAATAGGAGAAGGAAGGCTGCCATCTATGCACCGAGGCATAACAACACAATTATCAGCAGCAGTTCCTTTGATTGTGGGTCCTTTAACGAACTAAAATCATTGTAATAAGAAATATGTAGAAGATAGTAACATATGTCAAAATGTATCTCAGTGACATTGGTAAGATTTTAGTGTAATTGGTAAGATTTAAGTTTGGTGTTTAAGAGACTCCTGGCCTGCTTAGACCATTTAGCAATCTATTGGCCCAACTCTTCACCACAACATCTCAAGATTATAATCCAGATCTTTAAAGATCTCATTAGGCTGGCTGGCTTCCTGACAAGAATTTAAAGCTTATTTTAAACATGGGGGGGGAAGCACATTGTTGTTATCTCCTTTGGTTGAAGATTATAATGATGAAGCACTCAGCTTTAACTGGCTGAGGAGATGGACTAAAATAAAGTACTCCCTGCACCAGCCTGGTGACCTGAGTTTGAGCTCTAAACCTCCATAAAGGGAGAAGGAGAGAAAGAGCTTCAAACCGTGGCCCCCGATTGCCATATATATACTGTGGCACAAGTGACCGACTTCACAGAAACCCAATAATTTTTTGTTGAATATTGTGCTAAAAGATGCCAGCATTTACTCCAGAAACATGCATGCATGCATGCATATGTGAGAAGGTATGGCTAGTAACACAGGTCACAGGTGTGGTAAAACAGGGAAAGTGTTTTAACACCATCTGCATGCCTCTCTTTAAAATCATTGTAATTTTGTCCCAGGTGTCACTAAGGCTGGCAGGAGCTAAGAAATCTCTCTTCTACCCACCGAGTTTTAACCTTGAAAGTAATCTCAAGATAGGGTAATCAGAAGGGTGAATGTGACATCGTTACTATTCTTAGAAATTGTATAAGAACCAGTCACCTGGGGTTTCCTGATAAAACCCAATTTGAAGAATATTACTCAGACTGGAGAATCAATGGATGAGCTTCCCATGTTCCTTATTGTATCAAGGTCTATACATACACTCTCTTACCGTTTCTGACCCACTCACCAGCTACTTGCTGCCAGGGGACAGTGGGTAAGTATTTTTTTAAGCCCCTAGTCTCCCTTTAATTGATTGGTGTATAAGGAAGAGAAATATGACTCTCAGCAGCCATCAAAGTAAGGCCCAAGGAACATACTAGAAGAACAAAAGAAGACAAAACACAGAATTCAGAGAGCTCTGTATGAGGTGTTCTACCCTCACAGGGAAAAGAGTACATCTTTCCTGACATTGGAAGAAACGATGCCTCTCTCCCGTTTTCAGATAATCTTCAACTAGTAAATCAAATATCAGGACTCTGGTCAGGAGGCAAACCTAGAGGAGAAGACCACTGGCGCTTGGAAGGGTAATTCTGCTGTTCTCCTCCTTACTACATGAACAGTTCAGCTTTCTCAGAAGTCCTTGCCATGGGCCAGAATACTATGTTAGTTAAGCAAGCCTTACCTTAGCTGAGAACTTGTCACAGATTCTATTTCTCATTGAAATCCCCATGTCACTGAAAGGCTGGAGAATGGAACTCAAAGTTCCTGTAGCCCATGTTAGAGGAAATGATTCCCCAAAGTCGCCGGAGCCTGTGAATTTGTTTCCTGATATGGGAAAGAGGCACTGAAGTTGCAGATAGAATTGAAGAAAATATAGATTATCCTAAATTACCTGGTGAGCCCAACATAATAGTCAGAATCGGAGAAAGGGAGGGAGAAATCTGAAGTAGAGGAATGCCAGGATAGGAAGGACTCAGCCTGAACAGCCGAGGAAGAGAACAGGAACCCTAGAATATAGGCAGCCTCTGGAAGCTACAGAAGATGAGAACGTATCTCTGAAGCCAACAGTAGGCCATGATAGAAGTGCTAAAACCTGAATTCAGCACAGTAAGACCCATTTCAGACTTAACAGAATCAAAAGATGAATGTGGTTGTTTGGAGCCATGGCATATGTAATCATGTCTTAGATTTGTCCAGAATTGAGTAGACTTTTTTTTTCTTCCTGTTACAAGTTGTTTGTCTCAGCCAGATGCAGCAACCTGGGAGAGAGCCTGGTTTTCAGACACAGATCCTGGACCACCTTCTACTGGAGGGTTACAAATGTTTGCTTCCCTCTAGCATGGAAGGTTTACAAATACAACTTTCCAGAGAGTCAGAAAAGACTTAGAGCATCATATCCGTTTCCTATACACAGTTTGCAGTAACATAGGCCAATTCCCCATCACCATTCAGAAGAAAAAAAAGTATCTATCACATAGCCTATACAGAAGTGACACATGCCATACCCTGCCTTCTTTTGAGGTTTAGACACTCTCTTTTTTGCATATGTTACTCACAAAGCATCTCTACATTTTGAACTGTGAAATGCAGAACTAAATTTGAACTATGAGGATTCTCTCCAGTGACTGTCTCTTATGAGACTTATTCACATTTTTAAGTCTTAAAACAGTCAGATCCACCTTCATTCATTGCTTCCTTGAGGCTGTTTAGTCTGCACTGACAACAAGATTCCGAGGCATATTTTTCTGCACAGTAGTGGCTCCTTTCTCTTACACTAGGTAGACTTAAGGAGCATCTGTCTTAAGGGTAATCTTGCCCATCATCTCTTTCAGTTTCAGTTTAACAACCACCTTCAGCAAATTCTCAGACATCCAAAACTTGTGTGGCTACAGAATCCAATAAGAGTCAATATGCCCAGACCACATGCTTCCCTGTACAGCTTCCTGTCCTTTGATGACTTAATTTTCCAGCTGTTAAGTAACTTTTCTTGCTGCAGCCAAAATTGTTTTCCCTATCTTTTCTCCATCATAGATGGCTAAGTCTACAAGTAATCTTCCTCTCTTTCTGTCTTCTCTCTCAATAAAGAGACTGAACTTTAAGAGCCTTTAACCTACTTTCTGAGTTGTTTCTCTCTCTCTCTCTCTCTCTCTCTCTCTCTCTCTCTCTCTCTCTCTCTCTCTCTCTCTCTCTCTGTCTCTGTCTCTCTCAACTCATGTGGAACCAACCTTTCAGCTGGATCAGTACTTTTGCTTCCTTTCATCTTGCTCTTGGGCCAATCACACGTCTCCAGGTTCTATGGTGTTCCCAGCAGGAGAGACATAGATCCTGTCAGTTATAGATAACACACCAAAATAAACGCAGCCCACCACATAAAAGGTGTCTTGTGACAGCAATTTCCAGAAAACCAAGCCTCTTTTCAGTCTTGGTTACCTTCTTGGTCACTTTTAGGATGTGCTTCCTGAGTTATTTTATAAATATCTATCCATGGTTTTTTTCTATGACATGCCACGCCTGTTTTCCGACAAATAGTTGTGTTATCAGAAAAAGCCAATAGATTATATTTGATACATATGTATTTTTTCATGGCCAAACCCTTTTTCATGGTAACCCCTTAGCACCTTATCCAGGTTTTATGCTTCAATACCCGTTGCTCGACACTGGCTGACTATATGCTAAGAGGGGTATCCATTAAAGGTGACGCTATTCAAGCCATTCATATCCTGGGAAAAAATTGAGTTCACTCTCTAGACATAAACCACATATCCTGGCTGAAATGTAAAGTGGAATCCAGCATCTTCTATACCCTGGGGACTCAGTTTCTCTTATTCTCCAAGTAGCTGTATGTAAGTGCACATAATTTTTATTAGCTGATTTGTGTTCTATTTCTCATGTTTCTGGTTAAGAAAATCTTTGTTGTTCAATTGACATATTGCTCCAATTTTGTTTTCCTTTACTTCTCAATTGCTACTTTCTGACTTGACAATGAATATTTAAAAAAACAAAAGTCCTAAATCCTCTCAAACTTGATGAGTGTAACACAACCCTGAGAACAGTTCCCGAGAACTTGTCTTCTAGACATGGGGTGCTTTATTCTGCCCTCATCTCCGTTTTACAAGATTTTCAGCTCAATCTATTTTAGTAACATGCCACCAACAGGATAAAATCGTATTTACTCTCAGCTGTTCATTGCTTAATAATGCAGCTTTTTCCTGTCACTGATATCAGTGTAAGACCTGAAGCCCATAATGCTGATTAGGGATTATGAATAGAACAGGCTAGTACCAACCAACTTGAGACCGAAGCTAAGAGTGGCCACTCGATTCTAGAAGAAAGAAGCCCTAGGTTCAAGACCATGACTATACTAATGAGGCCAACTGCTTTGTCACTAACAGAAGAGAACAAGAAAGTCAGAGGGGAAGAAACACACTCTAAGCTTCCCCCTTTGTGCCGAGAGAAAGACAGCACCCTTATCTATAGGAGATAAGCATGTGCGACATACATTTTTCTTCTGGTAAGATGATTTTATAGAATGAAAAAAAAAAGATAATATTTAGGAACCATTTTGAATCATTGAATTCCGCTCCTCACAGCTGTCTATCTCCTGTTGCTAACAAACCTATTATTTCTTAAACTCAAGTCGAGTATTTTACTAACTAAAATAGGTTAGTTAGCTAACCCTATAGGGTAAAGCCTAAATCACCTAGAACCTAAAGCAAGGCTGGCCACAAACTTGTTTACACATATCTTCTCACCTTAATGCACAGTCTTCTTGACTTCTGTGCCACAAATGGAGTTGGCAGCTTGGAAAAATAGAAGCAAAGGAAAAACCCTCCATGTTTTACAGTTCTTTCTTTTTAACAGCAGCTTGGTGGATTAGGGCACAGTATCGTATAAATGTTCAGGTGCATTCTCAAATTATCACATTTGTCAAGGGCCTCAAGTAGGCCAGGGACAGGTGTCCTTAGATAACCTGTTGAGAAATCCTGCCCTATTATACTTACTAACGTGAAGCCTGGTATGCACTGGACTGTAAGCAAGTACTTACCAATTAATGAGTAATGTCTGATGTCACACTAATAGTTTCCATTGTTAGATATTTTCCCTTCATAAAACTTCTATGACTCTCTTATCAAAACATTTCAACATCTTCCACCATGAAAATATTTTCTTTTTCATGTTTAAGATGTAATGATATCTCACAGGTGGAGTCCACAGTTATTTTTACTGAGGTATCTAGCCCTTAAATTACTTCATCTTTGAAAGGTAGGGCCTCCAGGGGCGATTCAGCACTGGAACTGAAGGAATATGGCTGGCCGGTGAGAGTCTAAGTTCATGGCTATGGCTTCTTTCATTGTTGTCCTATCTGAGCCTCTTTCCAAAGGATAGACTTCCATCTCTAACATCAGATGGCTACTTACCATCATGTAAAGGCATATCCATGAATGCATCTTCTCTAAATTTCACCAATATTTTTTTTCTTCTGCAATGTCTCAAAAAATATTCTGTTTAAGAGAGTTATGCATCTTATTTCCAGACATAGTGAAAAAGCTGCGCCTGCGCAACAGCAAAATGAAAGCCCACTGAGATCCACTCTGAAGGCTTACCTGCACCAGAGGGTTTAGGAGCCATTTGGAGAAATCATTTTTGTTAACTTTACTAACCTTTTGAAATAGGTTTTCTTCAGTGAACAGCTTTGTGAAAGACTCCATTTTATCAAGTGAAACACAAATATTTCCTAATACACTGGAAGTCAGGAGCCTGCATTCCAATTGTGGGTTTGCTGCTAGCTGCTATATATCTTTAGGTAAAATAAATGACTCTGTTAAGGTTCAATTTTCTTGTAGCTAAAAGGAGACAAGTGAGAAGCAGTGTTTGGTTTTCAAATCCTTCTGTTCTAAGTAGTGAAGAAGGAAGTGAGGAGATGCTGCATTGAACACTGGAGACGAGGAAACAAGTGTTAACCTAAGGTGGATGATCCTACCTCATAGACATTTCACAGTGCCAGCCATGATTTCTTACTCAGACACAGTTTTTGTCTTCTTTCACTTTCATGGGTATGTGATATATATGTGTGGGTGCATGTGTTTGCATTTGTCGGGGCACATGTTATGTGTGTACACAGTACATGTATGTGCACATAACTAAATGTGTGTGCTCATGTACATGGAAGCCTGGATTTTATGGTGAAGGAGTCACTCTCTTGCTCCTCTATCTTGTTCATGGAGGCAGGGCCTCTCCTTCAATCTGAGTGCTCACCAATATGTAACTCTCCCTTACGTTACATCTGGAAACGGTCAGCCTGGGATGAAAACATGGCCCTGATTGAAAGCACCCTGGAGTCAGTGGTTGTTGGCCAAGACTGTGGCTACTTGATTCTCCGATTATGCACTTAACAGTAGATGGGGAGACAGTGTGCAGAAACTGTTTCATTTTATTTTGCAGGCTCAACTAATGTAGGTAATTAAGATTCACTGCCTAATTAACTTCAAATGGCTATACAGAGAGTAACATAATTCTGCTATTTTCTTAATATCAAGGTCTATCTTTACACTAAAACTAAATTATGCATAATTGAAGGTCTGACTCTCTGTTCTAAAGCATTGTTTTCGAAGTGACATTCTCATAGAAGTACACTATATTCATCCTGTGCCCTCTGTTTACAAGGAACAGCTAAAAGATCTCTACGGGTTAATGACAGTACAGGGCTCACAGCCACTTGATGATGAAGACTGGGCTTGGGGAAGCCCTTGTGAGAGATTAGTGCTCTTTCAACTTAGCCATTGAGTGCACATCTCATCCATCCTAGATACAGACAGGGTCGAGTTTTGCTTGTGTTGCTCATGGTTTATTGGTTTGAAGTCAAGGGAACAGTGTGGTAGGGTCAATAGGAAAGAAAGAAAGAGCACTCCTTCTTTAAATTTTTATTCAAATGTTTGTTTACTTTTTTCACAATCTACCAGTAAGTGAAGCTGAAACCCTGTCCCATTGCTTAGGAAATGAGTTGCAGAGGCATAAAGTTGGTACAAATCAAATCAGTTATCTGTTACCTGAGATTTAGGACACCCTGAGCAATATATACCAGAACAAAACCCAGCAAGCACTATCCTGTCTAGAGCACTAGAAAAGCCTGCCTAGCTTCAAGTGATGTGGTAGGGCCTGAGACTGGTAGAAAACAGGGAAGAGATTACAAGAGGGACTAACAGTACCAAAGACCAGGGAAACTGAATATGAACTCCATCCTAAAATCACTGTAGATAAACTGACATCATGCATCCAATGTGAAGGGTGTTCTCTACATTTAAACAAATTTTAAATGTCAGGGAATAGGCGGACTCTGGAGAATAAAAACAAGTGAAGAAAATATAAGTTTGTCTCTAGCACAATTAGAGTTTTATGGTTTGTTTGCTATATACTAGTATCTGAAGTTTACTTTGTGAACAGATAGAAGACAGGTGGAAGTAGATTATCTGTCTGAATGTTTTTCTCTTCATTCATTTGCAAGAGATCAATCACAAATCAGGTTACAGTGTTGGCAGAGATGGGAGTCACATTGGAATCTTAAAAGCAGCCTACTCTGAGATTGACTTTCAGACTGACTCTTAAAAAATTATTTAATTGGACCCTTTGTATTATTTTCAAAGAAAAAGCTCTTTGCACAAAGAAAAAAACGGTGAGAGCCTGGACTTCCTGCATGATTGCATATCTTAACCTGCCTCTGCCATTGGAAAGTATAGCTACACTGGAAAGTCCAAAAGTTCATGAGAAGCCTTAAACTGCTTTCTGATCTACTATCATGAGAGATAAGTGTATTATAAAAAGTAGCCTGGGCAGAGAAGTAAATCCGCCTTCACGGCTCTTACTTATGGTAACTCAAGCTTCAAAGACCTGCCTGCCACACCCTTGTTCAGTGGCCAGAAGCCTAACATCCCATACCCTGTATGTGACAGCATTTCTCTTACTTGTCTCAGCCCAAACCTCTGAGGAATTGCCTTAAATTAAAGTTGCCTTTTCAATTTGATGTCATGTCACCCCTAAGCACAATATTGACCTTGAGAAGCCCTGAATGAGGCTTCCTACTGCAGCAATGGTTGATGTCCTGGATCTGTGTCCCTTGACCAAGGAGGACTTACTAGGTTATTTCATCTGCATACAATTTACCAAACTCACACCCCTCTCAGCTCCCATTGTGCTGAGCAGAAATAAACACTCCTTTCCTTCTCATCATTATCACCAAAACCTAATATGGACAAGATTCTGAGTAAGAAGACAGAAGAATCACTATGGTTACTATCCTATGATTTTCATATACAGTTGAGGGACAGTGTTCAAAGATGTGGATTGCAGAAGCAGAATAGACAAAATGATCGAATCTTCTGGTCACACTGCAGTGGCCTCAGCTTCAGAATGAACACATTTATTAGAGTATTAATTAATAGCTTAATTAGTACAATAATTAATTCATTAATTAACATATTAACTAATTATGGCATCTTACAAGGGTACACTGGTTCTTGCTTCAACCATTGCTATGTCTTGATATAACAGCTGCCTAACTTTGGCCAGGGTCTCAAGCTATATTCACTAGGCTGATGAGGGGAGAACTTGATGCCACACCAGCTAAAATCACCCTTTTTACTCTGTGGGAGTAAACAGAGATCATCACAGGGATCAGTTCCAGGATGGAAATTTAATTGGCTGGGAGGCAATGGTGGTGTTATTTGTGAGCAGTGGGATGCATTACTAGGATGCATAACTGTGTTGTGTCTTCAATTAATCTTTAAAGATAAACATGCCCATAGACTTTCTTTTAAGTTCTGGGTAAAATATTCAAATAGAACAAAACAAACAAACAAACAAAAAAAAACAGATGATACAATTTTCTGTCTGAATTCAAATCATGGCTTTGGTTTTGTATAGCTCTCTACTTCAATCAGCCATTTAACTTGTCTATAGAAGCAGGGGTGATAAAGTCCTGGGGATGCTAACAGGGACATATATCAATAAAGTAATGAAGGGACTAGGAAGATGGCTAGGTGGATAAGACCACTTGGTTTGCAAGCAGGAGAAACAGAGTTTGCTGCCTTGACACTATGGAAAAAGCCTGCCATGGCTGCAAATGCTCAGACAAAATCATCTGGACTCTGACAAAGCTTTCCTGAAGTCCAAACTAAGGTTTGACAGCCAGTATAACCCCAGTACTAAGGATCAGAGACAGGCAGATCCTCAGTGATCCCTGGTCAGCGAACTATGCTGAAAGTGTGAACTTCTTGTACAGTGAGTGACATTGACTCAAACAAAGCAAGAAGATGGAGGGCTATAGAAGACACCTACCATCCTGTTCTGGCCATCCTGTGCAATTACAAAGGTGCATACAACTTCTGACTCTCAACATATCATGTCGTGCACGCACACACACACACACACACACACACACACACACATGGGGTGTGGGAGGGGGCACATTCTCATGACTGTTCAACTGTGCCTAAGTCAAACTCTCTAACCAAAACAAGCTGTCACAATTGAGGTGACTTCTGCTAAGTATCTAAACATGGAATGGCATGGAAACTCATCTTTTGCAGATCACTTGCGTGATGACTCTGTAAATAATGAGTTATTTCCCTGATGTGGAGATGAGAAAGGAATTTGACTACTGATCACAGTGACAGATGCTGGGGTCTGGAGCCAACTCAGCTTGCTTTCTGGAAAGCATAACAAACAAAAGCCATGTTTGCTATGACAGAGATTAACATCAGAAAGATGTATGTGAAAAACATGGTCATTTTGAGAGAGGTATAAGCCTGACTCTGTTGCAGCCTGGAAGTGAAGTAGTTGGGACAGACACAACACACAGCCATCTATACAGAAACATATGGATGGCTTCATGCCTGGGCACAAGGCAGGGAAGCTGGAGGCAGAGAGTTCATAGATGAATTTCAAATGCTGCTCTTAATCCTTAATTAAAGATAAAAGCCAACAGCTCAAGCCTCTTCTATTTTTAAATGTCCTTCAGACATTACCAAGTGAGTTGGAGAAATCTCCAACTCAAGAATACTCAAAATAACTTGGGGATGTGAGGTGCTTGTTACTGAAAACCGGGTGAGGAGGGATCTAGCCTGGGAGGAAGGTTTGAGGAAGCCCAGGGAGCCCAGGCTCCAAAGGAGAGAAGTATAGCAACAAAGACAGCGCTCATCCCTCAGAGAGATCAGATGTAGAGAGATCAGATGGAACAGAAGCTGTGAGGAGTAGCAAAGATTAATTTCCGAGCCTTATCTGCTTATCACTGCTTCTCCAGCAAGCTCTCCATGTCAAGAGAGAGAGAACATTTTCATCCTATGTTTTACAAATTTTTTCATTTGTAGGGGATTGGTTCAAGGAACATTGTTTCTTAAGCTCTCTGGGACAAACACAAACCCTTGGATGTTTTCATTTTATTTTAATAGTAAATAAACATTGCACATAGTAGTTATGAATGTATTCTTTTAAAGAGTAGAGATTATGTTTTTTAAAAAATACACCAGACATGAATAGTTAAAATATAACTCGTATAAATATTACACGGCAAAGGGAAAATCACGGAAACAAACTCCAAGCGTTTAATTTCCATGTGTACATGGTCATGTCTGGGGGCATATACACAACCAGAGGCACAGACATTGTGAACAGTATGTGTGGCGTCCAGAGGTCCAGGTCTGTACTTGTACCCCACCTTTTTGGAGAAGCAGTTTGAAGCTGGAGTAAGCTGACCTGTTAGGCTGCCTGTCCAACAAACCCGAAGGACATCCCTGTTTTACTGTCCTCAGCCCTTGTAGACAAACACCTTCTGCCATGCTTGGCTTTTTACACAGGTGCCAGGAACGAAAGGCCTTGATACTATCACAGCAAATACTTTGTTAACTCCCCCATCCCAAACACAAGTTTAATGACAGAACAGCCAAGTTATGGTTAATCTATATGCTAAAGAACAAAGAGGCCATTAAAGGCCATTTTATGGTTTGTTTGTGTTTTGTTTGTTTGTTTTCAGATAACATGCTTGCTCAGTAGCTACAACTGAACTTAAACTCTCTATGTGGCTCAGGCTGACTTCAAACTCATGGCCAGTCTCCTCCTGTATATTAGGACTATAGGCAGAACCCATCATAACTGGCTTATAATTTTTTAATAGTGAAAGAAAATATTTATGACACAACATTATGGAAAAGCTGTAAATCAGAGCTTTAGGTGAGATAGATGGGTGAGTAGACAGATGGATGATGGAGAAAGAGGCAGTCACATGGGAAAGAGACAAAGAAGAAAATTACAGAGATCTGGAAGGAGAATTTACCTTACAGTTGATGCTTCAAAGATCAGTTTTTATGTTTTACTATTTTATTTCTTTAGTTCTACTGTGCCTTGATCTAAAAGCAATTTAAGGTTACTAACAAAATATATACAAGATAGAATTAAATTTGAGAAAATGTAAGCAGGAGGAGAATGAATATAAGAAAGATAAGATATTGCCAGCACGGTGGCTGGTCTATGAAATGTATTCTGTGAAGCACTACATATCAGGTAGGGATCAGCCATAGATTCATGCCTAAGCATTTTAGCCACCGGTACAGAAAAGGAGACAGAATAGACCATGTAACTCTGGAAGACAAAACAAGGCCTTAAAAAGACAACAACAACAAGCCATGTTATTACATTTAAGAAAACAAGGAACAAGTATTTCCAACAACGCTCTTCCTCAAGAGGACCTTGCAGACAGTGATGAATGGTAGGGTTAATGCTCATTGGCCTCTATAGCAAAGTCAACAGATTGCAGTGTCCTCTGTCAGTAAGTCCTTTGTGTAACTCAAGGCAGAGGGCCAGACTATAAGAAAATAAAATAACACCTACATAGTAGATGGTTCTCAATTGCCAGGCTCTCTGATAACTGACTCCCCACATCCTCTCAGTTTATCCTGTCAAATTTTACTGAGTATCATGAGCATCTCTTATTAACAAAAATACAGGCATGGAGAATAATCCAAACTCAACAGCTGTCACAAGGCTGGTCCATGGTCCCACCAAGATTTACTCTTTTGTTCTATTGATTCCCAGCCCAGGAAGAAGAGAAAGAAAGAAAGAAAGAAAGAAAGAAAGAAAGAAAGAAAGAAAGAAAGAAAGAAAGAAAGAAAGAAAGAAAGGAAGGAAGGAAGGAAGGAAGGAAGGAAGGAAGGAAGGAAGGAAGGAAGAAAGAAAGAAAGAAAGAAAGAAAGAAAGAAAGAAAGAAAGAAAGAAAGAAAGAAAGAAAGAAAGAAAGAAGAGGGAGGGAGGGAGGACATCTGATATCTTCCTCTAGCTTCTGCATGTATAAGCATGCACCCAAGACACATCTGTAAATGTATAAACGCCCCCCCCCCCACACACACACCATGGAGAGAGGGGGAATATCTATAAACGACCACATGGTCTAGCATCACAATGGCGAATGCAGTTTAATGAAAACAGCTCATGAGCTATCGTTTTTCTTTCCCTGTTTTTTCATAAATTTCCAACCATTTGACTATGTTCACTTTAAATTACCCAAGCTTAGGACCTACACTGTTTAAATCCATTTGTCTCGCTTGATTTTGAATTGACTCTAAGAGTTCCTGAGGTATGTCTTTCTATCTGATGGTGGGCACATGTGTACACAGCAACCTGGTAACCTGGTCCTTATCATGGAATTCATACAGTTCAACTGGAAAGGCTGTCAATGAAAAGAGGATGTCTGTGGGATCACTGCAAACCATTAATTAAGCCTCTCTCCCTCTCTCTGTCTCTTTCTCTCTCTGTCTCTAGCTCTGTGACCCTCTCCTCTGTCTCTCTCTCTCCATCCCTCTCCCTTCCTACTTTCCTTCTCCCTTCCTCCCTCTCTCTTTCCTTCTCTCTCTTTCTAACCCCCCCCCCCACGTGTGTGCACATGCTTCGTGTACATAAGTGTTCTAGTGTGTGTACATTTTCACGTGAGACCAGAATAGAATCTCTTATTGAACCAGAAGCTCACATGCCTGCAAAGCTGGCTGGCCAGAAAGTTCTACAGATCTGCCTGCCTCATACCCCATGTGCTGTGATTATAGGCACATGAAGCCCTGACCAGATATTTCTGTGCCATTGAGGAACTGAAGTTCAGATCATCATACTTGAAGAGCACATGCTCTTACCCACTGAGACCCAACTGCCTAGCCCCATTTAAACTGGGGCTCCTGTTATAGAGCAGGACCCTCTCCCTCCCTTAAATGACTTAATCCTAACAATACCACCTTAATCTATATTTTATTGTACCCAGTATATAGAAAAATAGCAAGTCTCAAGAATTTTAAATAAAATGAACAAAACAATATTTACTAGATTTGATCATGTTGGTTGGAATTAAGTGTTTTTGGAAAGTATTAAAAGTATCTTTAATTCTTGGGAACACTTTCCAAAACATGTCAAAATCAAGGACAAATATGAGAAGCACTTGACCAAGCAATTTTCTCTGGTAGGCTATTCTAAAAATTCCAATATAACTTTAAATAAATTCAGAATATAGTGAGAGATGGTAGAAATTGAAATCAAATCCCCAAAAGTAATGTTTGATTTCAGTTTATTGAAATCTATCTATACAATGAAAGAGCACACATCTACGTCAATTTTGTCTGTCAAAAGCATTTTAACTTCAAAATATTTTTGCTTTAGACATTTGAATTGAGAAAGTTGGGCTACAAAATAATTTGTGTAACATGATATCATTTTTTTCAGCATTACAAAATGTGTAAAATAGTCACAGAATATAATCACTGGCTATTGATGTTATTTGTGGGAATAAAATATAACCAGTAACTTTAGGGTTTTTTTTTTCCTTTTTCCCTGTATATATTTTCAACATGTTTGTAATGAGCTTGCCTTACTTTGTGAAGAAAACCAATTTCAGAGCAATGGAAATATGATTATACATATCAGAGATCCCATTTTGCGTATCTATCTCTATAAGTGAAAGGAGTCAAATGTGAGTAAAAGGCTGATCAAGTTGGTCAGAGTAGTCTTTTACATTTGTTGGTGACATTGACAGGACAAAGATAGCTTTGAATATCTATGTCACCTTGTGGCCATTTATATATATCCACCCCCCCCCTGTGTGTTGTGTTGTGTTTATACATTTACAGATGTATCTTGGGTGCATGCTTATACATGCAGAGGCTAGAGGAAGATGTCAGATATCTTGATTTATTCCCTTGAGACAGGTCTCTTTCTGAATCTCAATCCAAATTCTGATAAGTATTTAGTAAGAATAAGGCCCTGAAGGTTTGTGATTGCCCAGCAATCATCCTGTCTCCAACTCTATGACCCTTCAGGCCAGGGCAGCTATAGCTTGCTTCTATATGGGTGCTTGGGATATGAATCCAAGTCCTCATGATTGCATAGAACTGGCTGATCCATCTCATTCTAACCCCAGACAACCACCTACATCAGTGTAGGTCCATCCCTTAGGGAAAGCCTGCTTAGATATACAAGAACAACCACCACAACAAAAAGTAATATACAGCTTTTTCTCTAAACGGTTGCATGTTAAAAATTCAAGCCAGTACTAAAGAGAGATACAGAAATTAATTACATTTTTATGTTTGCAGGAAATTTCCTTTCACCTAACTGTTCTCCATCTTTCATTTCAGAAGAACACACCTACTCCCACATATGTAAAAGTAGTTTATTATAGCTTTTATGCACACAGAAAGCATTTGGTAATCAAAGATAATTCTTCTCTCACATGAATAAATGCAGTTCGGACTTGTCTGTCACTAAAAGGCCTCAAAGGAATGGAAAACATAAATGGGCATGATTTTAGTTCTAAACTGTTTTTAAAACATGTTCCAGCACGTTTAATAGCTGAGGGAGCGAATGTCTGTCAGCACATCTCTTTCCTGAAAGCTGCGTATATGCCTTGCTGAATATGAAGATGAATCCCAGCCTTTCATCTAAAACAGCATCTGATAAAGTCAATGTTCTCAGTTACCCCTTCGCTTTTCTATAAGTCTGAGGAAATTTCATCCTTTCATACCGGTAATAAAAAAGGTTTGTCACTGGAATCCACAAATGGGATTGTGTTCTGCTTGTGTCCCTTTCACTGGTTACCAGGCAGAAACTCCTTTCTCTTGTCTCAGCAAGAGACATGAACACAATGTGAGCTTCCATGTAAAATGTCTTACTCAAGACTTTATAAATACTGGGAGTCATTGCCAAAAGGGTACTGGGCAGGTGAGTCTCACTTCTTGTTTTCCACTAAATATTGATAGATTTGCATGTTCCAATTCATGGCTGCAACTCTTTCCCACCTCAGTGGGACATTTGCCCTCTGTACTGGAAGGCACTTCTGTAAAGTGCTCCTCCCTTGTACCAATAGGTCCGAGGCAGCAATGTATTCCAGAAACAGTTCTCTTTCCACCTCCTCAGCAAGTTCACCACTCCATCTCCAGAGCTACTTCCTGGAACGTCCAGAGGATTCTGCTCCTCCATGACTCATTCTTATCTACTGTTCTGATGGTCTCTACCAGAAAGCTGCATTCCTGAAAGCCAAGTCTGCATAGTAATTCTTCTCCATCTGAGCCCTTGGCATAGGTCTTGTCTCAAAACAATAACTACTCAATGAGAGATGGTTATCCAGATCAGAAGCATATGCCAGATGATCTGAGATAGTAAGAAGGGAGGAGAGGAATCAAGACAGAGACGAGGAATAGATACAGTGGGAGAGAATCCATAGACCCGCACTGGCAGATCAGGCCGCACAAGCACAAGGACCTGAGTTGAGATCCGCCCACTTGGGCTACTCCCACATGTGGCAGAGATGATCATCTTAAAATAGGAATTTTGTGGCCAAGGTTTTCTTCCACATTACATATGTTGTTATTAAGCACAAAGAATGAGCAGATAGGGTGGTGGCATTAAAATTTGTACACCTCGAGAAAAATCTATAGACTGGCATTGAGACAGTAGGATAGACTTGAAATTCTGAAAAGTAGTGTGTTAGCCTAAGTTTCATAATCATCATCAAATGTCAGTATACATTTCAAATATCTTTCATCACCTTGTATTCAAATGCTCTTATGAATGTTTCTCTAACTTTATTCCATGGAGTAGGTAAGGAGAGAGAACAAAATGAAACAATCCCCTAGTCAAAAAAATTTGAAATGAGCTATTTAGAAAATTGCTCCTTGGCAGTACTATGTCTATCTTTGAAATACTGTTGTATATTTGAATACCTACCACTATAGAGGATTCCTCAAATCAGATGACTATTAAATCTCTTTTTGGTACTGTATCTACTAGTAGTGTTCTTTGAAATGATTTTCGAAAACAAAGTTCTAAAAACTAGAGTATCTATCACTTTTTTCATTGATAAAGAACGATGGTCAAAGCATGGGGTGCAGTTCCATTGGGACATCATGCCATGAACTCCAAACAAGGTGTTAGGCCTTTGTTCTTTGCTGTCCAATCACTTTTAATATAGCTACATATGGTAATTTATTGCTTAAAATGTAGCACCAAACAGATACCCTCCAGATACAGAGCAGATATTCATTTTTATTTTAATACTAAAATATGAGTATTTTACAAAGAAGTTTATGTTGGATGCATAAACATGATTATATTCTGGTATGTTGAGTTTATAGCAATATACAGTTAAATTATCCCCCCTCTTTATTTTTATTATCAGTTTTAATTGGGTTCTAGAAAATTTTAAATTACAGATGCAACTTGCTTTGTATTTCTGTAGACAGTGCTTGCTGAGTTATTAAACCAGTTGGCTACTTCAGAACACCTCAATTTTTTTGCCAAGAGTCATAGAGGAGAGGCTAAAAACTAGCAGGTGATCTTCCCGAGATGGTTCTGCCACAGGGTGTAAATTTATGATGGATTTGCTTCTTTAGGCAAGACCAAGGAAATTTGATTTGAGGACAGATTCCTGCTATTAATATGTTTTTCCTGTTATTATTAAGTACATAGCAATCACTAGGCACTGATCCACTCTTGAACAGATTTCTTCAGACCTACAAAGATGTACTATCTTGTAGTCATACTATATAGACAAATAGGTAATGATTCTATAGAATTTCTTGACTTGATTCAAATACTTTTAGGAAGAAAGTTTTTAGAGATGTTCTTAGTTGCTAGTAAGATGTAATAAAGTTAGACTCAATAATAGAATGTGCCCACTCCTCATATAGTACGTAAAGGCTGCATAATAAGAAATACAATAAGCTTTCATAATCATACTAAAAAGAGAAATAGACAATTTTGTTGTCAAGGAAAAATATTCAGCTACAAGGATAAGGTCACATGTGTGCACTATGATAAGGCAAGGCCATGTAAAAACTGTTGCTTTGGACTTTTAGTGAGTATATTATAATGAAATACTGTTTTGAACCTAATATCAATATCCTCTGTAACTCCCATTCTATGTAATATTTTACCTCTGAGGTAATTTTCTAAAGAACTTTTTGTCTAAGAAGGTATAAAAAGACCAGAGTAAAGAAATAAAGTGGTTGGTTGAATGGTTTGGTTTGGGGAGCTCTGCCCCATCCATCCATCCATCCATTCATCCATCTATCCATCCATTCAATTGTGTATGTCTATTTGTCTATATGTATGTATGTATGTATGTATGTATATGTGTGTGTATGTATGTAAGCATGCATAAAAACTTGTAGAGTTGATTGTGACAGATAGGCTAGGCCAGAGTGTGGGTATATGAATGTTTTGAGTATATATGTGTCAGCATATATTTCCCTGTATAAAGAGCATCTAATTCCTTTCCTTTCCTTCCACTCTGGATCACAAAGAGTTAACCAGATTAGCTAGAGAGGCTTCTGACTGATTCACCAATAGAAGGGAGCACCAGCAATAAATACTTTTATTTAATTCTCCACCATCAATCCATGCTGTTTTACTATGAAGTGCTAAACTCCAGAGACTTGGGGTTTCTGACCTCAGTGGAACTCAGGCAGGTGAGCAAAGTAATTTAGAGCAAAGTAATTTAGACTTCAGACAGGTAAATGTTTTGTTATAGAAAAGGCAACCCAAAGTATCTCACAAGACCAAGTCTTGCCTCCGCAAATGCTCTACCTGCTTGACTACCTCAAGAGAGAACCTGAAAGAACTGTCAGGGTTGGTCCCCAGCTGACTTTGTTCATCAAAACTCCAAATGCTTCTAGTTGCATATGTATCAAAAGATGGCCTAGTCGGCCATCACTGGAAAGAGAGGCCCATTGGACACGCAAACTTTATATGCTCCAGTACAGGGGAACGCCAGGGCCAAAAAATGGGAATGGGTGGGTAGGGAAGTGGGGGGGAGGGTATGGGAGACTTTTGGGATAGCATTCTAAATGTAATTGAGGAAAATACGCAATAATAAAAAATATTTTTAAAAAGTATTTTATTACTATCACCATCAACATATCATCATTGTGTGTGTGTGCTACGTGTATGTACGTATGTATGTATGTATGTTTGTGTGTCCCTGTATGTATGTGTTTGTGTGCTCTTTCTTCTTTCAGGTTGTCTCTTGAAGGTAGCTGAGGGGGAAGAAGAAGGTACCAGCCTCTTCTATAATAAAATGTTTACATATCTTAAGTCTAAGTTACTTTGCAGTGGTAGCTGACCTATCTGAGTGAGTGTGTGTGTGTGTGTGTGTAGGCATGTGCCACAGTGCATGTCAGAGGGTAACTTTCAGGAATTGCTTCTTGCTCTTTCCTTGCACTTTGTTTATACAGGGTCTCTCTTGTTTCCCTTGCTGGCCTGCGTACTGGTGGAGTAAGCACTTCTAACTCACTAGTCCCTAGCTCTAAACTCTTAAGATAAAATGTTTGAAAATAGACAACATTTTGGAGGACCTGAGGTGTACATGTTAACTGTTGGATGGAATGACATTAAACATAACACTCTGGTTTGAGGAACGGGGAGAAAGCAGTTACTAAGAACAAAATCTCAAAATGTTGCTGAGAGTGAATGCCAGATAAATAACAGAGATAAATACCTCATAAAGAAAAAAAGTGCCCAACCCTTGGTTTCACGGATTTCAGTCCTTAGCTCTTGACTCTGTTGCCTTTGAGTCTGTAACAAGGAAAATATTGCAACAGGGTCACAGAAAACAGAAATTTACTAGTCCCAGTGCAGCAGACAAGAAGCCAGGTGAGAGGAGAAACATTTGGAATCTCGATATCTCCTCAAGGGAGTGACCCCAATAGAAAAACTTCCTCCATTTTGACCTCACCTCTTGAATTCCAATACAGCCCAGTTCGCCATGTGCTAGGATTAAAAGCCTTTAACAACAAGGTCCGTAGGGAAATGGATCCATTCATAACTAGATTGATTGACCTAACAAGCAACATCTCCTTTGTCCCACACTTCACTTTTAAAAAATAATTATTTACTTTTATTTCATTATGTGGGTGTTTTGCCTGAGTGGTCGTCTGTGTGACACATGTGTATCTTCCCCATACAGGCTTGCAAAATATGTTATATTATCTGGAACTGAGTTTAAGGTGTTTGTGAGCCACTCTGTAGGTACTAAAAATAGCACCTGGATCCTCTGAAAGAGCAGTCAATGTTCGTAACCAACACACGCGCCTCTCCCCATTTTACTTTTATAAATAGCTATCCTCATTCAGGAGTTTCTGAAAAAGGTTTTTCAACTTCCGAACAACCAGAAAACGTGAATTATTAAAAGACAGGAAGATAAAAGTGCTCCTTGTTGCTCACCTGCACCCCAAACTTTCAGTCTCCGACCTAGCCCCTTGAGCCTCCTTCTAAGCTACCCAGAAAGGCAGTCAGCAAGAGATTCCATAAGAAAACAATGTCACCACGACAATGAAAGAGTATTTTAGATGCTGGAGCCAGTTCTGCTTCAGTGGGAGAATCCTTCTCCTGACCTTCCGCTTTGAAAGAAAGAAAGAAGGAAGCTAAAGTCAGTTCAGATGACTCTAGAAGAGAAAATGCACAAATGAGGAAATCATTTTACATATTTAAATGTCTCATAATCGTGGGCAAAATACTTTGAATTCCTGACATAGTGTCAACAATATCTGAATAAGGAAATATGAGAGAGTCCTGGACAAACACCCTGAATCTGACTTCTGAAGTGATCTGCTTAGAATATGAATGAGAAAAATCTTATGAATTTATGAGAGAACATCAAAGTGAGGCTCAAAATGAGCCTTTTCATGAATACTAATAACAAGCAAACAACATTAGATGTCACCTGCTAATATGGGAAGGGCTTATGGGTACATATGTTAGACCAGTGATTCAGCATGTAGACATCAGCCTAGTCTTCCCCAGGTTTTCCAAGTGCATTGAGTAACCTCTCCCAGGAATGGTAGCAACTAAAAGTACCTTTATCATTTTTCCAAACTCCTAGCAAAGTAGCACTGGGTCCTTTCTGTCCCTTCTTAAAAATCACATAGACTATGATGCCCACAGCAATTTCCATCCCTCTTTTACAGAAAAATTAAAGTCAGACCCAGAGGTGGGGAAATGATCCTTCACAGCTTCTGTACTGCCCTGTTGGCCACCTAGGCAACCATCCATCCCAGCCTTATAACTGTTAATCCATTACATACTATCGTGGATTTGTTGAAAGACAACTAAAGAGGTTCATAATGAATCCTGGAGTCATCAAAATGATTATCTGGACTGCACTGTATTAGGTTCATTTCAAGAAAGCAACCAGCAGTGCTCCTCAGATGAATATCCTATCCATGGGTCTGGATATTTATGGTCACAGGTGAATAGGATCAAAAGTTTATGTCTGATGTTCAGACTCTATTTCAAATTTTAAAAAGAGAATTATAGAATACAAGAGAGAGTTTCAAGTGAATTATAACTGTTAAACACTAAAAAATGTTCAATAGCTGCTTCATCTAATCATTGCCTGAGCTCAGCCTTGACATATGAATCAACTTTGGCTTAGCTTTGGATGAATGAAGCTCTGCTCATTGTTACTGTTAGGTAGAATAGCCCCAGAAAAATTCCTAAAGTGACTCTTGTCATTTCAAAATAAAAGATAATAATGATATTTTTTTCTGCATTAGGGCTAACTAAACTACAATAAGATGTATTATAGACAGCACATACAGCTAAGGATGAATGCCTCAAATTCATTAATTACAGAATTTTTGAAGGTAACCCTAGTTATGTAAACTAACACATTCAGAAATGTATGAAGGAAAAAGTATGATTCACCCTCATCCACTAAGGGGGATTGAAAAAAGAAAATGACAATTCAGCTATCATTTACTTCAACTCCTTTATCTTACAGGAAGGGATTTTGAGACCCAGCCTAGGAAATGAGAATGCCTTCTCACCTCAAAAATAATGCTAGCCATTTATCACAGAGCAGAACAGTCTTGTAATTAAGAAATGAGTCTTAAGGGAATAAGAAAGTAGAGGTGGCTGCTCACCTCTATGAAGTACTGAATAGCTTAATTTGTTTTATTAAGGGAGGGTGTTTAAATTCTTGGGAAAACCAAGTGGTATTGGTGATTTAAGTTGTTCAATCTTCTCCTAAAAAAGGGAGTCAGAAATTTACATCATTTCCACATATATATTTTAATAATAATTAAAAAGAAAACAGCTGTACCACTTGGTCCAAATAAATATTCAATATATTCCAAGCAATGCTGCTTTCTGACTTTTTGATCCTGAAATGGTCAGTTTCTCAGTAACCTGTGGAACCTTCACTCACAACCCTCCGACAACTGTTTGTTGATTGGTTAGTTGCTCGCTTACTGGTTGATTGGTTGGATCATGTTTGGTTAGTATATTAATCAGGGTTCTCTAGAGGACCAGAGCTTATACTTGTGATGTATTAAAGCTCCTTACAGGCTCTACTCCCAGTAGTCCAATAGTGGATATCTCCCTACATAAAGGTCAAGAATCAAGTTGTTGTTCCACCTACAAGACTAGATGTCTCAGCATTCCCACTGTGGTAGTAGAGTGCTGGAGGACTGCTGTTCCTTCATCTTCACTGGAATCTCACAAACGTAGGTACAGCTAAGGAATTCCCCAGCAACACCACAGATGGCCTTGCCAGCATGAGTGTGGTCAAGCAGGCAAAAAGCAAAAGCTTCCTTCTCCCATGCTGCCAAGAGAATGTAGTCTCCCTACTTCAAATGATCCAGTAAAGAAGAATTTTTTACAGGTGTGCCCAGCTGTTTGGGTCTTAGCAGATTCTACATAAAGCCAAATTAACAAATAAGATTAGCTGTAACATTTGGTTTCTTGGTTGGGTTGCTGATTATTTTCAACTCCTGCTGCCTACTATTTTGAGGTAAGGATATTAAATCTCCAGTTATATTAAGTTTGGATATATCCTTTGAGTACTGCAGATCTGAGAAAAACATCAAGACACAGCAATTATTCCACATAAATAATAAAAAGACAGATTAAAATAAACAAGCTAGCAAATATATCTCAAACAGGCAGACAATTGATAAACAATAATGATTTTAGAACTCTAGGAAAGAAAGTCCTTGGCAGAGGGGCACAGAAGATAAGGGCCTCTGATGGATTTACAGATCTTGGGTCTACACTGAAGGCTAGAAACATAGAAATGACACTCAACTAAAATCAACGGGCATGTAACCTCACAGAGCTATGTGACCAAACCCTAAAAGAATAAAGACTAAGCAGAAACAGCTTCTAAAAGATAGCTCAGACAGACTTTAAAGCAACTTTGAATGTGTTAAAGAAAATAAAGGGAAATGTACTCATCGTAGAATAAGTTTTTATCACAGTTATAATTGGTTCTTAAAAATATCCAAATATTTAGAGAGGAAAAAAATGTTGGAAAGAAAAACTGATCTCAACAGTAAATAGCACACCCATGGGATATAGTTTATTTGTTAATAGGAACAAGATTGTATATGTAGAAAAGACAAAAGACAATATGCTCTATTAAAAGTAACTAGCTTGGACGACCCCTGGGTATGGCTTCCTTGTAAAAATCTATTGTGTTTCTCTACAATAAAAAACAAATTATTAAAAATTAACATTCAAAACTTTTAAAAAATGTTCTCAATAAGGTCTCATGGAATCTTAGGTACATTTGGAGCAAATGCTGTTATGTCATTTAAAAAAAACTTTAAGACTACATCCCAATGACAATGACTTTATTAGGCTAAGGCTTTACAAGAAGTACCCAAGACAGGAAAATAGAGAACTCTGGACACAGATGCCATTCTTACAAACTGATATTGGGCTACTTATCCCACCACTCTTTGAAGTCTTTGAAATCTCTGGTCTTCATTCAAGCTTTTTTCCAGAGCCTCCAGTAGCTTATGGTTGCCCCATAATACCAACCAAATCATAGTCTTCAAAAATAACTATGAGCCTTTCTACCAACAAATTATAAGCCTCCTGAAAGATGCCATCTTATTTTCTTCATGTCATTACCAAGAGGGTTAAATACAATGTTTATCAAGGTTTGCCACCTGAATAGGTGAATGTAGAAAGAATGAAAACATAGATTTCTGTCCAAAATAATATTTCTAAGTAAAAAACAGAGAAATCAATCAGATGGGAAATGAAATATAATACAGGGAAGCAAAAGATAATTAACTAAATAATGAAAGCATGGTGAGATAAATGGAGACTGAGAATGGGGTCTAGGGAAAAGAACTATTGGATAAGTTGGCTAGTTGAACAGGTTGACCTATCTGAAGCACAAAGGCACATAAAATAATGAGTGTAAGGAGCTGAAGAGATGGCTTAGCTGGTAAAAGTACTGGCTACTCTTCAAGAGAACCTGGATTCAATTCCCAGCATAAACATGGTGGCTCTTTTAGCATCCACATTGTTGAGAAATTGTATCTAATTAGATGCATACACTAATTCTATTTACTTTCTGAGCACCATGTGACACATCCAAATTCAATCATAGGATTATAAAGCCAGATAAGACTGATCTTCTGATGATGGGGCCAAATCGTATTGTGTAGTTAAGGAGCATCAACTTATGAAGCTTGATTAAAGTATTTGTCTTCCATTGCTTTATAAAAATAATTGCACATGTCAACCACCAACCACCAATAACTCAATGCAGAAATCATTGTGTTAATATTCTCTGACATAATGATGGGTGAATTTACTATTTCTGGGCTTTATACTGTTACAAATGCGATACACATAAAGTATCAACTATTCTTGAACTGTGATACCTTCCACAAATCAGTGATATGTGTGTTTATACTCTCCTGATGACCTGGGTTGATGCTCTTTTTTGATGCTGAGGAGCAGTAATGAGTCAGACCTATGGTTACCAAAGGAACTACACACACCCTATATGCCACTGTGTTCCTAATGGTGGGAGCTGTTGAGTAGGATAGATGAATTTAATACATTCTGACATATGATGTGTTTATTGAGACAGATCTTCCTTGTATGTTGAAGAGTATCTTTTTTAAATTACCTGAGTTTCTTGAGAAATTGTCTTTGTGAGGCAAAAAAAAAGTATATTTTACATATGCCCTTTCATCATTAATACAGCCCATAACATCATTTTTTAAATCTTCTCTCCTATTCCACTAGCTCTTACTGTCCATGATTAAGCAAATAATTGAATACCTCGGGCTATGAGGTATAATTTCTTTGCTTTTCTAATTCTTCTAATTTCCTTATTTTATAAGTTCTTTGCATTTCTGTTCATTCTCCAAAATAAGATATTTTTTCTCTTAAAACTCAAATAACGAACAATCCACAGTTTTCCCATGATACTGAATCTAATTGGAAATAGTCTTTTCCGTAAAAATTAGTAGTAAAAGTACTAACTGCTATTTCATTACGTGTCACAGCAACCATGTATTTTAAAAACAACCTTCAGCTTCATCATGATATCAAACCCAAGGTACTACAGTATGGTAGGTACTGATCAGCTGTAGACTTGGAGAAGAAAGATGAAATTATTTTCTGGAGGAGAGTAGAAAAGAAAAAAGAAAAAAGACCCGAAGCCAATGTCTCTAAGGCCCATAAAGACCTCCTCACATGTAGTTCATTGGTTTAGTAAATCTGCTCTCATTGCCTTATGATTCATTGATTTACATGTCTTATTTATCAAACTACCAACAAATTGCAACCTTCTCAAAGGCAAGATCTTTAACATCCTCTCACATCTAGCCTCGGTTTAAAACAAGAAAAGGTCACAACACTGGAATGTCATATAGAGGGAAAGAATTAAGAAACAGAGAGAGAAGGGATCAGAACCAGACCTAATGGGATCTCCAGGTACATTGAGACATTCTTTAATGTACATATGCTCATTTCAGATCTGATGGCTCATGGAAGTCCTTCCAGGGCACAAGCTCAACTTCACCTCTGATACCTGCTTAGACATTAATTCAAGGTCATTTAATGTTGTGTCAAGAGTTCAGAGTACTCTAGTAATTACAGAGGTCTGTGCAGTGACCAAATCAGATCTTCTTGCTCTCTGGAAGGCCAGTGTTGATCCCGAGACCAACACTACGCTGAAGCAACAGAATTAAGCAGCACTGTTTTGCTATGAAATAAACAGCTCGTATTTATTCATATGCAGTTGTTGTTTTCCTTTCTCCTTGTACATGTGCTACAATTCTCCCCAAACTAATTACCTAATTACAGATGGTGAAAGCATTTAAAGGATTAAGCTGAGATCCCTCACATGTAATGTGGAGGTAGGGATGATTATTAACTGCTCCACTGAAGAATAACCCAACCCCCTTTCACCACTGCTGACTCATTCATTAATCTGCCCCCTCCACCTATACGTTTAACCAGCTTTAATCCCTCTAAGGTACCACTAAATACTACCAGCCATTTAAACTAAACACTTTAATTAATCACATTAGCAGCCATGTGTTGACCCTTCTCTTCTCCTGCATGCCACTCACAGTGTCCTGGGAAAAGAACTGGAAAACACATTGCTACCCATGGCCACAATGCATATAATAGCCAACTGCTCCTTTAAAGATGGAGTCACCAACTGCTTAGACAAGAGAAATCAAAAATGTGGCCACTTGTCTTTTGACAGATGGATGTGCTGTTTTTATTACCCTGCTGCATGGTTTGTAGAGGAAGACAATAAAGGATGTACAAAAAGAAGAATATCCTCTTTAAAAATATGGATGCTCCCAGCGAAAGTCCATGTACATCAGCCAGTACTCTTGGGGGACTCATTACTCAGAGAAAGTTAGATTATGCTACAAGAACCAACAATTCTGAAAATGTGGGGCTATGGTACTGATGTTCATATTTCATGTATGAAAATTACATTGTGGGTCTGAGTGATACTGTTATGGCTTCTCAGCATTGAATTCTGGCCCATTCATATATGTCTATCACCTTAGCCTGGAAGGGAAGAGGCTCACAGGCTAGAGAATTACAAGTTGGCTTTCCAATGCAGCCTGAGAAAACAGTTATCACTTATAAGACAAATGTTATAGTTCTGTGCAACAGCCAGAAGACTGACATATATAGTCTACTATGTGCACGGAAGGAGAGAATAATAACTAATACTCATTTTTATCTAAATACATTGGGTCCATTTGTCCTAACTCAACTATTCATTGATTATTCATAACAATACTTTATTTTGTTGCAATGAAAGCTAGGGTGTGTGTGTGTGTGAGTGTTATGAAGATATTTATGTTGATGTACATGTGTAAATTAATTTATGGAAGTCACAAGTCAAAGAAGAGTGTCTTCCTTAATCATGCTCAAATTTATTTGTTTAAACAAGGCTTCTCATTGAACCTGAAACACATTCACTCCTCTAAGCCATCTGAACCAGCTAAGCCAATTCGCTCATCTAAGCCAATGAGTTCCAGGAACCCCCCCCCCCCCCCCAGTGAAATCCAGCTCTACTGTCAAAGGCTGGGTTGCTGATGTCTGTCATGATGCTCAGTATTTACATAGGTATTATGGATTCAAAGTCAGATCCTCGTACTTGCCCAGAAGGCACTTTACCAACCATGTCATCCTACCAAGCCCAGGCAGAATTTTCTATTAGACATTAGTTCTTATTCTGCCATGCTTCACAGAATAACCATGACTAAACTGAATGAATGGATTGGAATTTAGTGGTCAGGGTGCCCAATCTACCACACCTATGTTTCTACTCCATTGCTTCCTACTGGCCTTCCCAGTTTGGGTGTAATAACTGAAGACTACAGCAATGTTCTAAAGTATTCTGTGTGGTTTTCCTTGAGAAGGAGGCCCATACTTTTCTTTGAGTTTTAACATTGCTGATCTATTGGCTTCTGAAGTTAAGGCTATTCATCAAGTCTGAGCATCTGCTGGGTCCCTTGCATGTCAGGTGCATGTAAGAAGGCTCCGAGGAAAGAATGGATAAGAAATAGGTAGGAGACTGAAGTTCAGCTACAGATCAGGTATACATACATGTTCAGTGATTGGAATGATGTGAGCTGAACCAATTGGTCCAGAAACTGAGCTTAAATAATTGAAAATGTCAGTGGTAGAGCTAGGAAACAGAATCTGGGTTCAAATAAAAGCAGTAAAAGCCAGAAGATAACCACTATGTGTCTTGCAAAATTCCGGGAAATCCTTTCCTCTGCTCTTGAAAGAAGGGGAAAGGGGGGAGAAGAGCAAGGCACACAGAAAGGAAGGAAAGGAAGGTCGGGACGGAGGAGCTGGCTGTGACACACTCTATGGAAGGACAGGCTGGCTGTGACACACTGTATGGAAGGAGGGGCTAGATATGACACACTGTATAGGAACAGTAAGGCTTGGGGATGGGACTATATGGTGTCCCCTTTGGCCTCTGGACACTATTAGTACCTGAGGTCTGGTGGTGAAAGGAGAAACATCACCCTGGACTTGCCTGTCATTAAACTGTAACTACCCCAGTAAGAACATATATTAAGTAGATTGCTATTGCCTGGCATCTCGCAGGCTTCCACTGAACTATCTGAGACTTTCACATTTGAACGGAATGTAGATTAAAGAGTCATGGGGAGGTATTCAAATCAGTAAATGGCTAGTTATAAAGTAACCCTCCCTCTGCATGCCTTGAGAACCAGAAATTCATACTTGTCCCTTCCTTCTCTCCTACCCAGTGAACTCCACTGTTCTGCCATCATGTTGATAATACCCATATCTGTCTTCTGTTTTGTCTCCTATGTCTCTTCCTTGCTTTGACTAATTAGTAAGTTCCCTAAACCGTAGATATCTAGTGACTATGTTCTAGGGGCCATACATCTAGAGCACAGAATTCAAAGCACTGACCCAGAAGGTGAGGCAATGAGAAGCCTTGAAGGCAAGCTGTCTCATTTTTAACTGCCACCTGTGTCCAAAAGTCTCAGATATATATAGCTGCATAGTAACTCACACTCCAGATGAGCTGGTGTCATATGTACGTACATACATACATACATACATACATACATCATACATATATTCATATGTCTTGAGCAGAGAAAGACAGGCAGGAGAGAGAGGCAGAGGGAGAGGGAGAGGGAGGGAGAGAGAGAGAGAGTGAGAGAGAGAGAGAGAGAGAGAGAGAGAGAGAAGTAAAAACTAAACCCCCAAATCAGAAAGCAGTTCATCTGATACAAGGAAATACTGACTTTAATCACTTTCTGTGGGAGGGGCCCTGACATTGATTTATGTCAAACTATTCATTTTAAAACCTTATTATTTCAAAGGGTTATAAATAATCTCATTCTGTCAACTCAACTACAATGTGCAGATCAAGAAGTACAGGGTTAAAAGGGACCGTTTCAAGGTTGAACATGTAGGCTACCATTCAAGCAGCAAATGGCCAGGTATGCAAAACCCCTCGAATGTGTCAAGCACCCAGCAAAAGGGAAGCCATAATGGATTTTCTTCACATTTCAGGCTGGCCAGCTCCATTGGCTTACATTCTGCTTTGATGAAGTTCTGGGAAGCCAGCCAGGTCACTTCAGGGATTTAGATAAAGCTAACAGAAATAGATCTGCTCTTTTCCCTAAGCCCAACTTTGAGGCTGGAATTGAGTAACTCAGCCAAGGATAGCTTGCTGTCCCCACATGAATGTTCCCGAAGTTGCTGGGCAGGTAATAATAATAATAATCTCTCACCTCCACAGTGTACAAAACACACTATACCTTGCAAAGTTTTCTACATTTTACAAGCTACCTGAGCACCCAGTATCACACATGATCAATATGGGACCCATAATTACTGGTGTCTCAGTCACCTCCACATATCTCTAACATTAAATGATCTCTAGACAAAATTAGATTTAAACACAAGTTTATCCTAAAGCAATTTTAGAACCCTTAATATACTATTATTCTAAGATGATTTGTGTAATATGATACATGTGTATCTTCAATTCAACATATTTCAACTGTGAGGAACCTTATGAATTACCACCTCCAGGCTTTCTTTTGTGGCGTGAGGGATCAAAAAGTTGAAGCTAAGCAAAGGGAAGTAACTTTTCCTGGTGTTCAGAGATCAATGGGGGAGTCAGGATGAGCACTAGCATTCAAGAGCAGCAATTCCATGTCCTTTCTGTGCCACTGACCCAAGTTAACCACCTTGTCTTCCATTAGAGAGGCTCTTCTGACCTGTGTGCACTTAAGCAACTCCAACAGAGCTGGCTGCCAAGGGCCTTTCAGCATCTGTGAGTGTGCTCTACTTATTGTAGTGTTATCCAATAGAGTCACCATCTCCATCAGTAACTTCCTACCTATAATTTCTGCTCTCTGAACCCCATGCCCTAACTTGGAAAAAAGCACATGATCCCTGCGCTTCCCACCCCACATGCAAGTATGAAATGAAAAAAAAAATCCTCATCAGTGTTTATTACTGAGTATGAACTCTGCAATTTTACTTTGCCACTGGACCTCTGTGTATCTCAGTTTCTCTATGAGCAAAGCAGAGATCCTGTGCCTTCCTGAAGAGTTTAGTTCTCCTGTGGCATCTGCAGATAGGAACACTGCTTGCTGTCTTTTAAATAAACATCATTTGGGTTACCAATACCCCCATCAATTATTCATTATTATCTCCCTGATCTACATTCATCATAGTTTTGTTTACAAAACCTTTGTACTTATTGTGTGCACTGTGCAATGTAAAGATGGAATGCACAGAAGAAAAAGACCTCTTCACTGCCTGCAAGAAGCCAAGGATTGCAAGACAAAGAAAGGGTCATAAAATAGAATGGGTCAGGAGAGTACCTACAAGTAGGGCAAGAATAATAAGAAATGTGTCACATTCATTAGTCCATGAGGAGGCCAGATTCTCTACTTGTTCCTGAAAGAACAAATAAAGGAGATAATACCAATTAGAAACTCCCTCTATGCTCCTTCTGTGAATGAAAATTCCTGGAAAGAAGCCTACTACACAGTATGATTGACTGATTAAACCTTCAAAGATGTGAAGAGGGTGAAATTCTGCAATTCCTAAACCTGATTACTTTTTAACAGAGAATGTGTTTAGTTTTATATATAGTCATTCTTTGCCTTCATCACTCCTAGATCTAATGTTCTGTTACTGGCCAAACCTAACATCCTGAGAGCAGATTTTTAAAAAATGAAATGAATTAACTATATGGAACTTTATTCTCCACCAGTCCAAGGGCCAAGAATGTTATCAGATTACATATGAGGCCATATCTAAGACTTGTATACTCTGCTCTAACTGCCTACTTAATATTTCCACTCATGTATTTTTAAAATGTCTTGATTTATAACTATCTTTGCTCTGTTACCATAAAAGGTCCCCAAATGTGCTTCCACATTGGAACATGGAACCTGAGATAACATAATTCTGTGTTTCTGGGCCACGGCCACTCTTATTTTGGCTCTAAAATGAAATATCTCTGACTCCATTTGAGTTGAGAGCTGTGGTTTTATGTTGATATTTCCAACCAGTACAGTAGAATTCTACTCTGACTTGCTTCCCTAGAAAGCTCTCCAGAGGCTTAACTAAATTAAACCTCTTCACTTAACTGAGCCACAACTGGCAGCTTCCATGAAACTCACTATTCCCTCTTTGCCTTTTGTAGTACCTACACACCCTCTACTTATTTTATAGTTGTTTGTAGATCTACCTTTGCTTTTGCCATTCAAAAAAGTCATTGATTTTCACTCCCGTCCTTTAACTTACATTCACATATACATATTAATTACCTGCAATAACACTGATATTTATGGATATAGATAAATTTAATGGAATTGACTACATGACAAAGATCAGGTTTGCCAGTTTTCTATCTGGTTGCACTTTCTGCATGTCTCTATACTTGTATTAGAAATCAATTTTAAACTAAGGAATGAGGGTAGGAGGAAGACTGGAATTTTTCTCCACTCAGAGCAGCTAGGAGAGTACAGAAACACCTCAGTCAAAAGCCAATAAATAGGGAGGGAGAATGGTAACAGGCGCCTTAGTTCCTGTTCTAGTGTTCATCACAGTTCCAGGTTATAATTCACCACAGCAGGGCAATCATAGTGGCGAGAGCTTCAGGGAGCTGGTCTCATCATATCACAACCAGTGAGGAAATCATGCATCCATGTGTGCTCAACATATTTTCTCTTCTTTATCTAGTCCAGAGTCCAGGATGCTCTGACCAAGAATCAACAGTAAACATGAGTCTTACTACATCAATTAAAGTCATTAAGATTTGGCCTTGTCTCCCAAGTAAATCTAGATTTTGTCTTGTTGACAATATTAACCATCACAAGAGGTATGGTTTAGCTCTACAGAACTCTTACCAGTTTCTCTATGCATTGCGATATTCCTTTTTCACAGACACCCAGCCATTCAGGGATATCATGTCTGCAATTTCCCTGTGGTCCACCTTCCAGTTTCACACCAAGCTTCAGACTTCTACTTTATGGATTCCCGAGTCACAGAATGCCTAGTAACTTTCAATCTGAAAAATGCCTTAGGATCTTTCTCCAAATACCATGACTAAAGTTTAGACAAAATAGAGGAGTGTTACCTTTAAGTATGCTATCTGTTCAAATGTGTATTTATGGTGAGACTCAGGGTGAAGCCAGACTCAATGGGAAGCTGAGTTCCAATAAGAAGAGACTCAAGCTAGTCAGAGATATTGCAACTGAGAATGGCTCAAATCTCGTGATTTTTATTCCAGGTCCTCTTTGTTGTAAGCCAACAACAATAACAAAACCCACCTGATTCTTAGCTCTCTTCCCTTTATCACACATAGGAACTACAGTAAGGACAGGAATAAACCATCAGTTAAGATATATCCTTTTGATGAACATACACAAGAGTCGTGGCTCTCAACATTTCTAATGCTGCAACCCTCTAATAAAGTTCCTCATGCTGTGGTGACCCCAACCATAAAACTATTTTCATTACTACTTCGTGACTATAATTTTGATACTGTAATGAATCATAATGTAATGCCTGTGTTTTCCAATGCTCTTAGATAACCCCTGTGAAAGGGCAGTCATCTTACAAGGGTTCATGAACCACATGTAGCAAACCACTTTTATAAGAGCAAGAGACAATCTGTACATATTTTAAATTAGTGGCATCACACTAACACAGAGATTTTAAAGAAAAATGCAATAAAGGGCACTGTTAAAATGCAAGAAGGTAAAAGAAGGTCTAGTCTCATGGAACCACAAGAACACTTATCAACATTATTTAGGCTGGCATTTCTGCATAACGGGAAGATTCTGGTACATGGGTGCATCTCACAAATGAGCTTAGTGATCAGAAGTAGTCAAGCTTCATTCCTTTGAATTACCTTCTAGTCATAATTACAAATTATATGTCAGTAGAATACAATGAAGAGAGTTTCTCAAACTGCCATTCTTAACATTGTCCATTTTCTGACCAGAAATAAGGAAATTAAGTCAAGTACACAGAATAAATTGATATATTTAAAGTGCAAGAAGCTAGAAATGGGATGAGGCCAACATTCAGGTATCAACTTACCACGTATTCTCAGGATATCTATTTTCATTAGAGAATAAAAATGTGTGAGTCTATTAAATTATATACATATGGCACTCCATTGATACAATCTGTTAGTGTGTTGTACTTATATAAAATATACACTAGTTGTATTTATGAATCAAGAAAGTCAATGTGAGTTCTTTTTAAAGGATCCATGGTTTAATTTAATTCATATTGCATTAGGAAATACCAAGAACTAGAGTCTGATTGTTCATTATAGACTAGATCTTGCTGTGATCATAAGCTGTCCCCAAGTAACAGGAGCTTATCAGAAGAAGGTTTCCTATGCTGTTTTGATATTGAGCACTAAATATGAAGCTTAGATCAGAAAGTTCCTTCTTAGTCATTTCCCTCTTTCAGCCTCATCAGATCGGAGTTCTTCCTTCAAAATGCATGGACAGAGGAAGAAAAACAAGGCAAGCGCCCAGTGTCCAAGCCTAAAGTGATATACATGCCAGTTCTGCAGTTCTGTTCCTGCTCCCAGCGATGAGGTTCAAGGGTTAAAATGCTAACAACAGGAGGTGGAGACACACGTTCTCCTCCTCTATCCTGGAAGGGATATGTCTGTCACCCTGAGTAAATTAAATGTATTGTAAAAATCAGACACAGAAGAGCACAGTGTCACTCTTTGTGGATAGGTAAGTTTTTCCAAGAAGTAAAGTTAGAGGTTTTTTTCGGGGATAAACAGTGGAAGAAACACCAAAGATACAAAAGGAGCTGGTGCTGGATCATATTTTGAAAAAAAAAAAAAAAAAAAAAAAAAAGCAAAGCCACATTTTGAAGGAGCCGCATTTGAGGCTGAAAAAAGTTAACTCAAAATCACTCACTCTCATGAACTCATCCCAATTAACTCAACTACCCACGTGGTCACTAATCCACAGTAGCTATATTTTCACACATTCCTCTATGGATCAGTAAGGCTGGCTTACTGGCTACTGCCAGTTGAACATTTATGCACATGTAGAATTCTTATACTGAAACAATAATTTCCAGTGCAGTGGTATTTTGAATTCAGACAATGTGCTTTGGGAAGATGAGATAATTAGATTATGAATATAGGGCTTCTGTGATTGGATTACTGTCATTTTAAGAGGATAGAGAACTTACCCAACTCCTCAACAGGTAAATACACCACAAGACACATAACTCAACTAGGAAATGGACTCATACCCAAGCAGGATGTAATCTTGAGTTGCAGATTTCTACACAAAAATAAGCCTTTATTGTGGGTAGCCTCTCCTGTGGTCTTTGTTACTGTATCCTGAAGTGACTAAGACTCCTGTCATCCTAACAATGACCCTTTAGTAATATAAGGCCTCTGATATCCCCATTGCAGTGTAACTTGGGACAAGTGGTATTCCAGAAGGTTCTTTCATGACTGTGCCTACTTCTTGCTCACACTGAACCAATACTACACCATACAGCATCATCCACACATTTACATGTGTAGGTCTTTTTATGCAAAGCTCTCCTATAGTGATGATAGACTACTACAGCTAGCACACATTATAAACTTTTCAGTTCACAGTCCCAGAGACTTTGATGTCCAAGAGTAGAGGTCTTTGACAACTTGCATGTCCCATGACCCAGAAGGTCAGCTAAGCCTGTGTGAAAGAGAGAGGGAGAGGGAGACGGAGATGGAAACAGAGATAAAAATGGAGAGAGAGAGAGAGAGAGAGAGAGAGAGAGAGAGAGAGAGAGAGAGAGTGCAAAGAGCACAAGGTAGAGCCAAGAACTCACACTGATAGCTTACTCCATGGAGAAACATGTCCTTCATTTAGGTGGAGTCTTCTTTGGATTTTTAACACAACCAAATTTTAACTGTTTTGGTGCATTCATAACATAGCATTTTCCCACCCTTTCCAGCTCAGAAATGCCCTGTTCTGTGCAGTCTCCTTGCAAAACAGCCTTAACCTGAACACTCACATAGCTGATAACACTCTACTCTGTGCTTTTAAATACTAGCTTTCCATTAGCTTCTTTTAGTCTGCATCATTCATGTCCTAGCCTTCTCTGTCCATATTATGAAGGCTACAAAGAGAACAGATGGCTTCTCCACAGTGAAATTATGATTAATCATTATTATTATTAGTGATAATACAGACTATTGTTAAAGATGAATAAGACAGAATTCTTAATACTTACCAAAGTCATTCTTCTGATACAGACACGGTACTAAATAAATGAATATATTCTCACATTTAATATTGATCAAAGGCTCCTATGGAAGGATATTATTCTCTGTATTTCATAGGTAAGATGAATTAGGAATTTAGCTGGGCATGGTAGCGCATGCCTTTAATTCCAGCACTTGGGAGGCAGAGGCAGGCAGATTTCTGAGTTCGAGTCCAGCCTGATCTACAGAGTGAGTTCCAGGACAGCCAGGGCTACACAAAGAAACCCTGTCTTGAAAATAAAAAAATCGGAATCAGGTATCTCATGCAATGTTATACAATGTCAGGTAGCAGGACCACAGCTTGAAACTGTGTATGGTAAAGTAGAGCCTTTGTGCTAAAGCCAGTTTGTGATTAAAAAAAAAAAAAAAAAAAAAGCAAGCTCTGATGTTTGGATCTAAGGCAAAGACACAGACACCAGTAAAATTAAGAGAACATCACTACTAGAGGAATGATGGAGCAAGAACAAGAAGACATGTATGAATTCAGCTGCTTGACTTTGGTGATGTAGACATAGGCTTAAATATGTGTTTGTAGGAGTAGTTGCTAAGTATATGTTTTTAAATAGAAACTATATTAACTATGTGCTGTCTCTGGATAGAGTCATACTTTTGACATCTTGAAAGCATATAAATATATCATTATGTGAAAGATAAATGTTAAGCAAGAAACAAATCATCATGGGGAGTTAAAAAAAATATCCCGTGGCACAAGAAAACAACAGGATGAACAAGTAAAGCACCATCCGGCAGCCCCTACTTTCTTTGCTGTTTTAGAATAACCACTTATCCGCCTTTGTTTAGCATTAAAGTGTCTCTGCCAATAACTAATGCAGTTATTAATGTCTGCCAGAGATTCCCTACTCTGTGGCTTAGATTTTAAAGGAAGTAAGTTCAGGGCAGGGAGTGGGAAAGGAAAAGGGAAGTTGAAGTGCGACATGGAGAGGGGTGAGCAAGGAGAGAAGGGGAAGAAAAGAAGTAGAGGAAGCATGGAGGGAAGGGAAGGGAACTGAGGAGGGGAGGAAGTGAGGAGAACGGAAGGGGAGGGAGGAGAAAGGAAAGGAGTAAGGGGAAGACCAGGGAAGGGGGTAAGAGAGGGAGAGAAATAGAAGGGGAGGGCAGGGAAGGGGTGAGAAGGGGAAAGGGGAGGGAAGAGGAGAGGACAGGAGGGGAAAGGAAGAGAAGGAGAGGTAGGGAAAGGGGGAAGGAAAGAGAGAAGCAGGGGGATACCCTGCCTGCTAAGAATTACCAATTTAATTCTTTTGCACTGATATGTTCTAACCTTCTGCCTGACTCCCAGATAACACTCAGTGAGGGGAGTTAAAGAATGATCAGTACAGCCAGGTGTGGTGGCGCATGCCTTTAATCCCAGCACTCAGGAGGCAGAGGCAGGCGGATTTCTGAGTTCGAGGCCAGCCTGCTCTACAGAATGAGTTCCAGGACAGCCAGGGCTATACAGAAAAACCTTGTCTCAAAAAGAAAGAAAGAAAGGAAGGAAGGAAGGAAGGAAGGAAGGAAGGAAGGAAGGTAGGAAGGAAGGAAGGAAGGAAGAGAGAGAGAAAAGAAAGAAAAAGAGAAGAGGAGAGAGGAGAGGAGAGAAGAGAAGAGAAAAGAAGAGAAAAGAAAAAAGAATGATCATTACAAATATGGGTCCTCTAAAGAGCCGGCACCCGGGCAACACACTGAGACTGCAGCCAGTCAACAGGAAGAAACAGTGCAGAATAGGCTTGTAAAAGAAAAGAACAAAGCCCAGACTTGCCATGCTGATTTAGATTGCAAACTGTTATCTTTTTAAATCAGCTTAGTGTAAATGAGTCTAAAATGCCTCTCACTTCTGCTGGAGTGGACCTGAGATACTGGAGATCATAATGCCAGGTTTTTCTTTTAAGGGGCTACCTCCTGGAAGGGTTGTCACTGAACTAGAGAGTGAAAGACTGATTTCTTATACGTGACTTGTACTTTGCTGGTAATTATAAAACACTATTCAGCATGCCTGTGGTGCTGTTTAAAATGCATCTTCCTAGAGCCAGTTCTGAGACTAAGTTTCAGTGGATTGGCAAAGAGCCTGAGAATCTGCATTTGGTGGTGGTGATGGTGGTGTGTGTGTGCGCGTGCGTGCATGTGTAATGGCTATTATTGGTTACTGATTTGACTATAACTGGAACAACCAAGTGGCTTAGTATACCTGTGGGAATTTTTTCTTAACTAAACTATTTGAAATAGGAAGACCCACCTTTAATCCAGATCTTTCGAAGAAGGAAGATCTGCCTTTACTGTGGGCCATACCTTCTGCCGGCAGCTGATGTAAAGGACATAGAAGAAAGAAGCTTTTTCTCCTCTCCTGCTTGTTCTCCCTCTTCTTAGCAAGTCCATTCCTTCGCTAGCATTAAAGCCTACATTTTCAGGATCCCGGAAGAGACCAGCTGAGACATACAGCCTAGGGAATAAACAATTGCTGGATTCTTATACTTTCTGTTGGTAGATAACCATTGTTCCACTACCAGTTCTTTTTCTGTAGAGCAGTGGTTCTCAACCTTCCTAATACTCTAAGCTTTTAATACAGTTTTTCATGTTGTGGTGAGTACCAACCATTAATTTCTTTCCTACTTCAAACTGTAATCTTGCCTCTGTTATGAATCATAATGTAAATATCTGATATGTAAGATATCTGATCTGCAACCGTTGTGAAAGACTCCATTAACCCTTAGCTCTTCCTGGGAGTACTCAGGAGTCTTTAGGGACTCAATGATTAGATGTCACTAAAGACAGGTTAATACAAGCACTCATTTGTTGATGAGAACTGAAAATGTAAAGAAAGAAACAAAAATAACAATAAGTGGTGAAAGAAAAACTCAAATCCTAGGAGGCCAATTAAGAAAAAGTAGAACATTTGAGTACCGATACATGAGAACAGGTGCAGAAAGCTGGGTTCTTATTGTATTTCACTCTAAGGTTATCCTATCATTCACATAGTCTAGAAAATTAAGATGGCAAACAGGATACTTAGTGAGAGTAAATAAGTTAGTCACAAAGATACTACAGGAATTTAGAGAGCGCACAGGGGAGACCTGTGATGAGAGTTAATGAGGACGACACAGCCATTTTGGATTCCTTAAATTCTGGGGATCTGTCATAGACCATTGTCATAGACCTGATCTGAGGTTGAGCTCCATCATTACCACCCCCACCACCCTTGAAAGTATTGCGGTGACATGGACTTGCTGAAATGCTACATGTACTCCAGGTAAGTCAATCCTGAATACAAGAAGACAATAATAGAAGAAAAAGCATACAAATAACTTATTTTAAGATGAGCAATTGCTATAGAGTAACTGTCATTACAGATAATCACAAATATTATAGAGTCTTCACTGAATACAGTTCATGTCTTCCTACCAATGCCAAATAATACATTAGTTTGTGTAGGGACATTATCTGGTTTACACAGCTATTCAGGAACCCTGGTCTCTTCCCATCTAATGATGCTTCTGTTTAAGAGATCTTAGTATTTCTACCATGGATCCTCTACACTTGCCCAAGCAGAAAAGAAAAGTTCATGTTAACCTTTCAGAAGATCAGTCTGAGAGTAAATAGCTTCCTCTCACTTCCACACACTGCGTTGTAGGTCTAGGTGTTTGGTAGGGTTCCCTAAAGAAAGGGCAATGGACTCCTTGAAGCTATAGTACAGGCTCACTTCCCAAGTGGCTACAGTGTATTCATTAATACAAATCAGGGTAAGTGTGCCAACTGCCTAAGGAAGCCAAGGACAGGAAACAGGGCAGTTTATTTCACTAAGTGATACATGCTAAAAGTAGGGCAGATAATTAAAAACAAAAGCATTGCTTAGCAAACAATGATAGAAATCAGTGCTCAGGGAAAACATACACTCCTGAGTCCTTTCTTCCAGGGTCAGCTGAAAGATGACAACCTAATCCAGAAAGTCAAGGACCCAAGGACCCAAGGGCCATGTCAGGAAAATATAAAGGAAAGGCTCTCCTCTGCTGATGGAGGAGGAACAAAGAGGGAAAGAAGGAAGATGACACTAAAAGGAAGAGTGACATTTAGAGATATGACTCTTAAGTCTCTCTAAGATTTCCACATTCCTATTACTCACACTTGGAATTGTTCATTGAAATGATTCCAAAGCTGGGTAACCAGGTGTGTTTAGTCTAGAGTTCACATATACAAACCCACAGAGTTTTAGGTGTGGACCTACTCTCAGGATGTTCACAGGGTTCCCCAAGACTTTAGAAGCAATTCCATACCCTGGGTAGGGACAGCCTTGAACACCCGGGCTATAGCTATTACCATAGCTGAAGTGGAGGATTCTCTCCCTGCTTCTACCAATAATAATAGCGAGTCATGCCAGGTGCCATGCTCATATACACAAATGTTTGCCCAGGAGGCAAACAGTATTATTATCTATCCATTTACAGATGAGAAACTGACAGCCACAGTGAACTTCCCAATCTTGAAGCATAGTTCAAACTTAGTTGGCTTCCAGTTGAGTTTTTAACAACTATCTTCTACCAGTTTTGATGACTCTGCAATTCTTCTAGATAGAAGCAGGGGCCATGCGCTTAGAAAATTAACACGAGACAATTTGCAAAAGATATCTTGTGGTGAACGTGGTCATTTCCAAATACTAGATTCTCTTTGTAATTGCCAAAGTTGACATAAAGTAGATGCATAGACCTCAATCTATTCTTGGATTCCTTCTTTCCTCTGTTTCATGATAATTCAGAGCTCCCTCACTACACTGAATACTTACTCCCATGTTGTGAATAAAATAATCAGCTTGTTAACCCCACAGGGGAGAGGGGATGAAAGAGAGAATCAAAATCTGCACACTAGATTTAAGATCCATGCAGTAACAAAGTTTCACTTGGAATATTCTCAGGAACATTAGGATACTAGGAAACAAAAAGCAGCCTGCCCACTCTGCACTCTGGGGTAGTAGGAGACACAACAGGTATTCTGAACAGCCTGCAGGCTACACTGGTGTGCCACTCTGACCTTGGGAATAGAGCCCTAAAAATACAGCTATTCAAAATCAAGGCCTGAGCTACCTTTAATGTATTCTTCTCACATACCACCTTAGATATCTTCCCAGCATCTCAGAGACCAGTTGATACTAAGAACGATAACCCTTCTTGATTTCATAAATTACTTGTTCAACTAACTCTCTTGACTTCCTAGACAGAAAAAAAAATGAGCTGTTTGTTATGTGTATCAAATATTAAAGTTGCCTTAAAACCTGTAGTTAGTGCTTTCAAGGAGGACAACTTATTTTCTAACAACTTCCATGTGGACTGCCCTGGTTACTCTTCTATTCCTGTGAATAGACACCATGACCAAGGCAACTTATAAAATAAAAGTATTTATTTGGGGGCTTACAGTTCCAGAGGGTGAGTCTTTGACCATTATGGTGGGAGCATGGCAACAGGAAGGCAGCATGGTGCTGGGGCAGTAGCTGGAAGCGTACATCCTTATCTACAGGCACAAAGGGGGGGGGGGGGCAGAGCCAGATAGAAAGACACAGAGAGACACATAGAAAGAGAGAGATAGACAGAGACAGAGAGATAGAGACACAGAGAGAACTGGGGGTGGCCTGTTTTTTTCAAAGCCCACCCACAGAGACATAGCTCTTCCATCCTGGCCACACTTCCTAATCCTTCTCAGAGTTCATCAATAATGACCAAGCATACCATTCCCATTCAAACCACTAATTGGACACTGGCCAATTTTCTAAATTAATTTAAGTAAATACTATACAGATGACTGATTTAAAACCAGTCTTTTTTCAGCAATACTTATCAAGTCTCTACTTTGATAAATCACTGCCCTTGCATGCTATGAAGGCAGACAACATTCGTGAAAATAATACAAACCTGAAGAGAAGGTGGAGGCTATGTACCTTGTAAAGAATCAGGCAGACAGCTCAGCACAGAAAGGTTGACACATTCTATGAACTTAGGCCCAATAACTAAAGTACTTGAAACACTTGCTTTTGTTGTTGCTGTTTTTCACACTGTGAAAACAAGATTTAGTCTATCAGCAAACACTGTAATTTATATAAAAAGTAAACTTTCTATGAACTTTGAGGAGGTTGTTGTTGCTGACTGACCCCAGGATATTTCCTTATTTGCTACAAAGCAGATTTTAGTGACTACCCTATAAAGGTCTGGGGGTTAAATTGCCTACTTGAACCTCTAAACACAGGGATGGTGGCCACTGTGGTCAATTTTCCTTTTGGTTACTACTGAAGCTCATTCTCTGTCAGTCATTGCCAGGGGGCCCAGAACTCAGCGGCATAGTCTGCAAGCCTAAGGCACACGTGTGCTTCAGGTTTGTAATGAAATGAAGTGGTCTGAGTTTGAATTATGGTCAACAGCTCCCAGAAGGGAAAGGAAGGGGCTATGGGGAAGGATGAGAGAGAGGAGGAGGGTGAAAGGAAGAGGGAAAGGGGAAGGAACATGGGGGAGGGGGGCGAAGAGAGAGAGACAGACAGACAGACAGACAGACACACAGACAGACAGACAATCATCTCAGAAGCCCTTCAGTGTAAAAGTGACATTAAAACCTGACCCAGAAACTCTAAGAACTCTTCCAAAGTTTAAGGCAGAAAAGTTTAGAAACTGTCTAGAATTTCCTTTTACGGAAGAAAGTCACTTTGTATCATCCAGTGTCCCTAGTGCGTTCATTCACTGAGTTCCCATCCTTAAGGACTAATGGACACTTTATCACACACACAAAACCAAACATGATTCCCTTAATTAGGACAGTTTTGGAATTGGGAAACACTTCTGTGCACTAATATCAGCTAGCATTTGAGATTCAGCCCTCTCACGGGAAACGGGAGGTTGAAGACAAAGGAACATTCAGAGAAGGTGCCAGCCAAAGCTCAGACTTTCTGGAAGCCTTTGACACCTACATGGTTCTCCTTTTAAAACCAGGCGCCGGCAATGGCGCTGGGTCAGCACTTTCACTTGGCTCAAAGGACAGGCGCTGAGCACCATCATGCAATTTCTAAGGCGGCTGTGACTGACAGGAACAGAAGCAACTGTGCGACAGCCGGGAGCCAAGCAAGACTCCGAAGTCCCATCAAAGCAACCTCAAATACGCGGTTCCTGGTTCCTAGCCACTCACAATGCCTTGGCCACGCAGAGCGTTCTTTTTTTTTTTTTTTCTTTCTTTCTTCTTCTTCTTTTTTTTTTTTTTTTTTTTCCACCCCCAAACTCAGTTTTCCTTCTGGAATCTGTCCTCTTATAATACAGAACACGAACGCGGGCGGACTGTGTTCTCAGTTACTAGGGACTCGGTTGCAAAGGAGCAGCTGGGTGTACTAGCCACGCCCCTCTTATGCTCCCCACGGGTGCTCACACCTACGCTCCCAATGCGTTGAGGCTGGGGAATGCTGGGGGCTGGGCAGGGCGGAGCACAAAGGAAACCCGCCCCTGATTCCACCCCCAGCCGAGATTGGCAGGGCTCGGGGACGAGTCCTAGCCAATGGGCGCGTTCCGGGGCGGGCCTGGAAAACGGCTGTTCAAGGGATTTAAGAGTCGTCCGCGCGGCTGTAGGAAAGCGGAGTGGAGCCAGGACTTGCCAGGTGGAGCAGACGCCCAAGCCAGCGTAGACACGGAGCGCATCCGCACCGCTCTGGGTACCTCACCTCACTGCTCGTCTCCGGATAGATCGGAACCGCAGTCCCACGCGACTCCAGGACCCACTCGCCACTGCCGCCTCCACAGCACCCATGGGGACCTGGAGACTTTAAAAGGAGTTTGGGGTTTCGGGCGCAGGGAAATCACGGGTACGGAAAAGCCGCTTTCTTTGCCTTAAAAAATGGTTTTTCTTCGTCCGATTGTGTGAATTGTGTGCTGGGTTGAAGAGAGGGGCTCTTCGGGTTGAAAGTAGACGTCTTCACACACACACACACACACACACACACACACACACACACACACACACACACACCACTAATACTCACCATGGGTTTCGCCTTGCCTCCCCTGTCTCTTTGTTAGGTTATTTTAGACAGAGCAGCCTCGCCCTGGCGCAGTCCGATTGGCTCTATGAAAAAGGCAAGCAAGGAGAGGGCAGAGTGCACCTGCCTGCGTGGGCAGGTGTGTCCCAGTGCTTGAGAGTACGCGCATTGACAAGTGTGCAGGCGTTCGTCCGGAATTGTGTAGGAATTGGGGGTAGATGGTGCCAATGTGTGGTCTCCAAGATGTTTCATTGTGGGTGTATGACATTAGCATTGTGGGTGTATGTACCAGGCTGTCAGTGCCTGGACTCCAAGTGTGCAAAATGCTGATGGCAAGTGAATGCCTGCAAACGAGTCTTGCCCTTGTGAAAGAAGCTGTCGGGGATCGGGTGTGACCCAGTCCAAAACGAGTAGGTGGGCTACAAAGGATGGCGACCACAATGTGAGCTCAGCTTGCTGTATTTCGGGCCTTGGGGCTTCTCTTGACACCCTCCCTTCCTTCTGGGTATATCACCAATCTGCCACAACCTGCGCTCTCTTCGCCCACTTGAACCTTACATGCTCTCTAGCCCGCCTGTGGTTTCTACTGTGGAAGTTACCGGGCAGGGTTCCTGGGCAGAGTCAGAGGCTGGCTGAGCTGGTATGCTGTCTATTCTGGCCCTGAGACTGGTGCCTTTTTCTGTGCCCCCCCTTTTTTCTTTTCTTTCTTTCTTTTTTTTTCCCCCCCTTTTAACCCCAGGTCGGATCTGCAAAGTTGGCTGTCGCAGGCGACTCAGTGCCGGTGGTCAGGCAAGCTGCAGGCCCCTGGGGAACTGAACGCCTTGGGGAAGGGACACCAGGAGGGTCAACCCGGACTCTGATGGTGTCTATCCTCTCTCCCTCGGCAGATCTCAGTTGCTGGCCCTGGCCTCGCCGCGTCATTGATGGGCAACCAACTGGACCGCATCACCCACCTCAACTACAGCGAGTTGCCCACTGGGGACCCATCTGGGATTGAGAAGGACGAGCTGCGAGTCGGGGTTGCCTACTTCTTCTCGGATGAGGAGGAGGACCTGGACGAACGCGGGCAGCCGGACAAGTTTGGTGTGAAGGGCCCCCCAGGTTGCAGCCCTTGCCCAGAGAGCCCCAGCCGCCACCACCACCACCTGCTGCACCAGCTCGTCCTCAACGAGACTCAGTTCTCCGCCTTCCGGGGCCAGGAATGCATCTTTTCCAAAGTGACCGGCGGCCCTCAGGGCGCCGACTTGAGTGTCTACGCGGTCACTGCGCTGCCGGCGATCTGCGAGCCAGGCGACCTGCTAGAGCTCTTGTGGCTACAGCCGGCGACCGAGCAGCCCGCGCCAGCCCCTCACTGGGCCGTCTACGTGGGCGGCGGGCAGATCATCCACCTGCACCAAGGCGAGATCCGCCAGGACAGCCTGTACCAGGCGGGCGCGGCCAACGTGGGCCGGGTGGTGAATAGCTGGTACCGCTACCGCCCGCTGGTGGCCGAGCTAGTGGTGCAGAACGCCTGTGGCCACCTGGGCCTCAAGAGCGAGGAGATCTGCTGGACGAACTCCGAGAGCTTCGCTGCCTGGTGCCGCTTTGGAAAGCGCGAGTTCAAGGCTGGCGGGGAGGTCCCCGCAGGAACGCAGCCGCCGCAACAGCAGTATTATCTCAAAGTGCATCTGGAGGAGAACAAAGTCCACACGGCCCGGTTCCACAGCCTGGAGGACCTCATCCGCGAGAAGCGTCGCATAGACGCCAGTGGCCGCCTGCGAGTGCTGCAGGAGCTTGAGGACTTTGTGGACGACAAGGAGTAGCCTCAGAGGGGCAGCTCGGCGTGCCAGTTCCCACGCCCGGAGTTCCCTTTCGGTCCCCGCAGTTCTGCACCCCATGTTCCCCTAACGCGCCCGCCCAGGGCCAGCGGCTGGAAGCTTCGGGAACTCACCACCACCCACCGCACTGGGCGGGAGCAGCTGCGCGCTCCTAAGACAACCCTGGTGTTGGTGATCATGCCAGGGTAATCCAGCCTGCGCCTCTGCCCTGGGTTGTGAAGGGAAAGAGGGAGTGGGCAAAAGGGGAGCAAGGACACTACCTTTCCAGGGAGCCAAGGGTCAGTGACTCTTCTGCAGACAGGGCAAATATCCTTAGTCACAGGGAACCGTCACCCACCACCCCCAGATGTGCACACACAAACCAGTCGGAGGTGAGAGTTGGTCTTTTCAGGACACAATTCAACTCCCGAATGGAGAGTGGATGTGCCCCCGGATATCAGAATTCCCATGAAACCGAGCCTGTCTCTGTACTTTGGAGCACTTCAGGGACTCCAGGTTACCCTGAGGCTGCCTGGAACTGTCTTGCAGCTCTCCAGCCCAGAGTCTCCTGACAAAGCATTCCAGGCTGAGCTAGATAGGATTGACTTCTCAGTTTGAGCAACTGGAAGCCGATGCCATTCCCGGCTTGACCGACACTTGCCAGAAGGAAAGCCTTCTGGGTCCCGGGAGGAAAATGGTTGAAGCACCTTTTTGGGAGAGGAGGGCCTGCTGGCTCCGGAAAAGGAGCTAATTCACCTGGCCTGTGGGCACTTGAACTTAGGAAGGAGGAGGCTTTTTGCTCGGAAGCCCTTGATTGCTTCCCTTCTCACTCAGAGTCCTGTATTCAGCGGGACTGAAGGAGAGGGAGGCAGGGAAGATCTACAACATTCCAGAAACCAGCATTAGGACAGCCTAGCCAGTGTCTTTAGTTTGGCTTTTCCTAACTAGAAGGCAGGAGGCAGGAGGCAGGTGGAGATTGTTTGTAAAATGAAACAGCAGTTTTCCAACGATATCAACAAAGCCTACAGTGTCGATGCTTCTCTTGATCATTTTTAGTAACATGCTAATGAAATTTCAAATTGAAATTTTTATTTTCATGGCTTTAATCCATGATAGCTTAAATACTGGGGGCCATTAGGAGTGGAATTTAGCTAAGACCTTAGCTGACATTGCTTTCACTCTGGTTTTTCTCAACTCTTATGAGAATTCTGTTTGGGGATATTATAATTATTCCTTTTTTTTTTTTTTTTCCTGGCTTTACAAAGTAGGCCTGCAATGGTGGAGCTGTTTATTAGTGTGTATATTGTACTGAATTTTTTCAGTTCAAGGGTCTGCTGCTTTGGTGAAAATTGCTAGCAAGTTCCATGAGGGTTCTTTTCTTCATTCTGTTTACCATCATCATCTCATCTTTGCATTCCCCCCTCTCCTCACCTCTTGATCCCCCTTGAAAGGAATTTAGAGTTCATGGGCTTTGGGGCCCGCTTTTGTAGCTTGTCCTGATGTTTATTTCTGAGAACAGGGAAGCGCTCTTAGAAGCAGGACAGAATGTGTGTCTTTCTAAACATGAAGGTTATGTGACGCTCCTTTCTTTGGGCAAGAGTTTGTGGATTTTTCTCCAAGGGGTACAACCCCAGCCTAACTGATCGTTACTTGATTCTTTGTGTTACACACACCTTGGAAGGTGCACAGTCTCTCATGAGGGAGTTTGTCAAATAATGATGTTTAGCTCATGGTTGCAAGCAATTGGATACTATGGTTTCATTGAACAGCAAACACTATGTCCAAAGCCACTTTCTTGGCATTTCAAAACTAATGCAATAAAAACTAGTAGAAGTTAGCAGGCAGGGAAATGCCATTTCCATGGTAAATGGTTTGTTTCTGTTTTCTGGGGATTTTTGTTGTTTTATTTTGTTTCATTTTGTTCTCATGCTGGATTCATTCTCTGATCTTGAGTCAAAAGGTCAAATCAATGAAATATGAACTAAAGTATTTTTCTGAAGCCAATCGAGTGATTTATTTTTTAAAACTGCTTATGTTTTTTCTTTCAGCACATACAACAGCAAAACTTTTGTAAACTTAACCTTTGCATGTATGGAGAACTGAAAGTCATTTATTTCTCTAACTTAGTCTTTTGGCAAATGACAGATTGATGACCATAAACCGAATTCTTTCTTGTGTCTACACACACCATATCCTTTCCTGTGTCCTACTACTGTATCTTGGCTCCCTGCTGAATTAAATACCATCCTAAGCACTGGTTCCAACAGGACTCCTTCTTGACACTGTGTCAATGAGTGGGCAAAAGAACTCATCAGTCTCTATCGCACCCAAAGCTGAATGATTTCTTTGATGGGATGTGTATGCTTTCGAAAAGGGCCATGCTAACAGGGGAGTGCTTCATAAGCTTTATACTTGCTGAAACCTGATGGCAATGAAAACCAGATTGGGATTTATAAATAGCATTTGTTCTTAGAGTGATCTACTGAGGTCTTGGTGGACGATGATACTTTTACAAATTCACAATAATAAAACATCGATAAAAAGGGGGGGGATTTGAAAGGGGGCTCTAAGGTTTGATATCCCTTTGTATGGGTCACTTGAGTTTTATTGTGGGCCAGTCCCATTTCTCTAGATCCTTATTGGTTACAGGAATTAAGCCATGAATCTTGTAACATTTGCAAAAGGACAATAAAGTAGCGTTCAGGGTTTTTTTTTTTTTTTTTTTTTTTTTTTTTTTTTTTTTTTTCCTGTCCTTGGGAGCTCTGTAGTAATTCCCATGATGTGAAGAGTGTGAAGCTGAACTCTGTTCAGCCCTTACCAGGGTAAAGGCCACCTCACCTTTTCTCCCCTGCTAAGAGTCGTATTTGAAAAGCAAACTACTACAGAGAGAGAGAGAGAGAGAGAGAAATTTAAAATGCAAATGAACTTAACTTACTTCATTAAGCAAGCAAACAAACAAAATGAGTAAGACATAGGAAAGGTGAGCTGGGCAGACACGTGAAAAATAAAGCCCTCCAATGCCAGTCCTTTCCAAGTGTGTTCTTTCCTTTGAAAAAGAAAGCCTATAGAAGTTGTATGTGCTGCACTAAAGCAATGCAAACAAGCAAAATCAACTGTATAAGTGAGCTGAATTGATAGGTATAAAATTTCTTCGGTATTTAACAATTTAAGTGAACTTTATGTCAGCATTTTCAAATGTAAAAGAATTACACACACTAATCTGCATTTAGAAAATATAACAGTTTACCAGACACAGAAGTAAGTTTGAAGCTCATGACTTTTTATTCATGTTTTCCCCATTCAGTATCATGTGTCTTTGACGAACACTTTTGTTTAAAAGTTGACATTTGTCAGAAAAGTATTTTATTGATATTTGCAAAATAATTAATTTCCTGAGTGTTCAATTTAGTCATCCTCCTGATCTTCCAGTATCCTCTAGTGATTGCATCTGTTTTACTTCCAGCATCTCTAAGAACTAAAAGACCAAGTCACCTAATATACAAGGTAAAGTCAAACTAAAGCAAAATTAATAACAAATTATACAATAATAATAATAAAAGGCCCCTAATTTTCTCTTATGTACATGCATGTCCTCAAAGCTCCCTGTTGCTGCTTTTTATCACTGTTGGTGCTATACATGGTGGAGCTATGGACCCTTCATGGCTTCCCTTACATTAAAGGAAGATATTGGCTTGTGTTTTTTTGGAGAGACCATTTGCCGCTTGAACAGAAGGCTACGGATGAAAACCCACAGGTTTCCAGGTGCTTTGAAATAGAGTTTCAGTTAGCTAAAATTTCACCTAAAACCCTCAGTTCATTTTCAGCAGTTTTAGCTGTTAGAAGAATACTGGTATGTACCTGTCTATAATAAGGTACATTTCCATATATAAGTTTCTGCCATTAGCTAGACATTTTATTCACACACACACACACACACACACACACACACACACACACACACACAGTTTTTTAAAGAGCAGATGGAAAGTGACTTAAGGTTTTAGAAAAAAAAAAAAAAAAAAAAAAAAAAAACAGGAGGCAGAATGTCCACGGGTTAACAGTTAACATAGTTCATGGGCAGTTGAGCACAGCATGCTGTGGCTAAAACCAAACACAAACAAACAAAATATGTGTGGCTGACGCAGTTAGCTTTTATTGCATACCCCACCGCCCGTGTTGTGTCCCCTTTTATTCTCTCTCTCTCTCTCTCTCTCTCTCTCTCTCTCTCTCTCTCTCCCTTCCTTCCTTCCTTCTTTTCCCTTTTTTTTTTTTTTTAACTTTTGGCTGGCTTATTTTTTTGAAACAGGCTTGCCTGCAATTTTCAGTATAGACTAGGCTGTTGGTTTCAACCTCAAAATGGTCCTCTAACCTACCCCACCTGAATGCTGGAATTACGGGCATGCACCACTACCTCCAACTTAGTTTCACTTTTTGAAAGTGAAAAACAAATAAGCCAAAAATAATCAAAAGCAAAATCAAGATTCAAAGAAAATCTGAAAAGATCAGGAGGGGATGAAACAAGTAAGGGTGGCGAGAAACTGCAGAGGTTATAGAATTTTCTGAGCTAGTAAGCTCTTCAGCAGGAGATAACTGTTCTTCATTCTAACTGAAGACGGCAGAGAAAAACGGATTCTAATGTGCAACACTTGGATAATTTATGAAGTTCTCTGGCTTCGTAACTCAAAGTTTCCTTTTGAGGATGTGGTACCTGTCTTACACCAATATAAGAATGCCAAGAGTTTGGATATGCTGGGATGGAGAATGGTGTTCTCTGCCCATGCTTTAAGTGGCTGAGCATCCATTAGAGCAGCCCCCAGCTGCAGGCTTTCACCAGTTTCTGTTAATGACTGAGGGTATGGGGGCACATATGGGGTACAAAAGGTATCTCAATCGTGTGGGTTTCAGTAATTATTGATCACTTAGAAACTCAGAGAATGCTGGCATTCAGTGGGAAGGAGACATGAGCTTCCATAGCTGAAATCCACAGAGATGGCTTGGAAAGCTTCTGGGCCACCTCCTAATTAGGATTAGGTCTCAAGGGTTCCACGAAAAGTAAAAGCTGTTCTCTTGCCTTTTGGTCAGAAGGGTGAAAGCACACTAGTATTTCTGAGTCTGTCCTCCCTCACATCCATCTCTCTCTCACCTCAAGAAGAGATTTTCCTAGCAGGAAATGACAAGATTATTCCTTCAGAGGAAGGTTATTATTATTATTATTATTTTTATAGCTCTTGCTACAATCATAAGACACAAAAATGTTCTTCATTTGTAGACAAAGATGAGAATACAAGCTTACCTTGCTGGGATAATTAGATTTGGTGCTGTTTGGTCAGGGTGTATTTTTTCTTTTCAAATAAACATTACTCATTTTTGTACATAGTAGAATAATTGCTATGCTTGCTGGCTTTTATAATCCAATTATTTTTGTATGTGAACATAAGTTCTGAACTTGGTTTAATCTAAATGGCAGATACTTATGAAATATTATGTATGAATAGAGGCAATACCTTAGTTTCCAGTTCAAAATAAATGCTTCAAAAGCCAATGGAAGGCAGGCTCATACCAACCAAACCTCTGGGTACTCTGGCACAAAAGTATAATCTTGAGTCATCCTGAGCTACACTTTGAAAATCCATCAAAGCAGCAACTCAGAGTTCGAACAAAACAGTAAGATGATAGTTGACTTATCAATTAATTAATTTGCTTATTATTTTCTTTCTAGTGGCAATATGTCTGTGATATCAATCGAGGTATTAGTAATCTATTCAGGCTTCAATGGAAAATATGAGGTTATTTTATTATAAGTATACTTATATTTGTGTTAACAAATAAGTTAGTTATTATAAATTCAACGATTTTCTCCTTCCAATAATACTGAAGCATGCTAGCTTATTCACTAATTGTGAAGCCCAGTGTCTTTAGTTTTCAGATTCCCCTAAACAGTATACAAATCTGGGATAGTCACTGAAGATAGTTTCATTGCATGTTGCCACTAACAGCAATATACATGTTCTGTCCTTTTGTGTTCATCGGTAACATGGCCCTAGGGTTGGGAGTTCTGAGGCAAAGGAAGTTCAGGGAAGTGTAGTCAGATATAAGTCACAAAACTATAGGTGTTTCAGATAGGTTAAAAGTCAAGATAAATGGCAAACAGTTGTTTGAGGATATGTGCATTTTATTATATTGTAATGATACAATATCCAATATATTACATAGGATATATTCATATTAGAAGTTATGTTTAGTGAAATTAGACAATAATCACCTTATTATAGACCCTGGGGTTTAGAGTTGTCAGTCTAAGGGCATTTACTTCCTACCCACAGCACAAGAGGTTTCACATTTCTTTTGTGACCCCAGGATTTATCTTTCTAAACACTCGTGGCCATGGTGATATTTCCACACACAGACAGTTTCATTGTTCACAAGATTCATCACAAAATACTTTAGTAGGACAATCACAGTCCTCCATAGTGTGAATCTGTCCATGCCTAGTTGCATATCCTACAACTTTCAGACCCAAGCTGCCTACATTTGTAGAACATGTAGTTTTAATTCAGGCTCCCATGACTTCCTATCTTGTCTATTTTATTCAGTCTTCCTGTCTCAAATCTAGAATGACAAGCCCATATTTATCCACTTTTCAAGGACCAAGATCTACCCAAAACTAGAGTGGTTTTGATCATTTTATTCTGGAAATTTCCATTGTACTTTCCTTAGACCACCACATACACTCTTTCCTCTGTGATGCATGTCAGTTAAGTCTTTTGTATCACACATGTTTGTTCTATGGAAGACAAGAATATTATATACTGTGTTCATTCTTTTGTCATTGCAAAGCCTTGGACTATCAAGTCTTATTTAATGGATGGAAAATCCTGACAGTCGAAGAGATGGCTTCCCACATTAAGTGAACATGAACTTACATGTGACACACTCTACATACTACTCAGTAGGAAGCTAACTTCTATTTAGGAAACTAGCTACAGTGATGAACATTTCCTATTGCACTATATTTATTACAAATGTTAAGAGACTAGCCATGTATAGTATAAAAGCTTTTTCTGTCTGCAGCACAGTAGGATATAAGTTCTTCATGAATGGCCTTTATAAGTTTCACTACTATGGAATTGCAGGCTCTTTCCCCTTAGCTGCAAATTTTATAGACAACAAAGGATTGGCATTCAAGATATAAACATGAGACAAGGAATTTTCCACGGAAGTTTCTTTAATAAAAGGAGGCATGACTGCCCTAAGAATTTTAGTCAGAATAGAAAAGTCTACAAAACACAAGTCCTTTTTCCTTTTGCAAAGGGAAATCTCTTTCGATCTTACCCCTAAGCCACTATATTTATAACACTTGTGGAAGAGAAAAGGTCTTGCTTGCTTGGCATTTCCATGATGGGGGAAGAATTGATAAAGAAAATCATCCTCCTCTGATTAATATGTTTTGGACCTCCAGGCTTGTTGAGCAGTGAGAATAATCTAAGATGTTGTTGAGTGTTCAAAATGTAACTAAATTAATGTCTTATGAAATGTATATGCTTCTATAGTTAATATTTTCCCCAGAATTCTTAGGAAGGTTTCCCTGGAGTTTTCTGGGAAGTTATTATTCTCATAGTACCCCTAGGCACTTAATAGAATTTAATGTGGTTTGAGCCATACTATGGTTGTTAGTACCCAAGGAAAGCTATTTCAACTTGGGATTTTAAGCTATATATAAGGTCTGGGGGAGACTATGGAAATTCAAGAATGACATACTTTATAAAATACAAATACTAATTTGAAGTTTGAAATCTAAAGAATCAGTGATATTGGTGAAGCATAGCTTTTTTCTAAAGACCAATTTCCAAAGTAGACAGAGAAGATTTTTCAAAAAGCATCTTCACCATTCTCTCAGAACTCTATGCTTGCATGCCTCTGCTTTATCTCTGTAGGCTTTTATGAGACAGGATTGACAAAGGAGAACAGACTCTGGACAAGTTCCTCCATTCTTTATAGACCAACAAAACAAGTCATCAAAACCATTTCTCTTCTGCCCCTATTATTCCCTAGAGCCTTTAAAGACTTTCCATAACTTAGTAGGGGGAAATACAGGCTCCCCGGCAGCATGAACATTATATTCTAGTTGGTCTGGCTCAACCTCCCTACAACCCTTTGAATATCACTGGCCTCTGTCACCTTTGACCTTTCACTACTGGGAGCCAAAGGCAGGCGACCTGACTTCCAAAATGTGTCACTGTGTTCCTTTGCATGATCTGGCTCACTTCTGAAGAATATCCTCCTCCCCTACAAAGCCCTATTTCAAAATCACCTCTGTCCTGAGTCTGGTAAGAGCCCCCCACCTCCCCACCCTGCATGCCCTGGCTGTTCAGTGAAGGTGTTCTTCCTTCTATTCTACTTTACCAGCAACAAGAAATCAAAAAGCCCACTGAATTCTCCCACACTGTGTTCCAGAATAGTTGATCTAAACCTTGAACATGCATTTCAGCCATATACTATTCCCATTTTCAGACCCTAAGATCTATGAAACAAAGTTTAAATTAATAACCTACTTTGCTTTTTGAGATAGCTTTACTCTAGAGGCAGGGATCAGGTCCACATTTGACATTCAGACAGTGCTGATGTGACGCAATCCAGTTAATGCAAAAGTAACAAGTCTATTATTGCAACAGTAAATGCTGTTTTATTTATGATTTCTTCATGAAGTTATTTTGAGACCAGATCACAAGATCTTGTACCCGAGGCATTTTTCAAACTTACTATGATACCAATGATGACCTTGAACTTCTGACCCTCTTCCTTCTTTCTCCCAGTTGCTGGTATTAGCTTATGCCATCACACCATCCAGTTTATAATGTGCTGAGGCTTGAACCCCAAGCCTTTTTTTTTTTTAATTCAGGAATGTGATTACAAACTACAGTCCAACTAAAAGAATAAAAAAATGTAAAGCAGGCCTCAATCCAATCAAGAGGGCAGCTAGTTTTCCATATAAATTGTCTTACTTATTTATGGGTACATATTACAGGCCATCGTTGAAGGCCTTATCTGTTACAGGGTTCAGAAATAGATAAGACCAGTGGCCTCATGACTTCCCTTATCACCCTACAGAGCATCTTCTAACACGATGAAAGCTAGCCAGTAAGGAGAATTTCCTGATCAGTTTAAGATTGATGTCTCTGTATCCTGAAACCAAACTGTGTGGTATCTTTAACAATAGGGTTTCACCATCTAGTTATGGTGGGCAAAAGCAATGGCAATAGTCTGTCCTGATCCATAAGAGGGAATTCATTCCTGGTACTATAAACCTAAATATGCCCAAAACTCATGGCTAGGAACATCATAAGCCCTAGGGAAGAAACTATTTGTATTGTTTATCTAAAGTACAACATGGTATTGTCAAACTCCTTTCTAAATATTTGTTTCTATACTCAGCCATTTTTTCTATACTCAGCCATTTTTGCTACTTCTAAGCAATAGGCAGTGGTTAATACAGAGACACTTTACTATTCAAAGTGATAAAAATATTAAGCAAAAAGTGTGTGCTAAGCTGACAATATGACAGTTATATCAATCCTTTCCCCTTCAAAGCTCAGGGAACATTGAGGAAAGCCAGAAAAATGGAAGAGCCAGAATCCAGAATAGTGGGCAGAATTCATGGCAAGGTTGTGTTTTACATACAACATTTCCATTGCATATTTGAACTCACAGCACCTGTGGCTACCCACACAAGATTGGTGCAAGATAAAGTGGGTTAAAAATTTCAGCTTAAATGGTCTGCTAAAAGAAGCTGCTATTGGCAATAGTTGGGGGGGCATAGTCACTTTTCTTTAGCAGTGTAGAGACTGGTAGATTCCTCATGCCCTTATGGATGGCCTAATACCTGTATTCATATGAATGGCACTAATTGGACTCTCTGAGGTTAATTTATTAATTAGAATGAGATCTGTGCAAGGAAGCAGGAACATCATTACCCTTAATCCACTACAGCCTAGAATATAGCTAATTATCAGAGTATCATTATTTTTTAATTCTATAGTGTCTAAGAAGAAAAGCATACATTAAAGGCATTGACTGGCATGGAAGATCTGAATGAGATTTCTAAAATAGTCACACCTTTCTGATGAATTTTTAATAGTTTAGAGGAATCGAAATATTTTATTCTCTTTACTCAAACATAATAGTCTATCATCGGTCATTACTATGTAAAAGTCTATTTGTAGGGTAAGTTTGACCCTAAAATAGCTTAGAAGGAAGATTTATATGTGCAGAGGCAAAGCCCTTTTGCCGTTGAACTATTACAATTAGCATGCTATCAAGCACATAATTTACCAATCAGTTTACCATACACTGTAGACAGGATCTTTGATTGATGGTCCATGTAGATTGGTCTATTAAGACTTAGTTCACTGGGATAAGTTCCATAGTAGAAAGATGTGCAAATATTGAGGTTTCATGGAGTTTGCTGAGCCCAGAGCAGTTATGAACTACAAAGGGATAACCTCATTCAAGGGGAGACAGAAGGACACAGACACGGGATGTGGCAGACACTGTTAACTGGTCAGATGCACCATACAAAAAGTCATTTAGCATCAAAATTTTTTAACCAAAGTAGAATCATTTCTTAAGGTGGGGTAGTTGCTAAGCCAGAACTAGCCACTATGAGAAGTGATATTGGCTTCCCATTTATACAATCACATTAATTATAAAGACTATTACACTTAACTTAAAATGGGATCTATTTAAAGAAAAAAAAGAAAACTTTGACATTTTTATTTGTTCCATAAATTTAAAAGAATGTGTTTGAGATAAATGAAACCCAAGTCTATTGTCCAAAGAAACTAAGTGGTCTTCTCATAGTTTGGATGTTGCTTTTGTCATGAAGCTTTGACTTCCTAAATGCCTCTTCTGATTAGAGTAAATATCTCCATGAAATATAGAACACTGTACAAGCAAAAAAAAATGCACCTTCTTCTATGGAATTCCCATATTTTTTTTTAAAGAAAGATACTACAACTTGTGCAAAGATGGAAAACTTTGCCATAAAAAGTGCTAGGTACTGGACCAAGTTCCTTCTGTATCAAATCTTATGTTAATGAATTCTGATGAAAAACAGCTGACTTTATGCATTTATTTTAATAAGCCTGTGAAAACAGTCCATTTGCAGTGTAAAAACCCCTTGTCTTTTAAAAATGCTAGACAGAATATTTTAATAAATTAAATTTGTCTGCCTGTCAAATCTGTCAAATTGACAAGAACCCCCAAGGAGGACTGCTTATGTTGGAGCCCTATTTTTACTGTAGGATTACATTTGGAATTTAATATGGGCTACTTAGGGGAAGACTCCATCTATCAGAGTAACTTTAAGCAGCAAATTTTAACATAATATTTTAAGTCTCTAAACTTATAGGGCTAGAATGATTTTGTTGCCTTGGAAAATTCTCTCATTATCTACAAAGGTGTCTCAAATGTATTTGTTTATAATAGTGAACTAAGTTGAGAAGACAAGCCCCCAGCACCAGGAAGGTAACTGTGCACGTGAACTTACAGGTACAAAACCCAGGACATCAGTTGTCATTGCCCCAGTGAACCTTGTATCAGCTGGGTCTTACTGTCATCATTGAATAAATGGGAGCATTGAGGCTTGGTAGATGGCAAACACCAATCTCAAGATCGCATCGTGGAGCTAAAGCGATGGCTCAGCCTGTAAAATGCTTAAGCCTGTAAAATGCTTCAAGTTTAAGAAGCTGAATTTGAGCCCAAGCACATAGAAAGACAGGTTCTGTGACATATGTTTATGATTAAAACACTGGGAAGATGAAGACAAGCTGTCCCTGGAGCTTGCCGATGAGGCAGTGTAGCTCAGAACTTAGTGGGAGGCCACTTCTCAAGATACAAGGTGGACAGCTCCTGAGGAGCAATACAGCTGACTTAGACTTTGGTCCCACTGTGACAGACACAGATGCCTCGAATACTGTCCAATAGATACTTCTTTGATTCTGAAGTTCAGGATGAACAATAAAACAACCTCAATATAGAAGCTAGATTCCATTTTAACCCTGTCCTTTATTTTATATAATTTCATAACCTGATTAATAGCTTCTTTTTTTTCTGGCAAAAAAAAAACCATAGTTAATATTTTCAGTTAGCATATGAGAGCTTTCATACAAAATTTCAGGTAAACAACTGGATAACAACAGTAAGTTTTTCTTTTAATATTAAAATAATGCACACTAAAGAAATGAGCATTATGTGTAACACACATAAATTAATAGTCCCAAGGGACTTTTAATCCAGGCAAACACTGGATAGACTAAGTAATAGATACATGAATCACCTAGATTGAGCTGTCAGTCTCCTAGAGTAAAATGTCCAAGTACAAATACATATCAGGATTAAAATGGAATCTAGCTTCTATATTGAGGTTGTTTTATGGTTCGTCCTGAACTTCAGAATCAAAGAAGTATCTATTGGACAGTATTCAAGGCATCTGTGTCTGTCACAGTGGGACCAAAGTCTAAGTCAGCAGGTTTCTTATGTATTGCTCAAAATATTAAGTTGTTTATCATGTCATGGGAAAAAGTCCTTCAAAAATAAGTGGAACAGGGCCAATGAGATGACTCAGTGAATAAAGGAGCTTGTTGTGCAACTTGACCATCTGAGGTTTAGCATTAGATCCTTCATCAGAAGAGGAAAAATCACCCAGAGAATTGTCCACTGATTGCTACAAGTATACTATGAAATATATACCCCCATCCACACACAATAAGTTCATTTTCAAAATTTTTTAAAATTGGAAAGAGAAAAACATATCTGCATATTGTGCTTATAAATTCTTATAAAAGTATTCTTTTCATTTTTTATTAGATACTTTCTTATTTTACATTTCAAATGCTATCCCAAAAGTCCCACATACCCTCCCCCCCACTCCCCTGACCAACCACTCCCACTTCTTGGCCCTAGCATTCCCCTGTACTGAGGCATATAAAATTTGCACTACCAATGCGCCTCTCTTTCCACTGATGGCCAGCTAGGCCATCTTCTGATACATATGCAGCTAGAGACACAAGCTCTGGGGGTACTGGTTAGTTCATATTGTTGTTCCACCAATAGGGTTGCAGACCCCTTTAGCTCCTTGGGTACTTTCTTTAGCTCCTCCATTGGGGGCCCTGTGTTCCATCCAATAGCTGACTGTGAGCATCCACTTCTGTGTTTGCCAAACCCTGGCATAGCCTCACAAGAGACAGCTATATCAGGGTCCTTTCAGAAGAATCTTGCTGGCATATGCAATAGTGTCTGCATTTGGAGGCTGATTATGGGATGGATCCCTGGATATGGCAGTCTCTAGATGGTCCATCCTTTCATCTCAGCTCCAAACTTTGTCTCTGTAACTCCTTCCATGGGTGTTTTGTTCCCAATTCTAAGAAGGAGCAAAGTGACCATACTTTGGTCTTTGTTCTTCTTGAGTTTCATGTGTTTTGCAACTTGTATCTTGGGTATTCTAAGTTTCTGGGCTAATATCCACTTATCAGTGAGTACATATTGTGTGAGTTCCTTTGTGATTGGGTGACTTCACTCAGGATGATACACTCCAGATCCATCCATTTGCCTAGGAATTTCATAAATTCATTGTTTTTAATAGCTGAGTAGTACTCCATTGTGTAAATGTACCACATTTTCTGTATCCATTACTCTTTTGAGGGGCATCTGGGTTCTTTCCAGCTTCTGGCTATTATAAAGGATGCTATGAACATAGTGGAGCATGTGTCCTTCTTACCAGTTGGAACATCTTCTGGATATATGCCCAGGAGAGGTACTGCTGGATCCTCCGGTAGTACTATGTCCAATTTTCTGAGGAACCTCCAGACTGATTTCCAGAGTGGTTGTACCAGCTTGCAATCCCACCAAAAATGGAGGACTGTTCCTCTTTCTCCACATTCTTGCCAGCATCTGCTGTCACCTGAATTTTTTATCTTAGCCATTCTGACTGGTGTGAGGTGGTATAAAAGTATTTTTAAAGATTATAAAATATATTATGTAGTTTCAGTTAATTTTTGATAGCCAGTAATAGCTGTACACAAAGTGGTAGGATAAAATATTAACACACAAAACCAGTAGCCTTCCTACATGCTAATGAAAACCATACTAAAAGAGAGATCAAGGAAAGAACTCCTTTTTAAAATAGTCATAAACAACAATAAAATACATGAGAATAAACCTGACCAATGAAATAAAAGACTTCTACTACCATGAATGCTTTAAAATACTGATGAAAGAAATTAAAGACACCAGAAGATGTAAAGCTTCCCTATGGCTATGCTCATGTATTGGGAAAACTAATATTGTGAAAATGCTCATTTTACCAAAAATAACCTATAGAGTCAATGGAAGCACAATAAAAATTCCAATGCCATTCTTCTCAGACATGGAAAGAAATTATCCAAACATTCATTTAGTGTTACAAAGGGTCAAAAAGTGTCAAAGCAATCTCAAGAAAAAGGAAATTTCACTAGTTCTTAAGCAACTAAGGCATAATTGAAAAATTAAAAAAGAGTTTAAACATTCACAGTGGTGAGCAATGCTGTTCCCAGAAGACATGAGTTATTAAATGGAAGTTCAAATACAAGTTATCTTCCTATGAATTATTGGTCAAGGAGGCTTCAAAAGTATCAAACACAATGTAGGCTATTGTCAGTACCTCTGTTTGCCTGTGGGGAGCCAAGGAACACATGAACATAGGACGCTTGGTAACTGAATGGCCATCTGGTCAGTCTCAGGTTTAAATATTTATGTTTCCAGTCTTTGACTTGTGCTGCTCTCAACCTTAGTCACAGAAGCAAACCTGAGTAGCAGTCAACTGCTTTTCCAAACGCAGAGAATAGATAGCTGCAAATGGTTATCTCTATCAACACCTCTTTCCAAGACTCAGGTAATCTGAAGGAAGAGAGGACAGAATGAATATAAGAGCCACAGAACAAGGAGGATTACTATGAAATGCTGTCCTCTGGATGTGACATGGGTGTTAGACACATGGACTTATATCAGTTCCAGTTATCCATGCAAGACATCAACTATATAAGCAAGTTAAAATTTTCAGCATAGACAGAGGAGGGGCTCCTGGTGCCCCACCCATAGTTGAGGATGTAAAGGCAGCTGATAGATGCTGAGGGAAGAGGAAGTCGATTTTCTTTCTTGACAGCAACAGCCATTGGTAGGTTACTCATGCCTCGATGGATGGCCCTATACAAATGTGCATATAGGTAGCACTAATAGTGAGTTACTTTTAAAAAGACAAAAAATTGGGAGGAAAATGGGATAAATATCAGGTGGAGGAAGCTGGAATATAGAAGTGGGTATGGATATGACAAAGATATATGGCATATATTAGATTTTCAAAATTAGAAATGTTCCTGTTTCTGGCCCTAACAGTCAGTCTTGACATGAAGCTGCCTGAAGGACCCCTTCATATGCACAGTGGCCTGTCTAACTTAGTTAAGAGAGCAGTCCTGTGAGAGGCTTCAGTGAATCGATGTTTATATGTGACCAATTTCTTAAAAGAACATCTGATGACACAACATATGGTATTTCCATGTCTGAATGAGATTAGTTATTGCTTATGAACCACAGACTGACTAGAGAACAAAACGATCCCAACAAATAGAACCAAGTCATTAAATCATTGAGAGAGGAAAGAGTGGTATGATAGAATAAACAAAGAATTTTGGAATCCAAGGCTACAAATCTATTTCATTGCTTTTGGGGTATGGCAAAAGATGAACCACTGTCTTGAGTATCCATTCCCTTAGTTTTAAAGGGACATCATGAACCTGCTTTGAGTGTATGTAACAGTGGCTCTCAACTTGTGTGTCCTGATCCTTCAAGGGGTAAGGTAAGACCATCGAAAACACAGAAATCTACATTATTATACATAACAGTAGGAAAATTACAGTTACAAAGTAGCAACAAAAAGAATTTTATGATCAGGGGTCACCACAGCATGAGTATTAAATGGTCACAGCATTAAGAAGGTTGATAACCACTGGTCTGTAAAATAGTTCATTTCTAGTGTTTTGTATATAAAATGCATTCTGTGTGTTGTTCCATGCTAATAACAGTGACTCCCAAGAACTTCAGGGTGTGAGCCCGGATGTGGGGGTTGTTGTGGTGCCATAGGAGAGGGGATGCTGAGAGGAAGCTAATAAAGCAGGGAGAAATGTGTGGTGTGAGCAACAAATCTCAATACAGGAAGCTTCCTGCATGTGCAGACTGTTACAGCTGACTCTTCCTCCCTTGGGTCCTCTTAAGAGCCACACCTTTTCTACCATGAGATGGCAAAGTGAGAGAGCTTTTTATGAACCAAGAAACAGACATTTGCCAGACACAATATCTGCTGGCACCTTGATTGTGACTTTACCAGCTTCCAGAAATGAGATACATAAATGTGTGCTGTTTATAAACCATCCGGTTTATGGTGCTTTTTATAGCAGTCCAAACAATCTCCAGCATTGATTTGTGAGTTGTCTAAACAAGTCCTCCATCGTGCCACAGTGGATTCCCTACTTTGCACGATAGAACTTCATTTCTTTTCTATGAAATTGGCTTAGTTGAAGCATCCACTTAACATTCAAATCCAGTATGCATTGGGGGTCTACCAGACTGGGAGCTCAATGGCTTTGTAACTTGGTCTATTTTGTTATGTTTAAGAAAACTACTGACAGCTCATAAATGTCTATATTTCATAACATATCTGTATTTATACTAGAAATAATTCTTATGGTATAATCTGTCTTACTTTTTGAAGTAATACTCTTTCATTATGAATGAGTATTAAATACGAGATTTCAAAAAAAAAACTTCTATATAGTCATACTGCCTACTAAATCACTATTTATATATGTAGATCTTTCTCTAATAATATTTCAAAGCATGTCTTATTTTCCACTGTATTCATACATACAATTTAATATCACACATTTCATTAAATATACTGCCAGCTACACTAATGTCAATACAAACTCCATGTAAACATGAATTTAGTGATTGCAAATTATTGTACTAATGGATATCCCATGGTTTATTCAATCAGTGTGTTCATTATCAAATATTTGCATAGTTTTCAAAGCTTAGTGTTGAAAAATGCTTCAGTAAATAGCTGGGTAAATATTTTTTCTTTACTTTTAGTTACCTCATCAGAATGTATTTCTGTATATGGATTTACTATATAAAGAGATATAAAAGACCTAAATACATAAGCACACTATATATTCATATATATGTGTATATAATATATTGTATGAGTATATATGTATACATACATATATATATATCCCCATTTCTACCATCCTTCTTCTCACAAGAGAACTCCAGTTTGATGTTCTTGTTATGCATTGCTTGTGTTAGACCAGTCAATAAATGTTTTCTGCATATATTATAGATGCACACAAATAATATCATGGTATACACTACACATTGTTCTCTCCTCCTATTCCCCCTAATACTAAATTTTAAAGAGACATCCATGTTGTTCTATGAATTTTTTCAAACTACTGTAGGCTGTATGTTTGGTTCTGTGCATATAACATGCAACAATTCCCTATTCTTTACTGAATGGATTTTCATAGACAGTGTGCAGTTGTGCTGTGCGACACTTAGTGCTGGGATAAACTTCCCTGGACCTACTTTCCCCCCTACTCTAGAACATAGGAAGCTGTATAGCAATGGCTCCTTTGTTTGGGTCTCTCCAAATTCCTATTTTGAAAACTTATTTCCTCAGTTGCCAGTGCTGGACCTAGGGGGAAGTGCCTGGGTAATGGAGCCCTACCTCATGATGGGCTAAAACTTTTTTGTAGACCTTGAGGGACTAGGAGCTAGATAGATGATCAGGACCCCTAAATAGTAACAGGTTGCCTCTCCTTTTGCGGCTGAATTAATTACCTCAGGTTGTAAAGGGAAACCTCCACCTGTCTTCTTCCTTCTGTGCATCCCCTCTCCTAGTCTCTGCCATGAGTCGAAAAAAAATAAGACTCTCATCAAAAGTGGGCATCCAATCCCACACTTCCTAGCCTTGAGAAGCATGAGCCACAGTTAATTCTGGTTTTAGTATGTTATTTGGTATTAGACATTCTTAGTAGCCGGAGAAACTAGACCAAGATGACCTGGAAGGCAAGATGTATCTAAGTTGCCCAGTCCTGCCAAACTTTCCTCTAGGCTGTGTTCTCAGCAGTCACACCTGTGAGTCCCTGTATCCAGATATCTCACCACCAACTCCTCATGCTTGAATATTTTTGCATTTCCATGATCACTATTGAGTTTAAGCACACATTTAAATGCTTGATAACACTCTGTATTTCTCAAATCTAATTTGCCCATTTATATTATGGATACATTTGACTAACAATGTTTTTTTTTCCCCTGTCACTAGGTTTCTAACTAGGATTTAAAATATTAGTGTTGTGTTTCCTGTGCTAAAATTATATGGTTTTCTCTGGCTGAAGCTTGTAGTTTAATAGGTTGATTCATGCCTATGTAGGTTTGTTGAACTTATTATAAATTGATATATCTTGATATTTTTATAAAGTTTATTAATGCCCATATGCTAACCAGGTGTCTATCAATCTTGTAACTTTGGACCTCTGATTTTTTGTTTAATTTCTAAATTTTACTAGCTGCAATTATGAGAAAGACATATGCTCTCTTAATAATTATAATACAAATACCAAAGCAAGACAGATTATTTTCTTTGCCAACCTGGGTGACAGCCTACAATGGCAGGTGACCACAGTGAATGAGTCCAGAGGACAGTTTTTATAAGCCTAATGTAGACCTTTTTCATCCATTTCCTCACTGGCTGAGTAATGAGGTGGGAAATCTTTTTTTTTTCAGTCAGGTTTATTCTATGTAAATTTCTATTACTAATAAGTTAAATAACATCTAGTTTTCTTTTTTTGTGAGCTATTTTTTATTAGTTATTTTCTTTATTAACATTTCAAATTATATCTCCTTTTCTAGTTTCCCCTCTGAAAATCCCCTATCCCCTCCCATCTCCCCCTGCTCACCAACCAACCCACTCCTGCTTCCTGGCCCTGGCATTCCCCTATACTGGGGCATAGAACCTTCACAGGACCAAGGGCCTCTTCTCCCATTGATGACCGACTAGGCCATCCTCTGCTACATATGCAGCAACAGCCATGAGTACCACCATGTGGTTTTTTTTTTTTTTTTTTTTTTTTTTTGGTTGCTGATTTAGTCCCTGGGAGCTCTGGGGGTACTGGTTAATTCACATTGTTGTTCCTCCTATGGGGCTACAAACCCCTTCAGTTCCTTGGGTACTTTCTCTGGCTCCTTCATTGGCGACCCTGTGCTCCGTCCAATAGATGGCATCGACTTCTGTATTTGTCAGGGACTGTCAGAGCCTCTCAGGAGATAGCTATATCAGGAGAAAAAATGTCGTAGAAACCTTCTCTACTTTCTCCTGACACTTGTTTTTGTTTTTGTTTTTGTTTTTCTCATGGGCTCCTCTTTATGTTTATGCCCAGTTTAAGTTTTTTCAGGCACATGAGGCTACAGGCACTCTTTGCCTTTTGTAATTTTCTATTCTAAATTTCTAGTAGAGAGCAGGTTAGCTGGGGCAAGAGTTCAGAATTTTATGTTTATAGTAATGGAATCTGAGTTGACTCAAGATAGTTTGACTTTGAAAATGCACCATCTGATTTTTATATCTTATGCAATCACTTTTAAATGGTAAGATTCTTTGACCCTGAAAACTTCCTACATATTCACTGCCGGTTGGGAAAATTAATTCTTTGCTTGTACACAAAGCTAATTAGCCTCTGGTTGTCAGTTGTACAAACTTGTACCAATGATGTAGTGGATTTTGCCATGTTATTACGGGATAGAATTTATGAATATTTTATTTCACCAAGCACCGCACTTAGAAAGGCCCTCTTTTGAACAAATTATTTCAAGCTTTCAGCTAGGAAGTTTATATTTCCATTTGTTTAAATTTAAATATATAATTGATTCTAGCATATTATAAGCCCATGTTTATTATTATGGCTATTTATTTCAGTAACCAACTTTCAATTTTGAAGTTTTTCCTGTATCCTAGTCTATGTATATGGGCTTATTTTTTATTTTTATATTTGTACCATTATCTACATCTAGTTGCAACTTTATGTGTCAGCAGCATAAATTACTACCAACTTTCACTGTGACTTTAATATCAAATAAGACTGGTCATCATTATTTGTTTTCTGTTTTTTTTTTTTTTTCAATGAATATTCTGGCTGTGTTAGTTACTTGTCTTGTTTCTGCCGTGAATTATCTAACAAAGCAACTCAAGGAAGGAAAAGATTATGTTGGTTTACAATTGTATTGATATGGCCCATCATGAGAGGGGCATGGAGCAGGTGGCTGCTGGTCACACCTCATCCACAGTCAGAAAGTAGAAAGAGATGAATGCTGGTGTTTTGCTTGCTTTCTCCTCCTAATTCAGTACTGGACACCACCTCTTGTACTGGGACACATTTAGGGCATATTTTCTACCACAATTCATCTAATCTAGATATCCCACACAGATTCGCTCAGAGGATCTGTTTCCATGGTGATTCTAAATCCCACAAAGTTGATGGTCAAGTATTGCACTTGCTTAATATTTTTCTTTACTATGCTTTCTAGATTAAGTAGAGGTAACAGTAGCAAGTATCTAGGAATTGTTTGTGATATCAAAGGACTAACTTCTAAAATTTTAACAAAAGTATGAGTTTTTTTATAAGTATTTTAATAGAAAATTTATATTAAGGGAGTTCTCTCAATTTTTTCTTTTCAATAAATGTCAACTAAAAGCTAAAATGTAAGGAATGCCAGTTCTAAATACTGTAAGACACAAAGCACCCAGTATACTTATGTGTTACTCGTAGTCAGAGACACTGTCCTCTGGACCAAAGGTGATTCAGCTACTGTGAATCAAAGTTCTCAGGAGTATGTCCCAAACATCTATACATTGATGCAATCGAAGATATGTGAAAAATTCTTTAATGCAGTATTATTAGACTTACCATGAAGCTGTGAAGAATAATTTATATTCTACAGAGTATAAATAATGCATTCTATGTTCAGTAGAGACACACACAATTGCTATGAAATGAATTTCATGTTCAGTGATATAGATAAATGCTATTAGCATAATATTGAAAAAATGATACTTACATATTACTGTTTACCTTAAGAAAATGACGAAATTAATAACCTTAGATTTAAAGTGTTATGTGTATAAAGATAATAGCTACCTTTGCATAGGTTCTTAAAACACTCATTGAATGGTTTTATTTAAGCTAATTTAAATGTTGAATGTGAGAGATATGAGGAAGGCCTTGAAGCCATTAATAACTTTCTATTTCTCAATCTGGTTGATTATTATAGAATTGTGTTTCTCTCTGCTCAAATAAATATACATATTTTTAAAAGTTTAAGCTTATTGAATGAGCAAATGAAGTGACGGCTGAAATGCACTGTAAATTAAACTGAAAAGGAATCATTCTACTGTGAAATAAGGAACTTTGTTTATTCTGTCATATTTTGTTTATTCTCTGTTCCGTTTCTAATGAGCAATGAGATTTAGGGGGAGGGGTCACTTCCTTACTTTGAATTACTGTTCCTAATTTCTCAAAAATGAAGGCTGAACTAAACAATTCTCAAATACTCTCGAGTCCTACAATTCTGTAAAATAAAAACTTCCCCTGAAGTTGCTCAAGTTTCTTCTATTGATTGTTAGGGAAATCTGGATTCTTTGTTCTTTAGACACAAGCATCACCTTTCTGGGTTTCTTTCATCCCTTTTTGTGGCTTCCTCTGTGATCCTTCAACACAAACAGCCTTGGAAAATCAATAGGCACTTTTCTGCTACTAAATTATTTTTCTGGCATATATATGCCTTTTGAGAATGTTGTAGTCTATCCATGATGCTAAAACAAAAATACCAAAATAAAACCTGGATAGATTATGAAGAAGTGAAAATTATTTCTCATAGTTTAGGAGTTGTGAAATCCAAGATCAAGGTACCAGCAGGCTGGAAGACTAGTGAGAGTTTCTACACACAAGGTGGCCACCTACAAAGTCTAATCCCTCATGACTGATAGGAAGGGGTTCTCTCTGAGAACTCTTCTAGAAAGAGTTCATATCTCCTAATTACCTCATCAAAGGTCCCATTGCTCAACACCACCATATTGAGGTGAGTATCTTATGAATGCACCAGGCAGAAAGGGGCATAACAAACATTTTCGCTGTGTCCAGTTGTTTCTTTGGCACAACCTGTGCCCATAAGGGGTGTTTTCTTGTTTTGTTTTGTTTTTTATTTTACTTGCAAAACTACAAAGCAGACCATAGTGACTCTATTGAATGATAAATTAATTATTGTTAGAATACACACTACACATGCTGTATCATAAAACTGGTCGATAAAACCATCCAGTCCTCAACTGCTGGGTCTCAAGTTCAAGGATGGCAATGAAGATTTGGGGAAAACAGATAAAAACAAATCTACCACCTTTTACTTTTGTCTTTTCTTCTTTTTTTTATTAACTAATTTTTTAATTTACATTTCAAATTTTTTTCCCTTTCCTGGTTCCGACCCTCACAAAACCCCTATCCCATCCCCCCTCCCCCTGCTTCTATGAGGGTGTTCCCCCACCCACCCACCCACCCATCCACTCTCACCTCCCCACCCACGAATTCCCCTACCCTGGGGCATCTAACCTTCGCAGGACCAAGAGCCTCTCCTCCCACTGAGGCCCAAAAAAAGCTATCCTCTGCTACATATGTGGCTGGAACCATGGATCCCTCCATGTGTACTCCTTGGTTGGTGGTTTAATCCCTGGGAGCTCTGGGGGTGGGGGGGGGGTGTCTGGTTGATATTGTTCTTCTTCCCATGGGATTGCAAACCTCTTCAGCCCCTTCAGTCCTTTCTCTAACTTCTCCACTGGGGACCTCATGATCAGTCCAATGGTTGGCTGTGAGCATCCACCTCTGTGTTTGTCAGGCTCCAGCAGAGTCAATCAGGAGACAGCTATATCATACTCCTGCCAACAAGCACTTCTTGGCACAAACAATAGTGTCTGGGTTTGGTGACTGTATATGGGATGGATCCCCAGCTGGGACACTCTTTGGATGGCCTTCCCTCCAGTCTCTGCTGCATATTTTGTCTCCAGATTTGCTCCCATAAGTATTTTGTTCCCCTTTTTAAGAAGGACTGAAGCACCCACCCTTTGGTCTTCCTTCTCCTTGAACTTCATGCGGTCTGTTAATTGTATCTTGGGCATTCTGAGTTTTTGGACTAATATCTGCTTTTTAGTGGGTACATACCATGTGTGTTCTTTTGTGATTGAATTACTTCACTCAGGTTGATATTTCCTAGGTCCAACCACTGGCCTAAGAATTTCTGAATTCATTGTTTTCAATAGCTGAGCAGTACCCCATTGTGTAAATGTACCACATTTTCTATATCCATTCCTCTGTTGAGGGACACCTGGGTTCTTTCCAGCTCCTGGCTATTATACATAAGGCTGCTATGAATATAGTGGAGCATGTGTCCTTGGTATATGTTGAAGAATCTTCCGGGTATATGCCCAGAAGTGATATAGCTGGATGTTCAGGTAGTACTATGTCCAATTTTCTGAGGAACCTCCAGACTGATTTCCAGAATTGTTATACTAGCTTGCAATCACATCAACATTGGAGGAGTGTTTCTCTTTCTCCACATCCTCACCAACATCTGCTGTCACCTGAGTTTTGGATCTTAGCCATTCTGACTAGTGTGAGGTGGAATTTCAGGGTTGTTTTGATTTGCATTTCCCTGATGACTAAGGATGTTGAACATTTCTTTAGGTGCTTCTCGACCATTAAATATTCCTCTGTTGAAAATTCTTTGTTTAGCTCTGTACCCCATTTTTAATAGGACTATTGGAGTCTCTGGAGTCTACATTTTTAAGTTCTTTGTAGTATATATTGGATATCTACCAGATGTAGGCTTGGTAAAGATGTTTTCCCAATCAGTTGGTTGCCTTTTTGTCCTATTGACAGCATCCTTTGCCTTACAGAAGCTTTGCAAATGCGATCTTGTTATGAGATCCCATTTGCCAATCCGTGATCTTAGAGCATAAGCCATTGGTGTTCTGTTCAGGAAATTTTCCCCCTGTGCCCACACCCTCAAGACTCTTCCCCACTTTCTTTACTATTAGTTTCAGCATCTCTGGTTTTATGTGGAGGTCCTTGATCTACTTGGACTTGAGCTTTGTACAGGGAGATAAGAATGGATCAGTTTGCATTCTTCTACATGCTGACCTCCAGTTGAACCAGCACCATTTGTTGAAAATGTTGTCATTTTTCCACTGGATGGTTTTAGCTCCTTTGTCAAAGATCAAGTGACCATAGGTGTGTGGGTTCATTTCTGGGTCTTCAATTCTATTTCATTGATCTTCGAGCCTGTCTCTGTACCAATACCACACAGTTTTTATCACTATTGCTCTGTAATACAGCTTGAGATCAGGGATGGTGATTTCCCTCAGAAGTCCTTTTATGATTGAGAATAGTTTTCGCTATCCTGGGATTTTAGTTATTTCAAATAAATTTGAAAATCGCTATTTCTATCTCTGAACAATTGAGTTGGAATTTTTATGTGGATTGCATTGAATCTGTAGATTGCTTTCAGCAAGATGGTCATTTTTACTTTATTAATCCTGCCAATCCATGAGCATGGGAGATCTTTCCATCTTCTGAGATCTTCTTCAATTTCTTTCTTCAGAGACTTGAAGTTCTTGTCATACAGATCTTTCACTTGCTTGATTAGAGTCACACCAAGGTATTTTATATGATTTGTGACTATTTTGAAAGGTGTTGTTTCCCTGATTTCTTTCTCAGCCTATTTATCCTTTGAGTGTAGGAAGGCTACTGATTTGATTGAGTTAATTTATGTCCAGCCACTTCACTGAAGTTATTTATCAGGTTTAGGAGTTCTCTGGTGGAATTTTTGGGGTCACTTAAGTATACTATCATATCATCTGCAAATAATTTGACTTCTTCCTTTCCAATTTGTATCTCTTTGACCTCCTTTTCCTATCTAATGGTTCTAGTTAGAACTTTAAGTACTATAATGAGTAGATAGGGAGAGAGAATTGTCCCTGATTTTAGTGGGATTGCTTCAAGTTTAAGAACACCACTCTGTATTCCACTAACCACTGTCCCTTCCTGAAGCTGAGTCAGTTGTGAAGTTGAGCTGTCTGCATGTCTTCCATGAGAAGCATGTAAGCCTTCCTGGTAGCTGGGTTTGGTGATGTGGCCAGGTTCTGACAGATAAAATGTGATCTGAAGTGATCTTCAACTCCCTGTATTCCTGAGGAGATGGGATATGGGAAGGCCTTTTTATTCCCCTTTTCATAGCTTCTGCTATTGGGATGAAAAAGTGTGTAGTTTAAGACTGTGTCAACAAAGATAAAAACACTAGGAATGTTGGAGGTCGAACTTCAGATAGAGAGAGGTCCACATCCCATAATTAACAGAGATGTTTCCATCTACAAGGCAAAGTAAAATAACACGTATTACTGTATAAATCACTGTTGTTTAGGTTTTGAACATAAGCCCTCAAAATGTATCCTACCTGAGACATTCCTTAGGGTGATTATGGACCCAAACTCTATGAGTAGGAACCATCTTTCATGCAGATACTGGACAAAACACTGCCCTTATAACTAAGGCTTTTAAATATATGGTACCTATATTTTAAAGCTTCCCTTGTCTTCTTATTAACTCTGTACTGTAGAGTGTACAGCTTTCTGGAAGCCCAACATTATAAGAAAGAGGAGAGTAGAGCTGTACCACCCAGTCTTTGCGAAAGACAGCAATTAAAAAGGTGCAAGTTAGCCATCTGAACTCATTAAAGTCATCTAATTAGCAAAATAAATAGCAGGATTGTTTGCCCTGGATGGTTTAAAGTGTTTCGAATTTCTCTCTCAGAGAAACAGTAGATGAAGCAAATGATAAAGCCCAAGACAAAGAGAAGCAGCGACAGTAAAATCTAGAAAAGAGCAGGAGGATTATAAACAGTTTCTGCAATGCAGAATCAATTATTCGTTGGGGCTGTGAAATTTGCAAAATTGATCTGCATTAAGTATAATAAATTCTCAAAGGACATAAGCATCTTTACTCACACATTTACCCTCTGCTATTATGGCCACAGATGGAAAAGGACACAGAGGATATTCTACCATTAATCTGTTATTGATTCACCATTTGCTTTATGCTGCATATTCTTTCAATAGCTGGATGAACAACAACAAAATCAGCCATCATTATGATTCCATAAGAGAAAGAGAGTAAATAAACCAAACACATCATGTAGAGTTGAGAGATGCTGAAGTGCTGCTAAGTGCAGTAATTAATACTGGAGTACCAGAAAGGAAATGTGAACAAGAAATGGGTGAGAAATGTGCTATTTTAGAATGGAAGGCAAGGTGTGCCTTTATGACATTTAAACAGAGATTTGAACTAAGTGGGGGAGTGGCAGACAGCCATAACACAGAGATGACCCCACCACGCAGAGTAATCAGTGACTGCTAAGACTCTTGGATGAACTCTTTCAAGTACACAGCGTATCCGCATCAGGAGCACTACTGCCCTCCCCTTCTGTGCTGAGAAAGACAGTACTCTAGGTACTATTATTACTCTAAGTACTATTCCCAGAGCTGCATGAAAACCCCGCTGATACCCAAGAGAAATTCAAGGAAGAAAGCCAGCTGCTGTGCTGCCTGTCTTGCAGTTTAGGCTTCCCACTTTTAGCCCATAATCTGTATCCTTGGAGTGATGTCTGGATGAACTAGAGACAAGAGTGACCCACCTCAGTGGTGGGTCCTCAGTATCCTTTAGATCAAAAGAGCAGATCACCAGCAGTAGAGTGAAATCACCTGTGAAGAGGTTAGATGGTTTTTCTACTTCAGTAAGCTGTTGAACTTAGCACAAATCTATATTTACTTTCAAAATGTGTTTGTAGAGTCTGCAGTAGCCTGCTTTTTTCAGTCACGATAAATCTTGTTTACTGTAGTTTTAATTTGATGACTCTAGTTCATAATTCACTGGGCTCATTGATCTTTCCTTGTTGACCTAAGCACTATTTTAAGATATACTCCAAATTTTCAGGTATCCCATAGATAACTTACTGAGTTTTTGCACATTTTATTTTGATTAATATTTTATGTAGAAGAATTAAACAATAGTCTAGACTAAGGGCTTAAAAATTAGAACCTAAACTCACTGGACTGTCTAGATATCAATAAATATTTTATTGCAGCATAACCATGTTTGTATCTTTATTTGTAATTATCTGTGACAGATGGGTATAATAGAAAGCCACAAAGAATCATAGCATTTGGATTTAAAAGGAAAGTTATAGAATGGGAAAAATACTCTGCCTGGAAAGCTCATAAATTGGTATGTATCTTTGGACTGTCTCTGTATTTAAATTCTCAAGTGAAGTGTTTTATAAATCTAGTTCTTAGTTTTCACTTTATCTTTGGAAAGCTTTCTAAAGTTTTATTTTCCCCTTTTATTCTAAAAGATATTATTTCACTCTCTTTTTTGTTTGTTTGTTTGTTAATTTATTTGTGAATCTGACAAGTGAGCTTCAAAAGAAAGCTTTGTTCTACAGATGTTTAGCACAATGCTTTTTTTTTCTTGTGATCTTCTTAGTGTCAATTAGTAGCAAAATGTACAAGAATGTTATTCAAATTTCCCATGAAGCTACTGATGAAGTGTGCTATACTGAGAAAGGTCTTTTATCCTGATGATGTCACTTGTATTCTTCCTGCATCTACTTCTCTAGCATTTGTGTGTGTGATGTGTGTGTGTGTGTGTGTGTGTGTGTGTGAGCAACACTCTTTCTCATGGACAGTACTGTCACATTGGTACTTTCAATGAGAAATTTTAAGCCAAATTTTGTTTAGTGTAAACATTATTATATATTATATAACTTTTCTATTTAACAATTTTTAAAATTCTTAAAATATTATATACAATGTCTTTTGATTAAATTCATCCTACACTCCTCCCCTTAAACCTTCAAAAGTCCACTGCCACCTGCATACTTCCTAATATGTGTCTTCTTTTTAAAATTTCATAACCTATTGAATCCAACTTCTGTTATTCATATACTACTCAGTGTGGAACAAACCACTGGAGTGTGGTGGACCTACCAGAATCCACATACTCTTGAAGAAAACGGACACTCCTTCCTTAAGAATTCATCAAATATCCACAGCCCCTCAAGGCCCTCCGTTATACAGCTATCTTCTAAAATTCATTCTGAAAATATTGCATTTTATTAGGAGATTTTGTTCACTTCTATTTGAATGCCATTGTTGATCTGGTCATGTTTTAAATTCACTTTCTTTCTTTTTTTAAAAATGTATTCTGTTTTTTGTTCTCTCTCTCTCTCTCTCTCTCTCTCTCTCTCTCTCTCTCTCTCTTCTCCTTCTCCTTTTGATGACAGATGATTTTCAGAATTTCCGTTCTTCTGTTGATTTTATCTTTTTCCGAGCTTGCTCTAGTGGCTAATGTCAGAATTTCACATAGAATCTACATAATCTCTTCCTGTATAACAAATAAACATGAAATCACACACCCCTTCCATTCTTTGTTCTTTTCTTTTATTAGATATTTTCTTTCTCTACATTTCAAATGTTATCCCCTTTACTAGTGTCCCCTCCGAAAATCCCTTATCCCTTCCCACCCTCCCCCACTCACCAATCTACCCACTCCCGGCTTCCTGGTCCTGGCATCCCCCTATACTGGGGAATAGAACCTTCCCAAGACCAAGGGCCAATCCTCCCATTAATAACCAACTAGGCCATCTTCTGTTACATATACAGCTAGACCCATGAGTACCACCATGCGTTTTCTTTGATTGGCAGTTTAGTCCCAGAGAGCTCTGCGGTACTGGTTAGTGCATATTGTTGTTCCTCCTATGGGGCTGCAAACCCCTTCAGCTACTTTCTCTAGCTCCTTCACTGGGACCTTATGCTCCATCCAATGGATGGCTGTGAGCATCCACTTCTGTATTTGTCAGGCACTGTCAGAGCCACTCAGGAGACAGCTATATCAGGCTCCTGTCAGCAAACTCTTGTTGGCACCCACAATATTGTCTTGGTTTGGTGGATCCCTAGGTGGGGCAGTCACTGCACGGTCATTCCTTCAGTCTCTGCTCCAACTTTTGTCTCTGTAACTCCTTCTATGGGTATTTTGTTCCTCCTTCTGAGAAGGATCGAAATATCCACACTTTGGTCTTCTTTCTTCTTGAGTTTCATGTGTTTTGCAAATTGTATCTTGGGTATTCTAAGTTTCTGGGTTAATACCCACTTATCAGTGAGTGCATATCATGTGTGTACTTTTGTGAGTGGGTTACCTCACTCAGGATGATATCCTCCAGATCCATCCATTCGTCTAAGAATTTCATAAATTCATTGTTTTTAATAGCTGAATAGTACTCCATTGTGTAAATGTACCACATTTTCTGTATCCATTCCTCTGTTGAGGGATGTCTGGGTTCTTTCCAGCTTCTGGCTATTATAAATAAGGCTGCTATGAACACAGTGGAGCATGTGTCCTTATTACATGTTGGAGTGGTATTGGAGTTTAAATTCTTTACTCCAGGAGTGGTATTGCTGGATCTTCTGGTAGTATTATGTCCAATTTTCTGAGGAACGGCCAAACTGATTTCCAAAGTGGTTGTACCAGCTTGCAATCCCACCAGAAATGGAGGAGTGTTTGTCTTTCTTCACATCCTAGACAGCATGTGCTATCACCTGAATTTTTGATCTTAGCCATTCTGACTGGTGTGAGGTGAAATCTCAGGGTTGTTTTGATTTGCATTTCCCTGATAATTAAGGATGTTGAACTTTTTTTTAGGTGCTTCTGAGCCATTTGGTATTCCTCAGTTGAAAATTCTTTGTTTAGCTCTGTACCCCATTTTTAAATAGTATTATTTGGCTTTCTGGGGTCTAACTTCTTGAGTTCTTTGTATATATTGGCTATTAGTTCCCTATCGGATTTAGGATTGGTAAAGATCTTTACCCAATCTGTTGGTGGCCTTTTTGTCTCATTGACAGTGTCCTTTGCCTTACAGAAGTTTTGCAGTTTTATGAGGTCCCATTTGTAGATCCTTGATCTTACAGCACAAGCCATTGGTGTTCTGTTTAGGAATTTTTCCCCTGTGCCCATATCTTCAAGGCTTTTTCTCAGTTTTTCCTCTAAAAGTTTCAGTGTCTCTGGTTTTATGTGGAGATCCTTGATCCAATTAGACTTGAGCTTTGTACAAGGAGATAAGAATGGATCAATTTGCATTCTTCTTCTACATGCTAACTGCCAGTTGAGCCAGCTCCATTTGTTGAAAATGCTGTCTTTTTTTTTCCCCCCACTGGATAGTTTTAGCTCCTTTGTCAAAGATCAAGTGACCCTAGGTATGTCGGTTCATTTCTGGGTCTTCAATTCTATCCCATTGATCTATCTGTCTGTCGCTGTATCAGTACCATACAATTTTTATCACAGTTGCTCTGCAGTACATCTCCCCTCCCATTCTTTACACTACTAGGATCACAGATTTTTCATTAAATTTACTGCAGAATCTGTAAGATACCATTACATTTGCATTGAAATATTCAACCATTTTTAAGTAACTTTTAAAAAACAATCTTTTACATGCCTTACACAGTTGCCATTCCACCCCTCTGCTCCCTCTCACAGTTAACTAATTCATTGCTGAACTGGCTTAGAATTCAGATCCTTCATACAAAACAGTTCCTGGGGGATGGGGCTCCTAGTGAGAGATCCATTTCACCTTCGCTCCCATTATGTATCTTTTCTGGATTAGACTTTATATATTTCCGTAATTTGCAATATGCTTCCCTTTTCTTCCTGCTGCCATTGTCTCTAAGCTTATCACCTACTTGCCATTCTTATTCTAAACACAGTGTGTCTTTTATTCTACTCCAAGTTGCTTTTAAGACTTTTTTTTTTAATTAATGATTTTCTGAACCTTGGGCACAATACACCCAGATATGGAGATGGTGTTCTTCCTGTTCATCTTGTTTGTATTTCACAGCCATTTCTGTGCTTTATCGTTTTTGATAACTGGAAACTTTAAGTTCATCAGATACTACTTGTTTCCTTTCTATTTCCCTTTTTTGCTTCTACTTCAGTTACATGTCTGTTTGCCCATTAGTCCATTTAATTCTTACCGGTCATAAATTTCAATCTGTAGCTTTGCATTCAACTTTCCCTCCTTTTGCTGGAATTATTTTTACCATTTCTTTTGTGAAGACTCTGATGTTGACCTGTCTGTTTACCTTTATGTCTGCCAAATATATTTTAGTTAGAATTTAATTTAGAATCCATAGTGTTTTCTATTTTTAGCTTTCTTGTCTCCATAAATTCTCCCACCCTACAGCTACATCATCGATCATCCCTATTCATTATTTCCTGTGTTTATGGTAGCTACTATGGATCTGAATTGTTTCATACCTAATCCCAGACTCAGTGACCAGCAGCAGATACTCACACGCTCTCTGTCTGCTTCTCAGCTCAGTTCTTCTTCAGAGCTTTCCTGCGTCATTTCACCACTGGGACTTTGAAGCCATGCCTACAGCAGCTTGGGGTCCAGGCAAGAGTTTGAAGGAAATATGCTTGTGAGGTTTAGGGTTTCCTGTGATTTCTGCCTTTTTTTTTTTTTTTAACATTTTCCCCTCAACTCTCAAAAGCCATGACGATTTTAATCTCAAACATCTGACTCCTCAAATGCTGCCACATTACATGTGAGTTGTATACCCGCCTCTACAGAGCTTGAGTCTAACACCAGAGGGAACGTTATAAAAATGCAGTATTTTTTCTGTGAGGCTTTCCTTATTTGTAGGCTGAATCCTCTTCCAGTACTTGCCTACTTGAGATCACTACCAGAAGTTGCCTCCTCTCTTCCCAGTTTCTAATTATCATCAGCTGATGCAGTTGTTCAGTCCAACTATTCTGTGGTACAAGATTCAGAGAGTCACTGCTGATGGCTGCTCCTAGAAGTAAAGTCTCCAAGTTCTTCTCCATTTCTTAATATCTGAGGATGAGTCCATCCCACATGACAATTCACCAAGTAGTCCTAGATTTCCAGTTCAGACTCTGAGAGCTCTGTGATGGACTGTGGTCTCAGGTAACTTCTGAATTTCTCCTATCAGCCCAGGGTGGTAGAACAGGCCAGAACAAAATCATTCTTTTTAGAGATTTAAAGAGAAACTGATTAGTATCAAGGAACTAGCTATAACTGAATTATAGCTTGAGTTCTTTCTGTCATCTCTGTCAATAAAATGAAGCACTTACCAGTGCTGTATAGGAAACCAACAAAATTATCTTGATAAAACCTTATTTAAAGTAGGAAACCAAACTTCCTGTCAGCAAAATCTATCATGATTTTATACTGTGATTAAAAACCATTTAATTTATATTCTGAGTTCTTATATATATACCTTTTCTATAAGGTCAGCTTGAATTCATGGACTCCATATCAAATGAGAAGATTAAATTCAATACAAGTTCAAGGCCAGGAACAGAAGTTTGGAGCTCTCTGGACTGGAGTTCCCTTTTTTGTGGAATATGGTCTTTTAGAAAAAGGTGTTATTAATTTAAAACCTTATAAAAGTCAAAATAACTTGATCTGATTTCATGCTGTGGCATTCATACAATCATGTCTTATTTTAATCCTTTTGTTTTTATGTTTCACAAAATTATAACTGTTTTAAGGCACATTGCTTTAGATTTACATTGGGTAATTGTTCTTATAACTAATGAATATGCAATTTAAACACTTAGAATAACTAAGTCTGCTTATTGACTTCTATTCATTCTTTGACAGTGTTTCTCACATGTTAATATTATAAAACTTGATTTAAATAGCTCAGAACAATTTTTTCATTACTTCTTCCACATTCAGTCTTTGAAATAATCTCTAAGAATGGTGCTGCTGGATAGACAATTTGGACACATTTTGGCTGTCAATCTACCTGACTATTCAAGATGTCCCAACTATTCCTTTTAATTTGCCCAGAAAGTTTTATTTTGCCCCCGAAGTTGCCATTTTAACCCTTTAGTTTGCCATCTTCAATAAACTCTTCCCTTTAGCATTCTCGATTTCTTTCTTTATCCATATTTAAACTCAAATATTCTTTATAAATCTACATTGAGTTCTGAAGACCATTAGTAGATAACCTAGTCCATGCTAGCAAATCTGACTATCACAAAAGTAACACTGCTCTAGTATAAGTTTCATCATTTCTCTTTATCACAGGGTGTTGCTTGTCAGCTGTTTTATTAAACTCTTAATTCCCACAGTGAGCCACACATAGACAATATTTAACAAATGCTTGCAGATAAATTTAATATCCTTCTAGCAATAATGAGCCAGCATAGTTTATATTATCTGACTGAGCATATGTTTAACACTTTCTTATCTTTATCTTGTTTCACTGATTCAGGTTAAACTTAGCAGATATTAAGATGATCTAGATTCCTTTCTGTAATAAATGAGAACATTTAGTAAAGTACAGTAAATTTAACCAGGGAGGAGTGTATGTGTGTACGACTGTGTGCACATGACTGTGTTTGTGTGTGACTATGTGACTCTGTGTGTGTGTGTGTGTGTGTGTGTGTGTGTGTGTGTGAGAGAGAGAGAGAGAGAGAGAGAGAGAGAGAGGGAGAGGGAGAGGGAGAGGGAGAGAGAGATATTTTTAAAAGTAAAGTAAGTCACCTCTGAGGGATTGTTATTCTATTTGCACTTCAAAAGTAGGCAATCTTCAGATAAACACCCAACTGCCACCTCTCCCTTAGGACAGTCAATACAGTACTTCAGAAAGGCTATTACAGGTGCTGAAATGAGAAAGTAAAGCCCCTTGGCTGGCTGGCTAACTTGCCATTTAATCTAACTCACTCACTATCTCCTCAAAATTTATTTTGATTTCTACAGAGAATTAACTGTTATAAAATGACCCATATTAAGTGGAAGCCACAGCAAAGAATAGAGACAGAATAGAAAAAGCACCTTTTCCATTTTCTCCTTTAAAGACAACTCACATTTTGCCCAAAATTTAGACAGGGAGAAGATGGGAAGTTTTGAAATTGCTAAGCCATGTTTCAGAAAATCCACTAATTCTTGAATGAGAAGAAAGGAATTGTACTTCCCCAGAGAAGGGAGGATCCAAAACTACTGGTAGAGAATAGTAATCATGTAGAAAAATTTACATTAACCTTCAGAAGACAGAGTCGAAGAAATTACATTTTTGAAAGTGGTCAGGAAGAGCAAGTATCTAACTGGCCCAGCCACAGCAATGATAGCAAAATAAAGAAAACCACAACATAACATGTAAGTAGCCTTTGTTCTGGGGGTGAAGCTTGTATATTAGTTTTTGCAGTAAACAAAAGGAATTAGCTTTGGATATACTTAATGGATGTCCAATTATTCCTCTTTAGCATGGAAGGAAGAGAAAGATGCAGGCTAGAGCCAGTCCGGGCTGGGCATGGCAGAACTGGGCACACATGTCGGGTGGGGTAGGGTTGGGTATCTGATTCTAAGTCTAAAAGGGACAAGAGAAAACTGCAATTGTGGGTTAAAAAAATGGCAGATACAATCTGACAAGCTCAAGTTTCAACACTATAGCATTACCGAGGTTCCAAACACTCTCAGATCTAAAACCTGAGCTTGGAGCTGGGCCTTGGTGGCTGGAGAGATTTGCAGAGAGCAACAGTCAGGAATAGTCAGGGAGTGGCTGAGGGCAATTGCCTGAAATAGAACTTGTTTTCAAGCTGTTTTCCATGTACCAGCCACAGCTTGAAGCACAGCTTTCAGAGCCAGGAGTGGGATGCATAAAGCTTCAGTAAATATTACCAAATCGTCCGCCAGACTGATCTCGCCAATCTCCGTTCCCACCAACAGAGAATCAGCACAGTTCACCACTACTTTCACTCCTGGCTTGAAGATAAATCCTTTAATGTCTATTTTATTTTTGGCCAAGGCCTGGCAAAGAAACGAAAATGATGCTTTGCTTTTAATTTGTTATCAAGTTACTCATCCCAGTAAACATAAGTTTTATGTCTTTATTTCATATGAAGCATGTGTTGGTGTCTTTCTGATTCATTATGTTGCTGCCTTTGCATATTTTTAAAAATTCTGTAAACTCTAAACTTTAGGAGTACGGGTATCACCTTATTGAGATTATCTTCTTGGGTGACTGTGTGGATTTTGAATCCTGGAATGGTACTTAGCATTGAACCAACGAAACTGCCTCTTTCAGGATTTTCCTTCACTGACTGTATTGACAGTTCATCTTCCCCACTGCCTCCCATCCCCCTCCCAGTCCCAAGCTGGGGCCATTTAAGAACTCACCTCCGATGTGTCTGCCAGTTGTTCTGTTTGTTTTATTTGTTTTGTTTTTACTTGAATTATTTTGGTTTTGCTAGTCAGGTACTTGCCTGTCTAGGTTTGGCAGGAGATACAGCTCTACACTAGTCCAACAGCCCAAGTTCTTTAACTGGTTTAAGATGAAAGGACTTTTTTTTTACTTGAGTTTAAGCTAAGTTACTGAGTCAGCAAAAGGACCAAGGAGACCATTTTCGGTACTATACAATTGAGAACAAGGTACTCCCATCCACACTGTGTGTCCAGTCTAAGGAAACCATCAAGAGCTATAATTCATGTCTGTGGTGTGAATGCCTGTTGTCTTTTGCTTCTCATTGGTTCTTTCTTACACCCTTCTCCACCATTTTTCTCCCATCCTCTCAACTCCGTAACACTAGATAGAAGAGAAAAAAGGATAGAGAGGAAAGGAAAGAGATCCCCGAATGACATCAGTGGTGGTTGTGAGAGGGTGATGCTATTGTTAGACTTCTGCTGATCAGGGACATTGAGCTCCTAAGGACAAGTTTGATCTTTGTCCTCAGGATAACAAATATCTTCTTATATCAATTTTCTTCTTGTTATTTCTTCATTGAGCAGGACTACTTAACAGTGACTAGCATCAACCAATATCAACCAACAACAGCTACCAACAACCAGCAACAACCAACCAACCACGCATCAACAACCCACCAATTCTCTTTTTAGACTCTAAAAACTCTCCATATTTCCCAATGTCACACAACCACAGAAACTATCCACAGCTGGAAAAATCTACATGAGGCAAATCATAGTCAGCAGCTATGGACAATCTGAAGTAGGGCCATATCCCACACCTGGGATTAGAATGAAAATATTTATCTCATATTATTTCTCATAATATTCCAGTGCTTAAAAAAATTCCAAAATTATCACTAAAATAGCCCCTTCCCCAAGAAGCAACCTGTCCAAAGAGTCTTTACTTCACTGTCTGATACATAATTGTGTCTATAGGACAAAGCTCAAGTCTAGGTTTCTAATAATAGCCCAAACTACAGAATACATTACTTTAAGAGCTTTATAGACACAGCTAATTTAATTTTCATGATATCTTATGAAATATGTAATAATATCATTCCTACTTTACATATAAGAAAACTGGAAAACAAAGAGGCTAAGTAATTCCTTAATATCACAGGGCTGATAGATGACAACTAGAAATGCTATATAGACTGTGTAGCTCCAGAGCCTATGCTGTATTGCACAGCCCATGGACTTAACCTTCCTTTCTCTGTGATACATTCACACAGTCCCTGCAAAGGTGCTAATGTAGTTTTTCTAAAGTGCTACTCAATTTTCTAATGCCATTCATCCAATAATCTTGACTTCCTTATTGATTTATAACATACTAACACCTTGTTCACCGAATAGGTACTCAATGAGTAATGGTTGAATCAATTGCTGTGAAAGGATATTTGTAGATTGCATCTTCAGGTCCATTGTCAGTTTTGCCATGCTATAAGATAATATCCATTGCTATGCTCTGGATCCGGCTACTCTGTTCAATATGATCTATCCCCAGTAGGTACTTCTTAAAGGCTCTTCAAGGGTTTGTTTTGTTCCCTAGATTCTGGTTAGGTTTAGGGGATAGAGGAGGGTGGGTCATTGCTTGGCATTGCTTATTGCCTCCGTTTCCTGGCCATGTGGTTTTAAATTAATTTATAGGCCGGAATTCAGCTGTGGTGAGTGTTCCCTCTTATTCCTCCTCCTCCAACCATTTATTTATAAATGCTCTTTCACTTTAGCTTCTAAAGTAAGCATGTCCCACTCTCATGGCCTTTTTCCTGAACTTTCTCTCCAAAATCTGTCTATACTGTATTAAAACACCTTTTAATAAGCTTTGCTCAATTTAAATAGCTTTTGTCTGTCATGTTAAGTCAATAACAGTGTTTAGTTTTGCCTATTATTATGCTAAAAAATAATCAAGATGTTTTCAGTCTTGAAACTTCCTTTGCTCTTAATTCTTTGAATTAGAAATATTTTGAGGTATAAAACACAATGTGTTGAATTTTTAAGTTGGGATATAATTAAACTCAAAACTAATGGCAATGTTTTATTTTCCCAGTTGAGGAAATGAAATGTCTGTCTAGTTATCCCTGTGTCTTTCACACTCTCAAGCAAACAACAAGTCTTCTCATGTGGCTCTACATGTTTCTCATTATTTCTGGGTATTTCAGAGTTTCTACAAGGTTACTTTGTTGTTGTTTGATGTGCTATAGTTTACTTCTCTTCCCTGCAACTTTATTTTTATTCTTCTGTTATACAACACATTTTGACAACAGTTTTCCCCTCCTACTCTCCTACCAGCCTCCACTCCCACCTCCCCAATATCTGCCTCTGCCCCAGAACCACTCCTCTTCCTGCCTTCATTTCCCTTCAGAAATCATCAGAACTCCCAGGGATATCATACAAGATACAATAAGACTAGGCACAAATCCTCATATCAGGACTGAGAGATGCAACACTGTAACTCTTATCTAATATTTGTCAAACTAAGAAGCAAGTTGGGACATGCCAAATATAGGAGCAAAGGGCTTTTATAAAGACAACAACCCAGAATAAGCATACTCAGACTGACAACCCATGTTCTCATTTTACGGATTTTAGAAAACTAAATGCTTATAGCAAATTGGTTAAAACTGCACTGGCCAAAAGGAATAGTATAGGATGGTGATTGGTCATATGCTACTCATGTCTTGTACTCCAGGTAAGAATAGCAATAAATAGGAATAAGGCATTCTCAAGTTATTTATTATTCTGACAGCATCAGGATGTATACAAATAACTAAATTTAAGTGGTTAAATGATAACTGAATAATGAGTTGTTAGAAGTCAGGGGCAGAATGACCACTGTCCCACCTACAAAGGCTTGATAGAACTTCGTGAAACATTTTATTTTTCTTCTTTGTACCTTTGTGGATTCTTGAAATGCTATGACAATGAGCTTGTGTAGCCTTGACCTAATCCCGATTTTATTGGAAATGACTCTGACGAATCAACGGTGATGTTAGATTTAAGTTAGATTTTTACTTCATATGTTCTTTATAATACTAAAGAAATGTCCTTATCCTCACAGTTTCCTACACATTATTGGGGAAGGTTGCTACTTTTACTCATTAATCTGAAATGGGAGATTAATGCCATTAAATGACTTCTCATCCCCCTTTGAAATGATTGAAAAAATTCCCATTCTAGTCCATGATTAAGATATGGTAAAAATAATATTACTAATTTTATGTAAAATTTTTTATCATAATAATACCACCCATGTGGTCATACTGTATGTGGTGGTTTAAAAAGGAGTGGCCCAGATAGACGCATGTGTTTGAATGCTTGACCCATGGGGAATGACATTATTAGAAGGTATGGCCTTGTTGGAGGAAGTATGTCACTGTGGGGGGCAGACTTTGAAGTCTTTTATGCTCAAGCTTCACCCAGCATGGAATTTCAGTCTCCTCCTGGCTGCTGAGGATCAAGATGTAGAACTTTCAGCTCCTTCTCCAGCACCATGTCTGACTTGATGCTGCCATGACTTCTGCCATGAGAATAATGGACTAAACCTCTGAAACTATAAGCCAGCCCCAATTATATGTTGTCGTTTATAAGAGTGCCTTGGTCATGGTGTCTCTTCATAGCAAAAAAAAAAAAAAAAAAAAAAACAAAACAAAACAAACAAACAAAAAAAAAACCTAAGACACTATACCAATCCTTATATGTGATTTTAAGAGTCTTTGTTTTCTCTTTCCTTTCCTTTCTTTCTTTCTTTCTTTCTTTCTTTCTTTCTTTCTTTCTTTCTTTCTTTCTTTCTTTCTTCCTTCCTTCCTTCCTTCCTTCCTTCCTTCCTTTCTTTCTTTCTTTCTTTCTTTCTTTCTTTCTTTCTTTCTTTCTTCCCTGCTTATTTTCAAAAGTACAGATGGATTATGGCTTCATTGTTCTGTACTTTTCAGGTGTGGGTGAAGTCAATATGTGTATATTTCTAGCTTTTCTGTGGCTTGGAATATTTTCTTTTTTAAAAAAAAAGCCTCGCTATTTATTCATTGTGAATTTTGCATCATGAACCCATTCCCTCTCATCTTCTAGTGCCGTCATATCCTCCTTTGCCCTTGCAGTCTTCAACCAAAAAGGAAGCAAAAAATTAAAAACTAATTAACTAATAAATGAAAAAAATCCCACCATGGAAGCTGTGGATGTCCCAGTGTGTCACACATTTGCAATGCGTCATTGGTGTGACTTGAGTCCTCTGGCTTCTGCGACACTATCAATACTAGATTCCCACCAGACTCCTTTCAGAAATCCTGTTGTTGCCTGTGTCATTGACATCATGGATAATTTCAGTAGCATAGGAATTGAGGAAAAAGGAGTTAGACAGAGTCCTGGTAGGCAGACACATAGGAAGAACTGCTATGACTAGGTAATAAATTGCTGAGATGCCTGGCTTTTTCCTTGTCCTCCTTACCTTAGACAAAAGCTTGGCAGCTTTAAACCAAACTCTGGCTGATGAGTTTTTTCTCCCATCAGTAGGACCAATCCCCCTGCTTACATACCAACCTATCAAGCTCAAGGCCAGTTCAGGACATGTTTACATAACAGCTGTGAGCCAAACAACCATACTGTCTTAGTTCAACATGACCAATTCCAGATTAGGTAAAGACCCTTTAAAGACTATAAAACCATTAGCACTGAAGGAGAGACTCGATGTTTTAGACTCCTGTGCCTAGCCTTTGCTTAACAGAGATGGCTTGCTCTCTGTCTATGTCCTTGCTGAGTGTGTGTGTGTGTGTGTGTGTGTAGGTATACATATTTCGTTATTCCAAATAAAAGCCTTTTTCACTAGTGAATTCTCTCTGCTGTGTTTGAGATTTCTCCCACTTCTGTTACTCTTAAGATTTTCCAGACATTCCAGAGGAGATAAACCCAACCAGGACTTCAATACAGTCACAGAACCATACTATGAAAATATAAAATACACAAATTTACCAGAACCTGGTATCATTCAGCCATATAATTTCTCAAATTTTTTTATTTCATGTTTTATCCAGCTCTTTTATTCTTGGATTATGTTTGCTCCTTCTGTACACATACACACACACACACACACACACACACACACACACACACACTCTAAAAATTGTTTGATATTTCTGATTTCTACATGTATTAATATAGGACCCCCTTTGGTTGCCTCAATAAGAAAAAAATGTATTTTCAATTTATCCATTCTTCTCTTTGGCTTATAAATTTTCTTTATTTTTTATTGGTCCTATCCATAATAAAACTTTCCAAATTTTGTGCTTAATTAACTCAATTTGTTTTCATTTTGTTTGGTCTTTTTAGTAAGGAGGTTACTCTATATTATTCGTTTCATTTTAAATACAGTCTTTTTCATATTTTCTACTTTGTCTTGGAGTTTTCTTTATTTTTATTGTATTTTTTTAATTAGCATATTGTGGTTCTGTTTCCATTTAAGCAGGAACTGTTTGGGTTTTACTATTAAATAGTAGTATCTTTTTCTTTGTTGTTATTATAGTTTTCATTTATGTCTAATATTATACCCTTAGGATAAAAGATAATAAGCAACATAGTTTCTTCTGGGGAGAGTTTATTAAGAATTTATTGGTCCAGAGAAGTGGCTCTGCAATTAAAACAATTTGTCCCTAGACATGAGTTTGATCCAGAGGACACAGGTGGTGAGAAGAGCAGACCCACTTCTCAAGTTGTGCTTTGACCTTCATCTGCATGCCACACTAAATAAAGGTAAATACAATTTTTATTTACAACTTTCTAAGGTTTCATAACTGTCCCTATAAATCTTGAGGTTAGACCTTTGAATGTCTTACAGGGAACCAAATTAAGAAAGAACTTTGATAAGCATGTTTATTTCTTTAATTTCTTGGAAAAAAGAAAGAAAGAGTAAACAACTACCCAGATGTTCCTTTCTCTAACCCTAACACTCACTCTGTAAGCACCTGTATGTATGTCCTGGCTGGCTGGAACTGGCTAATCAAGTTCACTTGACCACAGAATGACAGATGACTATTTACAAGTTGTTCCCCTGGTCTGGAGAGATCCCTGTCCATCTTCAAGAGAAAGAGTGGAGGAGGCCTCCCGCAGATGCTCTGTTCAGTACAATGGACCCTTCTGTTGACTTCACTTAGATGAAGATGAGCAGTAAATTAGATGTGTGCTGTCAACATTATAGTCCCACAGAAATGTGAAATACCAAAATAATATCTAAGTTTATTTTTTAAAATCTAGGTATTTTCCAACTAGTTTTTAATAATAATTCATATTTATCTTCATATAACTTTGGTTGACTTGGAAAAAGTATTTGTTCATCTACTTGTTTGCTCAGCTATAACACATCAGTGCAGTTGGCTAGGATCTATGATTGGACAAGGAGAAAGCATCAGATAAGATGGAAAGTAAGAATTAGAGAGTAAATTCTGTGCTTAATTTCATAAAGATAACACAGCAGTAAAAATAAATAGCAAAGTTATGAATGAATGGATGGATGAATGAATGAATGAACAAATACATGAAACATGAGCTGGGCTTGCAAACTTATAGAATGAACCCAGGTGCCACTTTTATCTCTGCCTTAATCTATGCAGTTTGGATTACACTTCTCAAGTCCAGAATAGCTCTAATTACCACACCCTTTGTTATTTGACAGCACCCAATGTCATTTCCCTTTCTACAGTACAGTTTTCTATCTCCTCACTATTCTGGGAACTTCACCGATGATTTCTGATCTCCCTGTGAATCTAGCTAGACTTTCCTGAACAAATAATCAGTGTAGTTGGCTAGCATCTCTATCATTTGCCAAGTAGGAGGCATCAAGTAAGATGGGAAAGTAAGGATCAGAGAGAGGACAGAACTGTTAAGAGACATAGAGGGACAGAAAATTCACAGGTTGGTCAAAACTTGGCAGCTAGGGTAATCTATTCAAAAGTTTGCAAACTTGTTTTTAGGCACATGTGTATAATAAAACAACCCCAAGCTAACAGGATATAAGAATGAGCATTTCCCTATCAAAGCCAGGTAGAAGAGCTCTAGTTCTTGATTAATTCTAGCTAATAACTCTGTGCTTTGGGAAGTTATTTCCTTCTGGGCTCTACTTTTTCCATGTAGGTGATGATAATCATAGTTCTAAGGCTTCATTCTCAATGTGTTCTAAAATCTCTTACTCTCTTGTAACGTAAGAAAATACAAGCTTCAGGGTGTAGAAAAGGATGAAGTTGGCAAGAAAAAAATAAAAGTTGAATTACCGTGTATGGACTTCAAATGAGAGAAAAAGTAAATCTAACGTTGTTTAAGTAAATGAGAACACTGACAATTGGGTTCTCTATTGTAACCTTTATTGGGCCATTGTGCTACAAGTTTTCTCATTAAATAAGAAATTATATGCCTTAATAGTCTCTTTTATTACTTTTATCCTCTTCTAGTTTCTATTTATTCATGCAATTGCCCCTGTATTTTTGTTGGACATTGATTAGATATATAAAGAAACACATTATTTTTTTTTTGCATATAAATGCAGGTATACAGCAGTCTCAAGGGGAAAGACCTAGCTTGCCATTACACTAAAGAATGTCTAGAGCTGTGGAGAATGAACACACAAGGCACTGTTGACCATGAACCAGAGCCTTGTATCACCCAAGAAATTTGACAGGGCTTTTCAGAAATGACACCTAATCTCTTCCAGTTGCATATATTAGCCAATTTGGCTGCTCTTTATGTAAACCTACATGTCTGGAAGCTTTATGTTACAACTCCCTAACATGGATGATTTGAATGCCTGGGAAATGATTCATGAATTAAGCTTAGTAGACTTGGAAAGCTTTCTCCCTTCCCCCATACTCTCTGTGCAAAAGGGCAGGATGGTTTATCTAATTTTGTGTATACCTACACTCCACCTGTTTAGAACCAGACCAAAAATTAATCAGGAGTCAGAGTAAAAATGTCAGTTCAATTTCTGACCAAACTGCTTGAGAGGATGCATCACATGTCACAGTCTGGTTTTGGTTTTGTTGCTGGTTGTTTGTTTTTCCTGTGAGCTACTCCCTACAGCTAAATTTACTCACTTGGTTTCACTGTCAGAGAAGCTAGGGTCTTCCACTAAGCAAAGAGCTTTTCTTGATGACTAATCAAACAGAAGAGAAGTTGGAGAGAAACGTATCCCACAAGCAAGAAGAAAATGAAAGAAGGACTTTAAATCAATCAGGTCAGCCCTATTTCCTCTGGGGATAACAGAGTCATATAGATAAAATGATGGCTGTCTTCTCTCCAGACTTCCTAAGCTGGAGAATCTTTTTACATGAGCGGTCAGGACATATTAAAGGAGAAAGAGTGAATATACTGCTACTGTCCATCACCCTTTCTTCACACATATCTCTAAATGGAAGACTCCCCAGCATGTTCTGGTATGTCCTGTAAAAACATGTGTATTTATCAGGATATAATGGGTTGAGTCAGAATGGAGGAGCTAGAAATGAAGCTAGATGGTATAAAATAATAGTGAGAGTCTCTTGTAAAAAAATCCCTAGTCTCTTGTAAAAAAATCCCTAGTCAGGAGAATCTTCCTCTTGATCCCACCCAAAGTTCCTTGCCAAGTATCAAGGAGCCAAGTATCTTAGCAATGTTTCAAATTCCCAAAGATAAACTTCAAATGGGAAGGAAGAAAATCACAACTATTTCCTCTGTGATTGTTTGTCTGTGCCTGTGTGTGTGTCTCTGTGTGTGTTTGTGTGTGTCTATGTGTGTGTCTGTGTCTGTGATTGTGTCTGTGTGTGTATATGTTTGTGTGTGTGTGTGTGTGTCAGTGTGTGTGTGTCTGTGTGTGTGTGTCTGTGTCTGTGTGTGTGCCTGTGTGTATGTGTGTCTGTGTGTGATTGTGTCTGTGTCTGTGTCTGTGTGTGTGCCTGTGTGTATGTGTGTCTGTGTGTGATTGTGTCTGTGTCTGTGTCTGTGCCTGTGTGTCTGTGTGTGTGTGCCTGTGTGTATGTGTGTGTGTGTGTCTGTGTGTGTATGTGTCTGTGTATGTGTGTCTGTGTGTGTGTGTCTGTATGTGATTTATCAAAATGAAAATGAAAACCGCTGGGCAGTGGTGGCTTATGCCTTTAATCCCAGCACTTGGGAGGCAGAGGCAGGCAGATTTCTCAGTTCGAGGCCAGCCTGGTCTACAGAGTGAGTTCCAGGACAGCCAGGGCTACACAGAGAAATCCTGTCTCAAAAAACCAAAACTGGAAAAGAGAAAGAGAGAGAGAGAGAGAGAGAGAGAGAGAGAGAGAGAGAGAGAGAGAGAGAGAGAGAGAGAGAGAGAAAATGAAAACAAAGACAAACTTCCTATGCAATCTCTGGAGCAGTTCAACCTTTTACATTTTACCCAGCTCCCTTTTGCCCAAACTGCTGGATCAAAATAGCAAGTGGATACAAGGAGATGATGAGTCTAGTTAGCTCGGCTTTTGGATTTATATGTGAGATATAACTTGGTGGATAATTTTCGCATGGCTGTGACAAAATAATTGAAGAGAAGCAAAATAAGGAAGGGGCGATTTATATCAGCTGGTGGTTGGAGGACACAGGCCATTAAAATGGGAACAGCATGAAGGTGAGAAGAACTTAACAGCTGTTCGCAGCAAGCATGCAATGTTTGCTCACATCTCAGCAGATACTCAAGAGGGAGACTACAGCCAGAAGCAGGGCTGTGCTCTTATCCTCAAGACGTGGCTCCCAGTGACCCATTTCCTCCAGCTATGCTCCACCTCTTAAGGGTTCTAGGGCCTTCTAAAGGACAATTACCATTGAAGTACCATAAGTGACACTAACATAAAGTATTCATACAAATGAGGTTTGTTTTTTTCCCCGAGGGGTGTTATGTCCAAACCATGACATTTTTCTTTTACTCTTTTACAAGAAAGCATGTTCACAGGAAGGTTAGTGGGCTGGAAAGATAATCAAGAGGTTACAGGGCACTTGGGGTTTGGTTGTGACTTGCATTTCTAGCTATGACACCTTTAATGAGATATTTCATTTTCCCTTACATTTCAGTTGCCTCATCCTTAAAAGTAGAAACTTGAAAATATCTAAGATCTCATTGTATAGATTATTTAGATTCAGTATATCAAAGTTACTGGATATACAAAGTGTATGACCTATTACATATAAAGAGTTCTGATAAAATGTATGTGCAAGCACGCTTATTACTGAGTAGGTAAGAATAAGTGTGCCCATTTTTTAGATGAGTTAACTTGAGCTCTTAGGCATTGAGTGATTTTTCTCAGGGTAGTTGGGAGTTGGTATTAAAATTTCCTCCAAGGGGAACTCTTCAGGGCACTGACACCCTTATAAATATGTGTTATTTAAAATTTCATGACCATGCCATATTATTGAGCTCCTGGGATCCCTTTGACCAACTGCTTTCTTTGAAGACCAGTTTTCAGATAGATAAGTCGCAGTTTCTGGATGTGAAGTTGCCAATGTCATAGAGGTCATGGGAATCAGGGCTGAAATGGCTCCAGGTGGCTCTTGGGCTGACTGTTCTAAGGCTGCCCGTTTTTTCTGAGGCAGCCCACACTTGGCCACTTCTACCACAGCATGTTGTTCTTCAGATAAACGCCAATCACTGGGGCTACTTCTGACTCAAACAGACAATTCTACTCATTTCCTGGGATGGAGATTTCCAAAATAACTCCTTTCCTTTGACACAGTCCTATCTTCATTCAGCAGTATTTACTGCCTCTTTGATTACAACCATTAGCTATTCATACACAGCTGCCCTTCAGGAAGGAACATGCCCGGGAGAGCCACACATTGAGCACTGCAATGACTTGAAGCCAAACCAGGGAGATCTAACCCAACCAACAGTGGTGACTGTGAGCAATAAGTGACTGAGAGGCATGCGGCCTTATTATGATGGTGAAGAAATTAAGCCAGAGGAAAGAAATCATAGTTTAAAGTCAATCAATAGTGGATCCAGCATTGGAAGGACCTTCTGGCTCACAAGTTAAGTGCTTTTTAATTGAATCACCTAGGGATCTCATCAATAGAAAGTACAATTCCATTGTGATACAGGAGGTGACTGGAGAAGGAATCCACCCTATTCTTCCTTCTCAAATAGGGATAGGCAAGTCATAAGGCTCTACCAAGCACAAGATCTAGATGATATTTATAAACAGTATCATGGGAGTTTTTGTTATTTGTTTTGTTGGGGACACTTAACAATACCTAATTCAATAGCAAAGATTTCTTTATTGTTTATATACATATTCAGCATGAGTTTGCTGTGGTCCTATTCCCAGGTTATAGCTGACTGTCATGTGTGAATTTTCTTCCCTCAAAAGATCAAATCAATCCTAACCTCTGTACATCTATGGTGTTATTTGGAAATACAGTCTTTCAAGCAAATCCAGATAAGGTCATTAGAGTAGAAGCTCAATGCAACCTGTCTGGTGTTCTTTTAAAGAAGGAAATTATGGAAATACAAGCAGATGTGTGCGCGCGCGCACACACACACACACACACACACACACACACACACACACACACTGAGCACCAAATGAAGATGGAAGCAGAAACAAGGTAGAGACAAACCTGGGAATACCAAAGGCTGCCAGTCAGCCATTGGAATTCAGGAAAATAGTATGAAATAGATACTGCCTCATCAATCCTGAGAAAAAGCAGCAGTCCTATAGACAACATTCCCTGCCCCATAATGAACACCATTTTTAATTATTTATTACTTTTTTTTTACATTTTTTCTTTTTATTAAAAATAGAACATTTTTCCTTACATAAAATATCCTGATCATGGTTTCTCCCTCTACCCCTCCCAGTTCCTCTTCATTCCCACCCCCTCCTAACTAGATCCACTCCATTACTGTCTCATTAGGCTAACAATAAATAAAATAATAAAATAAAAAACTAACACAGATTTGGAACAAACACGGAAAACAGTTCAGAAGGCAGGGAAAACAGACCCACTTGCTTGCATACTCAGGAATCCCATAAAGGCAGCAAACTGGAATCCATAATATATAGGCAAAAGTCGTGTATCCTTTCATAGGCTGCACTGAGGCCTGGGGCGAGCGAGGGATTTGATGGAGACAATCCACTCGGGGCTGAGTGTTCCAAAGTATACACAACATCTTAATCTTTGTCTTCTAGCTTCGAAAACTGCTTTCATTGTGTGTAGTACTTTGTTAAGACACCTGCACAGTCTCATTCATATACTGGCCTCATTACAGAAAAAAGAAAAAAAAGAGAGAAAAGAAAAGAAGAGAAAAAGAAAAAGGAAAAGGAAAAGAAAAAAAGAAAGCAGAGATTGGCACAAAGCCAAAACACATGGTATCTTCCAAATCTATTTATGCCCCATTGGCCACAGCAAATACCCCCAACTCATGCAGAATTCAGTGGGATGGGCAGGGGTTTTCTCATATAAAGAGTGTCTTCTCTAGGAGGGACAACCCAAACTGGAGCAAGGTTCTGAGCCATAATTCAATCTACCATACCACTGCCATGAATGTAGATAGTTGACTACTAAAGCTTCTTGCACTGATATACTATGGTCACAGCTGCCTCCCACAAGACACATAACTACAAGAACTATGTGTGAACCCAGATTTTCAATCTTAATCCTCAGCTATTTTGGTTTGAACCTCAAGGAATTCTAAGGGTAACCATTCCTGCTGGCTAATAGTTGTGTTGTTCAGGAAAGTGCTAAGGCAATACCCCTTCTTATCTGAACCTTGATGAAAGAGCATAAAAATGTCTTCTTCAAAAGTTATGAAAGCATTTGAATTCACGTCATTATCAACAGACAGTCCATTTTTGAAAATGTATAAATTCTCAAGATATAAAATGAACTTTCTCATTGTAAAAATATATAAACTCCAAGCATGTTTGAGTGTTGTTTTGCATGAAACAGTTTCAAATCATTTTGATTACTGTGGGAAAACATTGAAGACCTTAATCATCAGCCTTTTAATGTTACCAGCTCTACTTCCTGCATACTACTCTGTAAGGCCCAAGGGTTAGGATTCTAGGTCAAGCCTTTTATAAGCACAGCTTGAGTTACAGAGCTTGAAGATGTTTAAAGGAAGGGACTGGCTACTAAGACTACCAACTGTCCCTGCTTGGCTGAGACTCGGGGAATTCTGAGGGCATAAATCAAACCTGGGAAAAGAAGAGTTGCTTGTCCCCCTCCTTCTTCAATCCCTTCACTGAATCCAAATCTAAACTGTTTACATGGGGAGCTCAAGAAGAAAGAAAGAACGATGTAGAATCAAAGATTCAAACTAGTCACTATAGGTGACCATCATGTAAGCTTAATGTGAAATAGAGCAAGTGACCTGGCTGTCCTAACACTGAAGAGTTCTCAGGAAATGTTGGAAGACCCTGCTACTAACGTAATAGTCCACCATGTTCAGATAAACTCTCCAAGCTTTGCCCAAAATGGAAGACTTCTTTTCTCAGTGGGGCTTCCTCTTCTCTGCCTGACCATATCTGGAGAATGTCTCTAAGCACAGGTGCCTGATCTTATCTAGAAATGGCCCTAAACAAGCACTCCTTGAACATAAGTCTAACTTGTCTCTACCTACTCCTCACCACCAAAGGCCTCTGAGGAAAGTCATATAGCCTAGGGCCAGCTTACAGGTTCAACTTCCTCTCTCCAGATAAGAACCTGCTTGCCAGGTTCTTGGTTTTCCTCTTCACGTAAATGAAACATTCCAAGCACCTCCACCCTAGCCAATAATGTACACCCACCCTGGAAATCCCTATCAACTTCCTAAGATCTATATAGGCTTTGTTCATCCCAAATAAAGTTGAGCTGTCTCACTGAGGTTGATTCTGGAAGTCATTCTATCATGTTCATAGCCTTCTGAACCCTCTTACCACCCTGCCCCTGCTCCCCTCACACTCGTGGGGCAGTGGCCAATAACCTTGGAGGAAGAGCAACTCACAAGGAAGTAGGACATTCGACTTGAAAGCTCAGACAACATTGAGAAAAGCAGAAGGAGATGCTATTGTACCTTCTAAAGTCTCATTTTACAAAGAAAGAACTTGAGTCCTAGAGAGAAGGGAGTTCTCCAAGGTCATCAGTGAGATCAGTGTCAAACTGGCAGCACTTGGAGATTCCCTGCCTCCCAGCATCGTGTTTTCTTGAAGTTAAACATAGAATTTTCTCTATCATAAGTGTCTATTTATTTACACTGTTCAAGCAGGCTTTCAAATTTACTTTGAATGACTTGAATAACCTGAGAAATGTACTGCAAAATGAGAGACCATGAAGGTCCTTTTTTCTAAAAGCAGCTTGCTGAAACCAAAAAAAAAAAAAAAAAAAAAAAAAAAAGAAAAGAAAAGAAAAAGCACAATCTTTCTCTGAACATCAGATTGAGTCTTCTCTAATATTTTCAGGCCCAGGAGACTGTAGAGCTCTGTGTCAAGTGTGACAAACAGAGAGGGAAACAAGCTCCTCTCTGTTTATCATTTTCTCCTCCAATGACATGCTGTACCAGGTAGATACACACACAGCTTCCCATCACAAACTGTACTCAAAACCCAAGGACATGTTCTCTTCATCTTAACAAAATGCTATTTCACCTGTCCCCTATGTCTCTGTGTTTGGCTCAATTTCAATGGCTAGTCTCCAGTGCTCAGGAAGAGTGCATCTAAGATTTTCAAGTAGAGACTGATATTTGCTAATATAGACAGAATGCATCTTGAACTAAGGTGAGTTTGAAGCAAAGCTCAGCTAGAAACCAGCCATTTTACATTGTTCAAATTACCCATGGCCTGTAACATTCATTTTTACTATCTATGGTACAATTTTTAGGATGTAAAAACATCATTGTAATGAGTGTGACATATTATTGGGCATATAGTGTCTATGTAATAATCCACAGATCTTGTTGTTGCTTATCAGTGAGATGTTTAGATAACTAATCCACAGATTTCAGAATAATGCATCTGTGAGTTTGAATTCTAGATCTATTATTTATTTACAGTCCAACCACGATCGATGTAGAATTTCTAGGACTTGGTTTGTCTTTGAGGTTTGTCTTTGATGTGAAGAGTGCAAGCTTCATCCCACCAAATCATGCATTGGAGTTGCTACAGGACTCACACTCAGTAAATGAAATGTTCTCATTCTGCTATTCACAAACTCTCGTCCACAAGGAATTCCTGTGGAGAAAATGCACAGCAAAACCACAAAATACCAAATAAACACCAATAATTAAATTCCCAAATTCAACGGGCGGGTATTTGAATGGTACCACAACCAAGCCTCATAGACTTCCAGTTGAAGAACTAGAACAAGTCTAAGGCCCTTGTCTCATTAATGTATTTGAAAAATATTGCCTTATCTTCTCACACTTTATTTATTCATGACTGACTATTCATCAGTTTTGATGCTTTAGCCACATTCAGCAAAGTATACAGAGAGAGAGAGAGAGAGAGAGAGAGAGAGAGAAAGAGAGACAGACAGACAGACAGACAGACAGATAGACACACAGACACACAAAACACAGACACATATATTCATATATATATATAATATATGTACATATATTATATATATCTTGAATTGATCAATTCAATATATATTGAAAAATATAAATATAGATATATAAATAAATAAATTCAAGGTCCAGGTAGCTCCTGACTGGTAATAGCTATTTTCTCAGAAGCATTTAACCCTATTGTTTCTCTGGCTATAGTATTTGACACATGACTTCTGTCCTAAAGGATGCTTCATGGTAATCCACTAGCCATGGGAACACCAACAACCATAATCTAGATTTCACACGGGAAAACTAAAAAGAAAACTGCCAAAGACTAACATCATACTATCAAGTACATAACTTTGCATTTCTGTAGCTGCAAAAAAATAATTCAGGAAATGAGGACTTTTTCTTTAGTTCTGTTTCACAACTGTAAAAAGGAACTGTTGACTCTGCAAAGTCTATTTCCTCTTCCGGTTATTGGATGTGAGTCAATGCTCTATTTCCTGGTTGAATTGTTTGTCTCTTGTAAAAAGGAACTGTTGACTCTGCAAAGTCTATTTCCTCTTCCAGTTATTGTATATGAGTCAATGCTCTATTTCCTGGTTGAATTGTTTGTCTCTTGTAACTATGAAATATTGCCCTGTGAGAGGAAAAAAGAATGGGTCATGTGACTATCCCCTTAAAAGAATTTGGCTCAGATTGGTGACATTTTAATTGGACATACTAATGTTCTACGAGTCATGGTTCTGTTCTGAAGAATAAGGGAAAACAGAGAATGTATAACCCAGCAGTTGACGGAGCCTTTCTCATAATATAATGTTGGGAATCATAATCAATGACTTTCCATAGGAAAATCTCCCATCCAGTGTCTACCTCAGTTACTTTCAAAGTGCCATCGTTGATCTCTGTACTCACATCCCTTGTATTAGCTCTTACATTCTGGTTAGTTGGATTCTCTGAAATCAACTGGTTCTACTGAATGGCATGCCAGTTTTGGTGAACTGCATTACTTATGCTTTCTACTTGTCATGGTCATGGAAAAGTGTGACCTCACAATCACACAGTACATAAGCTTTAGCTTTTCTAAGTACCTATCATGCAGTGTCTACTTGGATGCATTTCAAAAATGAAACACAATAAACTCATTGCCTTTACCTAAAAATCATGCCCTCCAAATAAAAATATAATTGCTTATCACAGATTACATTGGATCTGGTCTGTCTGTTTTATTAAATTGCCTGTACTGTTGGATGCCATTCTACTGATACTTTTTAAATATTCAAAATTCGCTACTGTATAGAAATATTTTTCCTAAAAATTAATTTAGTTTGAAGCATTAGACTCTAATAACTTATAAAATAAAACAGACTATACTACTAGTTACATGTGTAATTTTCAGAAGCTGTAGAAAATCAGGCATCCCTGTAAGTAATATCTCACAATGACCTTGAAATGATTTTTGTGAAACTGACTATACTGCTCTAGATGCCTATTATCCTCCTAATTTCAAACATGGAAAAACCAAGACTAAAAAGCCAAGACATGTCTTCAAAGACCATTATTTTCCCACCCCCTTCTCTTTGTAGAACATCTGAAAATTTGGAGCTCTTTCAGTTTGGGGCTTTTTCTGTATTTGTTGTTAGAATGTGAATCAAGCATTTTGACAATCCCTGTTTATGAAAAATGACTCATAGTTTTCAGCAAAAGTGCCAAGCTCAACTGTGCACAGCACAGTATTTGGAAGAGAAAGTTAAATTTATCCTCTACATGAAGAAATGTAGAAAGAAAAGAACAAATACCAACCCTGCTGTCCAGCATCCTGCATGAATGACTTGGTGGTCTGTGCTTAGCCAAAAAGGCAGCCAGAAAACAAACAAACAAACAAACAAACAAACAACAACAACAAAACGAGATAATAAAAGAAAAGGACTTTTAGATGTTAAATACAGTCTAACGAGCTGAAGTCATTTAAATTATCTATGAAGAAAACAGACAAAAGAAAAAGACACCTTTGTTAAAGGTTACAGGTTACAATATTCAAGTGGCCTATTCTACAGACCTATGCCTTGAATTATATGCTGAATCCTATGAAATGCTTTTCAATGAGCTTGGAAGTGGAGGTTTATTGTGTGATTTTAATCAGTTCATAGTGGAGCCTTCTAAAAGAACCCAGGCAGAGTCATGAGGACAGAGGAAAAGCAAAGGCTAGGTCCTGGCAGTCTCTTCTCCCAGTTTCTCTGAAGAATGACTCCCCTGACTTTAGTTTTCCTGTTTCAAATCCTTCTGTGGAGAGGTGGTTGATATAATAAGGGTGTAAGCCAGAAGAGAAGGGTACCTGTCTCACCAGCTGTCATCTAACTTCACACCCTCCTACCACACGTTCTCACTTGTAGTTTTGACACCCTGCCCATCTTTACAGTTGCTTTGTTGTGTGTCCAGAGGGGCTTCCTGGAGGTCAGCCTTGCATTTTCACTAGCCAGTCTTTAGGAGAAATAATTTTCTACATGGTAAGCGTTATAGAATATCTTCGATGGTCAAATGGGGGAATGCCAGCTTAAAAGCACCCCACTGCAAAGAGTTCCTCTACACCAAGGGTGATGGCGAGGGCTTGAAGATAGCCTCTCATGACAGTCAGTAACTCTGAGAAGTACCCTTGGCAGATTACTACTCAATTCAAAATATTCCACCCTAGACTGGCTAGATGGCAAACAGCTTGCAGAACTGCATTTGATCCCTGGAGCCAACATCAAGGTGGAAAGAAAGAGCAGATTCCACCATCTTGTACTCTAATGTCTGCACTCATGCTATAGTACACATGTCCCCACATATACACATACCACACACTGCAACGATAATAGAATTTAAGAATTCCATTTCATCATCTGAGTCCTAGGAGAACTCCATAGAGAATGTAACTAGATTGCATTTTACAGATAAGAAGGCAATGGATTTTTTGTTTTGTTTTGTTTAGTTAATTTGTTGTTATTTGTTTTTGCTCTCTCTACTCACACTATAGTTCCTGTCTATTAAAGAGAGGTCACCTTGTATTTCTATAATATAATATAACTCATCAAATAAAGCCTCTGCTCCTATGCAGTTAAGCAGTACTTTTTTCTCATTCCTATGCAGTTAAGCAGTACTTTTTCTCATTCTGTCCAAGGGTTTTCTAAACTGAACTGGACTGTTAGATTGATGAGGGAAAGGATAACGCCTGAGGCAGAAGCTTATGTTCTAGAACATACAGGGTTAAGCTACGTGGTCTGAGGCCAGAGCCATGACTGGGAACTCGGAACCTTGGACTAAGTCACAGGTTTACTTGTCACCATAGCTAAGACACTCTCAGAACTCTGTCCAAAGCTATGGCATCATAGAGATCAGATGTAGTGATAGATGTAACATGTTTTGTAAATGTCCCTACACATACCAGGAGATAAAAATCATCAAAAAGAGGGCCTATAACATCAGAGGCTTTGAAGTCTTAGACTTTATTGATCTCCACAAGAGCCAGCATAAAATAGACCAGATAAATTTTTGAATAAATGATCAAATGCACAATAACATGTATATCAACTGGTGAGAGATGCCTGAAAAAACAAGACTTGGGCCAGCAGGTGGGAATATTCTCTTTTATAATATCTCGCCTACATAGCGAGTATCACCATGTGCAGAGCAGCTGCCTGGAGTTCTATGAGACAACCAAACCATCTATACTCAGTGATTAGGAGAGATGGGATTTAAACCCAGGTTAATACAGTTTTAACTCTAACTTACTCTCTGTCATTCACTAAACATGTGGAGCAAGTAACTGCAGATTCATATGACCAACCAGATCCTTATACAGTGTCTCCTGCATTTTCTTATTACAGGCTTTAGAGTTAGAATTGAACAGTTCTTAGACTCCCCGTGAATACTTTCTGGTTTTTGTTTTTTGTTTTTTCCTAAAAACCCTGTACCTTTTGTCATACATTTAGCAGCTGCTATGATTCTCTGTGAGGTCATCCAACAACTTACATTATTTATTAAATGCACCAAACACGTCTTGGTTGGGCCTTACCATTTTACCTGCCTTCATTTCGGATCATTTAAAATCCAAATATATAATTGAGCCATGAATAACTCTTTTCTCAGTATTTTAGCTCCAGTATTCACTTTTACTCCTTTATCACTCATGACCACTGTTACACCCTTCAATCTTCCATGGTCAATGTCATACTTCTTTCAAAGTTTCTACTGTAAGCCATTCAGTCTCTGTCTATATATCTTCACCCTGTACTTTCTTTAACTGTATGATTTAATGTTTGGCTTTATCTATATATGTGAATTTAAACATGAAAATAAATATATGCTTCTGCATTCTTTGTATCTGGGGTTTTCTGCTTAACAGCTTCTTTCTTTGTGACTATCTTCACAAAGTTTTCTCCATTCTCCTTTGAAGCCATTATCATTAAACTTTCCTGTGGACACAGCAGTTATCAATACCTTCATATTGCTGAACTCAAGGATCAGTTCTCTGTTTGGGAGTTTGACATAATTGAGGACCTTCTCCTTTATTTTAGACCGCTAATAACTCTTCCAAATTCAAGCCTTATTGAGTCTCTGGACAATATATAATATAATCAGTATCATCTATCTATCTATCTATCTATCTATCTATCTATCTATCTATCTATCTATCTATCTCAATATCATCTATTTATGATATTGATTATATTGAATATACTGATATATATTGAATATATTCTCAATATATTAAATATAATATCAACATTGAAATATATGAATTGTTTAGATGAAAACAACTCTAAACTATGTAAACACTTTGTCTACTGATGGTGGCACTATTTCTGGAGCCTGTGGAATCTTGGGAGATAAGTCTATTTGAAAAGACTGGATCTCTAGTGTTGGGCTTAAACTTTATGGACTATCCCTGCGTCTTGTCCCTTTTTTGCTGTTTGGTCAGCAAAAAGTAGGCAACCTCCTCTTTCTGACATCACAATTGCAAGTTGCCACTACCACTCTGCCTGTTCCAACAAGATGGACTATTCATTCAAGTTATGAGCCAAAAGATAGTTTCCTTACCTTAAACTCTTTCTTGCCAGATGTTGCTTTACCGAGTGGTTCTGAACCTTCTGTGAACTTTTAATGTACTTTCTCATGTCGTGGTGACCCCCACCCATAAAATTGTTTTCATTGTAACTTCACAACTATAATTTTGCCACTGTTATGAATCATAATGTAAATGTCTCTGTTTTCTGATGGTCTTAGGCAACTCCTGTGAAAGAGTCATTTGACCCCAAATGGGTCATAGGTCACAGGTTAAAACTGTTGTTTTACAGTATAAGAAAGTAAAAGATATTGTAGTTACATGATCTTCTAACTCCTTGTCCCAGTCTTTCTGAATGTCCTACCAGCCTGATTTCTAAATGCTGAGGTGTTGCAGGCAGTACTGCTCTTGCTCCTCTGTTTCCAATCTACCAACATACCTGGGGCACCTCATCCAGACTTATGGCTTTTTGAGTAACATTTTTTTCCTATATCCTGGCTACTCTTAATTATACACCTCCCAGCAGATTTCTCTTTTGAGTTCAGGATTCATAGATCAAGCTGCTGTCTCCATTTGCTTATCTAATTATCCTCCTAAAACCATTGTGTTCAGTAAAGTGGAGTCATTCAGTTTTCTTTATGAACCTGCCATCCACCATGGCTTTCTAGTTAAAGCTGGTGGTCTCTCTAGTCACTCACTGCTCAGCCTGGCTCGATTTTCTCTCTGTCTCTATGTCTAATTCATCAAAAACTCATGGAAGCTTCCTGAAAAGTATAGCCCAATTCTACTACCCTTTAATTTTCCACAGCTGTATGTAGTCTACATACTATAGTCTTCTTTTACCAAAATTTCTATGATAGCTTCCCAAATTTTTCCCCAGCCTTGCACCCAGGACTCATTTTACACTCAACCTAGCAGACAGACTTTAATAATCATTACCAAAACATTGACATGATTGGGTTTCTCTAAACCCCAGAATCTCTAAATTTGTTCTTCATAGTTCCTATAAAAGGTCTTAAAGTTGTATCAGAGAAACAGTCTTGCCAACAAACATGGAATACCGGTCATGAGGGAAACAAGAACACGCTATTTAGAGGACTGGATTTTCTGACCTGACAAACTGAGTCCCTTCTGTTTGACAATGAATCAAATTTTGATCTAAATGCTCTACTATTGTCCCTTTTCAGCAACAGAACTTTGTCTAAACATTGCCTTTGGAAAACATACAAGCTAATTACTGTCTGCTGATCATAAATGCTTTGGAAGCCATGAGCCCATGACAATACTACCTTTGGTTTTTCCCATGTTCTTCAGCTTAACAGTGGAAACAGCCTTGATGTTCCGAGTTGAGAAGCAAGAAACGATACTACTGTGTTTTCCTTATTGTTCATGCATGTCTTTTCCTTCAGAAAAGTTGTCCTGCACTCAAGGTGGTCACTCTCTTCTTGCTTGCTCTCTCTATCTCACCACTACTCACTGACAGCACAAGAACTGTAGAGTATACACCCATGAAGAGGGGGAGAGAAAATGGAGTGGTGACTTCCTCTCTCCTGATGATTTTTTTTTTTTTTTTTTTTTTTTTACTACTTATGCAGCTGGCTCTGCCTTTTCTCTAAAATGAACCCTGTCTACCTGCAGTAGGGACGGTGAGGAAGTGGTCTGACATTTTCAATATCTTTGTTAAACTTAAAATGAAAAAAAAAAAAGAGAAATCACAATATTTTATTATCTCTTTTCCCAAGACAAAATTTGATTCATTGTCAAACAGAAGGGACTCAGTTTGTCAGGTCAGAAAATCCAGTCCTCTAAATAGCCTGTTCTCGTTTCCCTCATGATCAGTATTCCATGTTTGTTGGCAAGACTGTTTCTCTGATACAACTTTAAGACCTTTGAGAGGAAAGCTGTTTCATATCCCAACATTCTGTCTATAATAAAATGTAGAATGTACACAGTTACTGTTAGATTTAGGAGTACAGAATAAGGGAACCAAGTCAGGAACTAGGTCAAAATCTGACCTCAACAGATGAGACTGGGCTTATTAGGGTGTTCAATGAGAGACAACCTCTTTCCCATTGGAATGAAGGGTCTGCTAAGGGAAGGGAGCTAGTCAGGGCACTTACAGGGTTGCCAGGGAACTTAGATATAAGAAATTGATACAGTGAGGAATGTATGAGTAGTTTGCAAAAGCCTTCTTCTACTGGTGGTGTCTCAACAGAGCAGTTTTATCTAGAACCTGCTTGCCCTAGCAGGTGGGCCATAGTTGTACAATGGCAACCTCAGGCAGGACTTCTGGTTTTCTGTGGCTGGGGCATTCTATCACCTATAATGAAATACTGGTAATAATTCTGATCCTACTCATTACTCATACACAGATCAGTAAAAGCAAAGATGACATAGTAGTTTGAATCATGTAACCATACTCATGTCCTCCAAGTTGCCAGTGATTAACATCTATTATTTGATGCCCTTCATATGACTACCTTTGGAGTTGTCTACCTTCCCCATTTTTGTGTGTTTGCTCATGAAACAGCAGTTGAGGATGTTAACTGAGAAACAACTTGCTCTGTCTTATAAAGACACTGAACAGCAGAGCTGGTCTCAGATTCTGGTACCAAGATGCTGCATTGGAAAACATTTCTTGATCCTAAGTGGCTTCTTCTGCTTTGCTTCTGAAAGCTGTCATGTTTAGTCTTTTTATGCAGCACCTGGTATGCTACAGTGGGATGTGCACTAGCTCTCTATGAGAATATCTACAAAAAACAGGATTTTTATTTTGCTTTTCACCTCTAGTTCGACTGTTGTCATAAATTTGTCTTCATCCCTCAGAATACTGGTTTACAGATTTTGGCTGTGCCAACCTTCAATTCTCATTAGATGTCCTAGCAGGAAATCTTGAAGCATTTTCTGTAGAAATCAGATCACTGTTTATCTTAAGTTGCATGACCTGTGCAAACCCTTTCTTTGCATAGAAACTACCATCCCTGTGGTTTTCCTCCCAGCAGCTAGTGAAAGGCATATGGAATTCACAGTCCTTTCTACGCTGAATATTAAGGTTAGTGAGAAACGTTGAACAACAGGTCAAATGAAGACTGGGGAAATTCAGAGAAAATGTAAAACAGGACCCAGGACGAAGCAGGTTAAGGAAGAGGAATTGATTGTTCTGTATGAATTCAGGATGTAGAACAGAAAGGTTTGTGGGTAAAATTGATGGTATATACATTTTGGTTCAATAAAAAAGAGAAAATAGAATGTTACAATGGAATAAACTCAGGCTAAAAGGAAGGCATGGGTTTTTTCTAAAGAAATAAAGAGGACTGGATGATTTCATCTTAGAATTGGGACCCTAGGCTTCACCTGAGGTCCTTTGAGAGCCCCAAGGGATTCCAGGGGTTTCAGAGGTTGTAAATGTTTGAAAATTATAAGTATGGATGCACATTTATGTTGTTCAGAAAAGAAGGTTTAGTGTTTCCCTAAAAACACTAAAAAAATCAAAAATCCCGCATTAAAAACCAAATGACAAGTTTACTAAGCACACAGCAATCCCATTAAATTCCAATTCTCAAAGGACTTTCTTATCTTGGAATGAAGGCAGAGTGGCTGATTCTGGTAACAGCTCATCACCCAATATTCTTCAAATTAAGGGCAATAAGGAAAAAGCGAGTGAGTTTTTTGGGAAATATAATCAGTGGCCCAGGATCTTTAGAAAAGACAATGAAAGGAGACAATTAAAATCAGCCTTGGCTGCTTTTTACCTTCCTGTGTAATCTACACAGACAGCAACAAAACTAAAGTCAGACCCTGGTTGTTGTCCAAAGTGTTCTATCATTCAAGAAAATGATCTAAAGGGATCTGCAACCCTATAGGTGGAACAACATTATGAACTAACCAGTACCCCGGAGCTCTTGACTCTAGCTGCATATGTATCAAAAGATGGCCTAGTCGGCCATCACTGGAAAGAGAGGCCCATTGGACTTGCAAACTTTATATGCCCCAGTACAGGGGAACACCAGGGCCAAAAAGGGGGAGTGGGTGGGCAGGGGAGTGGGGGTGGGTGGATATGGGGGACTTTTGGTATAGCATTGGAAATGTAAATGAGTTAAATACCTAATAAAAAATGGAAAAAAAAAAAAGGTTGTTATACAGGCTAATAGAGAGAAGAGACATGAGTAAGTGTAATAAAATAGTGTTAGCAAATCAAAAAAAAAAAAAAAAAAAAAAGAAAATGATTGTGAAAAGGCCGGCCAGAAGACTAATTCCCCAGAATGGTAAGAACTCATTTTCAGGTTTTGTATTGTTTTGTTTTAAATGGGTCCAAATCACAATTTCTTTTGAAAAAGAGTGGGAACTTCAAAGTACAACAAATTGTGTAGGAAGCACAAACATCAAATTTTAAAATATGTGAACATAAATGAATATATTCTAATTGTAAATTCAAACCTCAAAGCAGGCAGGCTGTGTTCACTGCTAATGCTCTTCAGGGTGATTAGACGAGCAGGTCTTAAACCCCTCCCTCCTGTGCAGCTCACCCACCCTTCCATTCCAGCCCCTTCTATTCATCTGAAAGCAGCTTCCTCCTCTCTGTTGTGTTTGCAAGGACTCCCACTGGCCCTACTTTCAGAATAAAGACCTTTAAGCCCATTCACAAAATTTACATGACAAAAATGGAAATAGATTTCCTGAGCTTTCAGCTTGTGCAATAGGTTTAAAAATACACCCGCTTTTTTTTTTAAGTTCATTTGCATTTAAAAAAAACTTTCACTTTTATCCACTCAAGAGAGTGACTCACTTTCCCCATCTCCTAAGATTTTCTTAAAGCCTTTTAAAACCAGTCATAACAGGGCTGTTCTACCACCAGCTATCTTAAGGACCTTCATTTTTTGCCCAGCATATCTATTCATCTTACAACAACAATAAGCAGCATATAAAAGCAAGAATTGATTCACCCTCTTCTTAACTGAATAACATACAATTTTAAAACTAAATGTTATGTACTATCTGTCAAGGTCAAGATCTAGATTTTGAGTATCAGGAAAGGGTTGGTAGAATTTAATTAAAGCAAAGGAAAAGGAAATCTCTCTCTCTCTCTCTCTCTCTCTCTCTCTCTCTATATATATATATATATATATATATATATATATATATATATATAATTTAATGACAATCAATAGTAGTGTGAGACTCCTTTCATTATGGAAAATCACCTAAGTATAGTTCACTGATGCCTCGGTCACATCACAGCCTTTGGTGAATGGTAGGCTTGTTTAATTTTAAAACTAAGTTTAGCTCACTGCTTGCTATATTCATACTTGATATTGTTAAATTACACATTAAAAAGGGGGTCCATGGGTATGTTAAGATATCACAATTCCACCATGGCAGGACTAAAATGAGATCTTAGGTGAACTTCAAGAAGAATAAGAATTTAATTCCAGAAAGTAATGTCAAATATGAAAGAAAATAGGCAAGGGTTGGAGACATGGCTCAGTGACTAAAGTGCTTGCCTTGTATGCATGATGACTTGAGTTTGAGCCCCCAAATCCACATCTTGGAAACAGTGAAGTGGGGTGGTATGCTTGTCTTGTGTAACAAAATTTTTCCTGGGGAGACACAACATTCACAGATAGGAAGCTCACTGGCAACCAAAGTACAAATACCACATAAGTCCAATTTGGTGAATCAATGAATTTTATTGAGGTTATTTACTAGAGTATGGGTGACAGTTACATTCAGGAGCAGAAATTACTTAAAGACAGTCCCAGAATGGGTGACAGCTCACATTGCTGAGAAGCTGGAGCACACCAGACAGCCTGCAGCAGACTCAAGAGTTGGAGGGAATACCTTCCAAATGATTCACATCATTTAAACCTCCTCTGGAAAGGTTGGCTGGTTCCTGCTCTTCCTATGAAGTGGTTTGGTATTAGAATCATCTTTGCAGCTGGCTTATCTACTCTGGGAGGGGAAGCGGCAGTGATCTGGTCAGTTTGGAGGACCCCTGAAACTATTTTGAGTCCTTTATTTTTGTGTTTAAGGAGTGTCTCTGCAGGATGGTATGTTTCATTCTCCAAAGAAATTGTTATACAACAGCTCACCATTCTAGTTCTAGGGAAAAATATATGGGTTAATTAGGCCAGGCAGATAATCTACTTGGCAAGTTTTAGAGCCAATGAGAGACTGTGTCTTAGGAAAGAAAAAAAAAAAAAAAAAAAGGAAGATGCCTGAGGAACAACACCTAAGGCTGTATGGTTGTCATCTGGCATCTCTGGTCAACTATATGTGTATGCACACACCCATAAACAGACATGAAAATACACACACACACACACACACACACACACACACACACACGCACACGCACACGCACACGCACCACATATACATAAAACGAAGAGGAGAAAGGAAACTTTTGGCAAGCTTTAGCTAATGGGGGTACAACAACTTAAGATAATTTCATATTCAAGAAAAAGATCATCTAGAAGAAATCTTTATATTTTCAAACTTCCTTCCACATCAGTAACTCATTGGTTTCCTGGGAGTGTAAAGCAGATTCCAAAACTTCCATTAATAACACCCAGACATTGAAATCTCAGCTATCAAGGTTAAAAATACAAGACTGGTATAGATCTACATTTTCTTAATTTGAAAGATGCCCCCAATTTTTTGTTAAGAAACAAGAATTAATTTCTCTGAAGCAAATATCCTTCTATCTTTAGGACTCTGGTATGAGTATTCATCTTAGAAACTCAGAACAAGAGGCAGAAATGTAAAAACTCTGCTGGGCTTCTTTTGATCTAAGGGGACTGGAAACTGTAGAAACGGAAAGTGGGGCCTCAAAGCACGTCAGGGACTAAATGGAGTAAAAGCAAATTCGCTGTTGAACACTTTAAAAGTTTCCAAGAAGCTAGAGTGATGTCTTACGCTCCTATCGATAAAACATGCAGTGTTTTCTCTTCATGTGGCTACAGGCAAAAGCATTGTGACAGTGAGATGTGGCCACTTCACGCTTGATTGCTTGCAGATAAGGGCTCTGAGGGGCACAGGTCATAATAGGTTAGTTCAAGGATGCTGTAAGCCAATACATTCTGTCTCCATTTCCTCCTTTCTTTGTGAAAGAGAAAAAAACACTCTTTTCATCTTTTACAGAATAGCTTCATAGCATCCTCTGCCACAATCTTCACCACTGTGCCCCTCCACATCCTGCACTTTGAACTCCATCTTTCTCTTCTGTTGCATTTGTGCTTTGTATATCTTCTGTCAGGGTTCTTATTAAATAGTATTATGAGTCCTTTCTAAGGATCCTGGCCCTTGCCTCTCCTTCATTCATTTTCTAAACATTTATTAAGAACCTGCAGGTCTAGGCTCACCCTGTTTACTACCAGAAAATAGACACAACATTTTGGTTCTCAAAGTCTCTTCAAGATTTGCATTAGTGCCTACCACCTGGGAGGTCTTAGTAAATATTTGCAGAGCTGAATTTTTTTTGCTGTCTATTTGATCTTCTGCCATATGACTTCCATTGGCTCTGTTGTCAGAGAGTGTAGGATGAAAATTTCCTCAAACATAAATAAATAAAGGAAAGGGGATTTTGAATACATTTCTTTTATTAGCATGAATTTTAGATATTTTTGTTGCTGTCATTATTAAATTTTCAGTTTTGCAAAACAAAATTGAGTTTCATTGTTACATTATTAAACATATATACATCATGATGCCTAGTTCTTAATCAATTCTACACCCTTTTTCTCATCTCCCTTTCTTCCTTATCGTATCTCCCCCATAAGTAGTTCCCTCTTATGATTTCACGACACCTGGATTCTATTTCTTTCTCTTATTCTCCTCTCCCTGTAAGCTCTTCCCTCCCTCACTGTAGTCTGGAGGAATTTCACTAGAAATGTGATGTGGCATAGGTAGATAATCTATCATTCTAGCTCTTCATCCATATTCATGAAGAAGAGTTTATCATCTGAATAGTTAATTTCTTTTTATGCAGTTGTTCTGCATTTCAAGAAGAGGGAAGACCTTGATAGAGGGTCAAAATCTGTAAATGCCATGTATGTTACACCCTTTCATAAATACCTGAGCCTAAGCAATCTGTTGTCAGGCATGTCTCTGGGGAACAATTATATCATATAGTTCCTTCTTAGGGAATATTTTCCTGATGTACACAGTACACACAGAGAGTTCTTATCTGTGGAGATAATCTACTGCTTTTATGCATGTGGTATACGGGTGAATCTGTGGGCTTATATTTTACATGTAGAAGCATTTTTTTTCTACCTCCTTTTCAATGAGAATAGCACACATTTTATATATATATATATAGTGTGTGTGTGTGTGTGTGTGTGTGTAACTTGAAAGGATTTCCCAAAGAGGTTATGAAAGTCTTATTCTTTAATTAGCATGGCTTATAATTTTTGAGTCGATGTCTGAGTCTATTCAAAATATATAAATTCTCTTTCATGTCCTCGTTTAGGATTTGGAGTGTGAAAAAGTTAATTACTAGATATTTCCCAGCGATATTTAGAAAAGAGTTTGTGGGATCAGATAGAAGTACAATAGGTAAGAGGTGAGCACCAGAAATAAAAACTGGATCTTGAGTCATGTGTTTGCTTGAGCCTGTTCTCATCCTGTGGAGTGTATGTTGTACTTTTGCTCTCATTTTAATAAATCTACACTTTCAGTACTAAAAGGAAAAAGTGAAAGAAGATATAGGGTAAGGAAAAGAAGGATGGAGAAGAAAATTGGCATGAGGAGAAAGAGGAGTGGAGTGAAGGGGAGAGGGGGAGGAAGGAGGGGAAGGAGAAGAGGAAAAGGAAAAAGAAGAGGAAGAGAAAAAGAAAGAAAAGGAAGGGCAGAGCCAGGACTCACACCAATGTTGGGAGTTCCTTGTGTGATGGAGGAAAACTCTTTCCTCATCCTTTTGTCCCTTCATGTCTGCTCCCCAAGGTGAGCTGACTATCTTTGGCCACCTGTTCCTACTACAACCGACATTATAGCCTGACTCAGATTTCTAGGCTGTCATGTTCTCTATGCTAGACTGAGTTTCTTCTCTACCCATAAAACTCAAAGCCAAACAACAAATTCAGATTGCTTTTTACCAAATTTCATCACTTCCTGGCTCAACAGTCATGATTTTATGTGGCTATGGACAGAGAATTTTCACAGAGCTCTCCCATAAGGCTAAGGAAGGAGAGAAGGAAAACTCTGAGAGGAAGACATGTTTTGAAATAAGAGGAGGGACCAGCCATGAAGAGTAAATGTGATCCTGAATGCTTGAAGCTTTTCAAGCATAGAAGAAGAGCTATTTTGGAGTGTAAAGAAGTTTGAGGTAGAGTCTGTGAATAGGCAAACAATTTCCTATGCTTCCAACCTACATGAGGCTCACCGCACCAACCAGCCTCCACAAAGAAGACACACATGTCACACACAGACTCAGCCCTTAGGCTTTGGGGATTGGAGAATAGTCAGGCACTTGTGGCCAACAATGGTGTCTTCATATCCACCAGGGTGGCAGAGACAGGAGTAAGGTATTTAATACACTCTGGCTTTGGCTATGTTGACATTTTTCACTGCATGAGATCCCTTGTGAGACTGTGAGAGATTTTTGAGTCAATAGAAATGAGCAGGGAAGACCAGAAATATGTGGATCCATTTTGAAGTAGAGTAGAAGGGCTAAAAAAAAAGTTTTAATTTAAGGAGTGAAATAAAAGTATCTTGGTCAAATCCAAAATCCATATGCAGTTACTGTAATGGCTAATATTGACTGTCACATGGATGAGCCTCAGACTCTCCCAGGAGATGGGTCTCTAAGCAAATCTGGGGGGGGGGGGAGAGATTTTAGGAAGCTAAATTGAGGTGGGAAGACCCCAGTACTCAGGGAGGAGACATTCATTGGGCTAGGATACAACAGGGCCATCTGGTGCTAGAAGCCACAGTTGTACAACAGTGTCACTTTAGAATTAATATTGAAGCAATCTGGAGAGTTGCTTGCAATAGAACTGTAATCTAATCATTAAAAAATTCCAGATGTATGTTTAAATCTGTGCATTTATTAGTATCAGGAAATCATTCCAGGAAAATGTATTGTTTGCCACAATAGTACCCTCAGCAAAGTACAAGGTTATTATATACACTAAGGTAATGCCTGTCTTACAACCTATTGGAATCTGCAGCTCTGATCTACCTAATAACTGTTTAAACACTCAAGTCATGATGCAGCTTAATGTATCTACTGCGAAGAGAAAGAACCCTTAATTGCATTTTGTTTTGCTTCTCCCAAACTGAAGAATTGGAAAAAGAACTCTAATGACTTCCTTTGAAAGACCTGATTTCCTTAAATTTAGGGATCATTTTGATATAAATTGACTTCATATGGCTACTAATGTTTGTTAAATACATTGGATTCTAGAAAGAAATGAAAAGAAATAGCCGAGAAGAAATTTCACAATGAGCTGCTGATAAGATACACAGGGCATTTCTGAGAGAATCTTTAGAGTTGGTGGAATTAAATTACTGCTCTGGGTATCTATTTTTTAAGGAAAATGTGTATTTGCCTAATCCAATTTCAACATAATTCATATCCCTGTAACACTCTGAGAACACTGGCATATGGTTACATGAGATATAAATTGAGAGTATGATTAAAAATCACTGGTGTTTCGATTTCAATTATATTTCACAAAATAGACTCTGGGGGAAAAATTGTACAAGCAGGACCACAGCCTACTGCAGGATGAGAGTACAGAAAAATCTTCCACACAGGCACCCACACTCACACCCACCTACCCTTTGTTGCGCTGACTAGGCAGTTTATTCCCTTAGCAAACTCCTGGCCCTGGCCACTGGGTAGCCAGCCAGCAATCCTTGGTTTGACTGGAAGCCAGAGTCCGAAGGTTCTCAGTAGCCATCTGTGAATGTATACACTGAACAAAAGAACAGTCCAGATTTCTAAAACTCTGGCATCAGATCTGGGATGGAGTCCCAACTATCACTGTTTAAGTTTGGTGGATAGGTTCATCCTTTTTGTTGTTGTTGTTGCTGTTTGTTTGTTTGTTTGTTTGTTACCATGACCTTGACAATGTTTCCAAACCATCTGAGAAACTGTGATTATCCTGACACAGAGTAGGTATAGATCATAATGATTTAAGTCAACACGATTTTTTTCTTAGAACTTAAATGAGACACCAACACCATTTGTTCATCTTTGAAGTATCAAGAAGGATTTTAGAAATGTATTTCATCATCAACCTTTATATGCAGAATTCAAAACAAAGAGTCAGGCTTCAATTTATCTGTGCCTCATCCCATTATTAACCCAGTGTAGGGATATTGCACTTCAGTGATATAAGAGGGGAAAGGTGAAAAGGAATCATTACAGATTTTAAGAGGAAAACTAAATTATTCTTCCTTAATCTTGACAGATGGGGATTACAGGCTCCTCATTTTACTTTAAGGACCTAACTAGGAGTTCATAAATCTCAGTTCCTTCTGTCGAGTTAAGAGCAGCCCCAGCCCTGCTTATCATGATTGTAATCTCTGTACAGCCTTGTACCTTTTTAAAACACTGGAGGAGGAAAAGGACCAAGTTATATTTCAACCTTGAGATGACATTTATTATTTATTTTTCATTCTGTTCCATGTAAAGGAAGAGGAGAACAGAGCAGAGTACCATGACACACCTTGAATTGCACATTGCCAGCACACACGAGTCCCTAATATTGGCCAATTCCCATGTATAAACAGTGAAAAATCAAGCAACCAGTATTTATGCCCTGAACAAAACTCATTGACTTTTCTTCCCCAGATGCTTACCCTTGTGTTTGTCTGTTCACATGACAGTGGTGGTGGTATGCATTAGTGTTTGTCTATATTCTATCTCAGCTTTCCAGATATAAGAATTTTATAGAATCACTGTCCTAGGCCATTTTATTCCATCACTACCAAAAGTCAATGACCCCCATTTTTCTGGTTTAGTCTCCATCAATGGTTCTCATCCTGTGTGCTGTGACTCTTCTGTGGTGGTTTGCATGACCCTTCCATAGGGATCACCTAAGACCATCAGAATATATATATATATATATATATATATATATATATATATATATATATATATATATATACTATGATTCATAATAGTAGCAAAATTGCAATTATGAAGGAGCAATGAAAATAATTTTATGGTTGGGGGTCCCCAAACATGAGGAACTATATTAAAGGGTCTCAGCATTAGGAAGGTTGAGAACCACTGTTTTACATTAACACCTAGAGTTGCTCAAGTCTATATTTATCCACTCATGGGTCCACCTCCTACCTACCTTTCTGGACTTTTTCATATGTGATTAGTCATTTCTTCCTCTGCACACCCACACTAGAGCACAGGCTGCTTTCTTTACCTGGTGCTTTTCTTTCTAGCTCTCCTCCCATCCTCCCCTATTTAATGCTATCCTTGTATCAAGCTCTGGAGTAAATCCTAAATTATATTCTCAGGAACAAAACTTTCTGTTCATTTCTCTCTTTCATCACGCATTTATACTGACATGTTTATCTTTATTCTAAACACTGAAGTACAATAAGAAGAGCAGACACTTGGAAGCCAGCAGCCATAGTCATGAACTTAGCTACAGAAGGTGGAGAAAGTCTCTAAACTATCTCTAAAACTTGGAATTTTTTAAACCTAAGAATGGAATGGCATTGCCTACCTCAAAGAAACATAAGAATCAAAATGAAAATCACATTAAACAAATCAAAGTATATGACATACTACAGACACTCAAAACTGACTGTCTTTATTACTACTCTTATCCCTGTACTGTGTGTTTATCACCTCTTACTAGAATACTAGACCTTGGAACTCAATCATCTTTTTAGTCCCTATTGCACAGAGCCTAGTGATTTTCATAGTTTATCACTCAGCAAATATTCATTAAATACATTTTCAGGCTACTCTTCTGAGACCCCCACTATCATGATGTATTGTTTGACACTGTTTGAAAGGTATCAGTCCCTACAATCAAGACACCAATCATGATAATTCACAAAATTTCTTTTTGATCAGACAGAGCAATTTTTATAAATTGTAATGTACTCTAAAACCGTCAACATTCTTTAGAAAAAGAAAGCTCTTCAAAAGAGATGTGAAGAGATGGGCATGTTCAAAGAGGATAGGATAGTATTTGAGAGAACTGTAAGGTTGAAGTTAGTGCTATGTGCCACAGAGGTTTATGTGTCACACACTGAGAGGCAGCAAGGAGTCCAGCTGAATAGCCATAGGGCTGGAGTGAAGATCAGCCACCAGCAATCCAGTACTCTGCTGACTAAGGAACAGTGGCAGATGGGAACCAGTGGTGAGTTCAGCATGAAGTCTCTGCAGGTGAAATTTAATATTTAATGGTCTGGGCCAAGAGAGCTCACAGGAATTATACCTGGACAACACGGAGAACATGAATTGGTTAACCAAACTATGTGGTAGGCAGAGTGGAGGTCTCAGAAAGCAAACCCACTTATTAATTGAAACTAGTTAGAATGTTAACTAATTGCCAGTTTCTACTGTTACATAAGCAAATTCATTCAAATTTACCTCCTCAAGCGAGGAGACAAAACAAATAGGTAACTTCTGTGATGAAATTCTTCATGGGATTGAGTATGGTGTGGTAAAGGACTTTAGCAGTGTAGGGATTATCAGCTGAGCCTTGGAGAGATAAGGGTCCTGAAGGACCTGTTTTATGGTAGATGGAAGAAGATGGCCTCACAGCAGGTGCAGAGATAGGGAACTATGTTAAGGGCAACCAGTAATTTAGCTGAATGAGGCAGACTCAGAAAGAGGTAAAGCTGAACTGATTGGTGGAGATAAGATCTGAAGGAACTGTTCTCTAAACAGAAATGTGGCTAGCTTTCTATCAGAAGATCATAAGAAACAATTAAGCATATTCATGCTTAAGAAAGATTGTAAAAAATTGTTTCCTATTCCATTCTGCTTTGTCAGTTAATAAAACAATAGATACTTAGAATACTCTTGAGTTCTTCAAGCATCCAGTGCAGTGGTAGGGATTAGGCATATTACAAAATTTATTTCTCAGGGGCCAGTAAGGTATGGGCTGGTCAGCTGAAGCCCAGCAAGAAAAAGAATAAGTAGAGCTGTGAATAACCCTCAAAGTAATAGGTAAGCAATCTGAATGTTTAACCTCTCCAAGTCCAATTTCTTATCTGTGCCATGCAGTTGGTCTTAAAGCTTTCCTCATATGATTATTAGGAATGTGTATAAAATGAAGCCACACACAGATAAAATGAAGCTCACAGTAAAGTCTTCACCAATGGCTCCCATTCGCATAGGAGAAGAGTACATTTGTAATGTTCCAAAAAGTTGTAGAGCTCTGAAATAGTATTGTATGGGACTATGTACCGGACGTGTTACAAAGTATATTTTCATATATTTTGGTGTATCACATGATCCTTGTATCAGGACCTTACTTTATAAGCTGGTATCATTTCTATATTTGTGATTCACCCCTTACAGATGCTAAAATCTGATAGAGCATTGGGTATTCAACTATTAAACTATCTTCTAGTTTCTTTGAAAAAACTAATTATATTTTAAATTAATATATCTGTGAGGATATATATTGTGTGGATGGGTATGTGCCATGGTAAAGTGCACGAGTGGAGTTCAGAAAACAACTTGCAGAAGTTAATTTTATCCTTACATAGTATGTGTCCCAAGGATTGAACTCATGACCGCTTGGTGGCACAAATGTCTATAATTCAACCTCTGTATAATTTAATATTCTCTTCTGAGTGCCTTGGGTGAAAGTGCATACATACACAAAGACATAACATATACATAAAACAATAAATCTTTAAACAAACAAACAAACAAAAATGAGGTTAAGATTGAAGAAAAATTATAATTCTAGTGGATGATATCTCAATCACTATTTTATCCTCTCATATTTACTTGTTTAACAACTTAGGCAAATTTTAGCCTCTATGGGCCAGTGACATCATTTACTTCTACTATCCTTGAGCACACCACAGCCCATATCTCCCAACCTTTACTGCAGTTAAGATCTGGCATGTGACTGGATTCATGGCAATGTCTGAGGAGAAGTGAAATATTCTGTGACTCTCAAAGAAGTAGTTGAATCTGAGAGATACCTGTTGGTAGTGAGTGTGTCATATGATTCAAAAGAACACTCCAACAAATGAACCCAAGTCAAAATTGAAAGGTAAATAAATGAATGAAAATCCTCAGTGATGTGGTGATCTTAAAGAGTTGGAAATATTCTATTTTTTCTGAAATAATATGTTAACTAATTACATCATGTACACCTTTTAAATTTTAATTTCTGGTGTCAAAATGGATCATATAATTCCAGTTTTATCATGGATGCTGTTGCCCAGGCGATCACTGTGACATCACATTTACCTGTAAGCTTGATACTTATGCCTCTGGGTTACTAGATAATAGTATCTATCAAGTGTTTCAGTGAGAAAAACCATAAATCACAACCTTAAGAAAAAGCACGTAGAAAACATTGTTATTCAAGCAGTTTCCACCAACAAATAGACAAGCCTTCTATAAGATGAACTTAATTTGGAAGAAAGTCTTAAAGTTGACAATGTATTAGTGTTTTTAATGAAATGTCAGTCTACTGATATTTTATGAAAAAAAATCAGCTACAAGTCTATCAAAAACTGACAGAAAACGTCACGTTGAGAATGAAGTGATTCTGGAATGATTTAACTAATCAACTTGATTTCATGTTACAAGTGGCATATCTATACAGTGATGTATATTATAAAATATGTGCTTAGCTTCCTCTTTAATACAACTGAACAAGGCTTACCACCAACAAGCATGCAGATGGGAAACAGAAGAAACATCAGAGAAAATACAAACTACCCCATGTTATTTACCAGCAGAGCTGGAGAACACTCAAGTGCCAGCACATTTAGGAGAGGTGCTGACATCTGGAAGACCCTAATAACCGACTGAATTTGTTTGTTTTGTAGTTTTGTCTAAGGAAAGGCTTCAGGCTCCTTACACTAGACATTAAAGCCGTGGCCTTTCAAGACTGGACACAATGAAAGCATCTAATTTACATGTGCCATATCAATTGTAAAATAAAATGAGATACAATCCTAAATTGCATTCATAAGGCCTATGCCAGATCCCAGGATAAACCCTAATCTTTGCTTTACATAGAAATCACTCCAAGCACCCAAGCTGAGGACTAGAGAGGTAACCTGAAGCTGAGCTGCCAAAGGATTTGAGCCTAACCAAGCAAATTTTTGGAGAATTCTCATCACCCAATACCTCATACTAACCCATGAAAACTTTGGAATAAAATTGCAGAAGATAGAAGTTTCATCACCTAGAACAAACCATTTCCTGGTTGTAATAACAAATAATTGGCACACAAAGGCTAGGGGGAAAAATGGCTCATCGTTTAAGAACTAAGTCAGCAAGGTATATAAACCAAATTCATCCCCGGCTTGGCTTGATTGTGTATAGACTTAAAGTTAAAGGTCTGTTTAACCTTTTTTAATGATTGTAGAGTAAAATAAAATAAAAATAACATTAAGAAGGGAGTTGTTGTATACTGTTAATGAAGACATAAATTAGTATCACCAGAAAAGAAATCAATATGGGGTTTCCTGAGAAATGAAAAAGTACAACAGCCATGTCATCCAACTCTCCTATTCTTGGCTACATATCTGTGTTGGTTTGAATGAGCTGTCCCTGTAAGAGAATAGAACCCAACTGGTGGCTCTGTTTAGGGAGGCTTAGGAGTTGTGGACTTGCTGAAGGTGACTGGTTTTAAAAGCCTAAAGACTTGGACCATGAGATCTATCTTTCCTGTTTGTGGCTCAAAATGTGAGCTCAATGCTGTTGCGCCAGCTGCCTGCTAGGCAGTCTGTTACCTCTGCTCCACCTTCATGGACACTTCTCCATCTGGAAGCTTAAGCTACACAAGCACTGTCTTCTCTGAGTTGCACTGGTAATGGTGTTTTACCACAGCAATAGAAAAGCAACTAAGGCAATACTCGAAAGGATCAATGGCAGCACAGCAGAAAGAGACCTGCACATTCTACTCAGTGCTGCCAAGTGACGGGATCACTCTAGGCTCTCATAAACACAGGAATGAATAAAGAAAGCATTGAGATATTGTGAAGAATGAAACACCATTTTCAGGAAGAGAGACACACAGAAATAAACATGTTAAGCAAAAGGGGCCTTGCTTCCGAAAGACAAACATTACAATTTTTTTTCAATTATATATGGAATCTAAAGGGAAAGACATGAAAGTAAAAGGGCACCAGTATGTAGAAATAAATGTAAATAACAGGAATAAATAGCCTTATATATACACATTAAATTGTCTTAGTAAAATCTCTATTGTGTATGATTACTATGCAATAGAAAGAAATGAAGTCAGTCTGGGATAGTCTTGGACCCAGAGCATATGACCTCACTATAATCTGTTCCTTCCCAAATTTTGCCAATGGAGATTAATCATTGGCTAGTCAAGACATCAGAGTCTGCAGGCAAGGATTTGAGATCAGTTATAATTAAATGTTTTATTATTATACATATATATGCATATATACACATATATATATACACATACACAAACATATGTGTATGTGTGTGTGTGTGTATATATATATGAATGGTAACAAAAGGAGAAGGTACTGAAAAACTATCTCAAGAACTAACAAACACATTATCTGAAATAGAATATTCTTTAGGTGGGCTTAACAGGAGTAACAGAAGACAGAGTCATAGAATGTAAATGTAGACTAATAGAAATTACCTAGCATGTCCATATAGGGAACAAAGGGGTGGAGAAAAATATCAACAAGACCTCTGAGGCTATTAAAATTTAACAAAAATTTAACAAGAAATAGAAGTTTTAAAGGAGAGAAGAGAGCAGCAAGAAATGATACTGTGACCATAAAAATCAGAGGAAGGTAGAAAGTTTTGGATTCAAACCTCACTGAATCACAAGACTGACAAAGATAAAGAAAAATGAGCCTTGTGTATTCTGCTTAAACCAGTGGAAGACAAATCCATAGCTAATCTCAGAAGTATCCAGAGAAAAATGAATTAAGCATCTGGAAATAATGATTGCATTTGTTACTGACCTTTTTATCAGGAACAATTAAATAAGAGAACAGATCAATCATGATCATGAGAGATTAGGAGAATTTTTTAAACCACAAGTATACTTCTAAACTAAATATAGAGCAATTATGGAGCCAATATAGTAATGTTAAGTTCAGAGAACCAATCCAGGACTTGATCTGCCAACAGAAGTGAACTACGGCAATACTAATTTTAGATCTTCAGTTGAAAGGACCAAATGCCACATGGAAATATAAACCACTGAGAGGAAGGTGGAGTTCTAAAGTTCCAAATGGAGCTATAGAGGACAAAAGTATTTTTTTTTCTTATTTTATTTCAAATACATGTGATTATTCATCAATGATCATACTGCCTTTGAGAACATATAGCATGAATAATCATGCTATTGAATAGCATGTTAGTGAAGAACAAGGAGAACATGGCCAATGGTGATGGAAACTTTCCTCATCCTATATAAAATGATACAGAATTTAAAATTAATTCCACATAGATTTTTTATTCTGAAATTAGTAGATTTCAAAATTTTAGAAAGTAAAACAAAAGAATTTAAACCACCATGTCAGTTTTAAAAATTATATTTATCAAAATCCTTCTCATTAAAAAAAAATCTGACCCAGTTCGATTGGTAAGTTCTAGCAAACACTGAAGAAATAACAGCAATATTACATAAAATCATAAAGAGGGAGATATTCCCTACTAATCTTATGCCAGAATTTGTCAAAGGCCTTATAAAAACTATAAACTAATAATCTTTGTGAATATTTATGCAAAATTGTATAAAATATTTAAAAATATAATTGAATGATATATCACAACCAAATAGATTTTATTCTAGGAATGAGACTTGGTATAGCAATATAAAGGAAGAAAATAGACATTCTCAATAGACATATACTGACAAAACCTATCACCAATTTAAAATATAAGAATAAATTATTGTACAAATTCTTATTAAATTAACAATGCTTGGAAACTTTTAAAATATGATAATGTATACTTGGAAAGCTTATTTATAACCTCATACTGACAAAATTTGGAAAGCATTGTATCAAGACTTTAAAAAAGTAACCAAAGAAATAAGAAAGCACCAGCTCATCATTTTTTATTCAGTATTCTGCTGACAGTACTAGAAAGTGCAAAAAAAGCAAAAACAAATTCTAATAGAATAATTGGCATACAAAGAGGAAACAAAAGGGCCTATATTTGCAAATTACATGTTTTCAATGTGTAAAATCCTACCTAATTTACCAAGAAAGTCATTGCTGTTGATTGTGCAGGTACAAGTATGCTAGAATGGAAAAGTAGAGTCAAAGAGCTCTTATGAGCTCAGCAGAATGAAACCCATAACCTGTCCCCACACTATGCAGCTCTGTAGACACCCTTTCTCTGTCCTTCTCTGATCATTCTTTCTTGGTGCTGTGGATCTCTCAACTCTCTTTTGCCTGGGTCTTTGTATATACTGCTCTCTGTGTCCTGTAGACAGTATTTAATCTCAACTGTTCAAAGGACATGTACTCTTTTCATTTCTATCCTTTTCTCTTCTTTTCCTTTGTATTTATTTTTTTCTTCTCTCTATGGAACAGGGTTTTATCCTATAACTCAGGTTAGTCTGGAATTCATAAAGCCCACACTGATCTCATATTTGTAGCATTCCCCCTGTATCACTCTCCAAGTGCTATTACAGGCTTCAGCCACCGTGCCAGATAAGCCAGAACCTGTCTTTTCTAGCCTATCTGTTGTGTTAGAGTTTTCTTGGAAAAACATAAAATAAAGTCTGTTCACCTCAGATAGGAAAGCAATAACAAACAACATAAAAATTACAGCAAAATCCAACTTGGTACCAATGAGTTTATTGGAATTGCTTACAGGAGTATGGGTAGAGTTACTTATATAGGAAGAGGTACAAGTCAATTCTAGTTGCATTGCCAAAATCTATCCAAGTTTGTGTGACTTCTCAGCAGAGCCTCATCCTTAGATCTTTCTGTACAACTTGCAGGCAATTCAAGTGGTCAAAGAGTTTCCTCTTTCTCTTCAGTCCTTATAGCTCCTATAACCTCAAAAAGGATTTGGCCTTGTGAATCTTGCTTGTTTTAGGAGCTTTTAAGACTTGTGAGTTGTTTTACTGTCTATGACCGGTAAATCTTCCCTTTCCTTGGGGGATATGCTTTAATTCTGAGGCGATTACTACACACAAATATCCTATACCAACTCCATCTTTAATGTCAGTCTGGTCATGCTTACCATCACTGGTAGTTCATTTTCAGCACATTGACTTTAAGGAATTGGGTTTTATATATGATCATTTATTTTTCCACCACTGACAATCACCATCACACTCTGAAGATAACAGGCAATCAATGAATGTTCTTGCATGATTAATACATAAGGGGTACATCACTTGGTCTCTCTAATATCACATATGGTTCCATAGCATGGAACTTGAACTACAATGGAGGAAATGGCCACTGGGTCTTTTCTATTTTGATTTATAGCAGGACTAAGAACATGGGCTTTGCATCAGGGAAATGAGAACATAAGTCCTTGATAAATTATGTGATCTCAGGCACATGTTTTACCTTTTTAGAAAAGATAGTTTCTTATCTAAAATATGAAAATGCAAAGACAAATGTGGCAAAACCAACCTTAACTGCAAGTTTTATGCGAGCTTAAGGCTACTAAATACATAGAATACCTGATACACAAGAGTATTTTTACCTCAGGTTATAGTTGTGACCTCTTTGCTTGGATAAGCTTTCATTAGTTGATCTAGTAGCAGTGCAATGTATGGTAATGTTTAGAGAAGAAACCCTACATTCATTAACTCCAAACCATGAGAAATGACATTTTACTTAAACAAATTAAATGGCTGCAGAAAAACATATCAATACAAGTTTTCAAGATTCCAATGTCACTGCTTCCACATTGAGTTAGATGACATTGAGCAACATGCCACTACAGCTCCAGGCAACACAGTGATCTGGGTCTCTCACATAAGAGCAGCCTTAGCAAAAACAATCCGGAAATTACTCTGTATTTTCTAAATGGTCTTTTTTTTTTTTAAAAAAAAAAAGAAAGAAAAAAAAAAAAAAGAAAGAAAAGAAAAGAAAAAAATGCTTGTTTGTCCAAAGGATCTTCCTTGAGAATTGAGGACTTTTATTAAATTAAAATATATACTTATGAATAGAAAATAAAAGAATGAAGTGATAGATTTGATAAATATTTGACTTTTATTCCTAGTCTACTTCTTAAATAGTATAGTATTAGTGACTGCCCTTAGATTAGATTAGGAATAAAGAGCCTTTTATAAAGTCAATGGAAGTAGCTTTCAAAATATGTTAAGAGAACATTGTAGAGAAAAGCTGAGGCTCAGAATTGCATTATTAGTCTAATCCCAGATCTGATATTTTCTAGTGGTGAGACATAGGGCTACATCTTTAATCTCTGAGCCTGTGGTAAATCAGGGATACAACTACTTCACTGGAGTTCTCTATGTAGTTAATGGAGGTGTGATGTGAAACAGTGAACCTAGAGATAGTATGCCCACTGTCTACTTGAAAGTTCTGATAAGAAAACACCTGCAGGCAAAACTGGCAAATTTAGTTGCACTTCAGGGAGGACAGAAGGGATGTAGACCTATTCTGTCCCTCTCATATTTGCTCCACATCTACTACCAGACAAGAATAATCTATCACAGACCGTTTCTACTTACTCTTTTATTTCTTACCTCTACAAGCCTTACAGAATTGTCAAAAGGTCATGGCCACTAAGCTGAATGGCCTGACTCCAGGACTTCTCACCATAAGCAAATGGCAGTCCCCAGACCATGACATTCTTCCTGGTTTTCAGCCTCCTGGCAGATCATTCTTCCACAGACTTAACTGTAGCATGCATTCCCTGCTAATATAAGTATTGAGTTTTGTTTTTTGTTTTTGTTTTGTTTCACTTCTTAATTATGCAAGTGCTTTGTGTGCATGTATGTCTGTTTACTATGTGAATGCAATAATGAAGCCAGAAATAAGCCGTGATTCTCCTAATAAAAAGTTAAAAATGGTTATGAGCCTAAGAATTTCATAAATGTATTGTTTTTAATAGCTGAGTAGTACTCCATTGTGTACCATATTTTCTGTATCCATTCCTCTGTTGAGGGACATCCAGGTTCCTCCCAACTTCTGGCTATTACAAATAAGGCTGCTATGAACATAGTGCAGTATGTGTCCTTATTATATGTTGGAGCATCTTCTGGGTATATGCCGAAGAGTGGTAACTGGATGGATCTGGAGGATATCAACCTCAGTGAGTTAACCCAATCACAAAAGAACACACATGATATGTACTCACTGATAAGTCGATATTAGTCCAGAAGCTTGGAATACCTAAGATACAATTCGCAAAACAAGAAGAAGGAAGACCAAAGTGTGGATATTTCGATCCTTCTTAGAAGGGGGAACAAAATACCCATGGAAGGAGTTACAGAGACAAAGTTCAGAGCAGAGATGAAAGGAATGACTATCCAGAGACTGCTCCACTTAGAGATCCATCCCATTTATGAACACCAAACCCAGACACTATTGTGGATGCCAACAAGAGCTTGCTGACAGGAGCCTGATATAGTTGTCTCCTGAGAGGCTGTGCCAGTGCCTGACAAATATAGAAGTGGATGCTCACAGTCATTCATTGGATGGACCACAAGATCCCCAGTGAAGGAGCTAGAGAAAGTACCCAAGGAGCTAAAGGGGTTTGCAGCCCCATAGAAGGAACAACTATATGAACTAACCAGTACCTCCAGAGCTCTCTGGGACTAAACCAGTAACCAAAGAAAACATTTGGTGGGACTCATGACTCTAGCTGAATATGTAGCAGAGGATGGCCTAATCTGTCATCAATGGGAGGAGAGGCCCTTGGTCCTGTGAAGGCTCTGTGCCCCAGTGAAGGGGAATGCTAGGACTAGGAAGCAGGAGTGGGTGGATTGATGAGCAGGGGAAAGGGGAAAGGGATAGGAGGTTTTCAGAGGGGAAGCTAGGAGAGGGGATAACATTTGAAATGTAAATAAAGAAAATATCAAATAAAAAAAGAAAGAATGGTTATGAGCTGTCATGTAGATACTGGAAATCAAACCTAGCCTCTCTAAACAAACAGCCAGTGTTCTTAACCACAGAGCCATCTTTTCAGCCTTATAAATGCTGAGTTTTAAGTTATTTACTTTCTTTTGTGACTCTCATACCATTAAATTGGGCAAAGATTTGAGTCCTGTGTTAGAATGGTGGTTCTAGTAGTGGGAGAATGGCTTTGCTGTTCTCTAGGCTATTTTTAGAATGGATAGAATTCATACCTAACATGCTTCCTTTAAAATACTAATCAAACACTGAGCACCTTCAGAAAGACCCCTTGACACCCTTCACACTATGAATTGAATTCTTCTGGTAATAGAAAACTGAACCAAAATCGTATTGTCATATCAAATCCCATTATTTTTGCTCAAGTTCAATTTAAAACAAAGGTCAATTGAAAAGCAAAATGAAACAACAGCCAAATGAAAAGCAGAGGAGAATTCTACACTGGGAAGGCATGTTTTGTTAACTTTCAAGTGCCTACCTGCTTCAAGTGCCAGATTTTTAACTGTATCCAAGGATGTTTAGGGGACTGTTTTATATTTCAGATACCTTTAAAGGTTAAGGATAGCTTGTACTTCCAGTGAACAACTCCAATAAATTCTGAGTGATTGATTTGGTCTATCCAGAACCAATCATTTCTGGTTCAAAATCATCTCAACAGGGTTATTTACTAATGTAGTTTTAAAAGGTGTTTCCATATTAGTTCCCCATAGCCGCTATGGCAAAGTATCAGTAGGCTCTTAGCTCACTCAGTAGAAGGAAGGTTTCCTAACACAGTTTCTAATACACCAGGTTGAAGTGGAAACTTAAGGGTTTTTGGAAAGTCAGTTGGATGGTGTTTTGCTAAGGCAAACACGTGAAAGGACTGAAGCAGGCACAGGTGAAAAGATGTTCCGTTCAAGCAAGCACGTGAAAGGACATGTGATAGAGCATTCTTCCCTAATGACACACATGTATTGTTCTGCCTTACCTTGCATAGTTGAGTTTCATTTGTGGGGACTCCATAGAAAGAAATGTACCAAAAAAACTTCTGGTGGTATGGTGCAGTTTCTTGATGCTTCCGTGGACTCAGAATAATTGGTAGAATGATGTCAGCTGAGACAGTCTCATGCGTTGAGGCAAGACATGTGTTCAAGCAAGGCACATGGTGAGGCAAGATCAGTGGAAGACACATGAATTTTGGAGGGAGTATAAAAGAATCTCAACAGACAGTGATGGGGGGGTGGGTTGAGCTTGGCTCGCTGGCATAGCTAAACACTTGTTGGCCTCCAATCCTCACTGATCTTCACTTCACTGAGAGAGGCACAGCCAAGAACTTTTTCTGGCATTCCTCCTGGTCCTTCCTGCTGACTCATGCCAATTTGGCTGACGCCTGGCTGTCTCTGCTAGGTAGTTATACCACTGCTGATTCATGCTTGCTATCTCAACTCTACAGGACTGGCCTGCTGACATATCTGTGAAGTTTTTTTTCGAGTGGACTGAGCTGGCACTGCTGATCTGTGAACTGTACTACAGATTTCCAGACAACACAGATGGGAGTTGCTCTAAAGAATCATTTCTAAACAGGTCCACTTTCCCCATATCCTGTATTTTCTACTACCTCTGGTGGGTGGTGGGCTAGAAGGGACATGAAAGCTTTTAAAAGCCATCATTAAAAATAGGCGTTAAAAAATTAAAGTGACATCAGGTTCTGTCTGTGTGTCTCCTACAGTTCGGGTGTCTTTCTTTTTCTCAAAGGATTTAGGTCCTACTCTACTCAATCCAGTAAAGTTGTGTATTAGATCTTATCGTCAAAGACCTTAATTCCAAATGAAGTGATAGTCTAATATTCCTGGTCGACATTGATTTTTTTTTGTGAAACATGACTCAATGCAGTACTGCTTTTCCTAATTGGGGGCTGGAGGAAACTTGTCTGGAAGATATGTTCACTGTAGGATCCCACTGTGATTCTCTAAGTGTTGGGCCTATCTCCAAGAAAAAGACTTTACCTCTGTGGCTGGAAACTGCTGAGTATAACTGTTTAGTGGACTCTGCATGTTAGTCCTATTCAATGACTTCGAATGCACTAGGAAACATTTCTGCACCCATGCCCGTGTCTCCACTAGTTTCCACATTTTCCTTGGAAATGAGAGAGATGAGAAAAAGACTTGTATCACCCTTTTTCTCAACAGGAGCATTAGATTTCTGGTGGGGGAGTTACTAAGAATCCCCATTGATAGTCCCACTGCAAGTGTCCCCATGGGAACCAAAGCAATTAATGACATTGCCTCATATAGCATATAATATAGAGAAAGAACTATAGTTATTTTTCCATCAAATCTAATGTGAAACATCTCCTTTAAGAGTACATTCTGAATGGGAACAAAGAAGTTGAATAAATTGGCAGATAATACAGCTTTAAAAAAAAAGATTCAGTTTTTTAATTCAGTTGGACTAGACTTTGTCAAGCAGCTTTGATGGGCATAGCTCTTATATTCTTAGAATCGTCTGTCTATGAGAAGGATGTTCACGAAATTAATCCAACCTATAAAATATGCCACGACTGAACAGCTTCATGTCCTATAATTTCACATCCTTCAAATTACCGGCATCTTCTATAGTTGAAGACATTAGAGATCACATATGCCCAAATGAGAAAATAGAAATAATGGTAACTGTCATTTTTTACTAAGGATATGCTACACTTTGGTCTCTATGATTTGTATTCAGCAACCACTCACACACTCAAGTTCCAAATCAAGAATATCTGCATTGGTGTTTTAAGTGGAGGAACTTAGGGTTACAACAGGGGTGCATTTTTTCTCTTGGTGCCCTGACACACCATCCCAGGTACAAGGGTGAATCTACTGCCCCACAAATGCTGATAAACAAGCTGCCGGCTCTCCTCTAGTTAGGACTATGAGCTAAACAACATCCAATGCAGCAGAGAAGTCATTGGTTAACTTTACATTTTTCCTTTTTAAACTGTCAAAGCAAATGTCTCAACCTCCCTAAGCTTCTGTTTCTGCATTTTCCAATGAAAAAAGTTAGCATAATTAGCATTTATCTTCACAATGCTCCACAGAAGTGGTCTTGGAAGAAGAGCTCTGCCTACTAAAGTTATTCTCTTTGGAAGTACTCTATGACTAAGTGCTCTCTAGTGGAGATATTGTCCATACCTTCCTCTTCTGTCCCCTGACCCTGACCCAAGGGTACAGGGTATTGGTCTAAAGGGTGTTAAAGATAGGATAGGAGAGATTGAGAACCATAGATAATCTTCAGTGACAACAATCACATCATTATTGTATCACTTATTCCGTGCTGCTTGCATTTCTGGAAGGTGTGGCAGATAACCCAGAACTCACAGCTATAGCTGCAGGAACAGAGAGGGAACCTTATTGGAGACAAACAGAGGGTACCAGCCATACTTTTTGAAGGCATTCCAGAATATAGCTGAGAGAGTCCTTCTTAACACACAAATAAAGACTTCACCTAGTATACTATGACAGTAATAGTTGCAATGAGAAGACCATTTACTCCCAGATTCTTAGAACTGGAAAAAATCTGATACATCACTTACCCTATGTAATAAATATTTATTTTATGGGAAACACCAGTTATACCTCATGGTACATTCATTTGCCAAAAAATAAAAAATAAATAAAACTCACAGTTAATATGATAAAGCAAGATCTAAAAATTAAGTTCCATTTTACATAGAGAAGATATGAAGACGGGTTTTGGTTGGCTGTCTTGGGCTTTTATTTCTGAGTTGATAACACAAGAATTGACTTTTACAAGAATAAACCACCCTGGGATATTGTAAGATTGAGTTCCTAGACCTGTCTAATGAAGGGCTACACAGGGGATCTCTGAATTTCAGCAGCCAAGGAGCTGGTGGCTCCTCCATCATCAGATCTAAAAACTCTTTGAAACATCACCAGATTAAAAATTAGAAAAAGAAAAAAAAAACATGTATCAAAAATTAGTCTGCAAGCTTCTATATTCTGGAGCAAGTTTTTATCAGAGAGTAATAATAGATCATTTTTACACTACTGTTTTAGTAAGGTCTATCCAGTATCCTGCAGAGCATTTTCTTTTCCTGAGTGGGAAATGCAAAATTGGGCCAGACAGGGGCTATCTGGAACAGCAGAGGCATAGTGCAGCCACAGGGCTCTGCTTTTAAGCTCCCTCTATGAAGACCTCATGGAGTTCAAAATGCTGAACAAGTATTTAAAGAATATCAATTTTAACAGAGAGCAAAGCATCCTGCCTGTTTCTAATTTTAGTTTGGAAATATTACTATAGTTAAAGGAAGATACAAAGGTTATATCTGAGGATTCATTAACAACAGAAAAATTGAGAAAGTCAGACAGTTCTGGGGACATTGGAATATAAGTGAAAGAGCTTCCACGGGTGGAAGGTGACCAGAAGAAACCTTTCACATTCCATTTTCTTAATGTGCATTGTGTTTATAGAGGATTCATAATGCCAGTTATGTTTTGTTTACATAACTGCTGACCTTTTGTGATTCTAAATCCAACAGCAATATTGGCTTCTAATGGAGTTTTCCTACAGGCAGGAGACTGGCTAAACCAAAAGAAAGCCTGGTCTTGGAGGCCTAGGAAGGAGGGAGGAGACAGAGACAGCGATAGAGACAGACAGACACCAAGATGAGGATGGAGATGGGAATGGGGATGAGACAGAGATGAAAACAGGCAGAGAGGAAAGAAGAATGGACGTCTGGCTTTTCTCATAGTGCTGTCCTTCTTTGCTAACAATTTGCCTCATTTTAGGCTTTTGTTTCTGAGTTGATAACACTGGAATTAACTTTTACAATCCTCCTGGGACGTTAGTAAGATTGAGTTCCTAGATCTGTCTACTGAAGGGCCACGCATGGGGCTTCAGTGGACTTGGTAATGTTAATAAATCCCAAGAGGTCAGCCTGCACTCTGTCACCACATCTACTCTGATGTACATTCCTTCCTAATGTCTCCATGGAGCATTAAAGCATCCATTCTCTGGATTCAGCCCAACTGTTTCATAACAAATCGCAATTATAAACTCCTACATTATGTCATAATAGCATGAGTTCAATCATAATTTTCTTGCCAAGTAAACTCTCCTTAATATCACCATGATTGTTTTTCTTCAGCAACCACTTCATCTGGAATATACAGACTCTGAGGGAGCAATAAATCTCAAATCTGACAGACACCCAAGACAACTCATTTGAAGTGTTGGTGTCATTGATTTTTTTTTTAAATATCATCCTTCCAGGATTCTGAGAAATGTTCACATTTTGTCATTTTAAATCTGTCCTTTCTCCACAAATAGGACCTATTCATTTGTGATTGACAATTCTTGGGAAATACAGAAGAAAAAATAGACTTACTAATGCATTTTTAATATTTATGGAATACTGACCATCTGCATGTGCTTGGCTCACTGACTATTGTTGGGGCTCAGAATGTGAAATGAGTTATAGTTGAAAAACCTCTGATTTGCAAAACACAGAAAAGAACATTTTGCCCTGAACATATAGCAAATGGTTATCTCCAAATATCACTCTATGTGTAGTCAGCTTGGAAGAGCTATGCACACTGAAATAAAAATGCTAGTTATCTATAAATATTGATACTGTGTGATCAAGGCCCAAGGGTGAAAATGAGGGCCAGAAATGTATGGCAAGCTTAGACTTCCTCACCTGACACCTGCATTGTCTTCTTCCAAACCGTGCTTAAATCACCTTTGTTCTAAGCTGGAGGAGTACTTGAGAAAATATCCAAGTGTCACTGACAAAATCCTGTGACTAACTGCACCATCACCATGTTGACAGCTGCTGCATTCACTGTGAGGGCCTGTCAGCCCTCTGCATCCCAGGTGTGTGGTTGCCTGTGAAGCCTGCCCCTCTGCCTTGTCATTCTCTCAGTACCTATATCCGTCAGCAGAGCATCTTTGTGATTGTGTATCAGCATGGAGTTGTCAAGAAAATGGCCGTCTTTAGAACAGGTAAAGATAATAAAGCTTTAGTTGGGGGGATCATCAGGAAAATGCAGCCACACTTAAAGTCAAACTACCAGAGATAAACACTGAGAGGCAGCTGCTCTTCTCCGGTGTTGGGGCCCATGAAGTACCAGGCACATCTGTTAATGCCGGTTTGGTTTCTATAGCAAACCTGTCAGAGTCCTCCTCCAGCAGTTGTTAAGTGCTGCTAAAACTGTCTTTCAAACGGGTAATTAAAGTGTTCATGATTCTCCACACCACACCTTGTCAGGAAAAATATTAAAATGTAGTAGGTAGCATTTAAGTCTATCTTCCTATGGAAGTTATATATTGAATAGCATATGCTTGAAAAATTAAGTTTTTATTTTTTGTAATAAATGATATTTTATTGCATTTCACTTTTAAAACTGTGCCTCTATGTACTACCTTACTATTGGTCACTATATAGCAAAATGTCATTATATATTAAATGTAGAACAAAAGGTTCAAGAAACTAAATTAAAAATTCTCCATGACAAGTCAAAAAAGTAAGAGCCAAGACCAATATCTGTGGTTTCTAATTCTAACTCTTCTCATAAAATATAAAACTTAAGCAAACAGAAAATACTGCTAAGTACCTAGGGTTACCAAGATCAACATCTGCCTGCTAGGTCTTGTGTTGTGAAGGAATATGAGCCCAGGATATCTAATTAGGATGCTAGAAACGTTATAGGATTGAAAAGGTCTTCATAATATTTCTTCTCAAAGCTACATCCTTTAACATAAGTATAGATATTAAAATACAGTATTTAAAATTTTTCCCTCCCAACAAAATATAACAGACATCTCTCAGACAGACGAAGAATCTGGGTGATGCTTGAGAGAGCAGGTTAAGAGTTTTGGCTCCAAGAATGAGGAGACAGAGACATTGCCTGTCCTAGAATACCAGCTGATGATCAGACTTTCTTCATGTATTACAGCAGACCCAGTGAAATGTGCCTTATTTTAAATTAATGGTGAGCCTAGAGCAAGATACTAAGGAGAAAACTGCTGCAAAGACAGGGGAAGTGATGAGGGTGTTGGGCAGGATGATAAGGCTGTTCTGAGAGAGGAGGAAGATGGTGAGTACTCTAGCTCACAAATAGTGATTGTACAGCCTGGTGCTAGGTCTGCATACACAGAGATACGCTGTAGCTCAAGGATGGTAAAGAATGAACATGGGCTGTTCTGGAGCTAGGTCGATGGTGATGAGACAAAAGGAAACACGGGAGGAGCTAGATATTAGCTGGAAGAATGAGATGCAAACGTTATTGAACAGTGTGTGCTTCATGCAGGTATTGTAGGAAGTCAGGATGAGCTACCATGAGCTGATCTATCTGAGTGGAGCAAAGCATGCATGTAAAAAAATAGTGCTAACATGAATTTGAGACAGATGGAAACTTGTCTGTGAGGGTTTTCTGCTTGTCGGTTGATCATGGAAGAAGAGGCAAGAGTGAGAAAGTGTGTACTATAGTCAATTTCTTCTAAGAGATTTCTTTCAGTTGTATTCAGGAACAATACCTAGGAAACAGTATTTAGCAATCTAGAAACAGTATCAAGGAATAATAAATGATGACCTTAGGAGGTGTCCATCTTACTTTTAAAGACACGTGTAAAGAAATAAAAATCAGTAAATTCTGCTGATAATGCAAGAGGGCTGTTCTGGGTGATACACAGAGCAATACAACGATCCTTTCCAGAACGCATTTGCCTGCTATGTTCCTGCTCTGCTAAGAGATCACAGACTTAGGAACCAACATGGACTCATGCTGTGTCTCAGGTGATTTTGCTGCTGGCTACAGTGCTTGGCTATAGAGTCAGCATGAGCTTAATGCTGGGGAAAGGCCTCTGAGGCTTATCAACTCTGAGAAAGGATAGAGAAGCACTAGCAGTCATTTTCAGCACAAAATTGAGAATAACATTCACACACACAAACACAGAGAAAGAGAGAGAGACAGACAGACAGAGATAGAGACAGAGAGACAGAGACAGAAACAGAGAGACAGAAAGAGACACACAGAAAGAGACAGAGAGACAGAGATAAAAACAAAGAGACAGAGACAGAGAGACAGTGAGACAGAGACAGAAATAAAGAGACACAGAGAGAGACAGAGATAGAAAGAGACAGAGAGACAGAGGGACAGAGATATAGAAAGTCAGAGAGACACAAAGAGAGAATGAATACAAATGAATTGATTACAGATGCTGCAATTCCAGATGTTCATAAAAGCAACTCAAACTTGAACATATGGGCCAAAAACCCTGTTTTCAATTTGGCTAAGTTTTCTTTGAAGTTTAGTCACTTGCAAGTATCTGCAGTTAAATGAAGCACTGTGTCTGAGAGGGACTCGGACACCTGTAAGAGTGAAATTATGAAATAGAGAGAAAAAGTAAGGGGCATCAAGTTTAATATAGTATATATCAAAGGTTGGCAAATATTTGTAAAAAAGCAAGAGAGTAATTATTTAAAACTTGGTAAACTATATAGCCTGCCATTACCCAACTCTCTTACCATAACATAAATGTGAACAAGAGCATCTGTTTCAAAACATAAGCATGGTTGTGTTATAATAAAACTTTATTAAATAAACACAGGTGTCAGATCAGGTTTAGCCTGGAGTCCATACATTTCCAACATTTGCCCTGCAACACTCATTTTTCTTTAATACTATGTTCATTGGGATTCTCTGACCACAGTTCCTACACTGTCTTGGTATTGAAGTGAAAAACTATTTTTTGTTACTGAGGATACATCTCATCATCTCCTTGCTTAGAAAAGGATATGTGTGATCGTCTACTTTAAAACGATGTCTGTTTTATACACCACTTGAAATATATCAGTGAGTGTTTGGCCTCAAGTACTAACTGTCCATGGAAGTACTAAGAAGTCTATGTATTGGCCTCTAAAACAAAGGTGCTAGAACCCTATGATATCATATTCATTGAATGAATACCACCAGTAAAACTACTTGCTTTCTCTTCCCAGTAAACCCTGTACCATACAGGATCCTCATTTCCACTCTTTCAAATTTTGCTAGGAATTGAACTGCAATGCAGTCTTAGTTCCTTTATCGGGAAGTGCTTGCCTGAAGTACAGGAACAAATCTTTATCCTACAGTGTCACTTGGTTAGATAACAAATTTCAGGCAGTTCATCAATGCAGTATGTAGTCTATAGTATACACTCTGTATATACAGTATGGTCCTGAAGGATAGCAGAGATATATACCAGAAAGCAGCCTGATATCATATTCCAAATGGGAAGAGGTATAGGGGTGTAGTGGAGGGGAGAGTGGGAAGCGGGACAACATTTGAAATGTAAATAAATAAATAACCAATTAAAAAAGAAGGAAACAAAAGAAACTGAATTTATCGCATACCTACCTCATCTCATACTTTCTGTTCCATTCTCATGCCATTTTCCTTCTGTTCACTCTGCTTCGATCTGTTAGAAGGTACCAGATGCTAGATTTTCCACTTTGGGCATATCTCTCTGCTTCTCTGAATGTCATACGCTCATCTGAAATAGAGAAACTAATTTCTGTCCCACAAGGTATCTTGGCTAATTATGTTAGTTAACAAGTTTGAGACAGTTCATCTATGTACTATCTTGCCTATATATATAGTAGGTAGTCCCACCATGCAGTATGGTCATAAAGAGTAGCAGAGGTGACAGAATGAATTATGCAGTCTCTATAGCCCTTGTTCGTAAGCTGCCACAGACAGATACTTAATAATTAGTCATTGTTTGTCAGTTTGTTTGTTATTTTTCTGCACATGTAGTCTGGGACCTATTGTAAGAGGATTGATCCAACATGCTAAATGCTTCTGAAGAACTAGAATCTAGACGACAGACACAGTCATGCGTGTTTTGTAAATACATGTAGTAGCAGATGTATGGAGTCACATATTTTGTCAACATAGAAATCGCTTTTCCAAAGTGAGTTTTCTCATCCAAGGATAGGGCCCCTGATTTCTATAATTAAAATACCTGACATATGTTAAACTCTCTTTTGTGACAACTTTTAAGGGAAAATGTATTCTCTTTGAAAGTCTTCCCTTTGAAGAGGTAATGGGAATTAAGCTGGGAGAGTTCCGTTGGTGCTCACTCTGCACACAGGCAGCTTCTCTGCTTCAGGCCTCGCCACACTGGATAAAAACCAAGAGTGAGTATGTATACACACACACACACACACACACACACACACACACACACACACACACACACACATACACATTCATTCCATTAAAAAGAACTTTGAGAATATGATCCCTCAGAATGCTCCTGTGGCACTTGAATGGATGGAAAGAAGTGGAATGAGAGGCATGGGGAAAGATGTAGGGGGTAGGGGGCAGAGATCAAAAGTGTGCAAAAGTGCAAATGTGCATGTCACACCTAAGTAATGGATCAAGATCACATCCTCAAACTATAGTGTTAAAGAGGCTGTAAGTTCCCAAGGAATGTAGCTCAGATACCTTGTGATAGAATGAGCTCAACTCACAGCTCAGCCAATCTTTATCAGAGTTCCTACTTTCTCATTTAAGTGTTCTGTGAGTTTTAGAAATTTATACAAACCACATCCCCACAAGCTTTATCAAACACATCTTAAGAATGGACATGGTGTATACATCCTTCCCAAGATTTTTGTCATCATTGATGAGTTTTGAAAGATGGCTAACATCAAAGAGCAAGCAACCAACAAATAACAATGGCGGTAAGCTTGGCAATCAGTCAAATGTGCTTTGCTCTGTTCCTAGGCCCTGAGCCCTGTCGCTCATGTATATTACCTGGATTATGACATTATGATTATAGACTACCAACTTCAAGATTACTCATAATACAATCCATTCTCAGTGAGAGTTTCCCCAAAACATACTTTAATGCTTAAATATATTTTTATTAGCTTCCCATTGGCTAAAAGATAAAGTTGGCCTCATAGTAAGATAGTCATTTGAGAACATTAGAGATCTCATGATATCCCCCATATTCACTTTTTTCCCACTTCCTAGCCACTATCCCCAGGGCAACCAGTCTGCCCTCCTTTCTGTCCTTGGCTCAAGAACCCAGAAATATATTGCTGCTTTTATGTTAATAGAAATTTGATTTCTACAAGATATAGCTTCGAATGTTTCTTCAAATAACATGTTTTCAAGCTCAATTGTCACCTCATTCCTTCATTCACCATTCATTTTTACTACACATTTGTTGGCTCTCTGCTGTGTCAGAAGCCATGATGGCTAAACAGAAGCTGAAAATTGATCTTTATTCCTGGCACTTGAGATTTTTAGTCTGATGGGAGACAGGAGAATATGGTTATTCCTTAAATGTTATGCGGCAAACACATTATCAGATTGTGAAGGTGGAGATAGACAGACAGACAAGCAGGCAGGCAGGCAAAGAAAGAGAGAAAGAAAGAAAGAAAGAAAGAAAGAAAGAAAGAAAGAAAGAAAGAAAGAAACAAAGAAACAAAGGAAGGAAGGAAGGAAGGAAGAAAGACATAGAAAGAACTTGCCCAGACTGCTCTGTGTGTGTGTGTGTGTGTGTGTGTGTGTGTGTGTGTGTGTGTGTGTGTGTATGTACGTATGTATGTACAAACCTATACATGTGGAGAATATAAGTTCATATCCATTGTCTTATTCAGTGGCTGTCTACCATGACTTTTGGGACAAGGTATCTCACTGAAAACAATGTCGGTTGTTCATTGATTAGATAGACTGACTAGTTTGTCAGAAAACTCTGAGGCATGGCCCTGTCAATCTTTCACTTTGGGTTACAGACATACCCATGTTTGACTTTTTTACATGGGTGATGAGAATCTGAACTCAAGGTTCTCATGTTTGCATAGCAGTCACTTTACAAATAAAGCCATCTCCCGGATCCATTTTGTAAACTCTTCTGTCACTTGCCAGGTTACTGTGACCATACACAATTTTTTAAAACAGATAAGACACTCCAGGGTTCACTCTGTGTCCAAGGCCACAGCTCAAGACCACAGCTCAAAATTAACCTGGTACAAAAAAAGTACAAAAAAAAGAACAACAACAACAAAAAATACCCATTCTATTAAGTAATAGTCAAAGAGAAAAAAATGGCACTGGGTCTGATGCATGCTTACAATGAACCTCCATGTCAACATAAAAGCTGTCACAGTTGAATTAACAAATTTGTGGAGCTGGGCTGATGCCAAAGATAGAAACATTTTATTTTGTTTCCAAGAGCAAATGTGTTATTTTCACCATTAAGGAAGGAGACTGACCTACATTTCGCCTTCGATCTCTTCACACCACATTTTACCAGGCCAGTGATAAAGCCATCTGTCCATGCACATCTGTGTCTAGTGACAGCAGGTTTTTGAGAAACACTCAGAAAGACACACTTTACAATGGCACAGCAAAAGTCAAACCTTCAGGACACTTACTCGTCAAGCTAATAACCTTTCAGTGAAATGGTTCTAGGACTGAATAAAATCAAAGCCAAACAAGCATAAAACTATTTCATTCAATGCCTTTATGGATAACATAATTGTACAATGGTTCATAATTTATAGTGTATAGTTTATTATGATTTGGTTTAAGCCTCGAAATTTAACAAGTGTTCATCCCTTTTCGCAGGAAGGAATGCAAAACCAGGTCAAGGGGTTGGTGGAAGGCCAGGCTCTTCTGTGATGTGAATATGTGGCAGATCCCTCAAGTCCGGTGATATACAGTATCATCCAAGGTGTGGCTAATGCTGTACTCAACTCCAGGAAGCAGTTTCATGTCCAATTCTGTCCCTGGTAAGCTGTCAGAGAGAGAATGGAGACTGAGACTAGAAGGCCTCACATAAATAGGAAGAACAAATTGCCCAGGTGTAAGAACAAAGACCCAGAATTGAGCAAAAGGCAGACAAAGTCTAACTAGCAAGAAACTCTCATCACTAGCATCTACAGCTGCTCATTCCAGTGCACAGTGAGCGCCCAGTTACTAAGGTACCACAAAGACTAGAGTATCTCTCTAGGCAGCTTCGGTGAAGTCTCCTGGAAATCACAGTTGTCTACTGGGACTCAAAGGTCCATTGCTGTATTCTACAATGTGAGGAGTGTATCTGCCTCTCCTTCCCTGGGCCAGTCAGAGGAGCTATTGTTAAAATTCAGAAGCCAGTGAGGGTGTGGCATAGTTGGTAGAAGAATTACACAGCATGCATCCAAAGCCCAGTCTGAACCTAGGAATCATGGAAATGTGGAATGGTAATGCACAATTATAATCTCACCACTTGGGAACTGGAAGCAGGGGGGATTGGAGCTTCAAGACCATCCTTATCTACTGAGACACCACTGTGGGAAACATGAAATTCTGTCAAAAAATAATTATCACCTTCATTTTACTACAGAGTTGGGCAGGATGAGATCAGTAAGTTCATTTTCCTGTTATATTCTCTCTCTCTCTCTCTCTCTCTCTCTCTCTCTCTCTCTCTCTCTTTCTCTCTCTCTCTCTCTCTCTCTGTTACACACACACACACACACACACACACACACACACACACACACACACACACACACACACACCTTTTATCTCTCCCTTCCATTAATTAAGCATTGGATCATAGGTACCAACTCCTCACTTAACACCCATTTGTCATAGATCTCCCAAAGTCAATATGTCATTCCCATAACAAGGCAAACCTCTAGGCCATTTGGTCTTCTTCTAATGCGGTACACTCATCTGAGGAACTGCTGTAACTTGCAAGTTACCCTCTCTGTATACTTTGTAACTTACACTGTATGATGATTATGTCTACATCTAGCAAAGAAACTGACAGTAACAGTGCCCTGTTTCATGCTGCACACATCAGGAACCCTGTTGTGGGCTGTACACTATTCCAATAACCTTCTACCTACTAGAGGATGCTCTTCTCAACTGACAAATGCAAAGATCAAATTTCAGGATACTTAGTTCTTCAGAAGGCAAAAAGTGAGAGTGCACACAGCCACGGAAAATCCTGGCTGACAATATTGCTGGAAGTCAACACTAATTTTCTCTGGCTCCAGAGTCTATGCTATTTCCCATTGCAACAGACTGCTACAAACCTTAACTTCACAACCAAAAGCTAAGTTTGTATTCCTCATTTTGTATAGAAAAGGCAACTTTTTTATTTTCAGAGTTACGATTAGGAAATCATGGCAGAGGGGAAGAAATGTAAACAGGATGAAATTTCACAACCAGCTTGTGCGGTTATTTATTACATGTGCTGATTTTCTTCTTGCTTTCCATTATTTACTTGTTTGGGGGAGCTAGAAACAGGAAGGCAGACCTGGCGATTCAGCAGTTATTTAAATAGAACAGCGTGGGGATTGTACACTCAGTCCACTGTAATTGGAAACCATTCCTACCATACCTAATATTTCAAAAGCAATACAACCCAATTCTCTGACCCATGAATCAGGATTTTCCCCTCTACCAGCATGAAAGATTGGGGACAGAAAGAACCAGGAGAAAGAGTTCTTGCAGGCACAGAGTTGCAAAAGGAGAGCTGACAAAGAAGAACTACCATTATTTCATTTTTAATTGAATATTAGAAGAGCTTAGAGTATAGCATTCTCTTTTCTCAAGCAGTAAGTATTTGCTAGCCAATTTGTACTCTGAAATCTGAACCACAAACCTCTCTGAGGCATTAAAATAATCCCTGTAACACAGTATCATGAATTAAATTTACTAAAATTATTTGTAGCTAGATAAGATATAATAGTGAATAAGTCTTTTTTTTTCCTCCCAAATGCATGTTAGTTGGCCTCTGATATAATTGTATCACTTGCAGCACTAGTAGCCTGGGTACCAGTCTTCTCTTTGGGAATGTTGAAATTGTGAGCTTTAACTTTGCACAAGTCATCCATTTCTATATGACACTAGATGGAGTACCTTCTTTTAGCCTCAGTTATAGTGTCTGGAAACTGGCTTTAAGCAAATACTTCACATGAGAACGGAGAGAGAACAAATGGGGCTGTGCCTGTAAAGGACATGCCTCTGCTTGGTCGTTAATCTCCAATTAAAGGTGCAATGAGAATTTTGTAGGCTAAGGTTGATTTCTTCACCCACATAAAAATGCAAACCATCTTCCATGTTCATTTCTTCACACTATAATATGCCCATACTCCCCTGGGTCTTGTCAATCAGACATTAGTGCATGTATTCTAGGCATTTCACAAGTATAATCTCAAAGAATCCCATTCTCTCACTATAGCAGTTTGTCAACACTGTCTTCATGTTAGAGATGAAGACATGAGGTTTACAAACTCCACACAAAGTCAAACCCATGGTAAGTAGAATGGCCAAGCATCACACCAGCACTGCCTGGCTCTGTAGTTTAATCTCACAGACTTAACAGAAATCTTCCCTCCAGCATAGAAGGCATCTTCGTGCTCCTGGGATACTCAACAGCCAACATGTTTTATACTTACACAAAGAAGAGATGAGCCCAGTGTCATTAGCACCTAGTAAGTGGCCAGGGGCACCACTCACTATGATAGAAAGCCCAGGAAAGGCTCTCCCAACAAAGAATTATCAAAATATGCCTCATTTTAATGTAAATGAGTACAATGTCATTGTATTTCTGATTTCAGACCTTCAGCTCTTACAGAAGCACAGAGGCCAATAGTTCAGGTTTTTATTTTGTTTTCTTTTTGTTTTTTATTTGTTTGGTTTCTTTTGGTTTTGTTTTGTTTTTTTTCCTATTCTTGGATAAAGCAGAAATTTTTCTCACAATGTGTTACCTGTTCACACTGCCAGTTTTCCTTGCTTCCCTAACACAGCATCTATTTTTCTTTTTGTTTCCATGGCAAAGTGTCTATTATTTGCTTAGATTATTTTTTGTTTGTTTGTACCATTTTGAAAATATTTTTAAAAAATGAGACCTCAAAGGTCAACATCAATATATTCTCTCTTATTTTTCTCTAATTTTTACTAATCTCCCCCGCCCCAGAAAAAAAAAAAAAAACAGAGCCTATCAGTTACCTTTATCTCTACAATGTATACTAGCCCTACCATACAAGTTGGAACTGGATTATTTATGAGATAGAAACCTTAGATAGGGAAAAGTTCTTAGAGGTTTGGTTTAGTTCCCATCTCTACATGAAAGAAAGGGAAAGAGAAATCCAGGTGACCCACACCCCCAATCTAGAGTTAGGGAGCAAATTGACACAGGGCTAATCCAAGAGCAGAAAAAATTTCACCTCTGTCCTGGTAATTTCTTTGTCATGAATGTGAGATCCCCTGCTCTACAGTCTGATTATCATATACATGTTAGGCTGTGTAGAAATATAGGCAGACTCATAAGCAAACACAGACGTACATAGATATTTTGAATTTAATTTTCCCACTTTAGGTTCTTTTTGAAGGCTTAGGTAGTGATCATTGCCAACATATTAAACAACAACCCAAAGTCATGGTTTAATTGTTCAGTATTTTATGGGACAGTGCTGCAATGAGGCTTTGAACTATTTTGAGTCCAAGATGAGAGGAATGTTACAAAGATGTCCCCAGTTGTCCCCAGACATCTAAAGCTCCCAATGGAGGTCCTGGCATTTTATACCCAGCATTGCGGGCAAAATGACGTTGTGCTGCATTCTGACTTCTGTGCTTAATGTGTCTATTTAAAGTTACTTCAGTGAACACATGAGACTCAGGATGCTTGGGTAGCCTCCATTTCCCTATGTTGCTAAATATTTCCAGTGTGATAGATGTGCTGCTGTTAACTTTCCAAGACATTTATCTCTCCATCATGCCTCGGAGCTTCCAAAAATAATGCTTCTTATAGAAAGAGGCCCCCAGTCTTTTCCCTGTAGCCCTGAGGCGGCATTTGTGTTCCTTCTTCCTCAGTCACTAATGTCCAATAGCATCCTGGAAAGGAGAGAGGGCTGCTACTACCATCCATAACTTTCCACAGCAAAATTCAGACCTTAGTTATGCTGAGAAAACGATGAAGTTAATTTAGGAAAGCCAAGAGAATAACTAAGAGGCTGTTTCTCTTAGACTCAGAGACTCAGCCAAACTGAAAGTCCTTGCCCAATACCCACTGCCTTCTCATATGAACCATCTCTTTTACACAGCACACTTTCAGAGCATCTCCCTACCATTCATATGAGTCTTGGTCCATATATTTCACCGTGTGGACTTGGGGAATCTTTCTATCTCAATGTTTAATTTTATGGATTGACTAGCTTGAAAATTTTTTATTAACCATTTTATTTGTTACATTTCAAATGTTAGCTCCGTTCCCAGTCTCCACTCCACGAATCCCTCCACTCCCTCAGTAATGGAAGAATGTTCCTCTTCTTAGCCATTCAAGATTCCTCAATGGAGAATTCTTTGTTTAGCTCTATACCCGATATTTTAATTGGGCTATTTGGTTTTCTGGCATCTAAATTCTTGAGTTCTTTGTATATGTTGGATTTTGGCCTTCTATCAGATATAGGGCATTCACAATCTGTAGGTTCCCATTTTTTCCTATTGACCATCTCCTTTGCCTTACAGAAACTTTTCAATTTCATGAGGTACCATTTGTTGTTGTTAATCTTAGAACCTGAACCATTAGTGTTCTAGTCAGGAAATTTCCCCTTGTGACAAATGTTCAAGGCTCTTTCTCACTTTCTCTTCTATAAGATTCAGTGTATCTGGTTTTATATGGAGGTCTTTGATCCACTTGGACCTGAGCTGCAAGGAGATAAAAATGAATCAATTTGCATTCTTTGACATGCAGACTGCCAATTAGACAAGCATCATTTGCTAAAAATGCTGTCTTTTTTTTTCCCACTGGACGATTTTAACTCCTTTGTCAGAAATCAAGTGACCATAGGTGTGTCAGTTCATTTCTGGGTTTTCAATTCTATTCCATTGATCTACCTGTCTGTCAGTGTACCAGTTCCATGCAGTTTTTATCACAAATGCTCTGTAGTACAGCTTGAGGTCAGGAGGGTGATTCCACCACAGGTTCTTTTATCGTTAAGAATAGTTTTTGCTATCCTAGGTTCTTTGTTATTCCAGATAAATTTGCAAATTGCCCTTTCTAACTCTGCAGAATTGAGTTAGAATTTTTATGGGGATTTCATTGAATCTGTAGATTGCTTTTGGCAACATAGCCATTTTGACTATATTAATCCTGCCAATCCATGAGCATGGGAGATCTTTCCATCTTCTGAGATCTTCGGCGATTTCTTTCTTCAGTGACATGAAGTTCTTGTCATACAGATCTTTCACTTGCTTGGTTATCGTTACACCAATACATTTTATATTATTTGTGACTATTGTGAAGGGTGTTGTTACCTTAATTTCTTTCTCAGCCTGATTATCCTTTGTGTAAGGCTACTGATGTTTGAGGTAATTTTATATCCAGCCACTTGGCTGAAGTTCTTTATCAGGTGTAGGTGTTGTCTGGTAGAATTTTTGGAGTCTTTATGTATATGATCATATCATCCTCAAATAGTGATACCCTGGCTTCTTCATTTCCAATTTGTATCCCTTTGATCTCCTTTTGTTGTCTTATTGCTCTCAATAGAACTTTGAGTACTATATTGAATAGATAGGGATAGAGTAGCAACCTTGCCCTGTCCTTGATTTTAGTGGAATTACTTCAAGTTTCTCTCCATTTAATTTGATGTTGGATATTGGTTTACTGTACATTGCTTTTATTATGTTTAGATATGTGCCTTGAATTTCTGATCCTCTTAAGACTTTTAACCTGAAGGTGTGTTGTATTTTGTCAATGGCTTTTTTAGCATCTACTGATATAATCATGTCATTTTTTCCTTTGAATTTGTTTAAATAGTGGATTACATTGATAGATTTCCCTATATTGAACCATCTGTGTATCCGTTGGATGAAACCTTCTTGATCATGGTGAATGCTGGCTTTGCAGTGTTCTTGGATTTAGTTTTTCAGGACTTTAGTCAGTATTTTTGCATGGATATTGATAAGTGAAATTATTCTAAAGATCTCTTTCTATGTTGGGTCTTTGTGTAGTTTACGTATCTATGAAACTGTGGCTTCATAGAATGAAATAGGTAGTATTCCTTCTTATGTATTTTGTGGAAGAGTTTGAGAAATATTGGTATTTGGTCTTCTTTGAAGGTCTGATAGAATTCTGCAATAAAACCACCTGGCCCTGGGCTTTGTTGTTGTTGTGAAACTTTTAATGATTCCTTCTATTTCCTTAGGGGATATGGAATTGTTTAGATAGTTTATTCAGTCCTGGTTTAACTTTGATATGTGGTATCTGTCTAGAAAATCACCCATTTCATCTAGATTTTCCAGTTTTGTTGAGTACAGTCTTTTGTAGTAGGGTCTGATGATTTTTTTAAATTTCCTCCATTTCTGTTGTTATGGCTCCCTTTTCATTTCTGATTTTGTTAATTTTGGTACTGTCTCTCTGCTCTTAGTTTGACTAAGGGTTTATCTATCTTGTTGATTTTCTCAAAGAACCATCTCTTAGTTTTGTTAATTCTTTGTATAGTTCTCTTTTTCTAATTTCTAGTTTCTAATTGCTTGATTACAGCTCTGAGTTAGATTATTTCCAGCTATCTACTCCTCTTGGGTATGTTCTAGGGTTTTCACTTGTGCTGTTAAGTTGCTAGGGAAGGATCTCCTCAATTTCTCTATGAAGGTACTCAGTGCTATAAATTTTCCTATTAGCACTTCTTTTATTGTGTTCCATAAGTTTCAGCATGCTCTGCCTTTATTTTGTTAAATTCTAGAAAGTCTTTAATTTCTTTTTTTACTTCTTCCCTGACCAAGTTATCATTGAGTAGGAAGTTATTCAGTTTCCATGAGTATGTGTACTTTATGTTGTTCTTCTTCTTATTGAAGACCAGCCTTAGTCCGTGGTGATCTGATAGAATGCATGGGACTATTTCAATCTTCTTGTATCTGCTGAGGGTTGTTTTGTGTCTGGTTATATGGTTAATTCTGGAGAAGGTACGATGAAGTGCTAAGAAGATGGTATATTCTTTTGATATAGGGTGAAAAGTTCTATAGGTGTCTGTTAAATCCATTTGGTTCACAACTTCTGTTAGTTTCACTGTGTCTCTGTTTAGTTTCAGTTTCCATGATCTGTCCATTGGTGAGAGTGGCACATTAAACTCTTCCACTATTATTGTGTGAGGAACAATGTGTGCTTTGAGCCTTAGTAATGTTTCTTTTATGAATATGGGTGCCCTTGCATTTGGGGCATTGATGGTCAGAATTAAGAGTTAATCTTGGTGGATTATTTTTTCCCTTTGGTGAGTATTAAGTGTCCTTTCCCATTTCTTTTTTAAGTTTTTTCTTATATATATTTTTAATTTTATGTACATTAGTGATTTTTTATCTTCTGTAATTATTTTTATTATTATTATTAGGTATTTATTTCAGTTACATTTCCAATGCTATCCCAAAAGTCTCCCACACCCTCTCCCCCACCCACCCACTCCCAAATCTTGGTCCTGGCATTCCCCTGTACTGAGGCATATAAAGTCTGCATGACCAATGGGCCTCTCTTTCCACTGATGGCCGACCAGGCCATCTTCTGATACATATGCAGCTAGAGACACGAGCTCCGGGGAGTACTGGTTAGTTCATATTGTTGTTTCACCTATAGGGTTGCAGATCCCCCCAGCTCCCTGGGTACTTCTTCCTCCAGCTCCTCCATTGGGGGCCCTGTGATCCATCCAATAGCTGACTGTCAGCATCCACTTCTGTGTTTGCTATGTACCAGCATAGTTTCACAAGAGATAGCTATATCAGGGTCCTTTCAGCAAAATCTTGCTAGTATATGCAATGGTGTCAGGGTTTGGAGGCTGATTATGGGATGGATCCCTGGATATGGCAGTCTCTGGATGGTCCATCCTTTCATTTCAGCTCAAAACTCTGTCTCTGTAGCTCCTTCCATGGGTGCCTTGCTCCCAATTCCAAGAAGGGGCAAAGTATCCACACCTTGGTCTTCGTTCTTCCTGACCTTCATGTGTTTTGCAAATTGTATCTTATATCTTGGGTATTCTAAGTTTCTGGGCTAATATCCACTATTCAGTGAGTACATATCATGTGAGTTCTTTTGTGATTGGGTTACCTCACTCAGGATGATGCCGTCCAGGTCCATCCATTTGCCTAGGAATTTCATAAATTCATTCTTTTTAATAGCTGAGTAGTACTACATTGTGTAAATGTACCACATTTTCTGTATCCATTCCTCTGTTGAGGGGCATCTGGGTTCTTTCCAGCTTCTGGCTATTATAAATAAGGCTGATTTGAACATAGTGGAGCATGTGTCCTACTTACCTGTTGGGGTATCTCCTGGATATATGCCAGAAGAGGTATTGTGGGATCCTCCTGTAGTACTATGTCCAATTTTCTGAAGAACTGCCAGACTGATTTCCAGAGTGGTTGTACCAGCTTGCAATCCCACCAGCAATGGAGGAGTGTTCCTCTTTCTCCACATCCTCGCCAGCATCTGCTGTCACCTAAATTTTTGATCTTAGCCATTCTGACTGGTGTGAGGTGGAATCTCAAGGTTGTTTTGATTTGCATTTCCCTGATGATTAAGGATGCTGACCATTTTTTCAGGTGCTTCTCAGCCATTCAGTATTGCTCAGGTGAGAATTTTTTGTTTAGCTCTGAGCCCCATTTTTTAATGGGGTTATTTGATTTTCTGGAGTCCACCTTCTTGAGTTCTTTATATATATTGGATATTAGTCCCCTATCTGATTTAGGATAGGTAAAGATCCTTTCCCAATCTGTTGGTGGCCTTTTTGTCTTATTGACAGTGTCTTTTGCCTTACAGAAGCTTTGCAATTTAATGAGGTCCCATTTGTCGATTCTTGATCTTAGAGCACAAGCCATTGCTGTTCTATTCAGGAATTTTTCCCCTGTATCCATATCTTCGAGGCTTTTCCCCACTTTCTCCTCTATAAGTTTCACTGTCTTTATGTTATGTGGAGTTCCTTAATCCACTTAGATTTGACCTTAGGACAAGGAGATAGGAATGGATCAATTCGCATTCTTCTACATGATAACCGCCAGTTGTGCCACCACCATTTGTTGAAAATGATGTCTTTTTTCCACTGGGTGGTTTTAGCTCCCTTGTCAAAGATCAAGTGACCATAGGTGTGTGGGTTCATTTCTGGGTCTTCAATTCTATTCCATTGGTCTACTCATCTGTCGCTATACCAGTACCATGCAGTTATTATCACAATTACTCTGTAGTATAGCTTTATATCAGGCATGGTGATTCCACCAGAGGTTCTTTTATCCTTGAGAAGAGTTTTTGCCATCCTAGGTTTTTTGTTATTCCAGATGAATTTGGAGATTGCTCTTTCCAATTCATTGAAGAATTGAGTTAGAATTTTGATGGGGATTGCATTGAATCTGTAGATTGTTTTTGGCAAGATAGCCATTTTTACTATATTGATCCTGCCAATCCATGAGCATGGGAGATCTTTCCATCTTCTGAGATCTTCTTTAATTTCTTTCTTCAGAGACTTGAAGTTCTTATCATACAGATCTTTCACTTCCTTAGTTAGAGTCACGCCAAGGTATTTTATATTGTTTGTGACTATTGAGAAGGGTGTTGTTTCCTTAATTTCTTTCTCAGCCTGTTTATCCTTTGTGTAGAGAAAGACCGTTGACTTGTTTGAGTTAATTTTATATCCAGATACTTCATTGAACCTGTTTATCAGGTTTAGGAGTTCTCTGGTGGAATTTTTAGGGTCACTTATATGTACTATCATATCATCTGCAAAAAGTGATATTTTGACTTCTTCCTTTCCAATTTGTATTCCCTTGATCTCCTTTTGTTGCTGAATTGCTCTGGCTAGGACTTCCAGTACAATGTTGAATAGGTAGGGAGAAGGTGGGCAGCCTTGTCTAGTCCCTGATTTTAGTGGGATTGCTTCCAGCTTCTCACCATTTACTTTGATGTTGGCTTCTGGTTTGCTGTAGATTGCTTTTATCATGTTTAGGTATGGGCCTTGAATTCCTGATCTTTCCAAGACTTTTATCATGAATGGGTGTTACATTTTGTCAAATGCATTCTCAGCATCTAAGGAGATGGTCATGTGGTTTTTGTCTTTGAACTTGTTCATAGAATGGATTACTTTGATGGATTTCCATATATTAAACCAACCCTGCATCGCTGGAATAAAACCTACATGGTCAGGATGGATGATTGTTTTGATATGTTCTTGGATTTGGTTAGCAAGAATTTTATTGAGTATTTTTGCATCGATATTCATAAGGGAAATTGGTCTGAAGTTCTCTATCTTTGTTGGGTCTTTCTGTGGTTTAGGTATCAGACTAATTGTGGCTTCATAGAATGAGTTGGGTAGAGTACATTCTGCTTCTATTTTGTGGAACTGTTTGTGAAGAACTGGAATTAGATCTTCTTTGAAGGTCTTATAGAACTCTGCACTAAACCCATCTGGTCCTGGGCTTTTTTTTGGTTGGGAGACTATTAATGACATCTTCTATTTCTATAGGGGATATAGGACTGTTGAGATCATTATCCTGATCCTGATTTAACTTTGGTACCTGGTATCTGTCTAGAAATTTGTCCATTTCATTCAGGTTCTTCAGTTTTGTTGAGTATAGCATTTTGTAGAAGGATCTGTTGGTGTTTTGGATTTCCTCAGGATCTGTTGTTATGCCTCCCTTTTCATTTCTGATTTTGTTAATTAGGATGCTGTCCCTGTGCTCTCTAGTGAGTCTGGCTAAGGGTGTATCTATCTTGTTGATTTTCTCGAAGAACCAGCTCCTTGTTTGGTTGATTCGTTGAATAGTTCTTCTTGTTTCCACTTGGTTGATTTCAACCCTGAGTTTGATTATTTCCTGCTGTCTACTCCTCTTGGGTGAATTTGCTTCCTTTTGTTCTAGAGCTTTTAGGTATGTTGTCAAGCTGCTAGTATGTGCTCTCTCTAGTTTCTTTTTGGAGGCACTCAGACCTATGTGTTTTCCTCTTAAAAATGCTTTCATTGTGTCCCATAAGTTTGGGTAAGTTGTGGCTTCATTTTCATTAAACTCTAAAAAGTCCTTAATTTCTTTCTTTATTCCTTCCTTGACCAAGGTATCATTGAGAAGAGTGTTGTTCAGTTTCCACGTGAATGTTGGCTTTCTATTATTTATGTTGTTATTGAAGATCAGCCTTAGTCCATGGTGATCTGATAGGATGCATGGGACATTTTCAATATTTTTGTATCTGTTGAGGCCTGCTTTGTGACCAATTATATGGTCAATTTTGGAGAAGGTACCATGAGGTGCTGAGAAGATGGTATATCCTTTTGTTTTAGGATAAAATGTTCTGTAGATATCTGTTAAGTCCATTTGTTTCATAACTTCTGTTAGTTTCACTGTGTCCCTGTTTAGTTTCCGTTTATATGATCTGTCTGTTGATGAAAGTAGTGTGTTGAAGTCTCCCACTGTTATTGTGTGAGGTGCAATGTGTGGTTTGAGCTTTACTAAAGTTTCTTTAATGAATGTGGCTGCCCTTGTATTTGGAGCATAGATATTCAGAATTGAGAGTTCCCCTTGGAAGATTTTAACTTTGATGAATAGGAAGTGCCCCTCCTTGTCTTTTTTGATGACTTTGGGTTGGAACTGGATTTTATTAGATATTAGAATGTCTACTCCAGCTAGTTTCTTCAGACCATTTGTTTGGAAAATTGTTTTCCAGCCTTTCATTCTGAGGTAATGTCTGTCTTTTACCCTGAGATGGGTTTCCTGTAGCAGCAGAGTGTTGGGTTCTGTTTGTGTAGCCAGTCTGTTAGTCTATGTCTTTTTATTGGGGAGTTGAGTCCATTGATATTAAGAGATATTAGGGAAAAGTAATTGTTGCTTCCTATTATTTTTGTTGTTAAAGTTGGCATTCTGTTCTTGTGGCTGTCTTTTTTTAGGTTTGTTGAAGGATTACTTTCTTGCTTTTTCTAAGACGTGGTTTCTGTCCTTGTATTGTTTTTTTATCTGTTATTATCCTTTGAAGGGATGGATTCTTGGAAAGATAATGTGTGAATTTGGTTTTGTCGTATTGTTTTTTTATCTGTTATTATCCTTTGAAGGGCTGGATTCTTGGAAAGATAATGTGTGAATTTGGTTTTGTCGTGAAATACTTTGGTTTCTCCATCTATGTTAATTGAAAGTTTGGCTAGGTATAGTAGCCTGGGCTGGCATTTGTGTTCTATTAGGGTCTGTATAACATCTGTCCAGGATTTTCTGGCTTTCATAGTCTCTGGTGAAAAATCTGGAGCAATTCTGATCGGCCTGCCTTTATATGGTACTTGACATTTTTCCCTTACTGCTTTTAATATTCTTCCTTTATTTAGTGCATTTGTTGTTCTGATTGTTATGTGTCGGGAGGAATTTCTTTTCTGGTCCAGTCTATTTGGAGTTGTGTAGGCTTCTTGTATGTTCATGGGCATCTCTTTCTTTAGGTTTGGGAAGTTTTCTTCTATAATTTCGTTGAAGATATTTGCTGGCCCTTGAAAATCTTCATTCTCATCTACTCCCATTATCTGTAGGTTTGGTCTTCTCATTGTGTCCCTGATTTCCTGGGTGTTTTGAGTTAGGATCTTTTTGCATTTTGCTTTTTCTTTGATTGTTGTGCTGATGTTCTCTATGGAATCTTCTGCACCTGAGATTCTCTCTTCCATCTCTTGTATTCTGTTGCTGATGCTAACATCTATGGTTCCAGATTTCTTTCCTAGGGTTTCTATCTCCAGTGTTGCCTCAATTTGGGTTTTCTTTATTGTGTCCACTTACCTTTTTAGGTCTAGTATGGTTTTGTTCATTTCCATCACCTGTTTGGATGTGTTTTACTGTTTTTCTTTAAAGACTTGCAACTCATTAGCAGTGTTCTCCTGTATTTCTTTAAGTGAGCTATTAAAGCCCTTCTTGATGTCCTCTACCATCATCATGAGATATGCCTTTAAATCCGGGTCTAGCTTTTCGGGTGTGTTGGGGTACCCAGGACTGGCTGAGGCGGAAGTGCTGGGTTCTGATGATGGTGAGTGGTCTTGGTTTCTGTTAGTAAGATTCTTATGTCTGCCTTTTGCCATCTGGTAATCTCTGGAATCAGTTGTTATAATTGTCTCTGATTAGAGCTTGTTCCTTTCATGATTCTGTTAGCCTCTACCAGCAGACCTGGGAGACTAGCTCTCTCCTGAGTTTCAGTGGTTAGAACACTCTCTGCAGGCAAGCTTTCCTCTTGCAGAGAAGGTGCACAGATATCTGTTGTTCAGAATTGCCTCCTGGCAGAAGATGATGGCCCTAAACCGGGTCTGTCCCAGAAGCTGTTAGCTTCTGTTGTCCACACTCTTACCTGTGCAGCCTCATCTCGGCAGGATCCGGGAACAAAGATGCCTTCTGCAGATGCTCCGTTAAAAGTTAAAACTCTCCCGGGCGCGGTGGACATCACTCCTCTGGCAGGGAAGGTGCCTGGATGTCTGGAGCCTGAAATGGGGGCTGCCTTAAAAGCTCTGTGGCTCCTGCCTGTCCCAGAAGTTGTCAGCTTCTGTAGTCTACACTCTCACCTGTGCAGACTAGTCTTGGCAGGATCCAGCAACCAAGATGTCTCCGGCAGATGCTCTGGCCCTTTCCCATTTCTTTTGATGACTTTTGCTTGAAATTCTAATTTATTGCATATTGGAATGACTCCTCCAGCTTGTTTCTTGGAACCATTGGCTTGGAAAAATTTTTCAATCCTTTTAGTCTGAGGTAGTGTATGCCTTTGTCACTGATGTGTGTTTCCTGTGTGCAACAAAAAGCTGGGTTCTTTTTACTTAGTCTGTTAGCCTATGTCTTTTTTATTATCAAACGAGTCCATTGGTGTTGATATATATATATATATATATATATATATATATATATATATATATATATATATATATATGACCAGTGATTGTTGGTTCCTGTTATCTTTGTTTTAGTGGTGGTATTGTGCTTGTGTGGTTCTCTTCTTTTGGGTTTGTTTTGAGATGATTAATTTCTGTCTTTTTTTTTTTTCTGTGAGTGTAGTTTTCCTCTTTGTGTTGGAGTTTTCCTTCTATTATTCTCTGTAGGTCTGGCTTAATGGAAAGATAGTGTTTAAAGTTGGTTTTGTCATGGAATAACTTGGTTTTTCCTTTTATGGTGACAGAGAGTTTTGTTGGGTATAGTAGCCTTGATGGTATTTGTGTTCTTTTAGGGTCTGTATGACATCTGTCCAAGATCTTCTGGCTTTTAGAGTATCTGTTGAGAAGTCTGGTGTAATTCTGATAAATCTGCCTTTATGTGTGTTACTTGGCCTTTTTCCCTTATGACTTTTAAGTTTTTGGGGGGTCTGTCCATTTGGTGTTTTGATTATTTTATGACAGGAGGAATTTCTTTTCTGGTCTAATCTACTTGATTTTCTGTAGTCTTCCTATATGTTTATGATCATATCTTTTTTTATGTTAGAGAAGTTTTCTTCTATGATTTTGTTGAAGATGTTTCCTGGCCCTTTGCACTAGGAATCTTCCCTCTCTTCTATTCCTATTATTCTTGTTTGCTCTTTTCTTTGTGTTCTGAATTACTTGAATGTTTTAGGTTAGGATCTTTTTGTACTTTGTACTTTCTTTGACTGTTGTGTCACTATCTTCTATAGTATCTTCTATGCCTGAGATTCTCTCTTCTATTTCTTGTATTCTGTTGGTGATGCTTGCATCTGTACCTCCTGATCTCTTTCCTAGGTTTTCCATATCCAGAGTTGCTTCACTTTGTGATTTTTTTTATTATTTCTATTTCTATTTTTAGATCCTGGATGGTTTTGTTCAATTCCTTCACCTGTTTGTGTTTTTCTATATTTCTTTAAGGAATTTATGTATTTCCTCTTTAAGGGCTTCTACCTGTTTACCTGTATTCTCCTTCTTTCTATAAGGGAGTTATTTATGTTTGCTATTGTCTTCATGAGACAGGATTTTAGGTCAGAGTTTACTTTTCAGGTGTGTTATGGTATTGAGGGCTTGCTGTTGTCAGAGAATTTGGTCCTGATGGTGCCAAAGTGCACTGGTTTCTTTTGCATATGTTATTGCACTTGCCTTTCTCCGTCTTGTTATCTCAGATGTCAACTGGCCTTGCTGTCCCTTAATTGATCCTGTCCCTACTGCTATCCTAGTAATGATGGACCTCCTGATAGTCAAGCTGTCTCTGTATGTGAGAGCGATTCTGGAGCGATAGCTCTGCTCTGGGTGATTGGTGTGTGAGTAGGAAGATTCATCTCTGGTAGGGCAGAATAGATAGGGCCTGCCTCCACTGGACCTTGTGGTGGTCCCAGTTAGGTTAGGTATTAAGGCAAGGATTTGGAGAGATGATCGGCTCCTTTTGAGTCCTTAATGCAAAGCTGTAATCTAAAAACAACCACCAACTCAAACAAATAAACAAAGTCTACCCTACCATTCTAAGGTTTATTTTCTTATGTTTTGCCTGTTTGGTCCCATTATGGTCCCATCACCATGCTATGTTAGCAAAACTTGTCTAGTTCCTAGTAGTGACATTGCCTACATCCAGGCAGTTTAGGGGTCCAAGCTCCAACATGCTCAAGAAAAGACAAGCTACCTATTTCTAGATCTCATTTCACAGCTAAGGAAAATGAAGCATAGAAGCAACATGTCTCTTTTAGAGCAAGCTAGCATCAAAGTCAGGACTAGACTTCAGGTTGCTCAAACTCCAGACAACTGATCTCATTCTTTTATTATGTTTTTAAAATTACAATAATGAGAAATTTAAATTTTATATGATGATGAAGACACAGATAGTGAGCAGCTGAACAGATATGAGCACCTCAGGAAGCATTGAACATATGGAAACTGAATCTAGGTCATAGCATTCCTGGGAGACTCATCATTTCTTGTCCTCAATCCAATAACCGAAAGCAAGAAGGTAGATTTTGATGGCAGGACCACAATACACACTATAATTGATTTAGAAGATGTATTTAGAGACTGTTAATAATGCATGCAAGATGCTGAATATTACTTTTCTATTATAAATATTTAAGAGCACACCAATTTTTAATAATACAAGCTATTACACAGTGGCCTCCTGATTTGAATGATGTTTTTCTTTAGGTATACAAGCCCATGGAACAGTGCCACTTCCTGCATGTGGAGTGGTCAAAGAGTGACACTTAGAAATGGAAAGTTAAAATGTGATGAAAGTCCCCAGCATTACATAGCTTTAGGTCAAAATGAGATCTGTCATCTCTTGTCACAACAAGGTTTAGACTTCATTTATTGCACACACACCCCGCCCCGATGCAAAGATTTTGCCCGTGTGACTACCATAGTCTCTTTCAATGGGGACATGGAAATTTCTTTCTTTGATTTTCAGGAAATCAGAGAAGCTTTGAATCTTTTTATCTGACATTCAGTGGAAGGTTCAAAAAACAAGCTGACAGAAGTAGTAGTTAGCTCCAGAAGTGCTAATTGGAATTTATTATCATACTTGATAGAGTGGGAGGGTCCATAAAGTTGTATTAAACACTATTCCATATTGATGAACACTGCCCTGAATATTATTTGGATGGGTTCATGGGCAGGAAGAGTTACCAATCAAGAGGCAGGTACACATAAACTTACACATAACGTCGAGTTTGCTGTAAGTAAGCTGTTCATTATCAATCAGCACAATGAAACAAAGAGGAGACCAAAGAGCCAAATGTACCTGTCAGACAAATTACTTGGAATTAGAAGGTCACCACTTATGAACTGAATTGCTTAGGCTCATCAAAAATTGTAAGAGTTATTTCTCTGGCTGCTGTAAGAAAATAGCTAACAAAAGAGACTATAAAAAGAAATGGTAGGAACAACAATATGAACTAACCAGTACCCCCAGAGCTCGTGTCTCTAGCTGCATATGTAGCAGAAGATGGCCTAGTTGGCCATCACTGGGAAGAGAGGCCCCTTGGTATTGCAAAGTTTATATGCCCCAGTACAGGGGAATGCCAGGGCCAAGAAGTGGGAGTGGGTGGGTAGGGAAGTGGGGGACTTTTGGGATAGCATTTGAAATGTAAATGAAGAAAATACCTAATAAAAATATTTAAAAAAGAAAAGAAAGAAATGGTAGGTTTGAGTCCCGTTTTGATGGGATAAAGCTCGTAGTCCATTCACAAACCACTTGCATGGGATCAGACGTATCAATAGCCACAGTCCCACTCCTCAGTACCGATTTTTTTTTTAATTTTATTTTAACTAGTTTTCTAACTGCTATGGCAAAAAAAAAAAAACCCCCAAAAAACAAAAAAACAAACAAACAAAAAAACCAAACAAAAAACCAAAAAACCAAAATAGATAGGGCTAGGAGCTGATTCCCACTCTTTGCAGGGTTGGAGTTTGTGTTCCCAGCACCCACATTCGTCAGGTCACGACCACCTTTTACTCTGGCTTCAAGGAATCCGGTAGCCTCCTCTGGCCTTCATGTGTACCTAAATCTGATCATGTGCTCTAAGTGAATGGGTCAACAAACGGACAAAAGAACAAACAAGCAAATAAATACTTCAGAGAAAGACGGTTGATTTTAACCCATACTCTGGAGCTGTTGTGAGCCATGGTGACAGAAACATGCGGCAGCTGGTCACATTGCCTCTCTTTGTCTTGTCAGGAAGCATAGAGAGGCTAATGCTGCGGCTCAGTGCTTTCATTTTATTCCCGAGCCTCAGATCATGACATGATGCCATTCCTAGGCAGTGGAGCTCTTCCCATCGAAACTAAAGCTCTCAGGAAACACCTTCACAGCTGTACGTGCCCAGATATTTGTCTTCTGGGAGATTTGAAATCTTGTCAGGCTGACACTCAAGATTAATCACCACCCAGATCTTCCTGTGAGCTCCATTTTTGCACCGTGGATGGAAGGCAGAAAGATTACACTACACAGGAGTCGGGGTATTTGAGCCAAACAAGGTTTGTAACTGTTGTCTAAATCCAGCATTGCAGCTAGATTCTGAGAGGACTTAATCATGGCACTACAACTGCATGGGCCATCAAGAACCCTATTCTTACCTTCTGGTTGGTTCTCCTAGTGTGCTCAAGGAAAGTTCTTAAATGTCTTACATATGAAAATTCGGGCGTTTTATTTTGAAAGAAACCAGAAGCTCTTTAATTCTTTGTTTGTTGTTGTTTTGTTGTTTGTGTTTTTTCAAGACAATTCTTTGTTTTAAATTTAAAAAAAAATCTTCATTTAAAGGTAAAAATTTTCCTCTAAGTTCTTCTTTACCTTTCCCTTCCTTTCTTCTTTTCCTTCTTTCCTTTCTTCATTTCTCCCTTCTTTCCTTCCTTCCTTCTTTCTTTCTTTCTTTCTTTCTTTCTTTCTTTCTTTCTTTCTTTCTCTCTCTCTCTCTCTTTCTTTCTCTCTCTCTTTTTCTTTCTTTCTCTCTCTTTCTTTTATTTCTTTCTCTCTCTCTCTTTCTTTCTTTCTTTCTTTCTTTCTTTCTTTTTATCTATCTATCTATCCTTCCTTCCTTCCTTCCTTCCTTCCTTCCTTCCTTCCTTCCTTTCTTTTTAGACAGGGTGACATATAGCCCAGGCTAGTCTCAGACTTATGTAGCTGAGGATAGCCTCCTCATACTCCTGTCTCTACTTTTTAAATGCTAACACTGCAGGCATGAGCTACTGTATCTGGCTCTTTCCAGATTAGAGAAGTCACATCCTTCAGTACTAAGCTAGCACTGTATCCCAGGTATCAGAAACTGTGGAGAGCCACACACTGTCATCCCGTTGTCTATGGAAAAAAACAAGCTAGTGAGCTACAAACAAAACTCCCAGTAGAGAAGTCACATAACAAACTAAGCATGGCTTACTTGGTTTGTCAGTTGGTGAATGTTAAAAACAACTACATAGAATCAGAAAAGACAGATGGGACAAAAGTGCCTGGGCAATGGGACAATAAAGGCAGAGGCTGGAGCACACAGCTTAAGAGACTTTATTTTAGGCCCCTGAACATGATCTCAGAGAACAGATAATGATCTTGACATACTAATACTGAAGACTTTGCTACAGGCCTCCTTTCAATATTTAATTTCAAGAAGAAAGAAAATCACTATTTTTCAACTCCAAATTTTTTTTAAAGAAGAGATCATGTTAACTCATAACAAATTAAACCAAATTAAAATTTTTTAAAAGGGAAATTTTCATCTCACAAGAGTCTTCAACCTTTTATTCATTCAATCATTGATTGTCTAAAGTATGCCACTGTCATTGTCCTAGGCAGTTGGGGTGCAAAGGTTAATTAGAAATGAGAAAAATCTACAATATAAAGAGCCATAGAAAACAAGCTGTAGATTCTTTAAGGAAATGCTATCTGGTTCCATAATTTCTGGAAAGCATAGTGGCTTTATCTAAGGTTATGCATGCTGAATTCACTGCGCTCTGAAAATAGTCGTTAATCTAATGTCAGTTTACAACCATTTATCACTTCAGCAATTGCAGGATTCAAATTTTGCTTTAACACTAGGTATTTTGTATGAGGAAGCATCAGCTGGCTCACTCTACAGAGGTATGTAACCTCCATCAAAGATATACTAATTAGCAAGCATGGGTTGCTTTATCCAGGCACCTGGTTTTAATGTTAAGGGTTATTTGTTTATTTGTTTGCTTGTTTTGTAAATCCAATAATAAAAGTTCTATCAAATATCATGTGCATCTGTGGTCATTTATACCTCCTGAAGTTTCTCAGGCTACCACCACCCTGTCCTACATCTCAGTGTTTCTTGCATTACTCTCCTAGCTCATAAAAGGGACATGTCCCCAAACCTTCTTACCTCTTAGAGACTTGCTGGAGGCTGTGGGTTTCCCAGCATGGATGTTTTCTCTGGTGCTCTGAGACAATACCATTTGCTTCTCACAGAGAGGGTATGGTTGGCATGAGAATACATCTCACAGGCCTCCAGCCACAGGGAATGTTATTGATCTGGAGCCCCAGGCACTGAGCCTTAAAATCTATCACAGTGTGTGTGTACTTAGACCTGAATTCATCAGGAGGGCTGCTCTACATTACCCACAGTTTGGACCAGGGGCAGACTGCTTAAAGTGTGTCAAAAAAATCATTAATGAGTACAAATAACATTGATCAGCCATTTTAAAATCACAGTGAGTACAAAGAATTCATCATGAACATATGATCAAAGTTGGTGTTAGAGCTGGTGGTGATTTCCAATCTGTCACATGGTTCCATAAAGCTCTACTTCCAGTAACAGAACACACTGGGCTTGCAGAGTAGGAATGCAGGGTGTGTCTGTTCAGTTGACTTTCACTCTGATGCTATAAGACTGGCTGAACCTTCTGTAGACCCCAAAACAGTGCCGAACATTTTCTCTTCACTTGTTGTCCACTTCATCCCAGTTCAGATTTGCAGGGTTCCGAATGTTCCTCTCACCTGCTGAGACCCACACACTTCTACAAAGAAATTAATTTTCCTAAGTAGGTCATCCAAGCCAGACTTGAGAGTCTGCTTCCTAGAGAACTCAGACTAATATAAAACAGGATTCTTTCTCCTCTGAATGACAGGACTTGAAAAAACACTTCTTACCCAAGAAAAGTCTGGCAACTTTTTTGCCCCAAGGGGTCAGTAGTTTCTTCCCATCTCTATATAGGTGCAAATACTCCTGTGTCAGCTAACAAGCTCATGGATGTGTGTGTCAGGCCTGGATTCACATGCATACATGCGCACACGCACACACACACACACACACACACACACACACACACACACCAGTTGAAAATGGTTATATTATGGGAGCTGGAGAGATGGCTCAATGCTTAAAAGAACTCCCTGCTCTAGCAGACTGTCTGAGTTCAGTTCTCAGCACTTACTTTGTACCTAGCTACTATCTGTAACTCCACTTATAGGGGATCTCTCACCCTCTCTTGGCCCTTGTGGGCATCAGGCATGGATGTAGTACACATACATATGTGTAACCAATTCACCCAAACATATAAAATAATGACATCTAAAAAGTTTGCAAACTGTTTACTGTGTAAGCATGAGGACCAGAATTTAATTAATCATAATACACATAAGAAGTATGGGCTATAGTAGAACATGTTTACTATATGTACTACTCTGTGAAGATAGGAAAAAAAAAAGTCCTAGAGCTTGTCAGTCAGCGGGGCTAGCCAAACCAATGAGGTCAAAGTTCACTGAAGAATAACAAAGTAGAGAACGATAGAGGACACTGTATGTTAACCTCTAACCTCTACCAATAAGCACTTTCCTCTCTCTCTCTCTCTCTCTCTGTCTGTCTGTCTGTCTGTCTGTGTGTGTGTGTGTGTGTGTGTGTGAGAGAGAGAGAGAGAGAGAGAGAGAGAGAGAGAGAGAGAGAGAGAGAGAGAGAGAAACAGAGTTAATAAATGGCAGGGTTTTTTTTAATTAGATATTTTCTTTATTTACATTTCAAATGTTATCCCCTTTCCAAGTCTCCCCTCTGAAAACCCCCTATCCTCTTCCCCCTCCTCCTGCTCCCCAACCCACCCACTCCTGCTTCCTGGCCCAGTCATTCCCCTATACTGGGGCATAGACCCTTCACAGGACCAAGGGCCTCTCCTCCCATTGATGACCAACTAGGCCATCCTCTGCTACATATGTAGTTAGAGCTATGAGTCACACCATGTGTTTTCTTTGATTGGTAGTTTAGTCCCAGGGAGCACTGGGGGTACTGGTTAGTTCATATTGATGTTCATCCTATGGGGCTACAAACCCCTTCAGCTCCTTGGGTACTTTCTCTAGCTTCTTCATTGGGGACTCTGTGCTCTGTCTAATGGATGACTGTGAACATCCACTTCTGTATTAGTCAGGCACTGGCAGAGCCTCTCAGGAGATAGCTCTATCAGGCTTCTGCCAGCAAGCTCTTCTTGGCATCTGCAATAGTGTCTGGGTTTGGTGGTTGTTTATGGGATGGATACCCAGGTGGGGCAGTCTCTGGATGGTCATTTTTTCAGTCTCTGCTCTGAACTTTGTCTCTTTAACTCCTTTCATGGGTATTTTGTTCCCCTTCTAAGAAGGATTGAAGTATCCAAACTTTGGTCTTCCTTCTTCTTGAGTTTCATGTGTTTTGCACATTGTATCTTGGTTAATCTGAGGTTCTGAGCTAATATCCACTTATCAATGAGTGCATATCATGTGTGTTCTTTTGTGATTGGGTTACCTCACTTAGGATGCTATCCTCCAGATCCATCCATTTGTCTACGAATTTAATAAATTCATTGTTTTTAATAGCTGAGTAGTACTCCACTGTGTAAATGTACCACATTTTTTGGTACCCATTCCTCTGTTGAGGGACAACTAGGTTCTTTCCAGCTTCTTACTATTATAAATAAGACTGCTATGAACATAGTGGAGTATGTGTCCTTATTACAAGTTGGAGCACCTTCTGGGTATATGTCCAGGAGTGGTATTGCTGGATCTACTGGTAGAGCCATGACCAATTTTCTGAGGAGCTGCCAAACCAATTTCCAGAGTAGTTGTACAAGCTTGCAATCCCACCAACAATGGAGGAGTGATCCTCCTTCTCCACATCCTCACCAGCATCTGCTGTCACCTGAATTTTTAATCTTAGCCATTCTGACAGGTGTGAGGTGGAATCTCAGGGTTGTTTTGATTTGCATTTCCCTGATGATTAAGGATGTTGAACACTTTTTAGGTGCTTCTCAGGCATTCTGTATTCCTCAGTTGAGAATTCTTTATTTAGCTCTGTACCCCATTTTTTAATAGGGCTATTTGATTTTCTGGAGTCCAGCTTCTTGAGTTCTTTATATATATTGGATATTAGCCCCCTATCAGATTTAGGATTGGTAAAGATATTTTCCTAATCTGTCGGTTGCTGTTTTGTCTTATTGACAATGTCCTTTGCCTTACACAAGCTTTGCAGTTTTATGAGGTCCCAAATAAATGGCAGTTTTGTCTGAAGAAAACTTCAAAATTCTGAAAATGTCTATTGAACGTTTTCTAATTAAATTATTTTATTTATTTACATTCCAAAAGTTGTCTGTCTTCCCAGTCCCCTCTTCTCAGGTTCTTTAGCCCACATCCCATCCCCTCTGCTTCTGAGAGTATCCTCTCCACTTGCCCGTCTACCCCCACCTCACCCCCACCAGCATCCCTCTTGCCTGGAGCACCAAGTTTCCATAGCATTAAGTACATCTTCTCCCACTGAGGCCATACACGGCAGTCCTCTGTTATACATGTGCCCAGACCCATGAAGTAGCCCATCTATGTTCCTTGACTTTTGCCTCAGTCTCTGAGAGATCCAGGTTAGTTGACACTGTTGTTTTTCCTATGGGGTTGCAATCCCCATCGGCTCCCTCAGTCCTTCCTCTAACTCTTCCACATTGGTCCCTGACTGCAATACAATGGTTGGCTGTAAATTTCTACATTTGTCTCAGCCAGTTGCTGGTATCCTCTCAGAGGACAGCCATGCCAGGCCCCAATCTGGATGCACAATATGGCCTCAGTAATAGTGGCAGGATTTGGTGTGTGTGTGGGGGGATGAATGCCAAATTGGGCCAGTCACTAGATGGCCTTTCTTTCAGTCTCTGCTCCATTTTTGTGCCTGAATTTCCTTTGGACAGAAACAATTCTGGGTTAAAAATTTTGAAGGTGCGTGAGTAGACCCCTGTCTCAACTGGAGGCCATGCCTATCTACTGAAAGTGGTCTCTTCTGGTTCCATCTCCCCAGTGTTGGGCATTTTGGCAAATGTAATCCCCATAGAGTACTGGTAGCCTCTTGAAAACTGGTATAAAAAGGCTTAAAACTGGTATAAAAGCCATTAGGAAATAGTCATTACCCTTTTATTTATTCAGAGATTACCATATGTGTATACCAAATCCCAAACTACTGGAAAAGGCTTAGAAAGATGCCAGTTCATAAATGTAGAGCCCAGAGGCAGAGGGAGCTGTGCATTACAAAATTACGCAGACTTTCTTCTAGAGTTCCAGTTATCTGAAACAAACTCATTTAATCCAAATTAAGTTGTGTTTGGCTTTGCTTTCACCCAAGATCATGCTAAATATTACAGAGAGCCTTATTTCCAATTCAATAAAACTCTTTTGAGCTAAAAACAACAACAACAACAAAAACCCAAAAAATGAAAGGAAACATTTAAAATTTCTAGCATCCAGAAATCAGACTTAATCACAGCTTCAAAGAATAATATTGATAAATAAATAAAGGAAGAAATGTCTTACCTGGATCATTCCTTCAAAGCAATGAAATAAAAACTGAAGAGCAGCAGCTTGATCTAGCTGGCAGGAAAAAAGCAGTTCCTTGGAAGGAGCCCTGTGGGCTGATACAAGGGGAGACCACATATGCGTGGGATTGGAGGGACAATGATGAGAGTTACTCGTTTTAATGATCAGATAAAAGGCATTTTAGACTACGCCTTGTCAGCATAGATGAATCAGAGGAGACTGACCTGGCATAGGAAAGGCTGCTCAGGTTAGAAGGGTAGATTAGTTACACCTTTCTCCTCTCTGAGTTCCAAACCAACTAAGAAACTGCAACAGGCACAAACCAAGGAGATAATAATACTAGTGTTAGTGCTAGATGCTCTGGATTAGAACACAAAGCTTTAAGCCTGGCCACATGCATCTTTTGATACATTACTCCTCCATGCCCTAGTAAGTTGAACTCACCTACTGAGTCACAGGAAATGCACTAGAATATATTCATGTGTCTTTCTCCTTTTCTGATTTGCTTTCTTGAAGAAACAGACCCTTACAAGGTTGTAAAAAGATATGAATGAATATTCATTGCAGTCAAGGCAACTCCTCAAGAAAGAATGAGGTTTAATCCCTGGGTAATATGTTACTTGTCATCTTAATGTTGTCTAAATGAAGAAGCTGAACCAATGAATATGAGTCTCAGAGCATCCCACCAGTGAATCAATTATTCTTCCTCTATACTGGGAGAGATATATGGACAGCAAGGGGAATGTGATTGCTATTCTAACCACTCTGCTCTGGTTAGCATCCCCGAGTGGGTACAGAAACATGAGGCAATACTGTACTCCTCAATTGGCACAAGAACTTGAGTATGCTGGAATAACTAATCCCAGAGGAAGCCCATGTCTGACATACTAATGTATGCATTAGAGTTTTATAAAAGCACCCATTTTATTCACAATTAAGAAAGCAACCTTTCAGTGGCAGAAGAACTATGTCATCCTTGACAGAAAAATGGAACTGATGGAAGCTACCACAAAGTGGAAGACTAATGTAGAACATGTCAAATGTCACTTAGTTAACACCTCCCACTCCACATTCCCCTCATACTTGTGGGATCCCTATCAAGGCACAGGCCTCTGAAGAAACGTCTACCATTGCAAGGCTATAATTAGAAAAGATTAGATATTATTATATTGATTGTTGGATTTATACTAAGTTATATAATTGACCAAAAGAAGGCTGGATCCTATGTGATGACCTCTGACACAGGAAGATAGAAGCAAATTGAATTTTCTGTAACTGGATGCATTACTAAAGACAGAACTCATTCGCATTACACAGCTCAGCCCAGCAGTGCCCTCAAGTAGACTCTGATAAAGTGCAATAGAAAGGGGGTACTGGAACCCCAAAGAAGGCTGGTTCTCTATGTGGCAAAGAAAGAATTTATATCTCCAATTTATGAAGGAGAATCATATTTATACAACCCAGCAAGAGTTTACCAACAAGAACGGGAGATATAAAGAACAAGTGGATCACAGCAATGCACTAATGATTTAGAAGACTGCTTGCCCACCATCTGTGAGAAAGTTGCTGGATGTGCAGACAACTCAACTCTGAAAACAGACTCCATTTAAAAGTCAGATTAAATTTCAGAAGTGGAAGGTGTGGACGTCTCACCTGGTATAGGTTTTATTGTTATCACATGTTTCATCGTTATCAGCAACTGTGAGTGTCCAGAATCTTAAGCATGACGGAGGTGAAGGCGAATGGAGAACAAGGCGGAGCCTGCCTGTAGAGAGGGAAGCAGTTGTAAACTGCTATAGCATTGATGATAAATTGATGAAAGGAGTACAAGGAGAAAGTCAGGGGGATGGGAGATAATGGGCCCTTGCCTCAGCTTGGGGCCTGTCTGCTCAGGACAGGGTGGGGCCCAGTCTCCAGCCAAGGTCTTCGGTTCAAGGGACTGTAAAGTCCAGGGCTTAGAGAGGTTTAAATATCTACTCGTTAGGTGGACATTAGGGATAGGATAGGGTTAGGGTCAAGGTTATGGTTCTTACTGGACTTGTGTACAGGGCTAGAGTTACGGTTAGGTTTAAGGCTATAGTTAGGAGTTCACTAAGATATAAGGCTAGGGTAAGAATTAGGCTTATATTTAGGGTCAAAGTTATGGTTTAGATTTGGTTTATGTATAGTATCAAGGTTAGGATTAGGGGTAGAGTTAGGGTCAAGGCCATAGTTAGGATTGGATTGAGATACAAGGCTAGGTCTAGAATTAGTATTAGATTTAGTGTAAATTCTATGGTTCTTATTGATTTTATGCATTGGTATATGGCCAAAGTTTGGTTTATGGCTAGGCCTAGATTAGATACAAGGTTAGATTTAAGGATTTACATACTCAAACAGGTAGGGAGAAGACTTTAAAAAAAAAAAAAGTTTTGGTTTCCCAGAGTGTCTCCAAAGAAAGTTCCAAATATTATAGGATGTTCAAAGTATTTTCATGTTCAGTTGTCCTCTTGGAGCAAACATACTGCATATAATAAGTCCAGTTGGAAGATATCTTAGTTCTGTTTTTCTATTGATGTGATAAGGCACCACAGCAAAAGCAACTTATAGAAGCTATGTTATTGGTACTAACTGTTTCAGAGGGTGAGTCCATGATCATAGGTTTGTTACAAAGTCTCAGTGTTTCTTCCTCTAGACACAGCCAAATCTTCGCTGCTTTCTCTGCCTGGCAAAGCTGTGTTAATCTGCTTTTTATTACATACTCAATTTTAGAATCATAATCTTATATAAGATTACTTATTTAGGAACTAAGTGGTTTTGTATTTTTCTAATATTCTCTAAATTATGTTATTATGTTACTGTTGTGATAAACTTATCTGCTATTAACCTTTGTAAAATGTCAAGGATCAGCAGGTTGGAATGATTTAATTCAATTTGGGAAGTACTGGAGTTATTGGATTCACCAATGGAAGAAAGACAATCCAAATTTACCTTCTGTAAGCACCAAACTCCACCCAAATATCTGAAGAAGATTCTTCTCCTAAATTAAACAGAATGTGGCATTGATAACAGGATTAGAGATACAAATAGGTTGAAACCTTAACTTCTGAGCTTCAACTTTATCAGGTTACTAAATGAAAAGATTGAAGCAATATTTACAAAGTATACAGCATTGCTCAGAACATCTAAAATAACTGTTAGTAGTTTGGGATCTGAAATACCAATAATCTAATGGATGTTTGCATCAATATGATCCAAATTGCCAATTTAAACACTTTTTTTTCTTCTTTTCCAGTGGAGAAGGGAGTATATGGAGATCACTGGAAATGAAGACTCAATACAATGTGTTAACACTGTAAGGGTTCAAACAAACCAATGCCCCGGATACCAGGGGCTAGAGTATGGAGTAAGACATTCCTTCCCAGCGCAAAAGACAGAGCCCCACCATTTCATTTTCTCAGTTCTTCATATATGGTAAGCTGTTTAAGAAAAAAGATTTACCTTAATTGCCTCTTTCAAGAGCTTATGTGCAAACACAAACACACTCCAGTCCCAGAGATTAGAACTTCAGTAGACCAATCTTTGGGAACTGAGACCATACTTAGGCAAGATATAATTGATATAATTTCAAGTGTGTGAGGTGCTTTCCGTTTGCAAAGCACTTTTGACCTAATTATTCCATTTGTGCCTTTTAAATAGTTCCATCTTATGAGAGAACAGTCAAGAATTTGAGAGAATGTTCGTTCTATAATATCCTAAAACCAGCAAAGGAACCAGTATAAACTTCTTACCATATTTCTGTCTTTGCTTCTGACCTCATATAATTGGTACACATACCTCCACAGCATCTTTATAGAATGATCTTTATACATTGCTTCTTGACTGTCATAATAGTAGGCACCGTGCATGATGCAGATATGCAGAATGTGAAAGTTGATAGAACCATGGACCATTTCAAAAGCAGATGTAGAAAGGGAGATCTACGTTGGATGCCCACTGGGTGTTCTGTCTGCAATAAGAGCATGGAGTTTGTCCTTGTTCTGTGAGAGTATGCAAAGCAGGCTAAGGAACAGAGCCTGGAGCAGCAATGTCTCTGTGGAACTGATATCTGATCCCATGGAATTCATCAGTTGCCACAGAGAAGTCAATCTCTGTCTTAGTTTGTTTTCTTGAAGCTGTAATAAAATATTCTTAACAAAGGCAACTTTTAAGAGGAAGGGTTTTTTGTTTTTGTTTTTGTTTTTGTTTTTTTCAGGCTCACAGTTAAAGTGTTTAGGTGAGGAAACCAATGCGAGCTTGAAGAAGAAGCTCATGTCTCATTTACAGTCAGGAAACATTGATGGATGAATGTATGCATACTGCTCATTTCCCTTTGTTTATACAATCCAGGATCACACCTAGTGCATAGGTCCTCATTTTCCACTTAATGTAATCACAGTCACCCTCCACAGGCATGCCTAGAGGCAGATGCCTTCTCCTACTTGTTTCCAGATTCTGTCACATTGCCAATCAACATTAACCACCACACCATCCTTTCTTGGTAGAATCATAGTTTGTTGAAATGTCTGAAGAGATTCATCAGGGTTTAAAAGAGTAGATCTGAAGAAAAAAAAAGATTAGATCTGCTCCATCTTTGTTAGAAGAGTCAGGATTATTTAAACAAGCCTTAGATTCTTTATTCTTGGTTAGTAATTAGATTGGGAGTTCCAGGTAACCAGTTACTCAACAGACCTTAAAGAATTTGTCTTCCTATTGAAGAGGGAAATATTGTTCTAATGTGGACCTTTTGTTCACTTGTAAGGTCCTCTTCTTGTCATCTGGAATGTAGATGTAGTACATGAGAAGAATTGCCAGCTTATATCCACGAGGCAGAATGGATGAGGAGAGAAGCCATCTTCTCAAAGTATAATGATTATTATACTTTGCTTTTTAATTGCTGTAATGAAATACTATGACCAAAAGCAACCTGTGGAAGCAAGCACTTATTTGGCACACTTTCTCAGGTCATAGTCTATGACTAAGGGGCTCAGGGTAGGAACTCAAATAGGAACTGAATCAGAGACTAGGGAGAAATGCTGCATACTGCCCCACTCTCTGGCTCATGTCAGCTGGCTCTTTTATACAGCCTATATCCACCTGCCTAGAGATAGTTCCATACACAGTGGGATGTGAACTCATGATCAATCATCAATCAAGGTATCTCACTCAGATATGGCCACAAGTTAATTGGGTCTGAGCAACTATTCAAATAATGAGTCTATGTTGTATCAAGTTGTCAATAAAATCTAACCAGCACACTGGTAGAAAAGAAAGAATGAACTAGCCCCCAACTCAGAGAACTTCACTTGCTAGTGTCCCAGACTAGCACTACACACCTTTTGTCTTTAAGTTATATTAGAAAAACAAATTTAAGGAGATGAACTCATTCATTTTTTTCAATCACAATTTATTACGTAAGTACTTCTGTTTTATATCTTTATTTGCTTTATGACTCTTGATACCTTGCAATCAAAGCATGCCTCCAAGTATGTGTGAATACTAGCTGGCACTTCTGAGTATCTATATACAAGCAGTAAGGACACCCATGACAGGGTGAAATGCAGAGCTGGCTCTAGGCACTGGTTATTTATGTTACACCAGAATTCTCTTTCTATATGCATGTTCCTCCTTCAAAGACTGTGTTGTATTTTAAAATATGGTGTCTCCATCTTCTTAGCCATGACAGATATCTGGTTAATCTGGTTTCTGGCCTCAAAGGTGAGTACAAGTACCATACAAGTACCACCCATGGGAAGAACTTTTGTGACTCTCCATCTTCCCTATACTGGGACAACCACCTAACCATGAATGGAATGCAATGTATCACACTGGCATCTCAGCTATGTTATAACACAGGGCAGACAGACATTACAAGTTTGGTTTAGTGTTCTTATGCATTCAATAAACATTGCTACATCATGTGTATAGCTCACAGAAATACAGAGGACACATAAAGACAACAGAAACATTGTCTTCATCAGGAGTACATGGAGAATAATGCTAATGAGAAAGGTAAATAATATACAATAAGTGGTGTATTCATTAAGTACATACATATAAAAAAGATAAAGGAGGTACATATGATGGAAATGTTTAGAGGGTGCAGACTATTAAAATGAATGCAGGTTAGAAGTATTAGAGGATATTCGGAGGTGGTGTGGTTTCTCTGACCTCAGCCTCTCCTCCATGAGGAATGGAAGGCTTGCAGTGGGCTGCTTTTCTCATTGGCATGCTTTGTAATGACAGTAAGCCTACTAAAGCATGTGGATGAGCTGCCCGTCTGATAACCTTAAGCTCAACATCACTTTGTAGGGCATTCTACCCATAGGTGCTCTTATCAGCATGTATTCTCATTTATAGAATAAGTAGGAATTTCCATTTATTTCAGTATCTAATTTGTTATTAAGTCAGTACTTAGATAAGATCAGTTGCTATCCCATTGATTATCTACTTATGGTCACTATTGTACCTAATAGTTAACACAATGGCCTTTGCCTACTTTGTGCAAACAAAACAAAACAAAACAAATAAAAAAAAAAAAAACAATCGAGCCATACAAAAAAGTATATTTGAACAAATAGATATACTCTATTTCATCCTCATTTACTCAATTATGAATGAGTTTGTTGCTTTTCTCTTTTTTCAACGATCCTTCTTTTAATATTTCACTGATCTTGTCCAAAGACTTCCATTCAAATTTCAAGTTCTAAGTATGTTCTTCATTCATCTTCTACAGTAAATTTTACTTATATTTATGTAACGTGTCAGCTGAGGCGGATATAGGTGATTTATGGCTAGTAGCTCCTGAAGATAGTTTGTTATGAGTGTATGCATATGGAGTGTGACAAGACAACTGATTTGCATACAACCCCAAACATTGGGCTGCCTTTCTAAAGCCAGCCTCTGTCCAGGTGTTTCCACCAAGACCCTACAATCCTACGTGGGAGAACTTTCTGAAATGCTAATTGCCTGATACTCTGTGGAGACATGTTGACCATGAGAGCACTTGGAAAATTAAACAACAAAATATTGGTTTCTTGACATGCAACATCAGGAGAGTATATTCCCCAAATCGTGTTCATGAATTATTATTTTTGTTTTGTTGTTCTTTGAGATAGGGTTTTACTCAGGCTTCCCTGCACCTTATTACACCATCAAGGGTTCCCTGAAACTCACAACAATTCCTCTGCTGCAGTTCTTCAGGAGTTAGTATTACAAGTATAAGATATTATGTCTACATAGCCCACTAATTTCTGTTTATTATTCATATATTTATTTTAAATTCCTTTGTAATTCTCACTATTATGAATAGACTAAAAGGGCAAATAGTACTTGCCACACAATACAGTTACTTATGTTACTTCCATTAACTGTCACTGTCATGTTCATAATCCTGAAGATTTTCCATTATACTGAGGTGACTGGTCTTGAGACCCTGTCTAACTGCTGGAGTCATGTTCAGCACCCAGAGGACAGTGCTATGTGTTGCCTACCTACCTCCATGCAGACCCTGTTAATCTTAGAAGAGTCTTCCTTTTTGATAGGTAGATTACAATACGAAAACCTCTATTATAATGTCTGATAAGAAGTACAAAGCCAATTGCCATGCTTTTCAGAGAGCAAAGTCAAAAATCAAAAAACAACCATAAAACACTAAGATTGTTAGTGCTTACAAGAAAAACAGGCTGATAGGAAAGACAGACCTTTTACTGGCATCCACTTTTAAGAGGCAATCATTACAGAGATCTTTATGTAAGAAACACAGTAGAGTAGAAGAGAGACTCTCTCTTTTATAGACAGTATAGAAACATGCTTTATTTGATCATTTTTTATATGGCCCCTCAATAAAAGGAAAGGATATCCTCTTAGATAGACATTCTCTAGAGGCAGTTTAACTGAGTCCAGAGTAATAGCTTTGAGACATGAAGCTGTTGCTCATCTGACTTACTATGGGATTAGTTTGTTGCTATCATAGGAGAAGAGCAGAGGCCCTGGTGCTCATCTGAAGTATCATTTTTCATCTTGTCAGAGATGAGGATGAGGATCGGGGTTACAGAAATTGAATCCTCTGTGCAACTCACTCTATCAGCCTATTTCCTCTCTCTCTTCCTCTGCTAGTCTTTCTCTTTTTCCAGAAACTTGTTTTTAATCTTTCTTCTGTCAAAGCATTATATCACCCTGAAGGCATTGCCAGGATGGACATTCCTCCCATAGGAGCTAGAATCTTTGGTTATCACACATGAGAATTTAAGTCTGTCTCATTTATTGCAATCTGTGTCTCATTCAAAGTATCTCAATAGAGAACTGATAATATATGAGCATCAATACATAAAAGAATCTCTAATGTATAGAACAATGCTCCCAAAGATGACATGCTGAAATGTCACAATTTGTAATACCTATGTTGATGATTTTATTTGGTAATTTAACCAATACCAATATGAAATAAAAGAATATGGTGTCATAATGAGTCAAGATGAATCTACTACAAAAGCTGGTGTCCACATGAGAAGAGGGCCATTAAGACATGACACAAAGAGCTGTGGAAATAGCTTAGCCAGTAGTGTGCTTGTTACACACCCATGAAGACTCAAGCTCTATCCACAGAACCCACGTAAAAAAAAGCTTCTATTTATAATAGCAGCACAAAGGACGAAGAGACAGGACGATTCCTGTGACTTACTAACTAACCTGAGGTAAACCAGGACACTGAGAAACCCTGTCTCAAAAGCAATGTACATAGCAACCAAGGAGTGACACTTGAGATTGTACCCTACCCTTCACATGCAGGTGGACACAAATGCACGTATACCTAGTTCACCACATTCACACAAATACTCTTGCACACATATATTCATGCACAGAGCCATGTCATGAGATACACAGAGAATTGATGTATAAAAGTGGAAGCAAAGACTGGAGTGAATCAGCTACAAGGAGTGTTGGAGACTGTTGGCAACCGATTGAAGATGCAAAGGGCAGGAAGAGATTCTCAGCTACAACCTTGTTAATGTATACATTTTAGTCATATAAAGGCATGAAGATTGTAGTATTCTGTTGCAATAGCCCTAAGAATCTAATAAATCCCCTAAGAGTTCTTTAAATATAAGCAGTATACAAATGGAAAAACTAGATATCTCTGAGGATAGGCAAGATTCAGTTTTTTCAGGCCAATACAACTCAGAGATCAATGTGGTTTTGTGAATACAATACTATTAATAATGATGATAATATAACCATGAGACACCATAACCAAATCCATGAGATACTCATGTACACATGTCTGAATGTTGGGAAGTTTCCACTCTTCTGAGTCCTTCCATTCTTTTTAGCCTTATCCAAAATGGAGCATTCTCCCAAAATATCACTTCACCTAGAGAATCTAAGATAATGTTAGCACTTTCCTTTCACAGGTATTATGATGGTCTGTGTTTCAGTGATGTTTGCCCAGGAAACTGGATATTCTTGGAGGGATATCAGTAGCTAAATTTTTTAAAAAAGTTATTACTTGCCCCCCAAAACCTGAGCAACTCTTGTCACTTGCTTTTGAAGAAAAAAATATACTCACTGAAAGTATTTCATTACTACCTGAACTGTCTATTAGATATAAATTTAGCAGCCTGAATTTATATAACTGGGCAGCCAAATGCATTAGAGTTAGGAGCCCAAGGTACCTGTAATATTGTTCTTTCAGGCAATAAATCTTGGCATTGGACCCCTCATGAATGTCCAATCTAAATTCTGAACCTCTTCTGGATAAAAATTCCATTAAAACTACATGGCATGGTGGGGTGGCTTGCCTACAACAATTTTTTACTAGGTATATCTTCTAATAAACATACTGAGAATTGTACCTCTGTGAATATTTGGGATTTCTTCAATTAAAAATATTTTTCAACTATCTATCTATCTATCCATCCATCCATTGATCATTTATCTATGTAACTATCTCTTGAGACAGGGTCTCACTATAGGACAGCAAATCAGGCTAGCCTTGAAATTTTCATGTTTCTTCTGCAACTGCCTCTTCAGTGTTGGTTATAGGCATATACCACTGTTCTCAGCTGGAATTCCTTATCCAAGTTACATAGAAAAAGTGAAGTCCCATTTAGGAGAGGCATTTTTACCTGCGGGTCAGACTTTCTGAATGCTTGGGCTATGTGTAAATGCATACACCATAAGTGAGTTCAGGGCATATAAGCTAGGAATTCTTTTGGACATTTCAAGTCCTCCTCCTTTTGGATGGGATCAAGTGAATGCTAGTTTGCATGGTATGTTTTCCTAATCTCTAATATCTGTAAAAGTAGAGTAGAGAGATGACAATACCAATCCTGTGCTAGGATGCACTATTATACACCTATTCCTATCCAAACCTTGTTTCAAATATTTGATAGGAGAATATTTTACAAATTACCATGCAGATGTGGATGGTGCTGGCATTGTTGAGAGCTTAAGTATTATTAAGTCGCATTATTGTTATAAAAGTACCATGAAATGTGGAGAAACTAAGGGGATTATATATTACATTAATTGGCAACTCTCTGTGCTTTTGGTAATACCCTTAATTATTAAAATCTTTATCTTGGGGGAAACAGCTAACACCAGGTTATAAAGAAACTATGTGGTGTGACCCCTGCTCTGTTTGCAGGGCTTCTGTTTTAGAAGTATGTCCTTCATGTCTTCTACTGGGATTCTATATAATTACGTGTGACTTTGACTTCAAGGGACCATTTTAGAATATTAACTAAGTGGGGTTAGTCTTACGGGAAATTCAGCAGAAGGTGTTTACACAGGAGCGAACTGAACACTAATTCCTTTGTAATGAACCTATCTCTACTCACACCTCATCCCATGGATAGTGCCAGCTTTATGATTTGCGGTTCACTCACAACACTGTAAAAACACACTGTTGGGGAGAATTGATAGGTGTTTGCAGAATGCTTACCTTAGCTCCATAAATATTTACTGAAGCATTATATACTGGGCTAACTTGAAGTAGTATATTTTTGTGGCCAGATTTCAGTAGAAGGGGACTTATTCAGAAGCTATGGATGTCCAAAGATCCCCCACCCCAGCAATCCCTGGGAATACGAGTCGTAATATATTGGGACTACTTTTAATTACCTAGACATGTCATATGGCCTAGTTATAGAAATCCTGAATAAACAGTGAAAAGCAAGAGAGTATAGCTATACCACTGAATAGCTCTTAACTTGCATGCTCTGCAGTCAAATTTAATCTCTTCCTTTGCCAGCTCTATAGATTGAGCAAGTTATTTACTGCTCTGTACTGTATTTTTACAATGTGGAAGATGTGGGTGTGAATCATACCATTAAGTTCTCAGTGGCAAAATACCTAGAAACAGTGCATAGTAGAGTATGAATTTATGAATTTTTAGATTCAAGAGGGCTGAATTCAAGTCTTAACCCACATTATGTAATTTTCATCCAGTTGCTTTGTCTCTCCAGGCCACATTTGTCTTGTCTACAAGTGAACAAGTACTTATAAAACTATCTCATTTTTAGAGCATAAGTATTAGCTTTGAGTTACTGAAATAAACTCTTGAGATAAAGAGTATAATAAGGAAAAGAGTTTTGATTTGTCTGTGACTGTTCGGTGTTGTGCAGCTCCCATGAGTGTTGCCAGCATGCATGCAGGGCCTACAGTGAGAGAAGCTGCTCACTTCATTGCTGCCAAGAAGTGGGTAAGAGGCCATACCCCTATGACATAACTTTGTCCAACTAAACAATACTTGTTAAAATTCCCATCATCTCTCAGTAACACAGTAACAATGTCCACGGCTTTAACACACACATCATAGGGGGATACATCATACATAAGAAAGGAGTGTCACTCATTCAAGTGTTTCCAGGAGAGTCGTAGCACTCAGCTCTTTCCAGAACCTGCTCTAATCTCTAGAAAAGCTATCATCTAATGTGTCTTTAGCAGCTTGAATGGCTAAAGAATCTGGCTACCAGAGGGTCATGGTTGTCCCTGGTGAGAGCAATTTTGAGGACTGGATTGGAGGTCACATAGTGAATGTGTATAACTCAGATGAAGAGCTGAGAATTGTGTACAGCATCACAATGGTTTTAAGTGGATGGAGAAAGATGAGAAATGAAACAGAATAGAGAGGATGGCAGTTAGAAGAAAATGGCATTGCATCTGTAAGTGAAGATAAAGATGTGTGCTCACTTGCTGAGAGTAAAACTCCAGGAGAGAGCTTGGGAACCTGAAGCATGAGGGGAAAATTGGTGACTAATGAAGCAAGATGCTGGAGATTGTTGGAGGGATGTGTAAGGTTTCAGATTTTCTTTCTAGGAATCAGTTCATTGAATTAATATCGGTGACTGGATGACTTAATTGAGCACTCTGATTTCAAATGATGCCCACAAAAGAGAAAAGCACATGTTAAATTCTGTTATCCCCTGTTGATTTCTGCATTTGTGGTTGCCGAAGAAATAAAAGCAAAATGATAGAGATTGATTCTGGCCTTCTCTAGAGGTTTGGCTGGCACCGATAAAGCAGTTGGTACCGTAATTACATTGGGAGTCCCAAAGACAGAGCTCTTCTGGAACCAAGTGTTGGGAAATCTTGTATAGCTGTCACTTTTCATAGTGTCAGATCTACCCCACAACCTCCAGAAGAGTGTACACACCCACCCGGCACATATGCAATCCTTTCAAGATAACAAGCTTCTTGAAACATTTCCAAAAAATGTTTTGATTGGCAGGCACCACATCTACAAATATCTACTAGGTAGCTGTTCTTCTGGCTGCAGGTGTTATGCCCCCACTTCGTTAATGTGCTTCAGACCAGAGGCAGAGATCAGGGGAGGGCATGAATCACTTTCCTATGTCTTCTGCTAGATTGAAATTAACCACTGATTCATCCAGTGTCTATTCATTGCTGTCTTTTTAATCAGTAGATTTTTGTCCCTTAGGATCTGCGTGACTTAAGAAAGTGAGATTCATTCATTCATTCATTGGTTTCTTCATTTGCAAATGCTGTGCAGAACACTAGGTCTTCAAGAAGTACAACATCCAGGGTCAAAAACAATCCAGCTAGGAGGACCAGAGCCACCCAGACATACTTCTCAAAATACAAGGAAGCAATTATCCTTCTTGGGAAATCTTTGATATTACACCTTCTCCCAAGTCCATCATCCTTATCTATCAATTAGTGCATTTCATTTTCCAAACAACAGGGAGAGGAGATAATATACCTAATTTAAATAATGAACAAGCTATTTGGTTTAAGCATAAGAAGCCCAGCAGGAGGGTAGACTTCCTGGTTGTCTGAGTCGAGTTTCTTCTCTAGAGGTCACTCTGCTCTGGCTTCTTATGCATTTTGAGTCCCTTTTCAAGCCTCTTAGAGGCAAAATGACCATGCCATTTCCAGAGGGCTAGAGAGAAAGTTAGAAGCCATTGTCTACATTTTCCAACACATTTCCTCCTCACATCTCATTGACCTGAGATGAGCCATGATGCCATTAAGAAACTGGTCCCCATGGCCAAAATATAGGCAAGTATTGATTGATTGATTTAAACCATGGCAGCCCACACCAATGACAGAGCTTGAGTTTTACATTGACTGGATTCATCTTAGGCAAATCAGAGTTCATTCTTGGCACAGAAAGTGGAACTACTCTCTAGGATTCATGGTGGTTCTGTAAAGGGAGAATGCAGAAAAGATGCCAGTTGGTCATTGGCTGGTGGCAAGATTCCAGTGTAGAAACTAAAATGTTTATCACTGTTTTAAGTCCGACATAAATATGAAATATTTGTCGCTTGGGGAAATGAAATCTTCATAAGATCCAGTTCCTAGACAAAAGGGACTTGAACATCAAATCAATGCTCAGATAACCCTTCCCACTCTACTTTCCTATTCTAAGTGATATCTGAGGTGTTTACTTAAAAAACCTCTATTTGTTAGATATAAAATATAGATTGTTGTTCATTAACTATAATTGTTCTTCAGTCTCTGCAAGAATTGGTTCCAAGGTCACAAATACAACCATCACAAATGTTCCAGTCCTTTGTATAAAATCATGTGGTAACCTATGCACCTCCCTCTATATGCTTTATTTTTAAATTAAATATGTTTTGTGTGTGTGTACATGTGACTGCAGGAAGTGAAAAGGCATGAGTTCTCCTGAAGCCGGAGCTGTAGGCAGTTTATGAAATACCTGGTGTAGATGTTAGGAGACAAACTCAAGCCCTCTACAAAAACAATACACTCATAATCACTGAGCAATATCTCTATCCCCTTTTATGCTTTAAATTGTCTCTAGGAAAAACATAAAACACATGAGATGACATAATGTAAACACTATCAAGATCTGAGCTATAATAAAATTTTGGGGAAATAATGATAAGAAAAGAATATACATGTTTGCTATAGCCACTATGTTTTCCAAGTATTTTTAGTGAGTAGTTGGTTGAAGCAATGGACCCAGACCCCACAGACGGTGATTCTGGGTATATCCTATTTGCTTGCTGGCAAATTGAACTCTGAAGATGGAAGGAAACATTTTGCACATTGTATCAGTTAGAAAGCTTGTTTTGATTCTGTGTCACTAGCCATTTTCACAGGGCAGGGAAGCAATTTCAGAACCACCCCTCTTCCCTTGGCTTGTTTTTCTGTAAAGGATAAAGTTTGATTCTCAAAAGGCAACATTTCTTCACTGTGAAAGACTGAAGCCTGTATTGTGGGCTTTGCTGAAAATATAAACAACCAGGCAGAAAGCATGCTGCCCAGCCCCACAAAGGACGAAGGTGGTGGGATTCTGCAGATCACAACAAAGCAGACTCCAGTAAGACATGTTGATTTGGGCCATTTTCCATAGCTCTGTCATCTGTCCTTCTAGAAGGAACTCTGCTATAAATGATTTTTAAGGGAGAGATGACATAAACCCTGGACATTAGGAACAGGCAGGCACTTTGGGAATCATTTCGTTTTTTTCCAAAAACCAATCAGTCTGAATGTCCATCAATAGAGGAACGGATAATGAAAATGTGGTATTTACCCACAATGGGATTTTCTTCGGCCATAGAAAAGTTTAATTTGGAAGAAAATGGATGGAACTGGAAGATATATTAAATGAGGTAATTCAAACTCAGAAATACAAATCCTGTATGTTCTCTTTTATATGCAGATCATACCTACTAATTTTTATATGTGTGTACTTATATGGGAATGAATGGAGATAGGGACTAGGAAATGGGAAGGGACCCATGGGATGAGGAACAAGGCTACATTAATGCAGGGCATGCTGCGGGCAATAAACCCATATAATGTGAGAGTGGAATAGAGAATTCTCCAGGGATATTACCAGGAAAGAGAAAAGTAGGGACAGTGGTCAGGTCGTTGGAGGAGAGGATGTGAAGCCACATCAACTGCAACTGCATGTGGAGTCCTGCAGGGAGGCATACTTTTGTATAATAGCTAATCCGTCTGGCGGTTCCTCAGAAAATTGGACATAGTACTACCGGAGGATCCAGCAATACCTCTCCTGGGCATATATCCAGAAGATGCCCCAACTGGTAAGAAGGACACATGCTCCACTATGTTCATAGCAGCCTTATTTATAATAGCCAGAAGCTGGAAAGAACCCAGATGCCCCTCAACAGAGGAATGGATACAGAAAATGTGGTACATCTACACAATGGAGTACTACTCAGCTATTAAAAAGAATGAATTTATGAAATTCCTAGCCAAATGGATGGACCTGGAGGGCATCATCCTGAGTGAGGTAACACATTCACAAAGGAACTCACACAATATGTACTCACTGATAAGTGGATATTAGCCCAAAACCTAGGATACCCAAGATATAAGATACAATTTCCTAAACACATGAAACTCAAGAAAAATGAAGACTGAAGTGTGGACACTATGCCCCTCCTTAGAAGTGGGAACAAAACACCCTTGGAAGGAGTTACAGAGACAAAGTTTGGAGCTGAGATGAAAGGATGGACCATGTAGAGACTGCCTTATCCAGGGATCCACCCCATAATCAGCATCCAAACGCTGACACCATTGCATACACTAGCAAGATTTTATCGAAAGGACCCAGATGTAGCTGTCTCTTGTGAGACTATGCCGGGGCCTAGCAAACACAGAAGTGGATGCCCACAGTCAGCTAATGGATGGATCACAGGGCTCCCAATGGAGGAGCTAGAGAAAGTACCCAAGGAGCTAAAGGGATCTGCAACCCTATAGGTGGATCAACATTATGAACTAACCAGTACCCCGGAGCTCTTGACTCTAGCTGCATATGTATCAAAAGATGGCCTAGTCGGCCATCACTGGAAAGAGAGGCCCATTGGACACACAAACTTTATATGCCCCAGAACAGGGGAACGCCAGGGCCAAAAATGGGGAGTGGGCGGGTAGGGGAGTGGGGGTGGGTGGGTATGGGGGACTTTTGGTATAGCATTGGAAATGTAAATGAGCTAAATACCTAATAAAAAATGGAAAGAAAAAAAAAAGTCAGATTAAGTAACAAAATTAACACAACGGTCTGGAGATGTAAAGGAATGCTTCCATGAACACCTTCTTACGGAGTAATCCTTGGGAGGAGAGAAAGATAAAGTAAACAAGAGTGCTTGACAATGCAATGAACAGAGTCAGAGTACAGAGGTGGCAGGCCGTGAAGGAGACCCCAGCACAGTAGCGGTTCCTTCACAGATCCTGGATTATGCACAAATCACACACAAATACACGTTTTCACGTGAGATATCCTTTATTATGTAGGGAAGAAAAGTTAAAGGCTACTTTCTGAGTCAGGCAGGAAAACAGTAATTTAAAATTTTTTTATTAATTAATTTTTTTACACTCCATATTTTATTCCCTCCATCCATCTTCTGACTGTTCCACATCCCATACCTCCTCCCCACCACACCCTGTCTCTACGTGTCCCCACCCTCAACCCTACCTGATCTCTAAACTCTCTGAGGCCTCCAGTCTCTTGAGGGTTAGGTGCATCATCTGTGAATGAACGCAGACTCAGCAGTCCTCTACTGTACGTGTGTTGGTGGCCTCATAACAGCTGGTGTATGCTGCCTGTTTGGTGGTCCAGTGTTTGAGAGATTTCAGGGGTCCAGACTAATTGAGACTCCTGATCCTCCTACAGGATTGCCCTTCTCCTCAGCTTCTTTCAGCCTTCCCTAACTCAACAATAGGAGTCAGCTGCATCTGTCCATTGATTGGGTACAAATATCTGCATCTGATTCTTTCAGATGCTAGTTGGGTCTTTCAGAGGGCAGTCATGATAGGTTCCTTTTTTGCAAGTGCTCCATAACCTTAGTAATAGTGTCAGGTCTTGGGACCTCCCCTTGAGCTGGATCCCACTTTGGGACTGTCACTGGACCTTCTTTTCCTCAGACTCCTCTCCATTTTCATCCCTGTAATTCTTTCAGTCAGGAACAATTATGTGTCAGACTTGTGACTGTGGGATGGCAACCCCATCCCTCACTTGAAAACAGTAATTTTTAACAAGAGACAAAAACAGGAAGATCTATTTTATTTTGAGGTACAAGACAATGGTATATTTTGATTGGGCATGGTAATTAGGTAAGCCAAAGGGGGCTTTTGATTGCTGGACTTTAATACTTTGATAGCTAGACCTTGGTAGTCAGTCTCCAGTGGAGAAATTGCCCAAATAAGGAAAATTACCTTGGTGTCTAGGTTTAGGAATGTAACCTAAAAGATTTTAGCAAGGCAGAGAAAATGGGGAAGAAGGCAAGGTCTTCCAGGGCCATGCTCACCACTCTCAACCTGGCCAGAGTCCTTTCAGTTCAGACCCATAACAGTGCTCTGAAACTTTGGGTTTGTACCAAGACAGATAATTGTGTTCCAAGAGCAAATCACCCAAGCCATTTCCAGAATGAGCCAGAAATGTCAAGTCCAGAGCCAACTTGGGTAGCATACCAAGTAGATTCTTATTGCCCAATTCAGGCTTTAGTGGCTGAACTTCTCTTGTATTAGTCAACTCTTGAACTGGTACAGTTTCTGAGCATTTTGTATTTGCTTTCCCAAAAGAGTGCACCCAGAGTAAGGGATGGGAGATGGGGAAGGTATGTGTGTCCTCAGCTGCTTTTATGTACTGTCTCCTCAGTCCCATACATATACACACACTTGCACACATTCACACTCAGCTTTCTTAATAATTATATTCACAAATATACTTTTACCCAGACCACCCTCCCCCCACTCACAGGCATGTATTATTACATTAGATCCTTTGTCCCAAGATCTCCTGGTTGCCTCTGCCACCCTCTCAAGTCCCTCAATTTTTAGTAGCAAAAGGGAGTTTAAAGAATGATCTTCAATGTGTGTGTGTGTGTGTGTGTGTGTGTGTGTGTGTGTGTGTGTGTGTGTTTGGTACCTGAAAAAGCTCTGTATATTAGTGGCTTACTCCCTTGAGCGACTCTAAGCATGTGCTATGGATAAGTGTTCTGTCACATTAGGGCTATGGAAAAAGGTAGAAATGTAATTACTTAGTAAGGATAACTTTATCTTCTGTCAACTACAAGCAGGCTTCATGTTGTTATATGTTCCACGTATGATATGCCATTCAGCCTTTGTAGCTACCCCATGCAAGAGGTGTTCATAATTATTGATGGTTAAAGAAACTTCCTCAGATCACAGGGCTGGTGAAACTGATCTACCACTATAAGTGTAACTTTTTACTGTGGTGGAGAGCGTGCTTAACTTTGAGAGAGAGCAGACATTTGAGCTGAGCATGTCAACACAGATTTGACAATAGATACCTAGAGGCTATGAACATCTTGGGAGCAAAGGCTTTGGAGGATGATGTGCTGGCACACTGTGCCTAGTCAAGAAGAACAGCAGGTTATCTTGTTTGGATTTGTAGGAGAATCCTGAAAGAATCACAGAGATGTGGCTCCAGTCATTCACAATACATATATTTTGTATCTGACTCAACATGTAACTTAGCAGATCATGTGATTTTGCCTTGGCTTTTACAAATTTTTTTTCAGGGAGGTGATTCATCAATATTCAAGGATTTCTGAATACAGTGAATTAACAACATGTTAATATCCCACAGAAAACTTCTTTGTGCTCCCCAAATCTCTCTACCCAGTAGCTATGGTTTTGCAAGGTTAGAAATATTGGGATAAAGCTTTTATCATTATCAATTGGCTCTGAAATTGTTGTATTGGCATCTTGTAAATTGTGATTCTATTGATTCATAAATCTGATTGATTAACTATAAGTTTAAGAGTCTTTATTTTACCAGGTTACAGGGTAGTGTGATACACAACCTCGAGGTTGGCAGTTCCATTTAGTTACAGGAATGTGGGATCGCCAACTACATGGGTTTATGGCTGAGGAAGAACTAGTATCTTCCAGGACAAGTGAGCCAGATGTTGCAGGGGGCTAGCTGGAGAGTGTTGATGGCAGAGAGTGTGGTACGAACAGCCCTGAGGAGAGCTGGAGGGTTTGTTTTTGAATACTTCCCACAATAGCCCCTCATACTCTGAATGCCTTTCCTAGGGCTCAGGAAGAAATTAGAATCTGATGGCCCCCTTTCTATATCATGGCCAGACACCTTTTTAAAGCATCTAGCCATTTCCCTGTGGAGCAAAGGCTTTGTTCTTTTCTTCATCCAGAATCATTATCTCAACCATTTTTCTTTACTTATATCTTCTCCTCTGGACCACTCCACCAGTTTCCATTTCTTCTCCCAGCCTAGATTGCTTCTTCTTGTAGATATGTTTCCTACACAAGCCATCAGAATCATCTTTTGTAAAATCAAGTTTGGCTCCATGGATTTACACCTTGAAGCTCAATTTTAGGTCCCATCATCAAAAGCAAGTAATTAATAAGCCATGTGTGTTCTAAGGGAAAGAACCTTCAGAAGAAGCTCTACATTGACAACATGGGTGTCCATTAGCTAAAGTGCTACCTTTAGGAAACTGTGCAGTTAAAAACACTGCAGCAGGGGTTAGAAATGGGATTGACAAGAAAGTGCAGAAGATGAACTCACTGTAATGTCTCAGTATCAAGACTGCAGAATTTGCATACCATTCACACTGTGCAAAACCTGCTACTGTATATATGAGTCTCTTACTCTATAGACATGTCCCCAGTTGCTCCTCACCTCACATTCCTCAAAACTCTTGACTCATTCTCTCCATACTTGAGTTACCTCAGTCTTTGCAGCATTCAACCTCATAGCTGGTGTCTTTTCTGGTGATTACAAATTCTTCTAAAGTCAATTCAGAAAGAAGGCACTTTCTGGAAACACGAGAGCACACAGAGTACAGAAAATGGTATAAGCTTTGATTTCTTGGTAGATGCACGCAGGTGAAAAATATTTCTAAGAGCCTGAAGCAGATGTACCTAAGATTCAGGGAATAATGTCAGTACCAATCATATGAGATTCTCAAGAAAAGAACTGAAAGAGAACTGAGGACTAAGGACTGTTGTTCAGCAATGGGTTTCAGGACTCAATGCCATGGGTTTTCAAGGTTCTAAAGAAAAGATTACACCTCAAGGCTACAGGCAAATGGTCTCCATCTATGTTTTTAGACAGAATGAGCTGCCTTCCACCTCCTCCTAGGCATGGTACTGGCTTTCAGAAGTAACCTCTACTCAGGCTTCACAGGGTTTTTGATACTGTGGAGTTTAACAGCTGTCTAGATATTTTAGTGTTTCCTCAAGTTCAAGTAGGCTCAGAAGACTGCCATAAAGCTCCTACTCTGTGCAGAGTGCTATGCTAAGTCCGAAAACATAGGAAGAAAGGAGTTCTTCCAATCACCTCTGGTCTCTATGAGTTCTAATCCTTATTGAAAGACATAGATGGAATCCTGGGTAATAAATGAATGCAGTCTTTGTTAAAGAATTTTCAAGTCATATGCAGATAGCAATATCCCTCCTCTGCACCAGGCCATGGTGTTTCGTTTCATATCTTCTCTCTTTTTTAATGCTTTATTTTTTATAAAAGAAAAATATGTGCAGTGGCAAGTTGTATGAAAATTAGTATAATTTTTCTGGAGAAAAATATTTGCAGTGTTAGTCAAAAGCATTAAAATGTACATATGCTTTGATCAAGTATTTCCACATTTCAGAATTACTATAATAAAATAATCAAGTTTTTTTCACATTGTATTTTTCTATTGCATATTCCCCCTCCTCCAGAAGTCCCCTATCCCACCTGTTCCCTACTTCTATGAGTGTGTTCCCCACCCACACACCCACTCCTGCCTCCCCACCCTCACATTCCCCTGCACTGGGGCATCTAGCCTTCACAGGTCCAAGTGCCTCCTCTCCCACGGATACCTGACAAGGCTATCTTCTGCTGCATATGTGCATATGCTGCATATGTGGCTGGAGCCATGGTTCCCTCCATAATGCATGGTTCCCTGATCCTCAATGGTTACCTCCAGTGTCAGAGGCAAACATGTCATCAGATTCTAATTACGTCCTGAACCCTAGGAAAGGCACTCAGAGTATGAAGGGCAGACTGAGTAGAGAGATTGGGGGCGGGGGAGGGGAGGCACAAAGATGCTTTCTATGGGATACTAATATGTTGCTAACTCATTGTGTAAAACTTCATGTCCTTTCAGAAATAATTTCTCATTTTTCCAATCTAACATTCCTAAATGCTGATCAAAGACCACCACTCCAGAGACTGCCCCACATGGAGATCTATCCCATACACAATTACCAAACCCAGACACTATTGTGGATGCCAAGAAGTGCTTGCTGACAGGATCCTGATAAAGCTTCCTCCTGAGAGGCTCTGCCAGTGCCTGACAAATACAGATGTGGATGCTTGCAGCCTACCATTGGACTGAGCACGGAGTCCCCAGTAGAGAAGTTAGAGAAAGGAATGAAGACGCTGAAAGGTTTGCAGCCCCATAGGAAGAACAACAATATCAATCAACCAGACTGGCCCAGGACTCCCAGAGATTAGATCACCAACCAAAGAGTACACATGGAGCAACCCATGGCTCCAGCCACATATGTAGCAAAGGATGGCCTTGTCGGGCATCAATGTGAGGAGAAGCCCTTGGGGCTGTGAAGGCTCAATGCCCCAGTGTAGGGGAATGCCAGGCTGAGGAAGTGGGAATGGGTAGGCTGGTGGGGAACACCCTCATAGAAACAGGGCAACAGGGGATAGGATAGGGGGTTTTCAGTGGGGAAACCAGGAAAAGGAATAACATTTGAAATGTAAATAAAGAAAATATCTAATAAAAAATTTCAAAAAGAAAAAAAGACTACCACTCTATAAACAAGAAAGCTGAGTCCTGGGGATGGGGTGTGATTGAACCCTATAGACACAGAGATCTAGTGGAGCCAGATGATGAACTAGGCTCCTCTCATTTTATCCCACTGCTTTCTCAGATAATTTCTAGAACTCTCCTAAATGCCAAGTTTATGGAAGTTTTCTTCCCTTCTGTTATTTAAGAAGGATGGTTTCATATACCTGAGTGTACAAATCTGACAGAGGACACAGGTTGTTGCGTATGAAAAGGCATAGATAGCCAGCTGAGTCATCTTCCAGGAATGCCCCTCTCATGGTTTGAATAGCCCCCATAGACTCAAGTGTTTGAATACTTGGCCTGTAATTTGTAGAACTCTTTGGGAAGGATTAGGAAGTGGGCCTTTGCTGGAGAAGATATGTCACTTGGTGTTGTAGGCTTTGGAGTTTCAAGAGACTCAAGTCTTCCCAGCTCCTATTCACTTATCCCAGTGCTGCCTATACCTTCTCAGCCATAAATACCCTGTGGTTGGCAGTCCCACATTCCAGTTACCCAGTAAAATAAAACTTGAGAAGCTTATAATTAATCAGTTAGATTTATATATCAATAAATTCTCAATATACAAGATGCCCACACAATAAATTCAGGGCCAGTTAATAATGATACAAGCTGCCCACCTAGATTAGACAAGCTATCCCAAATGTTCTATCCTTTATGAATAGCTACCTGTGGCTATTTAAAACCATGTGGAATCTGAACCATCCTGTTCATCCTCCATTTTGCTTGCTTCTGCCCTACCTGTCTCCTCCAACTCTGTCTCTGCAACTCCTCACTCCACCTCCCTTTTCCCTGTCGAATCACAGGCTTCTTGTTGTATTAATATTTAAAGTAATTGGACAGGGAAAATTCTGCTACACCCTGCTTCAGGTTACATCTTGGAGAGAGCAAATGGAAAGTCAAACCTGTTTCTCTCTGTGTGTTTCCCTATGTTCCATGGCATTGCTCGGGTACTTACTGTATTTTATTTGTGCATCCTGCCTCCACCAAATGCATATGCATATACATACAGAGACTGGCATGATAGCCAACAACATAACAATGATAAGTCAATCCTACTGCAAGAAAAATCCATGTTACTGAACTTTCTACAGATTCTCACTACTTATTGTAATCTTATAGCCTACACTAGGAGTGTCAGAGATGAGTGGTTAAGAGAACTGTACTTAGGCTGCTTCTATCCACCCATGGACAAATTGCCTGTCTTCCCATGTATGTTTCCTATTAATAAAATGGACCAGAAGTAAATACATCTATCTCACAAGATTGTTGTAAATAATGCATCAGATAGTTCTCAGAGAGCATTTAGCTTTACTTTTTAAAATGCTTCTATAGTGAAGATAACTACACCGTCAGTTTTTAGGACACTTAAATTAATGTTCAGAGCATGTCACTCACATGTCAAAGGTCACACAACTGAAAAGAGTGAGGAAAACGTTGCCCAATTCTGTGTCAGAGGATGACAATTCAAAACAACCAGTCCGACAGCATGTGTACTCCAGTTTCAACCACCAATAGACACGGAATCTAGAGGCCCCCACCAGCTGATTCTGAACCCAAAACCAGAGATCTTTTGCTGGCTTCTGCATCCTGTGATGTTCCTTTTGCCCTCCAGATAGCTCCTCTTCTCAAAGACTCTCTTGCAAATCTAAACACAAGAAAACACCGTTCTTCTAGTCTCTGCAGAGAAATGACTTTGGAAAGAATTTTCTAAGATCATCTACTTCCCTGTGATTGTTTTCTTGGAAGCTTCAGAGAGTCTGGATAATGTGGTTCAAATGTAAACCCTGTGCTCATCCCCATGATGGCACTTTCGTCATCTGGTATTTACTCTTCATTAGCAATGGAAAGAGTCAGCAAACTCCATTCGCCATGCTTACCTGAACATCTGGAACTTAGAGCCATATCGAATTCATTTGTTTTAATGAGCACATTTCAAATTACAGATTTATGGCTATCTATCTTGTAATGACTCAAGAATTTCAAGCTGGTCCTCATCAAAAATAAAACCTTTGTAAATCGTCTTCCAACACCTGCTCCGTTCCTCCTGCTATGTCACTACCATCATCAACAACAAGTCAATCCCTACTGAGCACATATTATACTACCTCATTTTACATTTTATTTATTTTTACTTTTTATAGACTTATTTATTTTATGTTACATCTATGAGTGTGTTGCCTACATACACACCAGGTGCATGTTTGATGTCCTTTAGGGGGCATAAAAGAGAGTTATATCCCTTGGAACTGGAGTTGTAGATGGTTGCAAGCTACCATGTGGATGCTGGAAATTGAGCCTGGGTTCTCTACAAGAACACCAATTGTTCTTAACCAATGATGCAACTCTTTATCCCCCTTTTAAAATTTCAGATAAAATTCATACCTAATAAAATACTCTGTGATGTAGGTATAAGCATTTATAAAAGAATTTTCAAACATTGGCACACCAAGTAGCTCCAAACATCCACTGCCATTCTTCTTTCTCTAGATTTTAAGTCCTCACAACTATTCGCCTAATTTCTATCACTCTAATTTTGCCATTTATAGAATATAAAATCATGAAGTACTGCTAGTTGTGATCTTTTGTGTATCTTAATATAATGCCTCTAAAGTTCAAGTTTCTTTGGTCTGCTACCTTCTTAATCTTTAGAATCTTGCAGCATTTAAAATTATTGAAGTTTTCAGTCCTATATTCCTGCAAATGAAATTCATCTTGTCTTCATGGAAGAAACTAATTTTGTTTGTTTTCTTCTTTGCTCAATTCATTCTAATGAAAAAAATAGAAAATACTTAAATGACCATGTTCATGGTAGTAAAATTTTAGGCTTAGCACTCAAAGTCTAATTCGTGAAAGAAAATAGTGATAATCTGGAGTTTATTCAAATTAAAACTTCTATTTAAAAGGATAAGACTTCCAAGAGATGGAAAAGATTATCATGAGAAACAGAAAATACTTACAAAAGAATGTCTGATAAATTCAATGTATAAAGAATGTATAATGCTCAACAATAATAAACCATATAGCAAAAGTCACTTTGCCAGAGGCATATAGATGGTGAATGAGCATATGGCTCTCCATAAACTACGATGGATGCAATGCTAAATTAAGAAATAAGGTTACACCTACTAGTAGAAATGAAATCCAGACCATACCCTGACACCTTAGAATGCCAGTGAGAATAGAGAACAGTACTGCTCATTCAGTGCAGTAGGAATTCAGACTAGCGCAAGCGTTGAGAAGCGCACAGAGCAAAGCTACTCCTCTCTGACTGAGCAAGTGAACACATTCATATTTGCCAAAGAATCTAGAGAATTGTACTGGCTGGTTTTGTGTGTCAACTTGACACAGGCTGGAGTTATCACAGAGAAAGGAGCTTCAATTGGGAAAATGCCTCCATGTGATCCAGCTGTGAGGCATTTTCTCAATTAGTGATCAAGGGGGGAAGGCCCCTTGTAGGTGGTGCCATCTCTGGGCTGGTAGTCTTGGGTTCTATAAGAGAGCACACTGAGCAAGCCAGAGTAAGCAAGCCAGTAAGTAACATCCCTCCATGGCCTCTGCATCAGCTCCTGCTTCCTGACCTGCTTGAGTTCCAGTCCTGACTTCCTTAAGTGATCAATAGCAATGTGGAAAGTGTAAGCTGAATAATCCCTTTTCTCCCCAACTTGTTTTTTGGTCATGATGTCTGTGCAGGAATCGAAACCCTAACTAAGACAAGAGTGTATGCTTGCACAAACTTGCATGTTGATGGCATGGAACTGCCTTATTTCTTTATTTGTATGCCAAATTAGGAAGCCTTCAGTAGTTGAATAGACTTTTGGACTTAGTCTCTCCAGGCAATGTTTATTATTCAATAAAAAGCAGAGAGTTGTTAAACCAGGAAGACATGGATGAAATGTACATTAAGAAAATAAAGCCAATTGAAAAGGTTATGTATAATAAAATTCCAAATATGTTGTACTAGGAAATCTAAATCTTGGAGCCAACACAAAAATTGGTAGTTGCTGGGGACAGAATGAGGAGGCAGAGGGGAAAAAAAAGACATTTTAGGGCAATTAAGTTACAACATAAGATATTATGCCAATGGATATGTGTCATTTTGTTTGTCAAAAGCTGTGAGATGTACAAGAGGGACATGCTCTGCAAATGGGTGATGATGAAAGTTCAATGTAGATACTTTACCTGTAACAGAAGTTTCCCTTTCATGGGAGTCATAGAGAGTGGGATAAGCTAGTGTGTGTGGAAGTAGAAGAGGGTCTACCAGAAATCTCTGCACCTTCTACCTAATTCTACTGTGAGTCTAGACTTCACTTAAAAAATAGTCTATTTTTAAAAATTCCCAGGCAGTCAGGCTTGAGAGAGCAGCTGATAGAAAGGATGTCTTCAGGTTTACATGCACCACCTCCAATCTTCATCCTAAACTTGAAGTGCCATCTCATTCATGAATGAGAAACATCAAAAGTTAAAGGTTTTGCCTCGAATCACACACTCAGAAAAGTGAGATTTAAACTAAACTCTGTCCTATTATACAACCCACGCTCCTCCTATACTGCTACAGGCAGAGAAGAACTCCCACTGTGACAAAGAAACACTTCTTACACTCAAAGGAACCCACGGGAACATTTTTACTTAAAAACAAACAAACAGACAAACAAAACACCTTGCTCCCATTATTTGGCTGGGAGTGGGTAGAAAATATCTAAACAATTTTCAGAGCATGATAACTGTGTGTCATACTTCAACAGCATAAAAATGACTGAGCAAAACCTTGCCAAACTTTCAGAAGTGGGGTGAGGGGTGGGGAATCAACTTTGGACTCTGAACAAGCCTGATAAATTCCAGCCCAAAGGGTGAGTTGAAAATGCTAAAGGTTCCCCAGTCGCTGACTTCTAATAAAAATGAGTCTGCAATGGTAACTATTGCAAAGCTGAGGCTGTTCTACAAGCAGGCTAGTCTCAAAGGTCAGATTGGCCAGAAGAAAAATTAAAAGCTCCCTCAGCCTTTGGCTTCTATCTGTCCCACTGTTAAGTGGGCCTGCCTAGGAAGACAATTCTCTACCTTGCTTTCATATTTCAAGAGAAAACAGCAGTGGGCCTAATGGGACCTGTTTGTGGAAAAGAATATTGAGTGTCATAACATTTTAGAAAGTACAGCAGTTTCTTTTTACTGAGTTAGCAACCCAGGATACCACAGTTTTCGGAGGATGTTTAAAGTCTTTGAAACAAGACACCTCTTGTCTTGAGTACCTTTGTACTCACATCTAGACAGCACAGGGTTGGGGGATGGAAACACAGTGCATTTCTTTCTGCATGTGAAATTAGTTGGCAACATTTAGTGTACATAGTGAAATGAGCAAGGAACATTCTCAATGGGATCTCAACCAATCACTTCAACCAATTCCCTAAAAAAAAAGCTGATCAGACTCATTAGGGAATCAGTAATTTTCAGTAGAGACCTCATGTTCAGATTAACTCATTTACATCACAGAAAATAAGCTAACATGAACACACATAAATGTTTTGGTTTCCCTCACTTCCATCTCCTCATTCAGATATCTCATCCATGCATTGCGCTCTATGCTCCCACTAACTAAAGAAGAGAGAGAAAAGATTGGTTTGGGAGCAGGTAGATGGATTAGTAAAAGGTAATTGCCAAAAGGAAATTTATTCGTCTGACTATAAGGGGATAACTTTGCTGTCTCCCCACTGGTTGCCGCGGAAAGAGCTGGAGATTATATTTAACATAAGAATGTCCCATATTTGATAGCATTCAAGGTCTGGGAGAGGTTTCTTTTCTTGTTCCAAAAGATGCTAGCTATTTCAAACAGCAAATGAAATTGGACATCAGGAAATAACATGTTCTTCTGTGTGACCAATTCAAAGGAATGGTATCTGTTCCTTGAGCCTCTTGACTTACATTCAATTTTCTTAGAAAAGGACACAGCTAGAAGCCGAGCTTGTGCTATGTGCATGTAAAACTGCATGCTCATGTGGCAGGGCAGAGTGACTCATCAGAAGAAAGAGAAAGAAAATAAACTATTATTAAAAATGTTTCTAGCTATGTAGAAATATACAAAAGATATAGCTGAGGCAAGGAATCTTCTATGAAGTTTATGTAATTAAAAAAAACTTGTGTTTTGTTAGAAATGTAGTATTTACAGAGAAAAATAAGGGAAATGGCTGAGAAAAAGGGAGGGAGAAGGAGGGAAGGAATTGGGGATTTATCAGGGTTGAACATGTTCAACTTTATATGACATACTTGAATGAAAATCTCTTTATGAAGCCCATCACTATGTATGATAACCATAGGCTAAAACGCAGGGAAAAAAATGTGTTAGTCAGAGTGGTTGTTGGATCAGGGACATTGACAATCTGTCCTAAATGAAGCCACAGCAATTTTTGGAAATCAAACTGTGAGCATGCTTCCCCATGTTTCCAGTCATAACAGGAAGAATTGCAGTAACAGGCAGGTACCTGTTAGGTCAGGGAGAAGAGAGGCAGTTGTAGAGTCCCAGTCCTTGACTAGTGAGGGCACTCCCTTCTTAGTTCTTAGAAGAATTCTATCAGAAAAGAAAGCTGTCGGGAGCCAGGAAGATGGCTCAGTTGATAAAGTGTTTCTATTCAAGCGTGAGGAACCAAGTTCAACTTCTGGAAACCTTCTAAGAATATTGGTGAGCATGGTAGCACATATGTATAATCCCAATGTCACAATGGAAGCAAGGTGTAGGGAGGAGTTAGAGGGTTGACTGTGGTGGGGATGGAGACTGCTGGATCCCTTGGACCTCCTGGCTAAGCAGCTCAGCTGGATTTGCTGATGAGCTCCAGGTAAAAATGAAATACCCTGTCTCAAAGTAAAGAAGTCAAAGAGAAGCTGAGGGAAATGCCCAAGGCTGAGCTCTTGAGTATACACACATGAAAAACATGCACGCATACCATGTAGCAACACATACACTTATGTGGCACACCTCACAAATACAATATACATACAAACAAAAGGAAGATAAAACTGCTGTTACCAAATAATCCAGCAATGCTTCCTCAAGAGGGCTCTCCATGCTTTCCCCAGCTCATTATCTAGGCCCCTACAAGGTGAGAGCCGCTCAGAGGCCACACCCTCAGTGACAAGACAAACAGGATCTCAAAGTGTCTATGGCCAATGTGGTGGTTGTGGAAACTGGTGAAAGTGAAGGGTTTCTGAATGTGCATTGAACAAACATTAACTCAAATGTGTCTTGAAACTGAGGTGAGTCTTCTGTGCCCCCTGCATATGCTGTGCAATTTCCCCAGAGCCCTGGGACTGAGCTCTTAGGATGTTGACATCATGCCTTTGTACTGGGTACCATCAGAACATGAGATTTTGCAGTGCCTCAAGCATCTAAGCCTAGATCTGAGACTATTGTTAACTATGAGCTGCTGCGGTTTTACTGCTCCTTCAAAGACTTTCTAGCTCTCACAGAAACATATTGGCTTAAATACAGAAAGGAAAAAACTCTTAATAATTTCCTACCATCAGTCCTCACCATACAAGTGTTCAATTGTGTAGCTTTCTTCTTCTTTTTTTTTTTTTCCAGCAGAAGGATGCTTGATGGTAAATCTTGCTATTTGTGTTGTTGTTTTGAGTTTTGTTAAAACATTTATTAAATAAATTTTTGGCTTGAGATGAGGACAGAATTTCCAATAATTTCTCAAATGGTCCTAAGCAGACTTCTGCCATTTGGTATCATTTTAAAATGCATTCTCAGTATTGACGATTATAAAATCAAAATACTGCTTACTTCTAAAAAAACAATGAAGATGGATATTGTGCCAATATCCAGCAAAGATCTTACTTTGTATGTTAAATAAACAAGCAAACCCATCTCATGGACACACAAATTTTGTTTTTTTTTTCCCTTTAGTAAATGATGAATCTAGGCATACTAAAGAATTAGTTTTGTTTTTGTTTTTGTTTTTATATAAATTGTTTTGAGCCTTTTCCCCAGTTGTTTGAAACCCATTTTGTATACCTACCAATGTAAAATCTTCTGGGGTGGAGGGGACAGGAAAGTTGCTAGAGATAAAAAGTTATATTCTCTAAATGATGAATGCCCAGTTTCTCCTGACTGACCCTAATGACAATGCCCTTACAATAAACAAAGACACTATAGTCAGCCTCATTTGATTCAGATATACCGCTCCATCATATACAGAGCTGGCTTCTGTAGTAACCACAGCCAACCTTCACCATGGAAACAGAGAGGAGGGAGGATCAGCAACCAAAAGGACAAAGGTAGGGTTTCCCAGGGATGCTTCCTTAGCACTCAAGGTAATGCTGTGCTGTGTTCTCTAGGAGAGGTCTCAGAAGCCCATGGGGACATTGCATGAGGGCAAGTGCAGAGGAATGAAGATTCTGATAGGTAGAGATGGCAAATGAAAGATCCCCACTAGAAAAGGGAGGATGTCTGTCCTTTTCCCAGGTGCAAAGACAGCCTTTGAAGGCTGCAGTATGGATGGAAAGGATTGTGAGGCATTTTTTATCTTAGCCCACAAACGACTAGATGTCATCAAAGACTTCTCAGCTTATCAAGCTGGACATTTTCCTGTCATTTTCTCTCTAATTAGAAGCAAAGCTGAACTCTCAAGCCTTAATTTTACTCTATGCCTCTGCTGATGACATGATTGGCAATTAGCAGGTATAAAAGGAGAGATGTCTTCCACACAGACTATTTAAACTATTCTTAGGGTTAATTTCTTCATCATATACCAAAAAAGGGGCTTCTTCATCCAGACCTAATGAAACTCAGCAAAGAAAGGTACTATGTTTCCAGGAACAGTTCCAGGGATTAAATATGCCAATTAAAATGCAGTACAGCTCAATCTGCCCCATTTCCAAAGATCAGCCACTCCAAGAAAGCAATGAGGCTAACAGTTCAAATTGGTAAGTGGAGCAAGACACGACACGGGGTTCCCAGGCGCGAAGCCCTCTCAACAGCACCAAGCAGCCAGGCACTTCTCACTTGGAGAGATGAAATGCCTTCTGATGGCTGTGTGTAACTCATAATAACATAATTTTATTCTTAGAAGCAATTTCCATTACTGGCCCTGTTTATTATCACATTATTTTCTCAATAGCAGCAATAAACACACTAAACTCTCCCTGTTTGCTCACATTTTTATTACTGCTCACAGTCGTCAGGAAGGGTAAGCTGTGAAGAATGTCCTCATTATACAGGCACCCCAGTGCTATTGGCACATCCAGGAGTACCTGGAGCCCCACAGGGCAGCCTAGGAGAGAACCAGGAGTCTGTAGACTGTCTCAAGGGCCTAAAAAGACATAATACCATACCAGGCTGTGATGTCCCAACCAATCATTGCCAAGATTTCCATCAAGTTGAATTTCTACTTGTAGTTTTTTGACCTAGTAGAAAACAATGTAGTAAATACTATAAATGAATGCTCAGCACAATGAAGGAAGGGTCTTTTAAAACTGTAGATCGCTGTCCTTCTAAGGATTAGTTTTTTTTAAAAGTAAGTAATTGGTTATAGTGGTTTTCAACCTGTGGTTAGAAATCTTGGTGCTCAAATCGCCCTGTCATGGGCATTACATATCAGATAACTTTCATATCAGAGATTTAAATTATAATTCATAACAGTATCAAAATTACAGTTTTGAAGTTACCAAAGAAAATAATTTGTTTGAGGGCCACCAAAATTTGAAGAGCTGTATTAAAAGACCACAGCATTCAGAAGGTTGAGGAACTATATTAGTGGGTCTCAGCATTAGGAAGGTTGGGTTATAGAAAATATTTTAGAAGCAAGAGGCTTGGGTCACATGGCTATGTGCCAAAATATTTGGGAAGCACAGCTTATCACACAAGCCTTTGAAGAGCATGTCAAATTCATGGAATAAAAAGATCAGTAGGTTTTAACATTGAAAAGAGTTGTGTTTGAGTCCTGGCTACCCCATGCTTAGCTGGGCAATTTTAGTCACTTCCACCTTTGTCCTGCCTTTTGAAGGCAAGGATCAATCAGCTGCTTCAGTAGGTACAGTAGAAGAAACAACAGAGAGCAAATCAGATTGCAGCAGCGCCTCAGCTCTGCAGAAGGAGTCCCATACTGTTAGGGACGGCTCAGTCATCTCTGCATGCATGAATCTTCTCTGTCTAACATGTGGGTGATGATGCAACCCCAGCATTCCTGTGAAGATTAATAAGATTAAAGATAATGTGAATGTGCTTTGTGAATGGAAAGTGCCTTAGATGTAAAAGCTTGCTAGCTCCACGTTATCTTCTCTACTGAATGAAAAGGTCTTCACTATCCATCCTCAAGAGCTGACAGATGGCTTAGACCATAGCCTGTGTGTAGCATGGTGTCTCCCTCAGGGAAAAAATCCAACATGTGACAGGATCTCAGATAGAAACCTATACTGGGAATATGTCTCCTGAAAGTCTTTTCTCTTGGGAACTTCAAGATGTTTAGCTATTCCTCTAGGTACTGACTAGTGGAAAGAGAACAGATAAGAGGAATTTGGCAGAAGAAAACCCAAAGCACTATCTAAACAAGTGTCTTAATTATTATTTAGCCTCTCTACTGACTCCTGTCTTCTAAACGTGTTCTACTCTGTTTCAATTGACCTGTAGGGTGGCCAGTATGAAGCCTTGCAGAATATAAGATCCATCTATGTAAAGACTACTGAATAATGACCATGGAGTCTAGGTTCTACAAGAAGAAACCGTGACAGTCAGTCTGATGTGACATCTAGAGGAATGTCTTTTATGACAATACTCTATTGTGGCTGTGACAACATACTCAGCTTAGTATCTGTGTCTGGGAAGCAGAAAAACATGCCCCTCTCCACAGTTTGATGTGTTATCTCCTAAGGACATTGCCTTAAAAGACGGTTACCATAACTTCAGCATGTTTAGGAAGGTCTCTGTGGAGAATGAAGCTTAGAGTTTTTTAAGCCCCTCAGGCCCACTATCCTAACTACTCTCATGCTTCAAAGGAAGATGAAACAGATAATAGATAATGTCCCTTTGAGTAACATTAGATGTCTCTAAGCCTGCCTGTCAACTGCAAAGTGGAGCAACCCAACTGAGTCCCTTCCTGACCAGCCCCTTTTACTGATCTGTTGCATTGGACAAAACTATAAACTGCAAAAGAAAAACAATTTTAAAAGGCTTACTGTGTACCATCAGATAGCTGTGAAGCTTAGAGCAGAAATGCTGGCAAGCTCAAGCCCACACATTGCTAGCTGATGCTAAAGCACTGCTTAAGGGACAAAGCAAGTTAATCAAAACCAAAAACCAAAAACCAAAACCAAAACAAACAAACAAACAAACAAACAAAACAAAAAAAAAAAACAAGTAAGATAATGGAAATACCAAGTCTGTATAAGAAGGTCCCCATACATCCAGTTGCCCAGTTCTGAGTGCATTCATCTAAGCTTCATGCAATTTCAGAACTATAGGACAGTGCTTATTATCTAACACAGTCTAATGTAGTATATTTATAGTCCATCTAAAGATCCCTGAATATTCTACTAATATAAATTCATATTAACTATAATACAGAGGTGGAAATTATTTTTGCTCTTGTTCTTGCTCTTGACTTCCTGTTCCCTTTTTGTCCCCTTGCCCCTTCCTCCCTCTCTCCTCATCCCCCCCCCAACATGCTCATGGCTGGCCTCTATTCCTCTACTTTTCTTTTCTCTCTCTCTCTCTCTCTCTCTCTCTCTCTCTCTCTCTCTCTCTCTCCCTCCTCTCTTTCTCCCTTTCTCTGCCTCTCAACTAGCCCCTCAACTCCCCTCCCCATGACCTGAATAATCTCTATTCTATACTAAAACAAACAAACAAAAAGAAATTATTTTCATTGAAATAAAAAGAAGTTCAGTGGCTGGAGTTCTTGATACTTGAGTATGAAGGTTGTAGTACAAATCCTCGAACTCATGAAGAATTTGTGTGTACTTGTAATTCCAGTGATCCAAAGGTATGAGAGGACGCAGACAGGAGAATCTCCAGAAGTCTCCCAGCCTACTAACCTGACATCCAGGGCAGTGAACAAGAGATCCTGTCTTAAACATTATGGAAGGTGAGGTCTGATACTTGAAGGTATATCCTCTGGCCTCTATACTCAGTATTGCACATGGATGTCAAAACACATACAAACATACATGCACACCTGCAGAAAAAGGATAGAGGGAGGAGGGAGAGGGAGGGGGAGAAACTATCTCTATTAACTAATTCTACCTATATGTCAACTATTGCTGGTAAATTCACAAGAGCTAAAGATTCAGTGGTCAGTAACCATGACTGGATGAAATAAAATCATCCAGAAAAGACCTATACTGCAACTATCAAAACAGAAGGGCACCTTAAGTTCCATATGCAAGACTAAGAGAAGCTGGTAGCATTGGGGTAACATATCCCACCTGATCCCCAAGTCAATGGTCACTTCATGTCAGCAAGCCAAGATGATAATCATGTTTTGGATGTTTGCCATATTCATTATGTACCCAGAACTGGAGGAGGAAGAGGATATAGTCATTGTCTTCAAAGGCCTCACAGTGTAAGTAGGAAGAGAAGAAATAACTAATAGAAAGGTAAAAATTCGGGTCGCCATCTTGGTCCGGGACCCGCCGAACTTAGGAAATTAGTCTGAACAGGTGAGAGGGTGCGCCAGAGAACCTGACAGCTTCTGGAACAGGCAGAAGCACAGAGGGGCTGAGGCAGCACCCTGTGTGGGCCGGGGACAGCCGGCCACCTTCCGGACCGGAGGACAGGTGCCCGCCCGGCTGGGGAGGCAACCTAAGCCACAGCAGCAGCGGTCGCCATCTTGGTCCGGGACCCGCCGAACTTAGGAAATTAGTCTGAACAGGTGAGAGGGTGCGCCAGAGAACCTGACAGCTTCTGGAACAGGCAGAAGCACAGAGGCGCTGAGGCAGCACCCTGTGTGGGCCGGGGACAGCCGGCCACCTTCCGGACCAGAGGACAGGTGCCCACCCGGCTGGGGAGGCGGCCTAAGCCACAGCAGCAGCGGTCGCCATCTTGGTCCGGGACCCGCCGAACTTAGGAAATTAGTCTGAACAGGTGAGAGGGTGCGCCAGAGAACCTGACAGCTTCTGGAACAGGCAGAAGCACAGAGGGGCTGAGGCAGCACCCTGTGTGGGCCGGGGACAGCCGGCCACCTTCCGGACCGGAGGACAGGTGCCCGCCCGGCTGGGGAGGCGACCTAAGCCACAGCAGCAGCGGTCGCCATCTTGGTCCGGGACCCGCCGAACTTAGGAAATTAGTCTGAACAGGTGAGAGGGTGCGCCAGAGAACCTGACAGCTTCTGGAACAGGCGGAAGCACAGAGGCGCTGAGGCAGCACCCTTTGTGGGCCGGGGACAGCCAGCCACCGTCCGGACCGGAGGACAGGTGCCCGCCCGGCTGGGGAGGCGGCCTAAGCCACAGCAGCAGCGGTCACCATCTTGGTCCGAGACCCGCCGAACTTAGGAAATTAGTCTGAACAGGTGAGAGGGTGCGCCAGAGAACCTGACAGCTTCTGGAACAGGCAGAAGCACAGAGGCGCTGAGGCAGCACCCTTTGTGGGCCGGGGACAGCCGGCCACCTTCCGGACCGGAGGACAGGTGCCCACCCGGCTGGGGAGGCGGCCTAAGCCACAGCAGCAGCGGTCGCCATCTTGGTCCCGAGACTCCAAGGAACTTAGGAATTTAGTCTGCTTAGGTGAGAGTCTGTACCACCTGGGAACTGCCAAAGCAACACAGTGTCTGAGAAAGGTCCTGTTTTGGGCCATCTTCTTCGGCCAGGAGGAGGTCCAAATACAAGATATCTGCGCACCTTCCCTGTAAGAGAGCTTGCCAGCAGAGAGTGCTCTGAGCACTGAAACTCAGAGGAGAGAATCTGTCTCCCAGGTCTGCTGATAGACGGTAACAGAATCACCAGAAGAACAATCTCTAAACAGAGTCAACTATAACTACTAACTCCAGAGATTACCAGATGGCGAAAGGTAAACGGAGGAATCTTACTAACAGGAACCAAGACCACTCACCATCACCAGAACCCAGCACACCCACTTCGCCCAGTCCAGGGGACCCCAACACACCTGAGAACCTAGACCTAGATTTAAAAGCATATCTCATGATGATGGTAGAGGACATCAAGAAGGACTTTAATAAATCACTTAAAGAAATACAGGAGAACACTGCTAAAGAGTTACAAGTCCTTAAAGAAAAACAGGAAAACACAATCAAACAGGTAGAAGTCCTTACAGAAAAAGAGGAAAAAACATACAAACAGGTGATGGAAATGAACAAAACCATACTAGACCTAAAAAGGGAAGTAGACACAATAAAGAAAACTCAAAGCGAGGCAACACTAGAGATAGAAACCCTAGGAAAGAAATCTGGAACCATAGATTTGAGCATCAGCAACAGAATACAAGAGATGGAAGAGAGAATCTCAGGTGCAGAAGATTCCATAGAGAACATCGGCACAACAATCAAAGAAAATGGAAAATGCAAAAAGATCCTAACTCAAAATATCCAGGAAATCCAGGACACAATAAGAAGACCAAACGTACGGATAATAGGAGTGGATGAGAATGAAGATTTTCAACTCAAAGGTCCAGCAAACATCTTCAACAAAATTATTGAAGAAAACTTCCCAAATCTAAAGAATGAGATGCATATGAACATACAAGAAGCCTACAGAACTCCAAATAGACTGGACCAGAAAAGAAATTCCTCCCGACACATAATAATCAGAACATCAAATGCACTAAATAAAGATAGAATACTAAAAGCAGTAAGGGAAAAAGGTCAAGTAACATATAAAGGCAAGCCTATCAGAATTACACCAGATTTTTCACCAGAGACTATGAAAGCCAGAAGAGCCTGGACAGATGTTATACAGACACTAAGAGAACACAAACTGCAGCCCAGGCTACTATACCCAGCCAAACTCTCAATTATCATAGAGGGAGAAACCAAAGTATTCCACGACAAAACCAAATTCACGCATTATCTCTCCACGAATCCAGCCCTTCAAAAGATAATAACAGAAAAAAACCAATACAAGAACGGGAACAACGCCCTAGAAAAAACAAGAAGGTAATCCCTCAACAAACCTAAAAGAAGACAGCCACAAGAACAGAATGCCACCTTTAACAACTAAAATAACAGGAAGCAACAATTACTTTTCCTTAATATCTCTTAACATCAATGGTCTCAACTCGCCAATAAAAAGACATAGACTAACAAACTGGCTACACAAACAAGACCCAACATTTTGCTGCTTAAAGGAAACTCATCTCAGAGAAAAAGATAGACACTACCTCAGAATGAAAGGCTGGAAAACAATTTTCCAAGCAAATGGTATGAAGAAACAAGCAGGAGTAGCCATCCTAATATCTGATAAGATTGACTTCCAACCCAAAGTCATCAAGAAAGACAAGAAGGGACACTTCATTCTCATCAAAGGTAAAATCCTCCAAGAGGAACTCTCAATTCTGAATATCTATGCTCCAAATACAAGAGCAGCCACATTCACTAAAGAAACTTTAGTAAAGCTCAAAGCACACATTGCGCCTCACACAATAATAGTGGGAGACTTCAACACACCACTTTCACCAATGGACAGATCATGGAAACAGAAACTAAACAGGGACACACTGAAACTAACAGAAGTGATGAAACAAATGGATCTGACAGATATCTACAGAACATTTTGTCCTAAAACAAAAGGATATACCTTCTTCTCAGCACCTCATGGTACCTTCTCCAAAATTGACCACATAATAGGTCACAAATCAGGCCTCAACAGATTCAAAAATATTGAAATTGTCCCATGTATCCTATCAGATCACCATGCACTAAGGCTGATCTTCAATAACAAAATAAATAACAGAAAGCCAACATTCACATGGAAACTGAACAACACTCTTCTCAATGATACCTTGGTCAAGGAAGGAATAAAGAAAGAAATTAAAGACTTTTTAGAGTTTAATGAAAATGAAGCCACAACGTACCCAAACCTTTGGGACACAATGAAAGCATTTCTAAGAGGGAAACTCATAGCTATGAGTGCCTTCAAGAAAAAACGGGAGAGAGCACATACTAGCAGCTTGACAACACATCTAAAAGCTCTAGAAAAAAAGGAAGCAAATTCACCCAAGAGGAGTAGACGGCAGGAAATAATCAAACTCAGGGGTGAAATCAACCAAGTGGAAACAAGAAGAACTATTCAAAGAATTAACCAAACGAGGAGTTGGTTCTTTGAGAAAATCAACAAGATAGATAAACCCTTAGCTAGACTCACTAAAGGGCACAGGGACAAAATCCTAATTAACAAAATCAGAAATGAAAAGGGAGACATAACAACAGATCCTGAAGAAATCCAAAACACCATCAGATCCTTCTACAAAAGGCTATACTCAACAAAACTGGAAAACCTGGACGAAATGGACAAATTTCTGGACAGATACCAGGTACCAAAGTTGAATCAGGATCAAGTTGACCTTCTAAACAGTCCCATATCCCCTAAAGAAATAGAAGCAGTTATTAATAGTCTCCCAGCCAAAAAAAGCCCAGGACCAGACGGGTTTAGTGCAGAGTTCTATCAGACCTTCAAAGAAGATCTAACTCCAGTTCTGCACAAACTTTTTCACAAGATAGAAGTAGAAGGTATTCTACCCAACTCATTTTATGAAGCCACTATTACTCTGATACCTAAACCACAGAAAGATCCAACAAAGATAGAGAACTTCAGACCAATTTCTCTTATGAACATCGATGCAAAAATTCTTAATAAAATTCTCGCTAACCGAATCCAAGAACACATTAAAGCAATCATCCATCCTGACCAAGTAGGTTTTATTCCAGAGATGCAGGGATGGTTTAATATACGAAAATCCATCAATGTAATCCATTATATAAACAAACTCAAAGACAAAAACCACATGATCATCTCGTTAGATGCAGAAAAAGCATTTGACAAGATCCAACACCCATTCATGATAAAAGTTCTGGAAAGATCAGGAATTCAAGGCCAATACCTAAACATGATAAAAGCAATCTACAGCAAACCAGTAGCCAACATCAAAGTAAATGGAGAGAAGCTGGAAGCAATCCCACTAAAATCAGGGACTAGACAAGGCTGCCCACTTTCTCCCTACCTTTTCAACATAGTACTTGAAGTATTAGCCAGAGCAATTCGACAACAAAAGGAGATCAAGGGGATACAAATTGGAAAGGAGGAAGTCAAAATATCACTTTTTGCAGATGATATGATAGTATATATAAGTGACCCTAAAAATTCCAACAGAGAACTCCTAAACCTGATAAACAGCTTCGGTGAAGTAGCTGGATATAAAATTAACTCAAACAAGTCAGTGGCCTTTCTCTACACAAAGAATAAACAGGCTGAGAAAGAAATTAGGGAAACAACACCCTTCTCAATAGCCACAAATAATATAAAATATCTCGGCGTGACTCTAACGAAGGAAGTGAAAGATCTGTATGATAAAAACTTCAAGTCCCTGAAGAAAGAAATTAAAGAAGATCTCAGAAGATGGAAAGATCTCCCATGCTCATGGATTGGCAGGACCAACATTGTAAAAATGGCTATCTTGCCAAAAGCAATCTACAGATTCAATGCAATCCCCATTAAAATTCCAACTCAATTCTTCAACGAATTAGAAGGAGCAATTTGCAAATTCATCTGGAATAACAAAAAACCGAGGATAGCAAAAACTCTTCTCAAGGATAAAAGAACCTCTGGTGGAATCACCATGCCTGACCTAAAGCTTTACTACAGAGCAATTGTGATAAAAACTGCATGGTACTGGTATAGAGACAGACAAGTGGACCAATGGAATAGAATTGAAGACCCAGAAATGAACCCACACACCTATGGTCACTTGATCTTCGACAAGGGAGCCAAAACCATCCAGTGGAAGAAAGACAGCATTTTCAACAATTGGTGCTGGCACAACTGGTTGTTATCATGTAGAAGAATGCGAATCGATCCATACTTATCTCCTTGTACTAAGGTCAAATCTAAGTGGATCAAGGAACTTCACATAAAACCAGAGACACTGAAACTTATAGAGGAGAAAGTGGGGAAAAGCCTTGAAGATATGGGCACAGGGGAAAAATTCCTGAACAGAACAGCAATGGCTTGTGCTGTAAGATCGAGAATTGACAAATGGGACCTAATGAAACTCCAAAGTTTCTGCAAGGCAAAAGACACTGTCTATAAGACAAAAAGACCACCAACAGACTGGGAAAGGATCTTTACCTATCCTAAATCAGATAGGGGACTAATATCCAACATATATAAAGAACTCAAGAAGGTGGACCTCAGAAAATCAAATAACCCCCTTAAAAAATGGGGCTCAGAACTGAACAAAGAATTCTCACCTGAGGAATACCGAATGGCAGAGAAGCACCTGAAAAAATGTTCAACATCCTTAATCATCAGGGAAATGCAAATCAAAACAACCCTGAGATTCCACCTCACACCAGTGAGAATGGCTAAGATCAAAAATTCAGGTGACAGCAGATGCTGGCGAGGATGTGGAGAAAGAGGAACACTCCTCCATTGTTGGTGGGATTGCAGGCTTGTACAACCACTCTGGAAATCAGTCTGGCGGTTCCTCAGAAAATTGGACATAGTACTACCGGAGGATCCAGCAATACCTCTCCTGGGCATATATCCAGAAGATGCCCCAACTGGTAAGAAGGACACATGCTCCACTATGTTCATAGCAGCCTTATTTATAATAGCCAGAAACTGGAAAGAACCCAGATGCCCCTCAACAGAGGAATGGATACAGAAAATGTGGTACATCTACACAATGGAGTACTACTCAGCTATTAAAAAGAATGAATTTATGAAATTCCTAGCCAAATGGATGGACCTGGAGAGCATCATCCTGAGTGAGGTAACACAATCACAAAGGAACTCACACAATATGTACTCACTGATAAGTGGATACTAGCCCAAAACCTAGGATACCCACGATATAAGATACAATTTCCTAAACACATGAAACTCAAGAAAAATGAAGACTGAAGTGTGGACACTATGCCCCTCCTTAGAAGTGGGAACAAAACACCCATGGAAGGAGTTACAGAAACAAAGTATGGAGCTGAGATGAAAGGATGGACCATGTAGAGACTGCCATATCCAGGGATCCACCCCATAATCAGCTTCCAAATGCTGACACCATTGCATACACTAGCAAGATTTTACTGAAAGGACCCAGATGTAGCTGTCTCTTGTGAGACTATGCCGGGGCCTAGCAAACACAGAAGTGGATGCTCACAGTCAGCTAATGGATGGATCACAGGGCTCCCAATGGAGGAGCTAGAGAAAGTACCCAAGGAGCTAAAGGGATCTTCAACCCTATAGGTGGAACAACATTATGAACTAACCAGTACCCCTGAGCTCTTGACTCTAGCTGCATATGTATCAAAAGATGGCCTAGTCGGCCATCACTGGAAAGAGAGGCCCATTGGACATGCAGACTTTGTGTGCCCCGGTACAGGGGAACGCCAGGGCCAAAGGGGGGGAGTGGGTGGGTAGGGGAGTGGGGGTGGGTGGGTAAGGGGGACTTTTGGTATAGCATTGGAAATGTAAATGAGCTAAATACCTAATAAAAAATGGAAAAAAAAAAAAGAAAGGTAAAAATTCATTGTGCATCAAGCAACTTGTAAGAGCATAAAGAAGTATGCCTACAGTGTGCAATGGTAGAGGCAAGCCTGATTTGGGGGTTGATTGCAAAGGTAAAGAAGCCAGGACCAGGCAGAAACAATTGAGAGACTTTTAGGATGCAACAAGAGAACAGGTATCTCCAAAGAACAGGATCATGAAGCAAGATGGCTGAAGAACAAGCAAGACTGGACCAAGACAAGGCTTAAAGAGATCTTACTGGAGCACTCAGGTTGCGTGGGGAGCTACTGAAGACCTTTCAACCAGTAAGTAACTTGCTATTATATATTCTGTTCCATCCTGTCCCGTTCCGTCCCGTCCGGTCCCGTCCCCTGTCCCGTCCCGTCCCGTCCCGTCCTGTCCTGTCCTGTTGTGTTCTGTTCTAGAATCACATATGAGAGAGGCACCTCAGGGTGCCTCTCGAACTTCACAGTGGACATGCAAGGGTGTCCTTATAGACTCTGACACAACAGGCTGGCAAGATCTGAGATGCTGCATTTTGGATACTATCTCTAATGCTGCTTTCAGTAGATTCTACTTTGAACATCAAAGTGTTCATTCTACTCTAATGGATTTCTCTTCTTTCTTCCTTCTACCATCACCCAGAATTCTTACTCCCAAATTGCCAATGACTGAGCTCAACACAGAGCCAAGGAAACCCAAATTTAGGATAGACCATGACCATTTAAAACATTCTGTAGTAGTCTCAGTGTACAATCAGAGCTGAAATCCTAATACCAGTTGAACTTCTCATTGTAGAAGACAGTTACAAAGAGTACGAGAGAAAGTAAATAACTATATAGGCCCATCATCATCATATTGAAGAGTCTAAAAGAAAATCATGTCTCCCTGTATTTTGCCTTCTTACTATATCACATAGGGAGGCAAGCCCTCCCCTTCCCAAAGGATCAAAAAGCACCAGAAAGCACAAATCTTACAATGAATGTTTTGTAGCAATGGCTTTTGCTCCCCCCTATAAGGTTGTTTTTGCATACTGTCCTTTAATATTCATGATTAAGGAGCAAAGAGGAGTTCCTATAAACTCTTCTTCCCACCACCCCCATAGACAGCCACATAATACCCTTATACAATATGTAGGAATTATCATATGGAAAACTGGTAATGTGTCATCAGAGGTTTATCTAGCAGTAAATTTAACTCCACACTGCAAGTTTGTTTCAGAAATGTAAATAAGGCCGGGCAGTGGTGATGCACACTTTTAATCCCAGCACTTGGGAGGCAGAGGCAGGAGGATTTCTGAGTTCCAGGACAGCCAGGGCTATATAGAGAAACCCTGTCTCGAAAAAAACAAAACCAAAAGCAAACAAACAACAACAACAAAAACCCAACAAACACAAAAAAACAGAAATGTAAATAAGTTGGCATTTGAAATGGTTGATAACTGGGGTATTCATTTATGAAGGGTATGTCCATTTGATTGGTTTTGGCCCAGAAATAGCTCTGGACATAAACCTAGAAGGGATCACTTGTGGTTAGGCATCACTTTGTGGCCTTCAGCAGATAGCCAGTGTTAGACATCACTTTCTCATCAGCAAAATGTAGCAATGCAATTATTTGTTTCATATTGTACAACTTAGAGCTATGATTGTATGTAAAATAGATTATAGGTGAGCAGCAACAACTTTTAAAGTAACTAATTTCAAATTGCAATGAATTACAATGAAATAATTTTAAAATGAGCACAAAATTCAGTGTTTCTGGTTTTATATGGAAGTCCTTGATCCACTTGTACTTGAGCTTTGTACAAGGAGATAAATATGGATCAATTTGGATTCTTCTACACTGAGTCTGCCAGTTAAACTACTGCCATTTGTTAAAGATGCCTTCCTTTTTACACTGGATGGTTTGGCTTCTTTGTCAAAGATCAAGTGACCATAGATGTGTGGGTTTATTTCTGGGTCTTCAATTCTATTCCATTGATCTACCTGTCTGTCTCTGTACCCATACCATGCAATTTTTATCACTATTGTTCTGTAGTACAGGTTGAGGTCAGGGATGGTGAAACTCCCAGAAGTTCTTTTATTGTTGAGAATTGTTTTTGCTATCCTGGGTTTTTTGTTATTCCAGATGAAGTTGAGAATTCCTCTTTCTATCTCTGTGAAGAATTGAGTTGAAATTTTGATGAGGATTGCATTGAATTTATAGACTGTTTTTTTTTTTTTTTTTTTTTTGTAAGATGGCTATTTTAACTGTTGATTCTACTGATCATGGACTGTGGAAGATCTTCCTATCTTCTGAGGTCTTCTTCAATATCTTTCTTCATAGACTTGACTGAGAAAAATGAAGATACTTATAGCCAACCATTGGATTGCATTTGGAGACTAATATGGAAGACTTAGAAGAAAAAATGAAGGAGGTAAGGGGATTGCAACCCTATAGGGAGAACAACAGTGACAAGTAACCCTGACCTTTCAGAGTTCCTAGAGACTAAGCCAAAACCAAGGAGCTGGTTAGTGGCCCTGGGCACATATGCAGCAGAGGATTGCCTTGTCGGCCTCAGTGAGAGAGGATGTTCTTATTCCTGTGGAAACTTGATGCTCCAAGGAAAGGGATGCTGGTGGGGGTGAGGTAGGGATGGATGGGTGGGTGGGGGAAGTACCTTCTCAGAGGTGGGGAGGAAGGGGTGAAGAACTCAGGGAAGGGAGACTGGGAAGTGGGGCAACTTTTGGAATATAAATAAATAAAATAATTTAATGAGAGAAAAAATGAGCAAAAGAAAAAGTAAGAACTTCAGCTAGGGCAGAAAAGTATTCCTTGATGCTTTTCTAATATCAAATTCCACTCAAACCTAAGGACGCAGTGGTTCAGAGTAAAGAAGTACAAGTCCCAGAATCTCTGTGCAACTAAGATTCTCTATCTGACACAGGTCTGGTCAATGAAGGGTGAGCTCCAGCTACAGATTTTTTAAGGTTTTATTTTCTTAACTTGTATGCTATTCTTTTCTTACTTATCTATATAACTTTTCATTGCTAGATTTTTCTTGAGTAGAAGACATTTATAGAATTCCAGTCCTTTATATCTTCACTCACTTTCGAAGCATTATTTCCTAATGAAAATAAACTCAGTAAACACTTCTATTGCTGTTACCAAGGTGGCTATAGCCTTGTCTTTGAGAATACCCATCAAAAGAGAGGTCAAACACTTCATCAAAAATCCTTAGCTCTGGAATTCACTCAATGACAATTTTCACTAAAAACTGTTTTCCCAACCAATCATAAATTTTATAGCTGCTGTATTGTTTTTGATGAGGAGACATACTAAGCATAATTTTGGCTTGCAATTTCTTGTTTTTCTGAAATTTCACCCATCAGGCAGGTCTTAAAAGTTAAATATTTTATAAATGAAACAATGGGGTCTCTTCCTCCTTCTATTTTTTCATTCTGGTTACTGCCACGTATGCATCATTGATTGATTGACCAATTGAATGATTTGTTTTTTCATGATTGACAGAGAATGGGTACTATCAGAGAGTGTACCAAGATTGGAGACGTTTTGCTTATTTATATGCACATGCCACATATCTAACCAATCAGTGTTTACACACACATTGCACATAGGCATGAAGCTCCACACCTACCCAGAGCTGGCTTGTCACAGAGGCTGACAAGGATATATTCTGACACTATAGGCTACGTATGAAGAATTGGCTATTAAAGTAACTAAAATCGTGTTGATTTCTTAGTGATGCATAAATCACCAATAAGCATGATGTCACATAAAATAATGATAAATACATAACATGTTAATCAGTCATGACATCTAAATGAGTGAACTGGGAACATGCCAATGCTGTGCTCCAAATCCTGAACACTTTGCATACCATATATAAATAAAGAGCAGCCAATACAAATAAAGAAAACCCTACAAAGACCCATGTTTGAATGAGAGATCCACTGTGATTGGTACGTGAAGTCACCTGTGTCAAGCCATAAAACCAAAGTGTACACACATACCTATTTTCTCCTCTACTCAAGAAAGCCAATCTTTTATGCTGAAGGAAATAGGGAAGTAGAAGATTGGATTTAAAAGTGACTGGAAGAAAGAGGCTTACCTCTTCAGGAACAACAATTTGTATCCATCCTATTTATCCTGTACATGACAGTGAAGTTCAAAATTCATAAAAATATATGAAAAATAGAAGAGCAGCAAAACTGTCCAAATTGAAAGTGAATCTCCCAATGTTCTAAAACAAAATCCATTACCCTTTAAAACAATTTTTACCCTCTACCTTCCAGCTATACCATTATGTAAATGTTAGGAGGGAAGACTGTAAGTCGTCCATCATTCTCTACATGTCCTCTGGCACTTGTACAGCATGGAGGTCCCTTGCTTTCAGTATTAGTCCTTCATGGTGCTCAGGGCTCTACATTTTTTAAATCTAAATTTGCCACACCCTATTCAATTTGCCACACCCTTTAACAAATTCCTCTCCAATATTCAAAATATGCTCTTTAAGTAGCAAGGCACAGCTTAAGCTGTCATTGGGCCTCTCTGAATATGCCCCTATATCAAGTCAGTCTTCTGTCCCTACCTGATTATTGTTCTCTCCACCTTTATGTAAGAAGGGTCCTGACCCTGAGATGGTCATTCCATTTTTGCAGTCAGCCTAGTCATTTAGGTAAGCATGTCCCCAGTTCAATATCACAGAGCAGGGTTAAGTCACTGCCCTCATATTGTATGTGGCCACATGATGGTTAATAATATGTGAATCAATTGGAATTTCAGCCTCTGAATCTTTATCTTTAAACTTCTAAGAAGGAGCTTTGGATTCTTTTGGGTTTTATTGTTGTTTGTTTCATTGGCTTAGTTTCTTTCTTGAAATATTCTCTCTATATAGCTGGCTTGGAATTCATAATATAGACTGCTCTAGTGTCAAATTTCTGCTAATCCTCCTGTCTCTGTCTCCTGAGTACAAGGACTGTGGTCATGGGCCACCAATCCCAGTCACAGGTCACAGTCTTTAAAATGAGGGCATTAATAATACCTGACATACAGTTTTCTCTGAAATTAACAATAACACCTACCTCTAAACATATATTAGCCTGATCTAGTCACCTCGATCCTAGGGTCCTAAGCATCTTGCCCAGACCCCAGCCTCAGTGGTTTCTATACAACAACTAATTTCTGAAGGGCATTAAATGAGAAATCATTTTTTTAAAGCTAAGTGTCTTTTAATGGCTCACTTGTCCATAATTATTACACTTACAGTTTTGTTTAGTTTTTTATTTATTATTTTTTAATTAGGTATTTTCTTCATTTTTAAGAGACCCTTATAACCTCTCTTCTGCCGGGAACAGATGCACCACATCTCCACTGTGGCAATATTTTGTTCTGTATTTTGTTGGCTCCATTATGTGAGCCAGCCAAATGCTGCCTTAGAAATCAAGATGAAGTTTCTTCCATGTTCAAAAGACCTAGAAATGGCCATTCATGAACCTCTAAAATGTATTTGAGCATCCAATGCTATTGGTTTTCAGAATCTGCCTCAGAGGCAGATGCTGTATATGCTGGATACTCATTATCATCTCCTAGATCAGTGGTTCTCAACCTTCCTAATGATGCAACCTTTTAGTACAGTTCCTCAGGTTGTGGTGACCCCCAACAATTATTTTTGTTGATGCTTAATAACTGTAATTGTGTTACTCTAATTAATTGTAATGTCAACATTTGATATGCAGGATATCTGATATGCTACCCCTATGACAGGGTCATTTGACACTCAAAGGGATGGCACTCTCTGAAGAGAAAGGAAATTGGTCCTTACAAATGCTGTGTTCTCTTTGTGCTCTCTGGCACTTGCAGTAACATGTGGGTCTCCTGCTTTCAGTACCAGTCCTTCACAATACTCAGGGCTTATTATTGTGAGCTTCCTGGAGTTTTTAACAGTATCTCCAGAATCCCATGAGGTCCAGTATAATCTATCACCATCATCATCATCATCATCACCATCACCATCACCATCATCATCATCATCATCATCAATTCTTCTCTCATATATTACATTCCAACCACAGTTTCTACTCCCCCTTCCTCCAGTCTCTCCCCTTCCCCTCCCAACTCTACTCTTCCCCAAATCCAGCTCTTTTCTGCCTCCCCTCATAAACAACAGACTTTCCAGGGATATCAGCCAACATAGCATAACAAGCTACAATATGACCAGGTACATGTCATGCTATTAGCCCTGAACAAAGCAACCGAGTAGGAGGAAAAGGGTCCCACAAATAGGCAAAAAAAAGTCAAGGTCAGCCCTGTTCCCATGATTATGATTCCCACAAGAACACCAAGCTACTCAGCCATAATATATGCAGAAGATCTACTTCAAAATTCAGACCCCTATAGACTTCCCAATCTCCGTGAATCCCCCATGAGTCCCAGTCAGTTGATTCTGAGGGCAGTGTTCTTGTGTTGTGTTCCTGACACCTCTGGTTCCTCAAATCCATCCTCCCCATCATCCCCAGAATTCCTCAGCTTGTTACTACTTTTTCCAAAGCCTCCACTGTATGTCATCATCCTTTATGTCTGGTTATTTTCTTAAATCACTCTTCATCATAGGATGGGGGCATAGTATGCTGTAAATGCTAACCACTGATACTATTGTTAACTGGAAGTTCTTGAGCAGAACTGTTTCATCTATTTCTTTTAGTTCAGTATAGGACAAAAACATAAATACAATAGATGCTTCATAGAGACCGGCAGACATGGGCTATGAGGTGATAATCATACTTTGCTACAGTTCAGTTTCAGGACCTGTGTAATTTTTACTTTTAACTGCTTATGCTTAGTTCTGTATACACATACTGATACCATTAGCATAGCAAGTAGCAGAATAATGCCTTGTTACTGTTTACCAAAATTCTTTCCTGGCATCTATAACCAAAGTGAAAAACAGCTTATCAATATCCAAGGACATTGTTATTGTTGCCCAAGGTGACTGCAGCCAAGAGACTATTGCTGCTCTTTTCTTATCCCTTCATTATAAGTCAGATCTCCTTCTCAGCCATTATTCAGAGCAACTGGGATTTGTGATTCACAATGACCAGCCTCACTTTGGCTCAAACCAACTCTTTGTTCCCTCACTCTGCGTGCCTCAATTTGGCTTTTTAAGTTGACAAGTGCTTTTCACAATATGTGGTGCCCATAAAGGCTCTGATTAATATTGCATGAGTTCACAAATTATGATTATAATTAGCAATTGTATAGTGATTTATAGCTTATGCAGAACTTGCTAATTCATCCCCCTAATTATTTTCAAAATGATGCTGTAACACAATTCGCTGTATTTTCTCTTGAAGACTGTGGAAATCAGGGAAGGGAATATGGCTTGCCAAGGCTACAGAATAAATGACAGAGCCAAGACTCAAACCCATGTGTTGTTTTTGCTTTGTTTTCTCCTTGTTGCTGCTATTGCTGTTTTTTTTCTAATCTAAATTGGCTAGATAGTCTTTTGCTATGTGATGATTTGTTTGATTAATTAGCTAATTTTGACATGGGAATGTTATTCGGGTATGTGCTGCTCAAGCAAAGACGTCTGCTTTGTTGTCTCACTGGCAACCACACTGAGGCCTTCTTTAACCTCAGAAAATCCACATAACCTTGATTCAGAGTTATAACTAACCCACGGCCTCGAGTAGAGAAAAAGTGAAGGAAACATAGAAGTCATTAGCTGCAGAACAGAATAGCCCCAAATCACATCCATCCAGTGCAACACCAGCGATCTCTCTGCAGTTCTAGGGGAACATATGTAATTGGAGAGACAGTTTCCGAGAACACTCAAAGTTATCACATCCCAGCATTTAATATATGGGAATGTGTTATTCTTTCAGTAAATCCTGACTGTATTAGAGTTTCAGATGATGAATGGGTCAATGAAAACATTTCTGAACACCCCTTGTCATTTTTACTACCTGCCCACTGCTAGTAGTTCCAGTCGAGTTATTATTCTGCAGTTTAAATATCCTTAGACATGAAAGGTTTCAAAACCTCGCGCCTCATACTCAAGAACATTCTCATAATTTAGACACAAGCTTTTTATTAAATGTATAAAGGTGTGAAATTTATAAACCTCATAAAACCTCCCCTCTTCTGTTCCCTGGGTATCTGGTTTGCCCTAGCCCTCCTCCATACTCAGCCAGCCACCTTTAATGTTGCTTTACATAATGGGGCCATGTAAAAGGCAACCTAGATGATTTCAATATTTTTAAACCTCCTTTCTATTAAAGGGGGGAATGCATTCTTTCATGTGACTAAGCAGTGACCTTCCAAGAATTAAAATAAGGACAGTCAGCTCTCTTCCCTCTTACACATAGCTCAGAAGGAGCACACGCAGACCACCAGACTGCACACTGCAGGAGGAGGGCATTGCTTCAAGTAATGGTATTTCCCTCCCTTATTAGCATCTTAACAGTATATGGATTCAAGATAATTGAGAGGCATAGCCATAAGGTCATGTCAAAACTGCCAATAAAGGGGACAGAGAACTTGAGGAATTACAGGGCCATCCTCAGAAGGGGACACGCAAGCAGTCTCCTCCCCAATATTTCTCCTTTGGGACATGCTCTGGGGGCCTCAGATGAATCCTCCCTTGAGGTAGTGGAGAGAGACAGATCCCAGATAATACACTGCATGAAACAATGCACACGAATTCGTTCTGTTAAAGTGGTTTTATTTCTTTGTATATGGAAATCCATAAATATTCTTTATAAAACTATTAACTACTACATGGCTTAAGAATAATTTGCATGTAATGGTATTGTAATTTAAGTGTGAAATGTCTCCCAGAAGCTCATGTATTGGTCCCAGCTGGAGGCTGTTTGGGAAGTTTGGAGATGTGGGGAGGCAGAGCCTCCCTAGAGGAAACAGGTTACTCTGGACAGGCCTGGAGGTTAGATTGCAATGCTCCTCTTTCCTCTTCCTATGTGCTTCCTGAGGATGGATGCAATGTGATCATCCAGTCCCCCCCAGCTTTGCTGCTATGCCTTCCTCTCTGTGATGGAATGCACACCTTTGAACCCAAAGCCAAAGAACCCCCTTCCTTCCCTAAATGGGTGCCTGTCAGGTAGTTATGGCTAGAAGAAAATCATCTAATAGAGATGGGAAGATCTTTCTCTTCCCCAGCACTCCCTGTTGAAGGAGAAGTGTGTCTTCGATGAATTTGTCCCTTTACAGAGCCTAGGGATGAAGGAAAGCCTGCCTACGATTATGTTCTGCTTGAAGGCAAAGCTATGAATTCAAAGCATAGCTGGTGGGGACAATTGAAGATAAACAACTGCTATCTTGGATGGTATTAATGTAAACCCTGCTTTGTATGCTTAATAGATATCTTGTCCTGAGTTAATGCATGGCAGGAAAATAATTGACTAAAGAAAGGAAATATAACTAATGATATAAATACAACATTGGCCTAGAGCATAAGAACAATCCTTGTATATGACATATATACATATATTTTAGGATCATGTTTTAGGATTCTCAATTTGTTCAAGCTGTATTGTATGCTAAGAATCACTTACTGCCTGTCTTGGGAGTGATAACACATTGAGGAGGGAAAGAGGCTTGGCTCAACGTTTGTCTACATAGGGCCAAATGGTAAGTGAGGATTTGGTATCAAATCCCATGGATAGAAAGGCACAAAAATATGTACTCACTGATAAGTGGATACTAGCCACACACAATATGTACTCACTGATAAGTGGATACTAGCCCAAAACCTAGGATACCCACGATATAAGATACAATTTCCTAAACACATGAAACTCAAGAAAAATGAAGACTGAAGTGTGGACACTAGGCCCCTCCTTAGAAGTGGGAACAAAACACCCATGGAAGGAGTTACAGAAACAAAGTATGGAGCTGAGATGAAAGGATGGACCATGTAGAGACTGCCATATCCAGGGATCCATCCCATAATCAGCTTCCAAATGCTGACACCATTGCATACACTAGCAAGATTTTACTGAAAGGACCCAGATGTAGCTGTCTCTTGTGAGACTATGCCGGGGCCTAGCAAACACAGAAGTGGATGCTCACAGTCAGCTAATGGATGGATCACAGGGCTCCCAATGGAGGAGCTAGAGAAAGTACCCAAGGAGCTAAAGGGATCTTCAACCCTATAGGTGGAACAACATTATGAACTAACCAGTACCCCTGAGCTCTTGACTCTAGCTGCATATGTATCAAAAGATGGCCTAGTCGGCCATCACTGGAAAGAGAGGCCCATTGGACACGCAGACTTTGTGTGCCCCGGTACAGGGGAACGCCAGGGCCAAAGGGGGGGAGTGGGTGGGTAGGGGAGTGGGGGTGGGTGGGTAAGGGAGACTTTTGGTATAGCATTGGAAATGTAAATGAGCTAAATACCTAATAAAAAATGGGAAAAAAAAAAAAAAAAAAAAAGAAGAAATTTTCTGAGAACTCCAGGGCAGGAATCATTTATGGAAAGGAAATTATATACTCACCTATGTTTAATTTAATTTCCATACAATAACATATACAATTTTCATAATAAATTATATAAATATTTAAAAAAAAAAAAAAAAAAAAAAAAAAAAAAAAAAAAAGAAAGGCACAAAAAGTCACTTGTCTTCAGATGTACCCGCCTATGTAGATCTGCTCTCTGAGGTAGAAAAGGGATTATGCATCCCAGGCACATCCACTTTTGGCATTGTGACAAGACTATATCATCTACATCATCTATAGCGTCTATGTCAAGAGTCATTCAATGACAGCACCCAGGAGGCAGAAGCAGGTAGATCTCTATAAATTCAAGCCCAACACTGTCTATATAGTAACATCAAGAACAGGCAAAGCTACCTAGTGAGATCCTGTTTCAAAGCACAAAGCAAACAAGCAAACAAAAGAGTCACTTAATTAGCATCCCAAAGAAAAACATATCACTCACATCCCCAAATCTAATAGTTTAGAATTCTGTGTTAGATCATATAACACTTATCAACCATGTCCAGTTGTAATGGGGCTCAGGTGGCACAAGATGGACACACTTAAGGAGGAAACCAATCCCTAAGGATGGATGTGGGTTTTCCTGGTGCAAACCTGAAACCCAAACTGTAAAGGATCAAGGGAATAGACAAAGACATCTCATTGAGACAGTTATCCATATAGACATCCAGCTGTCTGAAAACAGTCTGTTTAATACTACTATTAAAGGTCTATTTGCACCATTGAAATTTTCTTTATGTATCCCTACCCCTTAGCAAAAACCAAAATCAAACAAACCATGAGTTCAGTGAATGACACACACAGAGTTCTGTAGAGCAGAGGTCTAGGCAGGAAGAGAAGGGGGGGTCAGTCCTTGCATACAATGCCCTTCCATGGGTGAGGGTGGCAACAGCCACATCTATGAAAATAGGGCAGTGATTAGAGCTGTGAGGACTGAGCAGGAAAAAGTAAGCAAGTGCGGGCACAAAGTGAAGGGAGTAAAGGTGAATTCTGACTTCTTCAGTAAGTAGCCATCTTGTGGATAGAACCTGAGCAGATCTTGGGACAAGCCCTTTTCTTGGGACTATTCCAGACGAAGCTTGGCCTTGTTTATATTATGATCAGTTGCTCCAAATATCATTTAACTTTTCCAGAAATATTTATGGCATTGGGTAAATGGAATAATCTGTTCATTCTACAAATATCTGCTAAATGCTGACAGCATTAGATGTACAATACTTTCCCAAATATATATAAGAATAGTATATATTAACCTGAGTGTTAATATATACTATTCCTCTAACTCCCACACAGAAGTCTGTTTGTACATATAAAGGTGCACACACCCACACCCACCCACACCCATACACACACACACACAGTCATCTAATGTGCACATATATGTCTGTAAAGCAAGAAAAGGACTTCATTTACCTGCAGCTGGTAACAATGATCATAGAGTCTTCACATCCTGCCCAGCAGAATCAAAAATCATAATCTGGTTTTTTGGGGTAGTGTGTCTGCTACTATGTATTCTAGCTAAGACACACTAGCAAAGCAACATCTCTAGCTGTTGTCCTTGCTGACAACATTAGGCTCTGGCTAGGGAAGAGTCTGACTCAGAACTTTTGAGTTCAAAAGGCCTTTTTAGAAATTCAGGTCTTTTACCAAAGATGACTATGCCAGATTCAGTTCCTGTGCACTGTCATTTAACTTACTGCCTGAGTCACAGGCTGGCCCGGAAACATGAGTGTGTGTATATGTGTGTGTGTGTGTGTGTGTGTGTGTGTGTGTGTGTGTGTGTGTGTGTGTGTATGTATATGTATATGTATATGTATATGTATATGTATATGTATATGTATATGTATATGTATATGTATATGTATATGTATATGTATATGTATATGTATATGTATATAGTGTTCTAAGTCAAAGATAAAAAGCCAAAGCAGAGGAAAGCTATAGGTAAAGGCAGGTGAAGGCTCCCATGAAAATGATAACAGGAAATAGAAACTTACCAGAGAGAGCAGTGAGTCCAAAGCAACCTCTCTAAGAATGTCCTCACTGGAAGAAAAGTACTCCAGAAGAGAGAGCCAGATAGTGCTTTCTTGTTATCTCTTCCCTGTTCGGACATTACTGAAATAGAGAGGAGACACCTGGACTCCTCATCATTAGACTAAGCAGTTTGACTAGATCCTCTACCCATAGTTCATCTTATCTAATGTAAGTCCTTCAAAAAGGCTCCAGGCAAGCAGCTCAATGATACCTATTCCCAAGGGCTCCTTCTGCTACCCATGGCCTATGTTCCCTCCTCTTATGGTCCCCTATGAATCTGTAACAAATTTCTCTCTGAAACACAGCCTCTGTGGTCATAATTTCATTTCAGAATCTGTGAGGTAAGATAGCAAAAACCACTGGCTCAGGATGGCTTTGGTGGCTTCTAAGAGTTTTTGAGACCTTAGTATTCAGAATTTAGTGCACCAAGAGCCAGATAAAGGGTTGCCTAAGCTCCAAATTACCCTGAAATGTTTTTATATCAGAAGGATGAATATCAGATATAAGCGATAGAACCATAGGCTCCATTGCCAAAAGATCTTATTGACTACAGACTGGGTTAGAGTTCAAGCCCTCGGTCAAGTAGTATGAGATCACGGAGGATAACGCTTTGAGCACAGGTCTATACCAGGTCCTCTGCCTCTAGGATATGATGGTTTTGTGGGACTCCTAACAGTGAGAGAGGTGTGTCTCTAACTCTTTTGTCTGCTCTTGTGATGATGCTCTTTCTCCTGTTGAGTTGACTTGACCAGCCTCAATTTGCAGGCTTGTGCCTTGTCTTGCTGTCCCCTATTTTGTTGTGTGTGTTTGTTGTCTCTTGGGGGCCTGCTCTTATCTGAATGGAAACAGAAGGGGAGAAGATCTGGGCAAGAGAGGAGGTAGGGGGTAGAATTCAGAGGAGGGAAACATATGGTTGGGATGTGTTTTGTGAGAGAGAATCTGTTAAATTAAACTTTTTAAAAAGTTCAAAATCACAGCTGGTAGGTGCCCAGAAAGCATTGGGACCACTGGGTACTTTCAAACCCTGATGTGTTTTCCCAAGATTGAAAAACTCATTGAAATGACAATGAGTAGGACCAGAGTAACAAAATAAACTATGTTTTGAAATCTACATTCAAAACACAAAATCAGAAAATAAGCATTAAAAGGAAATTAAATGTGTGCATTTGCAGCCATCAGGGTTTATGTGCAGAGAGTAAAACAGCAGTGAGACTGGATGTTTGGCTAGAGTGGTCTATTTTTCATTGAACTTGGGGTTCACACAGGCACAGCATCTGTGGATGCCTGTGCTGGGTACATTTGGTACAGGGTAAGCCACGGCAGTGAAAACAAAACTAGAGAGATGTGATTTCTAAAAGAAAGCAGAAAGATGAAGCTGAGGCTTTGTCTCACAACGCACACCCACAGGCAACTGCAGTACATTTTCATGGCCTTCCTTTGGGCGTGAGTTGTATTTGTACTGTGGTTCTATTTGAGGGAGTACAGCAATTTATCCCAGACATTTTTATAGGTGCCGGCTGCTTCCGTTTCAGCGTCCCTTTATTTGAGAAGTTTTTATAATGGAAAAAAAAAGTCATTCTCTATCTCTCTGACTCACACCTCTTCTATTCAATAAAAACTTTGGTGATTCTACTAAGGCTATAAATATAATCAATGGGGCCATTGATGTGATGCAGCTACAGATAATTTGTGGCTTAGCTTGGAACGTTTTATTTTTTTTTAATTTTTATTTAACTTGTTTCAAACCCTTTTAAACTACTACTCATTCCCAGAAATTATTCAATCTTATTTATTTGATTAATTCAGCCTTCATAAAGAGTTACTTCCTATTGATTTCAGAAGATGTTGGGGACTAACAACCTATTTTCCATGTTTCAAAGTACTTATAGAAGTTAGTGTATGGCTGAGTTGTTGGGTCAGTAGGATAGGGCACCCACCAGTGAGCTTGAGGTACTGAGTTGACCTCTGGGACTCAAATGGTAGAAGCAGAAAACAACTCCCAAGCGTTCTTCCCTGACCTCCATGGACACACTATAGCTCACACATACACAGGCACACAATACGTATAAAAGAGGACATGCAAAATAAACAAAATGGGTGCAATTATTGAATTGTTTTCATCTGAGAGAAAATATCCCAAGGAAATTTTAGCTTATAGAATCAAACTTAGTTCACAGAAAACTCAAGGAGAGTAAATAATATAGAGCTTCATGATCAGGAAATGGGAGGTGCTATGTATCTTTTCTGGGTGATGTTCACAGCATTTAGACAGCCCATTCCATGTTACTAAATGTTCATGAATGGGAAATAGAGAAGTAAGAAAGCTGAGGCTAAGAAAAAGAATCAGTTTCTTTCTCTTGGCAAGTCCAGTACCATCGGCAGAAGAGCCAGCTCACCGTGTGTAGGGACCCAGCCCACTGTGTCTCTACCTCAACTTATTAGTCCTTTGCCCAACAGTGATTCACAGTCAGGACGAGAGAGGTAAGGTCATCAGAAGTGACTATATATAAAGCCTAGAAAAGCTACTCTGGCTCCTCCCATGTCTAAAATACATGCAAACATGCATGCCCACATTGGAATTCATACCCCACTTAATATCTGTGAAGTATTCACTGGTATTTCTGTCCCTAAATAAGGTGTCATGAGGTGAAAAGTCTGTGGGGCCACCTCTTACAATTCTTATTAGAAGCATCTAGGTCTGCTTCAATCCAAAGCCACTGGATGATTTCCCTCTCTTCACATAATCATGCCTAGATTAGGGGCTTAGCTACAGAGCTGACAGATGGCTTTGCCTGAAATCAGCAGACATTCCAGAACTTGGAATGTCTGGGAGCTGTCTTCACACAATGAATGAACTAAGACAAGACCATGAGGGTGAAATCATGGCAGCCTCTTGCCCAGCACACTTCACCCTAACTTCAATCCTACCTCCTCCACCTTCAGTCTCACGGATATGCTCCAAATTCCCATGAGCCTTGGAAAACCACCGTGTGACCTCGCACCTGTGAATCTGAGAATGTCAGCCCTAGCAGGAAGATTGAAACATTTTTAAACTACATTTCAAAGGAATGTAGAGACAAGTAGAGATGATCTAGCACTAGAATCAAATGGACCATTCTCTGGGGGATGGGGGATCTCCCCTTACACGTCAAGCTGTAGGGAGGTGCTCTGCATATATGCTTGTGCCAATCTATAAACAAAGCGAAGAAGTCTCCTAACAGCATATTCTGTGGTTTGATTTCCTTCCACAACTTTTCTCCAATGGTTAACTCCTCCTTTTGTTTATTGGCTGGCAAAAAGCAAATTAAGTGAACGTTGAGTTAATCTCACCTGATATCCAGTGTCTCTGCTCAAGATGGCAGGCTCATCCTTGACACATAGACCTCAATAATTTTATATTTCTTATTTGTGATTTAAAATTATTTTATGCTGTATGTCCATTTGTGATTCAGATGAATGATGATATACATAAACATAGAGAATATGATTTTTTCCTGGAAACAAAATTCCTATTGGTATATAGGAATTTTTAAAACTTCCTTACATTCTGTGTAAGACCATTCAAATGATATATTAGGTAAGTGCACATGAAAAGGCTCAAGCCCTTCATACATACAGATGCCAGAAGCAACATTTACAGAAACAAGAAGAAGGCAGTTAACTGTACCCACACAGTAGTTTAGGAAATACCAGACATCAATCAACTCATTCCTTGAACCCATACTCCGCACTTATAGGATACAGAAATAGTACACTTGTTCCAAGAATGTAGAAGCTAGATTCTTATATTTCCATGAATACTATCCAAATTTGAAGAGTCACAGTCTTGAATAGAATAAGATTTCTTGGGGCTGAGAAGAAAGCTCAGTGCTTGGTACTCAAGAGTAAGGACCTGAGTTTGATCTCCAACATTCACATTAGGAAGCCAGGCACAGTGATGGCTACAAACCTCCATGCTAAGGGAGAAAGAGATAAGATTTCTGCAGCTTGCTGCCCAATCAGCAATAAGTGTAGCTGAGCCTACAGAGCTATCAGTGAGAGACCCTATTTCAAAATAAGGTGGAGATTGAGGAAGACACTGAGGTGGACCTCTGTCATATATATATATATATATATATATATATATATATATATATGTAAACACATAAGGCACAAACAGATAAAATACATAATTTTTCCTTTGAATATATACACTTGAGTATACAAGGTAAAAAACATGAAATAAGAAATGAAGTGAAGTCCTCATTAATGCCTGACATCAACAAATGTAAAATAAGTAAAGTGATTCTATTTGTTGCCATGCCTATTGTACTGTGTATATATAGGATAGATCAAGAGTCACCAGAGACTTAGCACTAACTCCAAAATATGGGCCATCATCTACATATAGTTAGAACTGCCAAAAGAGTTGATAGGAATAAGGGCTGTTTTTGGAAAAAGGCTAACACCCAGGACTTCTCTGACTCATACAAGTCTCATATGTTAAACACTGGGTTGCTTGGTGCTCATAACCGAGAATGGGCATGAGAATAAACTACAGTATCTGGATGGGAAAAATGACAATTATGCTAAGAGTCTTAGGACCTGATTCAGATGTGCAACCTTGGGAAGGTTATTTGAACTTTGCAAAATTCAACTAATTTATCAAGAATTTAGAGATTTTGACACTTGGATAAGGTGATATAGGCAAGACACATGCAGATGCTCAGAAATGCTCAAAAATACCTGCATCCTATTTGTTCCCTTCTGAAGTCTCAAGTCTATCTTGAGTATTTGCTCTCCTTTTCAGTGCTCTTATGCCAATGCATAGTGTTCATCCAGTACTCTGAGCAACAACTTTGAGAAGGTCCAGTTCTGAGAGCAAGGCCATTCTTTCCATAAGATACACCCTTCCCTCTTTCTAATTCCCTGCCAGTCCAACAAGCCGAATCTGCAATGAACAAAACCAGGAGGGACGTTAAAGGCTGATTCAGCAGAGCTCAGGCTTCCATTCCTGTGTGCAAATGACAGACTGGAAACATCTGTTAGAGAGCCGTTGATTTCCCCAATCCCAGAAGCTTCACCTCTGAAGCCAGATGAGAAAGCTGATGAGAAATCAATAGTATTTGATTGTAAACCTGTCAAAATGATAGTGACTGTAGTACATTAATGGGGGCTCTCAGGTATTGATTCCTCCCCCTTCCTTTCTCCATCATCGCCCATCACCTTCATACTAATAACAGATTCTTTTTTCTAAATTAATCTCCAGACCAGGAAAATCAATAGCATTTACCATGTGTAAATTTTCTTTCACTTCAGAGTCAGCAGCTCCCATTGCTTTGGACTCAACAATGGGTGCCATCTACAGGGACAGTGTGACAAGGATTTTTGATTTTCTCAGGGTGGGATAGTTCTTGAGCATGGGAGTTCCATGACATGCAAATACCCACAGGAGAAGAAGAAATCCCTGGGTTTTTAAAAGATAGAAATCTGATTGTGATACATATAGAGTTTTGGGGGACAATGAAAACTAGTTGATCTAACTAAAGTACAGTAATGGGAGTGGGGTGACTATTTCTTTCCTTCCAAAGCCACAAAACTAGGTTATCCCTTAGATCTGGGAGATCTAACTGATACATTTCTCTAACTGCTGTTTGGGGTTATAGGTTAAAAGGTATCACTTCAATGATTTCTTGTTTCTCTTAATCCAATTTTATATAAGTTTAAAACTTGTAGCACTGAAGGAAAAATATTAGTTTATTGGAGTATAATTAACATTGTTTCTGTAAATCATTTGAAAGACACCAGTCCAGTTTTTTTCCTCAACCTGACAATGATATATATGTTGACCCTAGTACAAAGGCAGGTGACAAAGTCTACTCCAGTGGGAAGAAGCAATTATATGATGATAGCAATGACTAAATCTATCTGAATGTTGCTGAGCATTGACATCTATGATCAGTCTAGGTATGAACTTTATGTTTCTAACACTTAGAGCAAACTCAGATGGTCACTACTACTATCACCCTTTTAAAGCTGGGAAAGCTGAAATATGAGGTAACTTATCCATGATCACACAGGGAACTAAAAAAATCCTGCAGACTTCACCTTCCAAATGGTTTATATACTGATTCAGGCCTGACGATGATCTGTTTGTTGTGAAGCAAGACACGATCCTACCACCAGGCAGGTGGCATCATACAGCATAAATATTCAATTGTTCATTGAATGTGAAATTAAGAGAGGTGGGGATATCAGGGAAGACATTAGAGAAGATTGAAGAGGAGTTTTCAATCTAGTTTGATTTTATGAGTGTGGATGTTTGTATGAATGCATGCAATATATGTGCGTCCCAACAGAAGAAGGAGCATCAGCCTGACAGTATTAAGCTTGTTGATCCTTGGAGCTGGATTCACGGGCAGCTGTAAACCATGAGATACGGCTGCTGGGAATTGACCTTTGGTTTTCTGTTAAAGGAGGAAGCACTTTTAACTACTGAGTTATCTTCCCAGTCCCATTGCAGACTGCAGGCCATAAAGAGATTATTTCAAATAGAATTGATTAATACGTATCCTAGAAAACGAAAGGCATGGGATGTGAGGGGTGACCATAAGTTCTGGAAATATGAGTTTTATATATTGGAACCAGAAGAAATAAAACTAGAAAAGATGGGGAAACTTGTTGAGGGAAATATTTTAAAAAGAACGGTAAGTTCCTGAGCTTCACCCAGCTACCCTTAGCCCCACTGGTCCCACTGGCCAGTTGTTATCTTGTGGAGACTATCTGACTCAGAGCTCCAAAATCTCTCCACCCAGCTCGCTAGGTTCCCACTGGCTGGTCGTTACCATGTCAGCCCCATGCTTCAAATCCCCCCTCCCCGTGACCTTTGTGGTGCACATCTGGCAAACACACACTTTGCAGCCATACCTTTCTCTCTTGAACCAAGTTGAAGCACCGTGTGAAGGAAGACACCAAACAAACTCAGTTCAGAAACAGTGGTCACTCAATCTCTGAGTTCAACAATTAGAATCCTGATCAAGTAAGCCATATTAAATCTAAATCCTCCAGTGGAGAATCTGCTAGGATTCACCATATAAGCCAGGAGACACTAGTAGCTACATCTTGCCTTCTTGCTATCCCTGTCCAAAAAGTCTCTAACTCTCTCCTGTTTTCTCTCTTCCTCCATCCAACCCAGAAGGCCTGCATAACTCACCCAGTGATTGATTGCTTGATTCATTAGGGGGATGGTTCACAAGAAGTCACCTGAGTATGTGACTCATTCCTCCTTCCACACAATCCCTCTTGGGAAAGCAAAATTAACATCAAATTACAGGCATCACCAGGACCATCCACAATTCCCCCTTTCTGTTCTAATAAAAAACCAAAACTTTTCTCTCAATTATAAATTGAGCACACTCTAGCTGCGTATGAGGCAGAAGATGTAGTCGGCCATCATTCGGAAGAGAGGCCCCTTGGTCTTTCAAACTTTATGTGCCCCAGTACAGGGGAATGCCAGGGCCAAGAAGCAGGAGTGGGTGGGTAGGGGAGCAGGGCCCGGGTGGGGAGGGTATAGGGGACTTTCGGGATAGCATTTGAAATGTATATAAAAAAATAACTAATAAAAATTGAAAAAAATTAATTGAGCACAACTATTACCATTTTGTAATTTATAAGATAGACCTACTATCCAGTTCATCATTTTTTGTCATTAAAATATAACATTGTCATCTATCATAACTTAAAAAACTTATTCTACACTTAACTTATGTCCTGTCTTCTGATTGTATGCCATCTGAAAACCGTTCTCTCAATGTAAATAGCCTGGGTTGGCTATGAGACTATAAGAAGTCTTTAAATCTTGTTGGAAATCCAAGAATGACCAACATTAACTGAAAATATATAGGAAGCCTAACACAGTTTCCAGAACTTAGACAAATTGAAGAGGCAGCTGCCTACCTATACAGCACCAGTAAGTCAGGAAGTTGGAGCACCTGTCTTCAGCCTACTGGCATAGGATCATCTGACAGACCTTTGAAAAACAGGAGTTATTAAGGACTAGCCTATTCTGTCTTGGCAGAACTAATCTGTCCTAACGTGTAAATTGTGTCCTTTCAAGAACAGTACAGGTCTGCAGGAGAGAGAGGTAAATTCTGCCCAGTGGCCACCTAGCCACAAGGTACCACCTCACCTGGAGGTATAGATGCTCAACTGCTTCTTTGAATCCACGAATGGGGAGCTGTTAGAAGCAGATTTGTCTCAACAAGAAGTGAATAAGTAACATTAAATGTCTCATTCTGTGGATTTCTGACGTTTTGAAAACCAACTATCTATGTAAAGTGATCTGGACTGTTTTCCATTAACTACTCTCATCTATTTCTAAGTAAATATCTTGAAAACAGCCTAACAATAAACTCAGAATTTGTCCTTAACTCACAGGCTTAATAATCTCAGATCAGTTTATAATAACAGTTATAGAAGGACTGGGTCTAAGTCTTGCACTTTTAAATTTTTTGTAACAATAGGAGAAATTTATACCAATGAAAACCTTGATTTGCATCAAAATTAATTCTGTACCAAAATAAGAAAGTATGACAACAATTTAATAACAATTATAAAGATTTCTACCAAAAGATGTTATGGCTATATAATCCATTCTAGCTATTTACTCCCTGTTCCAATTATGAACATTTCTAAATTCCCTAGAAAGGCAACCTTAGAATAACCACCTTCAGCCTGAAAGTCCAGGGAACTGGGACGACAACTCTTCATAACTTCTTCAAGCTGAATATGGGTGTTGAGATATTTTTGAAGGGGAAGCATAGAGAAAATGGGGGAGTTGTTGGCCTTAAGAAGGCCACACCAACAATTGTATTAGTCTCTGATGTCTGTGTTTGCCATCTGAAAAGCATCCTCTAAAACTTCAAGGCATCAGGAGTTCAAGCAGGTCAGTTCAACATGTCTGATGATGAGACTCACCAAAGCTCTATAGTCTGTAATATACAAATCTCAAAACAAAATTTTAGTATCATCAAGGCAACTTTTTTGTTTGATTCTCTGAAATCTAGTTCTCTGGGGGTCTCCCTCTATCAAATCTGATCCATATTACTCTGGAAGATGGAAGACACTAACCACCTTTGCTAAAAATGCAAACACTAATCCTTTCTCCCAAATCAGCATTCCTTGAGCCAGTAACCAGAAAAAAACTTTATATTGACCTCTCACCCAAAGGAATAATATAACCACAAAACTCAAAATCACACTCATTTGAAAGTTAAAATAATCCAAGACAAATGAAGTAAACTAAAATAGTGTATGTGCCTATTCTTAGGCCTTTTCTATTTGCCAAGCAGGATAATAACCCAAGATCCCTACGTAGCCCATGATAGACGGAATTTGAGTATCCTGTGAGGCATATTAGAGCAATATATCTTTATACCATCTTTCTGTTTGGCTCTCTGCTTAGAGCAGCCATCTTGTTATACCATCATTCTGTTCGGCTCTCTGCCTGGAGCCGTGGAGATTAATTTTATTAATACCTGTTAAAATATCTATCTGTTGATCTCTCTACCTAGAGCTATAGACATTTATTAATTAATACCTGTTATAGCAGGTAATTATCACTGTGCTCTTTACTTGGAGTCAGTGACTAATTTTCCCTATCCTAGTTCCAAACTGCGGATGAAAATCCCCATGTGATTCGGACAAAATCTTTATGTATATAAATTTTTCCCCAAAGCAAATAATCCCAATTTTATAAATTCACAGTTCAATCCATCTCTGCCCTAAGAAGTGGACAACTTCCATCCTCCTTCTCCTGACTCAGAGCAGACTGCAACTCCCCACAGCAGGGGACCTCAGAGCCTGCTTTCTTTGTTTCAATTCCTGCTCTTGAGTCCTTGTGACATCTGTGCTACCCAGCCACTCACTCACATGCATACATAAATAAACAAACAAACAAACAAACAAACAAACAAACCTCTAACTCTCAGGCTAATAATCTTAAATTTCTAGTGGATTCTTAAACATCTAGTGGATGTTGGTTTGCCACCTGTTGCAGGAAATATTAAAAAAAGAATGGCAAGTTCCTACACTTTACCCAGCTACTCTCAGTCTTGCTCCCCAGTCCTTATCTCATCCTGGAGGATTTGCCATATAAGCCTGGAGACACTAGTAGCTACATCTTGCCCTCTGGCTATACCCGTCCAAAAAGCCCCTAACTCTCTCCTGCTTCCTCTCTTCCTCTGTCCAACCCTGAAGTCCTGTGTACTTGCCCAGTGACTGATTCCTTTATTCATTAGGGGATGGTTCACAAGAAGTCACCTGAGTATGTGATTCATTCTTCATTTCCAGAACCCCTCCTGGGAAAGCAGAATTAACATCAAAATATGAGGCATCACGAGGGTCATCCACAACAGAAACTACACAGGGAATTGAGCTGAATCCTCAGTACAGCCTTAAAGTGTAAGGCTAGGGTAGAGAACATGAAATTCAAAAACAAACAAACAAAAATAAATAAAAGTAGTTGGGCACAAAGTCCCACCCCTAGCTGAAGAGCTGTTGACAACTGTTAGCTGTTGGGAGGAGGGAAGCCAAGTTTGTTTTTTTTAAGAGTGAAGTCCCAGCCGGGCTTGGTGGCACATGCTTTTAATCCCAGCACTCGGGAGGCAGAGGCAGGTGGATTTCTGAGTTTGAGGCCAGCCTGGTCTACAGAGTGAGTTCCAGGATCAGCCAGGACTATACAGAGAAATTCTGTCTCGAAAAACCAAAAAAAAAAAAAAAAAAAAGAGTGAAACCTCTAAGTAAATAAACCACGCTCCAGTGAAAGACCTCACAGCCAAGAATGTTTGGACAGCACATATTGGACTTGATATGTTTTTGGAAAAAAGACACAAAGTTGAGTTGGTCAGGAAAAAAAGCTGGATCTAGAAAGAGTTGGAAGGTGGAAAGCCTTGAAGAGGTTCTAAAAATATTGTATGAAGTTATCAAAGAAAAGTATAAAAAGACACAAGTAATACCCACCTCAAGTTTTTTTAGTGTCTCGGTACTACACAATAGAGACCTAGTTCCTATGGCAGAAGAAAGACATAGCATTGGAAACATGTTATGAAAGGAGACTTGGAAGTTGGACGTGGAGACACACTCACACAATCCCAGTACTCTTGGGGCTTAAATAGTAGGATTCTGCATCTAAGGGCAACCTAGGCTATGGAAGCATCCTTAGGGTACTGAGTGGTGAAGGCAGTAAGAAGCACTAATTTGTACCATGTGTTTTCATTATATTTCCTACAGGTCTATGTCTCAAAATGTGTCTGACCACTTAGGAAGTAACAAGTCCTTCTAACTGTCCCACAAATGAGCATCCAGGAATTTGCTGGTTTATTTTTATTTGGAAGTCTGGATTCCTTTACAGAGTTCAGATCATCAGTGTAGTGAGATGGGAAACAAGAGAAAACAACCAAAGACCAACATGGGAAACAAGAAATACAGAATTTCCTAGACAAGGAATTTTGAGCTTTCTAATAAGCTACATGCTGTGGCCTAACAATAAGTATTCCTACCCATTGCATCATGCCTTGCTCAGCAGCTCAGTGGTGTCAATGTAGCAACCACAAGAGCCTCTTAAAATATAATAGCTCACATCAGTTCTTTCCCCTCTGAGTAGGACACAAAGCTCAAGGTCACCTGAGCAATCCACCTTCTGATCTTTCTACCCTTACTGGGCTATCTCCCACTGTGCTCTCTCCACTAACTTATTCTCCAAGTTTCCAAGAGGGCTCCTACCTAAGGGCCGGTTCTCTGCCTTTTCTATCTAAGGACTTCTCCTAGGAGAGCCAGCCCTTTGTTCTCCGCCTGTCAGCCCTTCCCTGGTCTTCCTTAAACAATAGCCTTGCCTCCCTTTTCAAATCTACAGAACTCATCTTCACCATTATTATGTGTTAGTGATAGTTATTTTTTTGTCCCCTGACTCCCAATCCTGGACTATTGCCTGATGAGAGCATATTTTATTTGTATTGTTCACTGCTATTTCTCAGTGCCTGTAAGGCTTCTTGTGTCTCCTGGGATTCTTTTTTTTTTATTATTATTACATATTTTCCTCAATTACATTTCCAATGCAATCCCAAAAGTCCCCCCCACCCCACCCCACCCCCACTCCCCTACCCACCCATTCCCATTTTTTGGCCCTGGCATTCCCCTGTACTGGGGCATATAAAGTTTGCCTGTCCATTGGGCCTCTCTTTCCAGTGATGGCCGACTAGGCCATCTTTTGAAACATATGCAGCTAGAGACAAGAGCTCCGGGGTACTGGTTAGTTCATAATGTTGCACCTACAGGGTTGAAGATCTCTTTAGCTCCTTGGATACTTTCTCTAGCTCCTTAAAACACATTGTTCGACTCACTGGATGGATGCTTTCCATAGAATTATGGGAGTTCTGTTTGTGGATTGTTTTCAATGCTAAAATATATGAGGCATGATCAGAAATGTCCACGTCTTTGGCACCTTGTCACTCATCCACACTCAATGTCTTGACAAGTATTAGTTGTAGTGACTTCCAAGTATCACCATCCCCAGGCTCCTCTTTTCTCCAGTGTATGTGGGGCTTGAATATTACAGAACTAGAATGGAGAAGACAATGGTTCTTACATACCCACGCTTGGTCCCTCACTAACATTGTTAACTGAATCACTGAATCTCCACACACCTTAGCAACCACCTCAATAAAATGGAGAACTTACTTTCCCCCTACTTGAAACTAAGCAGACTGAGGATTAAGTGTGATTTGAATTGCAGTTATTGAGTACAAAGTAAGGGCTTGAGCTCCAAATTCAACTCAGAGGATACTCTCAGGCAGTGCCTCTTCATCATGAAGTTATTCTCAATATAGCTCATCTTAGCCTGGACTTAGAAGTCCACACATTGTTCTCTGTGTTCTAATTCCAGTGGGGGAGACCTTGCCAGTCTTATGTAACTTGATTTGAAGAGTTTGGAGCTCCCAGCATGGCACTGTACACCAGAGAAAATATATAACAGAGCTAGTTAAAACTAAGCCATGGTGAATTGGTCATCTACTAGGGGTTTTTCTGACTTATCTAGTTAACTATGGTTTAGGGGGAAATGGTAATTTGGACCATCTTTTGGAAGCTTGTTTCTATCAAATGCTTACCAGAGGATAAGCCATTCTGCTCTGGAATTCTAAAGTTATTCAAAAGCAATATAAAGAGGTGTGTCATCTGCTCTAAGTCTTGCAGGAGAACTCATATAATCTGAAACACCCCCCCACCGTGTGTGTGTGTGTGTGTCTGTCTGTCTGTCTGTCTGTCTCTGTCTCTGTCTCTCTCTTTGTGTGTGTGCACATGTGTGTGTATGTATGTGTGTGTACATGTGTGTGTATGTGTGTATGTACATTTGTATGGTATGTGTAAGGGGCATCTACATATGAGAAAAACAGAGGAGGATACCAGGTGTCCTCCTCTCTTTTTACACCTTATTCCCTTGATACACAGTCTCTCGGCAAATGTAGAGATAGTCCAAGAGCCAGCAAACCCCAGCACCTGCCCTGTCCCCATCCCAAACAGGACTAATGCTACATGTGAGCACATGGCCACTCCCAGCTTTTTACATGGGTTCTGGGAATTAAAACTCAGGTCCCCATACTTTGTTCAGCAAGTACTCTTAGCCACTGAGTTATCTTCCCAGCCCCATGGAAACAGATCCTAACCATTCTGCATGGTAATTTTCTACTTACGCTTTTACAAACCCATCTTCTCCACTAGCCTCTGAGTCCACAAGAACAGAACTTGTATTTCTCATCTTTGTAAATTTGGTCACTAATGATGACTGACATACTATAGGAGCTGAATAAATATTTAAGAAGGCAGTAAGGAGAGGAAGAAGACAGAGTGAGCAAAAACCAGCAAAGAGAGGGAAATCAGGAAAGCTGTTCCTGAAGGGGGGTACATTAAATTTTAATTCATCGATTTTAGAAACTCATATTTCATAAGACAATCTGCCCCATTGGTTAACTTGAGTTAAACATGCAGCTTGAAACTCCGTAATAAGCAGAATGAAAGGCATCCTTTGCCATCTTCCTTTCTGCTGAGAATGAAGTACTGTTGCCAACAGTTAGGAGACATGTTTTAAATTGAGAAGCTTCCTTGGCATTCCATGAGTTTGAACAGACATCAATAACACTGAAGCGTCTGTCCCTGTAGTGTCTTTAGGATGTAGCACTTGTAAAAATGAGACTTTCCAGCTCATTAATTTACTTATGCAAATAAAGCCCAGAAACAGTTAATCTCTTTAAAAAAAAAACCAACAACAACAAAACCCAGCTACTTTATTTTCATTCTTTAAAGACTGTCTCAAGCCTGGACTTCAGCCGAAGCTAGATAAAGGCCATCACAAACACTCCTCGTCTCCCACCCAGGCTGCTATAGAGAATTCGCAGAGGAAGCACCTTGAGAGTGTGTCATGTCTTAGACCTTCCTTTTCCTGAAAAATGACAGAGGGAATCATTATTCAGTATGAAGGCAGGACTGTAGCAGGCAGGTCAAAATTGCTATCAGTCAACACGAGTGCACAGAAATGTGCTTGCCATGATGGTCCTTGGAGCCATAGTAAGATTGGGCTCCTTTTCTTATTCTACACCCATGAGACCTGTCAAAGATGGATTTGTAAGTATTCTCTGCTTATAGGCTATTATAGCAACCAAAACTTGGCATTACATAAATATATTTACTTTTCTGCCTTTTATTTTTTCCATAGTTTTTATTGGCGATCTAATTTATTTACATTTCAAATGTTATCCTCCTTCCCATTTTCCCCTCTACAAATCCCCTATCCTCTTCCCCTACCCCTTGCCACCAGGGTCTTGCCCACCCGACCACCCACTCCCACTTCAGCACCCTAGCATTCCCCTATGCTGGGTCATTGAGCCTCCACAGGACTAAGGAGCTCCCCTCCCACTGATGCCAAATAAGGCCATCCTCTGCTACATATCCAGCCGGAGCCATGCATGCTTCCCCCATGTGTACTCTGTGGTTGGTGGTTTAGTCCCTGGGGCTGTGGGGGGTGCGGGGGGGAGTCTGGTTGGTTGATATTGTTAATGAAGGAATGGAAAAGGAGAGAGTTGGCATGGCAGTGTTGAAATTTATCCTCACAACTCTCATCTTTCAGCCTTTATTCTCTTTCTTGCAGTGTGAACTATGAGGTCCAACTTCTTCGGTACCCTAGTCATAGCCTGAATTATTTCTTCCCCCCAAAGCTGATCTCCTTTTTGCTCTTTTCTCTCCTTCAGTCTACGCACCACCAAATCAATCACAACGGTACCACCGCGGTTGCTTTCCAAACCGTCATTTTGGAATAACAAATAAAAATTAACCCCCACACCACCATTCTCCCTCGTTTTAAATGTTATCAAATTAAAAAAATATTTTTGAGAACAAACACTGCATCCACATCACTCCTACTCCTCCCATCCCCCACCTACTCCTCCCTCGTCTTCCTTTCTCCCTAAGACTCCCTTTGTCTTCCTAAACAAATTATTCATTAGTTAGAATTTTTTCTTAATAGTGAGTTTTCCTCATTCAGCCTAAAATGTGACTTCGGGTTGACTCTGAACGAATGACAAGCTGCTTTACTGTGGCTTAATTCACTAACAAACTTCCACTTGAACAATAAGCCTCAGATTTGAGTCTCCCAAAAGGGGAAGATACTCTAGTTTCCCAGCCACTGGTCTCCTCCCAGTACCAGGCACATATTGGAGGATTTTAATGCAGTACAAATCTTAGTTTATGGAAATTATTAAACCTTACAGTCATTTGGTGCTTATGGCCAGTGCATGTAAGCTCAGACATACTATTATAACAGGTAAAATAAAATGGTTCTTTGTACAAGGATACCTGCTGTCCTGTGGCATGGCTCTATTGTCAGTTCTCTTATTTATGTGGTTACTACCCCAGAAGAGCACAAGCTGAGTGAAGAGAATGTCTACTCCATCTTTGTCTCTACAGGATTTATGTATATTTCTGACATTCAGTGGCTGTAAAGGATTTATAGGCAGAACCAGAACCTGGACCCAATAAAAAGTGTAGTTTGTTTGCATAACTGAGCCAAAATCCACCTAGGCTAAGCTGAATAGTTCCAGGTATGGTTGGAGAAGCCTGTGATTATTTCCATGGGTAGAGCATAGATTATCTTGCTGATTCTCCACATCTCTTAAAAAACACACACACAGTGGGGCTGAAAAGATGGCTTAGAAGGTAATACCACTTGACACTCTTGAACAGAGTGAGAGTTAAATTCCAAGTAAGTACCTAGGTGTCTCCAACTCATTTCATTTCCCCACATAAATACAGCATACACATACACACACACACACATACACAAACATACACACCCCTAAATAAAATAAATCTTAAGAAAAGAGGTAAAGTAATGAATTCTAGTTCTAGTACAAGATCATAAAGGCACCAAATGGAAGGGCTAGGATTTATCTCAAGGCTCTTGGAATCAAAGGTACAGGCTTAACTACTATGTCACACTCTCCACTTACTGCTAACTTCCTTGTGATTTTAGACAAACCATTACTTTAAATAAGTCCCATTTTCTGCATGGGTAACGTAAGAGGCTTTGGACGAGCTGTTCTCTAATGTCTCCTTCAGTTCTCATATTATACAGTCCTATCAACCGTAATTAAGGAACATTTGCTTCAGAGCCAGCCTCTGTGACAAGAGATAAAACAGCTACCCATTTATGGATTCTTCTCATACCAAAGAGCCTGTTTTGCAATGTAAAAACCTGCACTTCTTTTTCAAATCCTTTAGAACTCTTTTGCAAAAGTCCAAGAAAGGGAAGCAGTGCTTTTTCTTGCTCACCCCTTAAAATCTGGCCGTGTAATAGAAAAAAATAGCATCACAACAGAACAGGAAATTATATCCAGGCCATTTCCATTTCCATGAAAGCAAACACCTCCCCAAGGGGGGTAAAAATCCACGCCTTGTGTCTAAAGTCCCTGAGATGCTCATGGTTACTATGTGGTTCTCTGGACAAGCCTATTAGAAGACACTAAAAATGCAACCATCTTTACCAATGCCCTTGAGTAATGATGAAGTAATTCAAGGCCAGTATTAATGAAGAGTTTATCACATGCAGAATATTGGACCAAGAATCAAGATGTGGTCAAGAAGAGATGTGAGATATGTACAGATAGGACAAAGGAAAGAACTTGACAACAGAATTAGCCCTTGGTGGAGGACAGGCTGAGCATCAGTAGGAGGCCAAACAGGAGGCAATGTAAGGACCAGGAAGATCCATGTCATCTATCAGTCCAAGCACACCAAAGTTAACACTGCACAGATTCCAACTGAAATGTCATCAGAACAGTGCCTCAAAGAAAAGTAAAACCTCCATGTAAAGCCTAGACTGGGGTCTAAGGAGATCGCTCAGTTAGTAAAGTTCTAGCTGTACAAACACAGGATCCCAAGTTTGAGCCCCAGAAACCATACATGGTATATTCTTATAACCTCTGTGCTGGGAACATGGAGATACATAGATTCCTGGGGCTCAGTAGCAAGTCTAGCTTTCTCAGTAAGCACCAGAGCTGTGAAAGACTATCTCAAAAAGCAAGTATGGCTCCTGGGGAATGGAACCATTATTTGACATCTGGTCTTCACATGAACATGTATGCACATGCATACTACCCCATATACGTGTATATATGCATGCATGTAAGGCATAAAATAACTACATGTAAAACTTTTAAATATTAAATAGGAGTCAATGAATATAATGTGATAGTGGGTGAAGTGGATGGTGTTTATTAAAATCAAGCATAATACCAAGAACATGACAACTTAAGAGTTAATTACTGACATCCATGTGAAGATGCACCACATACTAGCATCACCTAACAAAGTTATTTAAGAAGTGTGAACTCAGCTGTGTCCCACCAAAATTATTATGGTGATAATTCAATCCCCAGTGTCACTGTATTTCAAATACAGCCTTTGGAAAAGTAATTAAGGTTTATAGTCATCTGGTGAGGATCTTAAACTTGCTTGCTCTTACATGAACACCCAATTGATATTTCTGCGATTGTGTCACCTGTTGATTCTAAACTAAGATTGTGTGGTGTTTTCCTTCATGTGGCAACTTAACTGGGTTCCAGAGAAAGATTTGTATATTATAGAACTTACAGCTTCGGGAGTTTCATCGTCAGACGTGCTGAACTGCGCTGCTTGAAGTACTGTTCTTATGGACTTTCAGGTGGGTCCAGGCAGGACACAGACATCAGTGACCAGAACAATCCTTGGTGCAGCCTTCTTAAGGCCAACCAAGTCCCTCATTTTCCCTACCCCCCCAATATATCTCAACACCCATATTCAGCAGGAAGATGTTATGAAGTGTCGTTGTCCTAGTTCCCTGGGCTTGGGGGCTGGAGGTGGTTATTCTAAGATCATCTTTCTGGGGAATTTAGAAATGATCAGAATTAGGGCCAGATAGCAAATTCTTGGCTCTGAGTTAATTGCTAGGGTATATGCAACAAATTTTATTTAGAAATAACTGAGAGTAGTTAACAGACAACAGTCCAGATTACTTTACGTAGATAGATAGCTTTCAAGAATGTCAGACATCCACAGATTGTGGCATTTAATGTTATTTATTCATTTGCTGTTGAGGCATATCTGCTCCTAGCAGCTCCCCTTTCATGGATTCAAAGAAGAAATTGAGTGTCTCTACGTCTAGTTGAGTTTGTACATTGTGGCAAGGAAGCCACTGGGCACAAATTGCCTATTTCTTCTACAGTCCTGTGTGAGAGAACACAGGTTACAGGATAGGACAGCTTAGCTCTGATGAGACAGAATATGCTAGTCCTTAATATTTCCTGTTTCAAAGGCCTGTATAGGTAGGCAACTATCTCTACAATCTGTCTCAGTTATAAGCTGTGTTAGACTTCCTAAATTTTCAGGTAATATTGGTTGTTCTCAGATTTTTTTTGCAGGGTTGAAGACTCATTATAGTCCCATAGCCAACCTAGGCTATTTAGCATTGAGAGAACATATTTCAGAGAATAGTTTTTGGATAGTAATTTTTTTTTAAGTTAGGATAGATAACAGAGTGTTCTGTTTACTTGACAAAAATATGGACTGGAAAGAGAGGCCCAATGGTCTGGCAAACTTTATATGCCTCAGTACAGGGGAAAGCCAGAGTCAAGAAGTAAGAGTGGGTGGGGAGGGGAGTGGTGGTGGTGGGTGGGCATGGGGGACTTTTGGGATAGCATTGGAAATGTAAATGAAGAAAATACCTAATAAAAAGAATAGAAAAAAATATGGACTGGATGTTAGGTAGATCTTATACTTTATAAATTACAGAATGGTAACATTTATTCTCAGCTTATATTTGAGAGAAAATTCTCAGTTTATATTTGAAAGAAAAGATTTTTTTTTTTTTTGGTTTTGTTTTGTTTTGTTTTTTATTTTTTTTACTGGACAGAAAAGGTGAGATGTGGCAGAACTTTCCCCTAATGAATAAATAATGAATAAAGATTATAAGGGGCCTATCACTGGGCTAGTAGGCAGGACTTTTGGGGGCAGGAGAGGAAGAGGGAAGGCAAGAGAAAGGAACAGCCCTTTTGGACTGCAGAGAGCATAGAGGTACAATGTAGGAAGCTGGACGCTATCAATACGAGTGGCAGACATGTCAGGACCTGCCATGAGAGGACTTTTCACATAAGTAGGATGCTGGGTTCTGCACTTGGCGATTGTGTTACCTGCAGATTTTAAACAACAACAACAACAACAACAAAAAAGAGCAAGCATACTCTATTTTGCTATGGAAATTTAAATATGAAGACAAGGATCACCATTAAAATATTTTAGCAACAAACACTCTCTTGAACCCAATGACAGGAAGGAAGCATAGACACAGAAATAATGAGCACACTGGATGAGAATCCTGAACTGGAGACATGCCTCAGCCATGGTGCTTGCTGCTCTTGCATAGGACTGGAGTTTAGACCCCAGCAGCCCCGTCTGGTGGCTTGCAGATCCTGGGAACTGATGCTCTGTTCTGATCTCATAGGCACCTGCATTCATGTGTAGACTGTAGATACCCACACACAGACACACTCTTACAGAAATAAAAATAAAACAAATCTTATAAAAGCTCAAACAAAAAAAGTATGAAAACTAAAATTATAAAAAGCTTAAAGAATCAGTGGTAGAATCCAGATGACATAATGTGATGAATTCTGTAAGCTTGAGGACAGAATAAGAGAAATACCATAATCTAAATAGCAGAGAGAAAGCTGGGAATCTGGGAAGGATTTAAAAAGCTCAAGGGTCTTATCATCTTAAATTCCAAGGAGTTGAAAAAGGAGAGTCGGGGAGAAGTACATGAAAATATAAAACAGACTTTTATGTATGGAGTTGAACATAAAAGGAATTCTTGTAAATTTGATAAAGTCAAATTCATCCAAGATGAGCAAACACAAAGAAACACACGCCAAATTACATCACAATGAACTTTATAACGCCAGTCACGGAAGGAGAAAAAGACACAGAATCAACACCAGAAAAGTCAGAGATACTGGATTTGTCATCTGAAACCTTGGAGGCAAGAAGAAAAGACCACCATATCGTTTATGTATTATAAAAAAAGAAAGGGGCTGGGCAGTCGTGGTGCATGCCTTTAATCCCAGCACTTGGGAGGCAAAGATAGGCAGATTTTTTTTTTTAGTTCGAGGCCAGCCTGATCTACAGAGTGAATTCCAGGACAGCCAGGGCTACACAGAGAAACCCTGTCTCGAAAAACCAAAACATAAAAAAAAAAATTAAAAATAAATAAAAAATAAAAAAGAAAGGGTATTAGTTAAAAGTTATATGTCTGAAGAGACTGTCCTTCAGAAATAAAGAGAAACCGTGAACATTCTTAGATCAAGAACAACTGAAAGAACTGATCAGTGACCTACTATTAAAGACTGAGAGGGGGAAAAAAGCCAGAAAAGAAATTACATAAGGAAGGAAAGTGGAGCAGGAGAGAAGGGGGCAGGAAAGAAGGATGTGTAGGGACAGGGTAAGGGAGGAAGTGGGGACAGGAAGATCAAAAATACTGAAACCCCTGCCCTCTTCGTTTGAGTTTCAGAAATATCTTCTGAGGACTGAAATAGGAAATGGTCATAACATGTCAGCCCCCAACTTTCTCATTCCAAAGTAGAAAAGATATACTAACTTCAATAAAATGAGATTTACACAACTTAAAAAAAAACTCAAGATGTGGTAAAATTATAATCAGTACACTGCTATAACTCACATGTGCTGTAGTGTCCAGAGTAACCATTATGAAAACTGTACAAAAGCATACCTTTAAAACACTATGAAGGAATCCGTAAAACCAAAAAAAAAGTACCTTGAGCATTCCAGAAAAAGAAAAGAGAAACTGAAAGATCCTGGCAGAATGTAAAAGGACACAGAAGCCCTGAAATTGGCAAGATAGACGTCAGTGTTAGCAGAACTAGCTTCACTGATTTAAAAAAATAGAGGTGCACAATGCTCTGGCCACTCCTTGAACCTGTGTGTCTGCCAATGTTCTGACCAGGTGTGTGCCCATTGCTGCACCTTCATTAGACTCTTTCCTTGTACCCCTCCCATACCCATTTCTTGAGAATAGACATTGTTTAGATCTGGAAATCCCCTACTCTCCCCCTTCTCCTTTCCCCCCTGAGGGCCTATAAAAACTGGGATCTCTTTCCCCTCGAGGACGACTCCTCTACCCCTGCGTGGGATATGAGTCGTCCCCAGAGCTCTGGCTTTCCCCGAATAAAGCCTCATGTGGTTTGCAACAAGCTCGGTCTGTCGTGAGTTCTTGGGTGTCCACTATTGTCCTGAGGCCTGAGCGAGGGGCTCCTCTCGGAGTCTTTCAAAACCAAAAATTAAAATCAAGAAAAAGATCAAAAGGAAAATAACAGTGACAGATTTTTGGACACATAGATTGGTAATTAATTTTAAAACTCTAACTACATCAACCAAAAGCATAGATTTTCCAAAATGTATTAAAAATAAATTGCTTGATGGTAGCTAGCTAGAAATAATTTACCTTAAACTCTTCCACAGATAGATTTACAGTAAAAAGATAGAAAACCATTTTTAAAGTAGGACTGGTTGTATTAATAATTAATGAAGTAAACTAAGCAAAAAATAAAACTCCTATAGGCAAAAAGGAAGATTACATAGTGATAAGAGTATAAACATGTCAGAAAAGTCATACAATAGTCATAAATGTGTCTGCCTTATACAACACAAGATATGAATACATGAAAGAACCTGACAACACAGAGAAGAGAAAGGAGAAAATCCGGAGTTGCATTGGTACCTTAGCATCCTGTCTTAGAGGTACAGGGTTATTGGCAGGAAGTCAGAAGAACTCAAAAAAGCCAAGCAAGACCAGCCAATCAGAGACGACAGACAACATTCCACTCCATAGCACCAACCTGCACTTTTTGTTCCTACACTCTGGGAACACTTTTCAAGATAAAGTATATTTAGGGGGATAAAACGAACCTCAATGAAGTTAAAGAAATTGAAGCCATGCAGAGAGTTCCCTAACCACAATGGAACTGAACTAGAAATCCATACCAGAGAGACAAAAGGGGAATCGTTGAACGTGTTGGAATTAACAATGAACGTGTTGGAATTAACAATACACGTTCAATAATCCATGGATAAAAGAGAAAAACACAAAGTTTAGTGTCCTTTTGTTGTTCTTGTTTTGTTTTATTTTTTTGTTTTGTTTTTATTTAATCAAGCAGAGTCCAATTTGTGCTTCTCATATGTTCCCAGGTTCCAAGGTTCATCCCCTGGAGTGGTCATCCAACCAGGGACTACTCACTGAAGAAAACTGAACCGCCCTTCCTGCCATTAACTGAGACTGTCATGCAAACCAAGTGACCTTGACCAGGATCAAATCTTTGCCTTGTTTCAAACACTGTGTCAGGAAGTATGGGTACCCTTTTCATCCTGAGTGTGACATTGACTGTAGGCTGTATAATTGCTGATTAGGACATCAGCCTTAGACTTCATAGACATAGCATGCATCACTGAGTGTGCTGTTAATTTTAAGTTTCATACATGTGTCATTTATTGCACTTCCTTTAATTTTTAGTTATCTAAGAGATTTGCCAGAATAAATTGTAGATGCTTCCAAATGCTTTTTCTTAGTCTGTCAAGATGGTAAAATGGCTTCTGTTTTAAAACTTCCAATTCAGTGAATTGCATTGAAGGGGCATTATTTAGATGTTAATTCAGTCTTATATTCCTAGGTGAAATGTCACTATTTCATGTTCTTTTTAAACACAAAGTGTAAGAATCAATTTCTTGAAATATCATTTCAGTTTTGTGTATTTCTTTTTGTCACTGCTGTAACAAAATCCGAGACAACAGCAATTTAAAATAGGAAAGGTTCATTTCCTATTCTTGTTCTTTGAGGTTAGGAAAGGGTTATTCAGGCTCCTGTTTTAAAAGTGTGATTTGGGCTCATGGTCTGAGGGTAGGAAAAGCCCTTGGGCTCAGGACTAAGACTATAGCTTATTACAGCAGGGGAAGGACAGTGGCAAAGGCAGCCCTGCCTGCTGTGATGACAGGAGTGTGAGGACCTGCTCATTTTGTATCACACAACAGAGTCAACTATCCTGGACCCTTGGGGCATGCTAAAGTCTGAACCCACTAACCAAAGAGCAAGCATGGGCTGAATTTAGGCCCCATGCATATATGTAGCAGATGGGCAGCCTGGATTTCATACATGATCTTCCAAACCACTGGAACAGGGGCTGTCCCTGAGCTTTTTGCCTACCTGCCTACCTGTGGATCCGGCACTGAAAAGGACAACCTTGTCTGGATTCAGTGGGAGAGGATGTGCCTAGTCCCTCTGCAAGTTGATATGCCGGTAGGGGGACAGATGCTGACACCTAGAGGGGGGTTCCCTTTATAAGGGAAGTGGGGGAGAACTTATGTGAGAGAGAGGGTACTAGGAAGAGAGGAAGGGCTTATATTGAATTGTAAAGTGAATAAATAAGGGTTGGAGAGATAGCTCAGCAGTTAAGAGCACTAACTGCTCTTCTAGAGGTCCCAAGTTCAAGTCCCAGCAACCATATGATGCCTCCCAACCATCTGTAATAGATGCCCTCTTCTGGTGTGCGTGAAGACAGCTACAATGCACTCATATACATAAAATAAGTAAATCTTTTAAAAGTGAATAAATAAATTTAATAATTAAAAGAAAAGAATCAGAGAGAGGAACCCTGGTATCTGACTCGCTTTATCTCTTTTGTTCATGTCAAAGTTGGTGTCCACGTGTTGACACTGCCCACCTTTAGTCCAATCATCACTGGAGAGATGACTCAGACTGTAGGACAGCATTCTGCTCTTGCAGATAAACAGAGGCTCACAGTTGGGCAGTTGACCACTCCAGCTACTGGGCAATCCAGCAACCTCCTCTTTGGGCATTACCAGACACTTGTGAGAGAAAAGTATTGAAAAGTTTTCATAACAGTTATGTTTGTTTCTGTTGTAGTTGGGGTTTTTTGTGCCTTTTGAAGGACTTTTGCACATATATGTGTGGTATGAATCTCTCTCGCACTCTCTTTCTCTCTCTCTCTGTCTCTCTCTGTGTCTCTCTTTTTGTCTCTCTGTTTCTCTGTTTCTTTCTGTCTCTCTGTCTCTCTCTCTCTGTCTCTCTCTCTCTCTCTCTCTCTCTCTCTGTGTGTGTGTGTGTGTGTGTGTGTGTGTGTGTGTGTGTGTGTTTGCATGTATTGTGCACACACAGACACAGGTTGGAGCCCAAGATCGACACTAGGCATCTTCCTCAGCCACTCTCCACCTTATATTAAGGCAGGAGCTTTCAATGACCTCTGAGATTGCCATTTTAGCTAGTCTGGCTAGTCAGCCTTGCTCCAGGGATTTCTTTTTCTGTGGGCCAAAACGCACACAGTAAGTACTTTTGCATGAATTCTGGGGTTTGAACAATGGCCCAGGGCAAACACTTCACCAGCTGGGTTTTCTCCCTAGCCCTGAAGCATTTTTAATCAATATGCATTTTAATAAATCTACAATATTTTCATTATAAATCATACTTTATCCCTTGTAATAACACTCACTGCAAAGACTACTTGGATGATAGTATATATCCTAACTGTATATTTCACCATCCGTTTCCAATTTTATCTCTTCCTGTCTTTCTATAACATGTGTCTTATGATCCAGTTTAATCTTGGTTGTTATCCAGCCTGGCAATTTTTGCATTTTAAATGCCATGTTTATGCCATTCATGATTGTGTGTTCATTAGCATGCATAGATTTAAATTAACCACCTTGGAAATTGGTTTAGATTAGTCTTATTTTTTTTCTTTTCTCACTCATGTCCAGTCCTCTTCCAGATTAAGCGGCTTTATAATTTTGTACTATATCCTTGTTGGCCTGTAAGCTACTTGGTCCTTGACTTTGTATCGGGATAGATGCATCAGAGGACTAGGATTTATGAATTTTCATACATTTTCTTCCATTTCCCTGCTCATGTTGTCCTGCATTTCACTTCAGCTTTTTTTTTTTTTAGAAATTCCATACTCTGTTTCTATTACTTTGTTTTAAATAATTGATTCATTTAACTACAATAAAGTAAACTGTGCATAAATGTCATTTGTGCTCCCAAATCCTATGATTACAATGCACTTTATTATGTTACTGGGGAAGGGGTACTTTTGCTTGGACTTATTGCTGTTATTGTTGGAGGGGTGTTATTATTGATGGGTGTCTTTCTTATCAGTGTGGTAAAACACCAAGACCAAAAACATCTTGGCAAAAAAGAGTTTATTTGGGTTTATATCAGCTTAAAACTCTTAGGTCCTGTGTCATCACATAAGGGGAGGTCATGGCAGGAGCTGATGCAGAAGCCCCTAGGACCATCTGTTACAGGGCAGCATCACCACCCTGGAGTGGGCTCACCCACATCAATCCATAATCAAGAAAATGCCCCACAGCCTTGTCAATGGGGCAATCCAGTGTGAGTACTTTCTCCATGGAGATTCACTCTTCTCAAAGGAGTCTAGCTTGTATCAAGTTTACAAAAACTAACCAGGACATTGGGTTTTCATATATTTGTTTGAAACTGGATTTTGCCATGTAACCCAAGCTGCACTCAAACTTAACAAAAATGTGGGTATTATAGATGTGTGTCATCAAATTGGACCCGAATATTTTCCCACTAATAACTTTCTTCAGAGCCACTTCTTTAGAAACTCAAATTACTCATCTTGGATGCTTGAAGTTAGCTCTAGAGCCCAAATCATTTTTTTCCCATCTTCCGTGTTTCATTTTGAGTTTTTTATTGTGATATGACTTCAAATTCACAGAGATCCTTCTGCAAGGGTTAATGCGCTCCAATCTTGTGCATTATGTGTTTAGCTTCAGACACTTGCCTTTTACCTTTAGAAGTACTTTTGTATATTTTTGTAAATTTCTTCTCTATATATAATATATGCTTTAGCTTCTTGAACATTGGAGGTACCGTTTCAGTAATTTTAAGTAATCCTCTATTTTACCCTCAATGCCATTTTGTGATTAATTTTAATGGAGAGTTTTTTATTATAGATCATATCTTTTCCCCCTATCTGGAAGTTTTTACTGAATTTTAGACAATATGAATGTTACTATGCATAATAGAGAGTGCTTTTGTATTTCAATAAATATTATAGAGCTTTGTTCTGGACATAGTTATTTTTAAAATACTCCAGCAATTTGAAGCCCTGTTTAGACTTATTAATCTGAACCACAGCAGCATTTAAAGTAAGAATAAAATAATCTCAGGCAAATTCCTTCTTCATGAAATGAGTTTTCTAGTCTAACAACAGGGAGAAGACACTACTCTGACTACCTAAGCTATAATGATTATTCATATATAATCTTCCCTACAGTTCTGAGTTTGCTCACACTCACATGATTACCAATTAAACATTCAAGGAGGCCTCTTAAGAGCCCTAAGGTTCCCTGTACACTTCTAGCCTCTATACTCCATTGCATTGAATGTGCTATCTTGGCTGTAGAAGACTTGGAAGTTCTTCACACACTTTAGAGGTGCTTAGGCTGTCTACTGGACAGTGTCCTCTGAATCCATCATCCAGGGAGTGGAGACGAGCACAGAACTCACTTCAGCAGCTTCTCATCACTCAGAGATGAGCATACTCTGTATCTTGAAAAAAAATCACTGTTCCTACATTTTGTCTGGTTTTGTTTTTGCTTTTCTAATAAGTGAGAAGATAACTGTTCCTCCGTATGCCTTCTCTGTCCATGTAAAACAGTTTAAATATTCACTTGGCTGATCTTCATCACTTATGGGCTCTGGGTTTGTGAACTCTACTAAAATACAACTGAAAGCCTAAAATCAACACCTGTGGCACATTTACACATGTGCACAGAACACAACGCAGAAACCTTGAGTAACCTAATGAGCAGGTCCCAATTACACTAACATTTGCCCTCTTTTTTCAGGTTTCATAATGTGCCTTTTGAACAACCACTTTAGATCCATACTTTTTCACGTTTTATGTTCTTTACCAGTGATTTTGCTGTTCAAAATGATCTCCACATATAATAGTTAAGTGTCATCTCAGGTTCCTATCACATGAGTAGTAGATGCACAACAGAAAATTGTAATATGCCAGAGAAGCTTCCTTCATCCATGAACACAGTACCAGACTACAAGTTTAATGCTAATAAATGAATAAAGTAATATAATATGCATCATTACAGACAAATACATATAAAGCAAGACTGGTGAATGTGAAATGTCCCAGGAGGTAAAGTGCTAGGATTTGAGTTCTAATTCCAAGCATCCATGTAAAACTCAGGCAAGGTGGTACACATTTCTGTTCGTTACGGAGAACAAAGGTAGACAAAGAATGAAATGGCAAGCTCTGGGTAGTGTGAGAGACATTTTCTAAAAGAATACCATGGAAAATGACAAAGAAGATACCAGATAGCCTTTGGCCTCTATGTGCACACACACAAATGCATGGATGAACACATACATGAACATACATGCAAATGCATATACAGCATTCACATAAATAAACAAGAAAAAAGGGACAAGGTTAAGCATCACATGGTTGACAAAAATATTGTTGCCATATGTCAACAGTATGTCATCCTATATCTATGGAAGAAGCAATCATTCTGTACTTGCTAGCTGAGTGTTCTATTGGTTTCATGGTCTATAGTATATAAGCACCAGAAATAATGAGAACAGAGTACATTTTAGCTCAATGTAAAGAAGATCAATATCCACAGTCTAACCAAGGTTCCTCATGCTGTGTTCAGTCTGTTGAAAGGAAGAAATCATTCAGGCTAGGGGAATATAATCATGTTAGTGTCAAGGACTTGGAAAGGTTAAGTAACAAGGAAAAAGAACAGCCTGAAGGGTGTTCAGAATTATTAATTCGCAGCTTGTATTACTGGTCCCTTAAATTAAATGACCTTGTACATTATAGGAGAGAGAAAAGTCTCTTAGGTTTTTCTCACAAAATCTTTTGCTAAAAAAAAAAAAATACAAACACCTTCTAGTTCATCAATTCAATAAGTATGCATTCCACGCCTCTGACATAATAGTCCTGTGCACAGATCTTGAGTCTGTACACAGTAAGATACTTTACCCTCCACAGAATCAGAAGGAGACATGGTAAGAATGAAGAACAGGAAGCAATATCAACACAGTGAAGTAACTTGTTGAATAATAAGGGAGATGTATCCAGAATGTTTTAGAAGGGATTGTCTTGTTAGCTTGGGGAAGGAGAGTGGAGATAAAAAAGCAGAAGAATGCCTTTGGAATATCTTAGAGGAAGAAATATATGAATAAGTTAAAAGAGGAGCTCCCTGAGGGAATGTCACTGGAGAATTGAAGACAGAGAGATAAAGAGGGACACATGGTTAATCATGTAAGACCTTATATGCCAGGCCAAAGGGTCTGGACTGTATTCTGAAAACAATCTAGAGTATGAAGGAGTTTGTGCAGGAGAACAGCATGGCCAGATTTGCAATTTTTAATAGCTAAAATAACATGTGGAGCATGGATTTGATGGAAAGCATCCTGGGGGAAAAAGGACAACAGGGAAGTTGCTGCAATGTTCAACACATGCAATAATAGTAGCCCGGACCAGAGTAGCACAGTTTCCCCAATGGCTTCTATTCACTAATGCTTTAGATGAATAAAACCTATACTGCCCCCCACATATTCTGTCTTTCATGCATTCCTAAGTTGAAATGCAAGTTGTCTCTTGCTCACAATGCCATTTCCTCATTTTGCCTAGTTAGGAAGCTCTCATCCATCCTCAAGTGCACCTATGGTTTCAAGTTTTCATAAGCAGAGTCCATCTCTCCTCAATCCAAGTGTTTATAGCTTCACAATAGCACTCTTCAAAATTGACAAGTATCTGTCAATCAACTTAAGGGACCAAATCTACCTGAGTGTAAGGATTTTGTCTTGTATGACTCCAATATAAGTGAACAGGTGCTGCTTAAGACCAACAGCTCTCAAACTTCCAATCTAGGAAACATGACCCGCCATTCATTCCGTGTATCCTGCATGCCTATCGTGAGTGTGGGCCTGTGTATGTACATCAAAACCACTAAGCTTTCCTATAGTAGTTTCCATTCTTGTTGTTAGGATCAAATCCATGGCAAGAAGCAACTTAAGGAGAAAAGGCTTTATTTGGGCTCAGGGATTGAAAGCATAGTCCCTTATTTGGAGGGCAAAGTATCTGCGGTTATTCTTGTCTACATCTGCTGGTGCTTCCAGCTGTTCTTTCCTATCCAGGATATCAGGAAGTAGAGATGAAGCAGGGCAGGGTTACAAACCTCAAATCTCTCCTCCCTAGCAATGGCCTACTTCCTGGAGTTGGGCCACACCTCCTAAAGGTTCTTCAATGTCACAAACAGCACCCCAAGTTGAAAAAATATTTTGCAATGCATTAGCCCATAGGATACTACATATCTGAACTATCTATCTCAACTGAAATGCACATGCTCCCTTTCATTTTCCTCCTACAGCATATCTGTTCTTGTAATGGGCACCCAGACCTTGGCACAGCTGACTCCATGATGGAATTGTCATTTAAGCCATAAAATTCATCATGTAGAACACACCTCCTGCCAAAACAAAAACAAAGGCCTAATCCATCTAAGTCCCTAGTTCTGAGAAAGTTATGAAATGTACTAACCTTCCTTTTTGGTTTCTGTAATTCTGCTTCTGTCTAATTGTTCTTGTTAACTGAAGTATGTGGACCCAGGACGTGGTTTTTCTGCTTAGAAGCTTGCTCACCTTGTGAAAATGTCTCAAGGCTACATTGGAACCCCAAATACTCAGTGTAGTTGCTGCCTGTCTAATAAAGACTTTCCACTGGCTTAAATACGTGTCTGAGTAGCCTTTTCTGGTATATACCCAACAATATTCTTAAAACAAAGAATTTGGGGCATATGTTGTCATTTGAATTCCCCTACCTCCTTACACATTAAGAGAGCTATTGCATATACCTTCTACTACATACTTGCTCTCTCCATGAGAGTCTTCAGAGTTCCCTGAAGATACCCACACATGACAATGTATCCTAAAGCTATAATCCTACATTTTCTCCACTATAAATAAAATCAATCACACATCAAACAATACCCCACGTGGCAGCTAAAATAAAGTGTATTACTCATTTTTAGAAGTATGTGCCATTGTTCTGATGTCTAACAAGGTCAAAGGCAGATATCTAGAGGAAGCTGCCAGAAGGAAGGGATGAAAAAAAAAAAAAGAAAAACTCCCTAAATGACCCAGGGTAGTCTCAATGCTGTTTGTTGTGTTTTGTTTATTCTGTTGCCTGTATGAGCTGGTGCTGATCATCCCATTACATCAATGAGACAGTTTTTCTTTATAAAATCTATTCCATTTCATTCTTGGTTTGTTGTCAGATCTCCCTAGGGGTGCATGTTCTACTCAGCTCATTTATTTTTGTGAAATTCTGCATCATATTTTCTTTGTTTCCAATACAGTCTCCTGATAACTTCCCAGCTTCTCTATAGAAAACAATAACAAAGAACCTATACTAAAAGAAGGAAATGGTTTACATGGGTCTCTGGTTTACTTGGATGCTATCACAGACTAGCCTCGAGGCCTACTACTTTCGCTAGTCCAAATAAAACTCTTTCAGTTCTTCAAATAGTAGATATCTCTTCCCTTACTGCTACATTTTAAAATGTATTTTACTGTGTGTACTTATGAGTTAATTTGTGTGTGTATGATAAGAGAGAGAGAGAGAGAGAGAGAGAGAGAGAGAGAGAGAGAGAGAGAGAGAGAGTACAAATAATGACCAGGTGTTAACATTGGTATCAAGTCCTCAAGTCTCTGCTTCCCTTATGCTGGGATTACAGGTGTGTGCTGCTGAAACCAAGTTTCTGGTTTGATTTTTTTACCTTTTACTTTCAGGTGGATTTTCTAATTCAGATCTTCATGTCTGTGAGACAAGTATTTGCCCACTGAGCCATCCCCATTTCTTAGTGTGTTGAGCTTTAGAATTGATGATTGTGAAGTTGTTATCACAAGTATGCTTGTGTCTTAGGAAGCAAGATTTTTCTTGAGCTTCTTGTAGAGCTGTCTCATAACAGCCCCAGTGTCTTGCTTTCTCTAGGCACTGCTAACATAAAATAATTGTTTATAGTCCTTTCTGTTATGTTGAAAACTTTTCAGGTCCAGAAAGAGAGACAGACAGAAAGATTAAGGAAAAGGGACACAGAGACACACAGAGTAAGGTGGGGAGGCAAAGAAAGTATGAGAAAGAGTGGAGAGACAGAGATATCAATTGATTACTGGGTTGATTAGTTGATTGCTAGTCTAGTTCACATATGGATTATAATCTGAGTAGCTTATGCTATTTGGGAAAGTTGTATGATTTAAATTCCCTCACTAGAAAAATAAAAATAAAATCCCACTTATCTCTTGGAATATCTCAAGAATGAAACATGACAATGTCCCTGAAACTCAGAGCTAGTAGAACCTGGTGTGTAGAACAGTCCTGACCAATGGCATCTCTCAGCTGCTACTCAAAGCCAACCGCACCCTCTTGCAGACAGGAATGAGTGGACCTCATTGTCTGTCTTTTGATTTCTGACACCTCTGCCCAGGAACAAACTACTCAGGCAATTAAAAGTAGCTCCTGATTTCAGATCAGAAGTGAACTGAGAACATTAAAATCACCACTACACTCTCCTTACCATTCATTTACCTGGCATGAGGTGGCACTCACTTAGAAAAAATACAAAAGGTGGAAGTTTTATTTTAGCAGAAAATAAAGGAACCTATGTTGGGATAGAGTTTTAAATAGAGGTTCTCCCCCACAAAAGCAAGGTTCCAAAATCCTAGCCTGGATGGATCTTGCTGAGGAAGGTTTATAAAAGATTCACCCCTAGCTGAGAAGCCCTTATCATTCAGTGGCCTCTAGGGAGGAAGACTGTTGGTTTTCCATGGGTATGCAGTTCCTGAGAGGCCAGTCATACTAAGTTGTCTCTAGATCCATGTGTATATTGGGCACTAACCTGTCCAGTTGGCTTAATAAACAAGTATATGAAACTTAAAGGGAAAACGAGTTGACTATAAGTAGAGTTGGAGGGGAGGAAGTGGAGATAGATCAGATCAAAGCACATATTCACATATGAAATTTTCAAATGCCTAAATAGAAGTTTTCATCTAGCACTTGAAATTTTCAGATGACTAAACAGAGATTTACCTTAGTACAGTAGTTCTCAACCTTCCAATGCTTGACCCTTTAATAGAGTTCCTCATGTTGTAGTGACTCCCAAACATAAAAATATTTCATTGCTACTCCATAACTATAATTTTGCTACTATTATGAGTTATAATATAAATAGCTAATATGCATGACATATGATATTTGACCATCCCAGAGGGGTCACAGCCTACAGGTGGAGAACTGCTGCCTTAGTGGATGTCTGACCCTGTCTAAGTACAATTTTATTGTAATGACTGGAAAGGTGCTATTGGCATTTAGGTAGAGGTTTGCATGATGATGAGTGGATTACAATGACCAGGATAATATCTACTACTAGTGCCACAACAAACAATTATCTGGGCCAAAATATTATGTAGGAGAAACCCATGTGAGTTTGTAGGATAGCAGAGGTAAACAATCCTGTAGAAATCAATGGACCTATGCATGTAAATGATGGAGTACAGAAGAAGCTAGATGGGAGAGAGATAGCTAGGACAGGACACAACATAGGGAGTGGTATTAGAGAGACACCACAAGAGACTTGGTCACTGAAGGAACCATAAACAAGAAATTACCACCCTGGTTTAAGTATCCTCTAGCAGTGGTAAGGCAACTCAGAGCACAGTACTTAGAAACAACACTGATTTGTTTTCATCATGAGTCTATATGTGTTGAACAAGTGATGCTTTGATTTCACCAAGTATTGACTGGGATATCAGAGAGTCAAGAGGATAGAAACAGTATCATTCACAAGGCTAGCCACTGGTACTAGGTTAATCCAGGTGGTTAGATTAGCTTTCTGACAGAGTGACGTAACCAGGTTATAAAATTGACTGATCTAAGAAGACAAGACCCATTGTGCTAGTGTTTCCCAGGCCACTGCTTGTATCATTATTGTCACTGTGGGATGGATCAAAGAGGGCCACACATGCCAAGTCCAGAAGATTACATGTCAAGTGATCACAAGACACCAAAATAATAATCTACCACAAACTTCCAAGAGTATAGTGTAAACACCGTGCAGAAGCAAAGATCATCTAAATAGCGATATGTGTACTCTTCTCTTTGGCTGATGCCCTATTGAAACATTGACTCCCCAAGAAATTGGCTTCTTCCTGGGAATATCATGTTGGAAGAAAATAAAGGACCTGAAATAGGAAGTCTCCGAGAAATAGATTTCACACAATTTCAAAAACTTGTCAGACCACCTTAAAAGAGAAATAACTCAAGATAATGACACGTCAAGAATGGAATTAGAAGCAGCACACCTTGACTCAGATATCCATTACCTTGTACTGACACCTCACTCTCATGCCAGGATGCTGAAGATATACCTGGGGGGTCCCAGCTTCTCTTACCTACTCCTTTTACTATTGTAGCCAAACTGAATAAATAAACATGTCTTTGCTTTTTACTAGTAGTTATTTTTTAACTGGCCAGATGAGGATGGATGGATGACTCTAGCTTGGTAGGCTGTTATGGTTTAGTTTTTAATCTTACCAATTCTCATAGCAACAGTCTGCTTATTTTTCAGTATCTGTTAGCCTTGCGGTCTGTTATTCTGAATGGTCAGGATGGCGCTATGCTTATCAAATCTTCCAATAGTACTTGGGACATTAAATGTATTTAATTACTATTTATTCAATGACTTGTTGGAAAAAGTAGAAGGAAAAATGAGAAGGGGTAAGAAGAAGAGCAATAAACCTCAAATTTTCTCATGCTTTTTAATTTGAGGTATAAAGAAAACACAAATGATTTGGTCTCTGGTTCATAGACCAAGTAAAAAATTTTTATTTAGATCAAAACAGGTGATTGGGAAGCTTAGAATACATTGCAGCCCAAAGGTATTTCATTCAGCAAACCAGTATGAAGAGTTATTAGAGACTGGAGGATGCATCAGCCCATACAGAGCCAGACATCCCCCACATCTGTAAGAGTCTCCACACAGGCTCCATCACACTCCTGGAATTCACACTGTTGTCAACCAAAGTTGACCCTATGGGAAAACATCTGAAAGCTGTGTCAACAGTGAATGAAATCTGACCGTACTGATTTATCATTTCAAATTGACATAGTCACTCTGTTGTCCCTATTCATTTGATCTTAGAAATCTCAGTGGCTTTCCACTCCCTCATTCAGTTCTATTTTTAAAAATATTGAATGTGCTGTTTGACACTTCTATACATGTGCATTCTAATTCCCCATTACCCTGACCCTCTCTAGTCTCCTCCCATACCTGTTATCACTCCTCTTTCCTTTAAGTCCTTTCCCACATTCATGTCTTTGTTGATTGGGGGGGGTGACTTTATTTTCTATTTTATTGAAAAACTATTCTCCTTTCTTAGAAAAGAGTCTGACAACAGTTTCCCCTCCCTCTACTCTTTCCCCACATCTCCCTTCCCCCTCATTGTACTATCATGCTCTGTGTTCTCTTGTGATTGGGTTACCTCACTTAGGATGATATCCTCCAGATCCATCCATTTGTCTAAGAATTTCATAAATTCATTGTTTTTAATAGCTGCATACTATTCCATTGTGTAAATGTACCACATTTCTGTATCCACTCCTCTGTTGAGGGACATATGGGTTCTTTCCAACTTCTAGCTATTATAAATAAGGCTGCTATGAACATAGTGGAGCATTTGTCCTTATTTCAAGTTGGAACATCTTCTGGGTATATGCCCAGGAGTGGTATTGCTGGATCCTCTGATAGTACTATGTCCAATTTTCTGTGGAACTGCCAAACTGATTTCCAGATTAGTTGTACCAGCTTGCAATCTCACCAGCAATGGAGGAGTGTTCCTCTTTCTCCACATCCTCACTAACATCTGCTGTCACCTGAGTTTCTGATCTTAGCCAAAATGGTACCTCATAAAATTGCAAAGCTTCTGTAAGGCAAAGGAGACTGTTGATAAGACAAAAAGGCAACCAACAGATTGGGAAAAGATCATTGCTAATCCTAAATCTGATAGTGGGCTAATATCCAATATATACAAAGAACTCAAGAAGTTAGACTCCAGAAAACCAAGTAACCCTATTAAAAATGGGGTACAGAGCTAAACAAAGAATTCTCAACTGAAGAATACCAAATGGCTGAGAAGCACCTAAAAAAAAAAAAAAAAAAAGTTCAACATTCTTAGCCATCAGGGAAATTCAAATCAAAACAACCCTGAGATTCCACCTTACTCCAGTCAGAAAAGAATCTTGAGAGGAGGTGAAAGAGTCAGAGATACACCCACTCCCACTGGTAGGAGTTCCACAAAAACATGGAGCTAACAGCTATAACATATGCAGAGGACCTGGTCAGACACATGCAGGCCCCTTATTTCATTCTCTGTGAACCCATGTGAACCCTGCTTAGTTGATTCAGTGGGCCATGTTCTCCTGTTGTCCTCCAAGCCCCCTGACTTCAACAATCTTTCCTCTCTTTCCATGGGATTCTTCAATCTCCAAGTTTAAACAAGATCATCTATGCAACCATGGGTTTGGAATTGTCCATTGGAACATCATTGGCTCCCTAGTGGTTTCACATTGAAGGCAATAACAGCTGCCCCTAGATTCCATAAGTAGCCAGCACCTTAGTAGGGAGGGTCAGAACCCCATATGCCCCATTTCAATGGCTGATTGTTCTTAGACCCACATACAGGCCCATTATAATTAGCACTGTCAGGTTATGTATTTTCCAAATGACATCATTTCACATCCTGTCTCCCTGCCTTTGAGTCTGAAATTATTTCCTTTCTCGGTAGCCCAGTTTTCTATGGCTTATTTTGGTATTTGTTGGTAATATCCAAATGTTTAACTCAAGGACAAATATCTTCTCTTAACTCCTGACCAATTCTGCTTAAGTAATATGATCTATAGGACATTTGAGTTCAGAGAACCCACAAGTACCTCAAAGGCAGGGTGCTCAAACCTCAGTTCATCATTTTAACACACACACACACACACACACACACACACACACACACACACAACCTACTCAACTCTTTCTTCTGTTTCCCAACGCAACAACACTTGTAAATTTTGAAAATGTAATTAGTGTGTGTGTGTGTGTGTGTGTGTGTGTGTGTGTGTGTGTGTGTGTAGCATACTTATAATAGAAGTTTGAGCCGTAATGTTGATTCTGGGAAGTAAACCCAGGTTCTCTGAAAGAACAGTTAGTGTTTCTCACTGTCAAGTTATCTCTTTAGTTTTGAGCAATGCTCCACTCCTATCATACAATTCCAGGTCTCCAACAATCTGTGATTAATTTCTTCCTTTTTAGCACACTAACTCAGTTCTCTTCACATTTCCAAGTTGGTTGTAACTACTAGATAACTGGTTCACTACATTCAATCTTCCTGTTCCATTTGTTTCTCTTTTCTATCATCAAGTGGATCTTCAAACACTGAAACTCTAACATCATATTTTGAAACCTAAACTCCTTGAGACGTAAGATGTTTCTTGTGACTGGCTTCCTCCTGCCTCAGATGCACCCTACATTTCACTTTTCTCTTTCTCTTCTCTGAAGAGCTTCACTGGTACAGAATTCCACATCTTCTTGATTGTTCTCTGAGGAAAAGATCTGTCTTCTTACTTGACTCTTGGGATCCCACCCATTTTTTTTATGATTCCATCTTAAAAACATGAACAACATTCAAGCCTCAGCTTGCCCTCAGCAACTACACTCCTCCTCAATGGAATGTACTCTTGGCTTTGTGAATTTGCCCTTGGATATGTGTTCCCCATCTGACTGTTTGCTCTCAGAGAGCAGAGCTCATGCTACCTACATTACTGCATCTCCCAAAACAGTTGATATCACTTAGATTTTCAGAGACTGTGTCATCATCCTGACATAGAACTGTGCAGACCTGTGGGGTCATTCTCTACTGCAAAGCTTAGAGAGTGGAGAAAGAACTCATCCTATGGAAGTCTTCTTTCACCTGAATAAAACAGCAAAAGCAAAAAGCACTATCCCATCTGGCACGGTTCCAGAAGATGAAGGTAATTCCTTCAAATAATTAGCCTGTTCCCTGAGGATAGGAGAGATGGTTTTCTCCAGACTAGAAAATGTTTGTCATTTATCTTTTTCATTAAGTCACCTTTCTCAGGGTTGAGACTTTAATGCTTCCCCAAATTGCTTATTAGTGTTCCTGTCTTAGAACTCTACCACATGTTGTCAGGAAAGTGTTTCTCTGTCTTTTAACCATGGAGAGCTTCCAAGATGATTATAAGAGTTTTCATTACATAGCATTTAACACTCCTCCTAGACAACTACCTTCTTTCAAAGAGAAACTTCAAGAACTCTTACCTCTGAGATACCCTCTCACCTGTCTCATAAGTTGCCCTTCACTTTGTATTCAACAAATAATACTGCATTTGTCTGCCTGACTGCCATCTGCCTGTCTCTATATAACACCATAAGTTCCTTGAGGATAATATCTGACTCTTGTTCATATTTATATCTCTATTGCTTTATATAGTGCCTAGAATGTGAGGAACATTAATAATTTGATGAAGTAAGAGGAAATGAAGGTTGATACTACCAGTCCATATTGGAGGGATGAGCCAAACAGATTCATACAGCCATTGCCAACATAGTCTCTCAGCAGCTAGGGCTGCCTATGATGCATCCCCATGATAAAAGTAGGCCTGTAAATAATTGATCACTGATTGCAAGGGGGCTCATGGAGTCTGATCCACTACTGCTAAACTATTGGTAACTGATGGATACTCATTGCTTCACTCGTGCACCAAATGGTAAGCCCACCAGGCTCTGGCAGAGGGTTTTAACCCTGTGGCCACATAGACGGCTCCAATTAAAACCAGGTGGTCACAAAACAAAAGAAAATACAGGAATGTGGGAAGGTGTCCTGTGGAGAGGACGGTTGGGGATAACAAGAGGAGGGGGCAGGTAAGAGTATAGGAAGTAAGCAAAGACAGAATGTGCTAGAAATGTGAGAAAGTATCGAAGAATAAAATTAATGAACAAAAAAAAATTCAAAAGGAGAGAAAAAACACATATTTTATATTCCTGTGGTAAACATATTCTCTAAAGGCATGATGGTCAGGACAGATTGTGGACTCCCATGTTATAAAACAGTGAGAATTCAAAACGGAAGTTAGCATTCTAAAGCTGGAATCTTGGCTTTGCATTAGACTGTGGTTTGGCAAGGGGCTTATTACCTGCCTTAATTTCTATCCCTGGTAGGATGAATGTGTGACTATTCATATTCCTCTGGACTCCTTCCTGCTGTCAACATCTCTAAAGCCATGATGGTACCATCCCTTCCACCCACAAAGCCTTTCTGTCCCGGCCATCAGTACTCTGCCACCCTGTTACGATACACCTCCACTCATCCTCCACATTTGCCTCTGCTCCATCTGTTTGGTCAGATTTGTCTCCAAGTACACTCATCCCTGTCCATCAGCTCCCTGGAAGCATGGCTTCTCTTAGAATCACCTCCTACTCGATGCCCAGTGAGCTGTCTTCTCACCCTCCTTCAGAAAGATCTGTAAGTTACTTGCCTCCCAGAAACTGAGATCAATCTGCAAACAGCCTTTGTACATGGGAAAGTGTATGGGAGTGCGGGGTGAGCATCCTGTAATAATAGCCACCATTAGAACATGCCAGTCGCTCTGACTTGTGTCAGCATCTCCCATTTCATGTAGGTCCTCCAATAACTCTGAGTTACTTCTCATAGTCACACATTCTAAAGAAGCTGATATTCAGGGTAGACCAGCAGAGTTAGACTAAGTGGTATAACAGACAGAATTTAATTTAATTTCAGGCCTTCTACTTGCAGCTCTTGTTGGCATCCACTTTCTCCAGAAGACACACACACACACACACACACACACACACACACACACCTGAAGATAAAGTCTTCATTAAAGCTGCTCTATCATTTGACTATTCTGTGATGACCATCTCTACCATCTCAGTGTAAGACCTGCACAAAGGACATACAGTTACCTTGTGCCAAACATCTGCAAAGCAGCCAATAGTGAACGATGAGCCCTATAGAAGCAAGGTCATATGTGGAGGATACTCAGAAGTGACATTCAAAACTGAGACCTCAAGCCGGGTGTGGTGACGCATGCCTTTAATCCCAGCACTTGGAAGGCAGAGGCAGGCAGATTTCAGAGTTCGAGGCCAGCCTGGTCTACAAAGTAAGTTCCATGACAGCCAGGGCTATACAGAGAAACCCTTTCTGGAAAAACAAAAACAAAAACAAAAAAACAAAACAAAACAAAAAAAGATACCTCATGACATGTCCATCCCCTTATACGAAGGAATTCAGCATTTTAGTGTTCCTATGAACTTGGGTTATATCTCTTTCCAGGGTGCTGATCCCTATATATGTGGAAACAACTTACTCCTTTTACATGTAGAAAAGCTGCTGCCTTCTCTGAGTCAGAGCCTACTCTAAGCAGCCTGTGGCCTCTAGGCTTCTTTCATCCTCAGAGGCTTCACCCTTTGCTCTGGGCCTGTGCATCCTGGTGCACACATAGCCCTGTGTCCCCCTGACCTTTGCCCCACTGGAGGAGGTCAGGTAGCCCAGTAGCCAGGTTAAACTCCCTCTCTCCTTAAAAGGTTATGTTCTCCAGCAGCTGGAATTCCTCCTTATGCAAATTGGGCATCCCCAACACCCTGGCCCTGCCCAATAATATACACTCACCTTGATAACCCCTACTGACCCCCAAAGTTTGAAAAAGCCTTTGTCTCCCTAAAATGAGCTGTCTTACCAAAGCTGCCTCCTGAGAGACTGCTCTCCCTGCACTCACCCCTACCTGCTGGTCCTACCTAATTTCCCTACCCAGTGGTTTCTATCACAGAATTATCACACCACTATGGGCAGAGAAGCAGAGCCTGAGCAGCAAACTGGCTGTCACTGTCTGGAACTTGCATCTTCCTTATCACTTGGCCATATACTCCTCAAGAGTTAAAGTGATTACCGTTATTTTCGTGACAACCAGGATAACTAACAAATGCTAAATGCTTCAACATACTTACAGATGAATAGATGGATGGATGGATGGATGGATGGATGGATGGATGGATGGATAAATGAATGATGCTTCTAGGATGATCCCACATCAAAGTTACTTTCTCTTTTCAAACCCTCATTACCCTATAGAACTCTCCCAAACCAAACAGCCCAAGACAGTGAATTTACAGCTGGCATATCTGCAAAACATTCTAAGATTTCTACTTTGTTCTTTTGTTTGTCAGAAAATATTGGTGTGAATTGTGAAATCCTGTTTACAGCATCTTCCAAGTATGTATCAAGGGGTCAGTGTATGAATTAGGAACCAGTTTGTGATACTTTGAACCATGGGAAAATGTAAGATGCCGAAGTGAAGAAATTCCAAAGACTTCAATTACATAAAAAAGCAGAAAATCTGAACAGAAGCAGATTCTTCCCATCATTTCCTATGCCACAGCACCACCATCTATGAAAAGTCATATGGTATTTATACTATTCTTTAATATTCATAATACAATAAGTATAATTAATCAGATCATAATGTTAGACAAGTTCCCTATTTATTGTCTTGTAGAAGTCTCAGCAGGAAGAACTCAGCAAGAAAAGACACAGAAGGCCACAATAAAACACCAACCAGCATTCTCTCTTTGAATGAAACAGCAGACAGAGGCAACTGCTTACCAAAGATGTAGCCTCAGTATCACTCATTCCAACAGTGTCTATGACTCTCTTACAGATGTGCCCCAGGGACAGAGTAGACAAGCCACTTCATCTCTATAAGCAGATTTGATGGATCTGAGATGTGTGTGTGTGTGTGTGTGTGTGTGTGTGTGTGTGTGTGTGTTGTTAGGCACAACTGGGGCTGTCTAATTGGGCTTGTGGGTTGGTAGTCAGAAAGACACCTGTGACAGTCAAGGGCCCCAGTTATTTTCATGTGTGAGGGTTTTAATGCACACTTGGCCCTGTATAACTAGGGATGCTGATGGAGATGGGACCTTACTTTAACCTCTTACCATTTGGTCCTGATACACACCTCTTCCCTCTGGTATTCTTGTGCATTATTTCTCCAGGCTCAGGGATACTTACCCTGGCCTACTTCCAGCCCCAACTTTATTGAATTTCAAATTCTTTTCTCTGTTCCCTGGCTCAGAACCCAGGCTTGATTATGGCCAGGTCCTTCTCCACACATCCCTCCACTGGGAAAATATTCTATAACAGCACAGCCAACAACAGGAACTTTATCTAATTAATGTACAGCAATTAGTGGTAGAATTTGAGCAAAACCGCACTCTTCTATTGCTTAAAAGTCTATAAGAGGACTTTAAAATGTTGAAAGGTCGTCCTACAGTAAATGTGTCTAAGTCTGTACTAGCAGTCCTGAAGGTGTATATATATTAGCAAACTAGTTAGGTAGCATTAGTCTCATTTAAATTGAAGAAAAAAATTAACCATGTGTCAATCAGCTGTTGCATATATGAGTAAGGTAACACTAATAACTTTCACAAGATCTTCACAATAGTAAATCAATTTAAAAATACAACATAAAAAGGGGAGGGTCCTTTATGCCACACTCCCCAGCTGAGGAGCAATTAGCAACCTGTGGTAACCTGTAGCTGCTGAGGGAAGAAGAGTAACATTTCTTGGGGAGGGAGTGGTCACTTGCAAGCTGTTCTATTGGATGACCTCACGTCGTACATGCGTATACGGGTAGCTCTAAGTTACTCCTGGAGTAATCAGAAAAACTGACATGAAGCTGGGAGATATATTGGGAGTGTGGGGAGGTGGGGGTTAAGTAGGTACATAAGACTCTACTTTTGTTTGACTTTACTACTGACATAGCTAATAGTAATAAAATTGGTGAAAGTACCAATTTTCTATTTTGCCAGGAAATTATCTCAGTCATAGATTACTAGGAAAATCCATTTTTCAATTATATCATAAACATCCTAGAGTTGTAAACTCCTGGAATTGTAGAGAAAGAGGATGAGGAAGATCCATGGCATGGAATATTCTTAGTCCTTCCTGGACTTACCTAGGTAGGGATCTAAGATATAGAAGAGATATTGGCCTTGAATCCTCCACAGGCAAAATATTTTCCAGATAAGTTTTGTATGTATCTTTGATCTCTCAAGACTATGAATTCCCAGGTAGTCAAATCTAACCTACTCCATTTACCATTTAATTCATCCTTTAAAATATCATGATAAACATGATTCATGAAAAGTGATACTTGTGTGTCTTTGTCCAATCTTCTTTTTTATACACTTTTAATTAAAATAGAATTATATCACTTTCATACTTCATCCAGCTCCTCCAAAATCCACCTCCTTCCAACTTCTTGCATTCCTCTCATCATCCTCACATTAATATCATCTTTTTATTATTACTATTACATATATGTATGTATAAACATATAAATCCAAATGCTGGGTTCATTTTTGTTGGCGAATATATACAATTTCTGAACCTACCCCTTTGTATTAGATAGCCAGTTAGGTAGATCATCCCAGAGAGAGAATAATCCTCCCTCTCTCTGAAGTCATTAGTTGCCCATAGTCATTTGTCTTAAGGGTAGACTCTAGAATGTTTTCCTCCTTCCACATTATCATGTCTATTTATATTACCAATGTTCAAGTCTTGTTTGTGAACTCATTTCATAGCAGACCTCCTGGTGTTCTGGTTTGTGCAATCGTTCTGCTTCCTCTTCTTCTGTACTGTTCCCTGAGACATGGAGGCAGGAGCTTCATTGTAGATGTATTCACAGGGATGGGCTCCCCATTATCCCCTGATCTATGCACAGTGCTTGTTGTCTTGAAGGTCTCCATTTGCTACAAAGAGAATTGTCTTTGATAAGGGGTGATAACTGCACTTATCTATGGCCATAAGAATATGATTTAGAATGTACTAAGGAAGTATGCTAGTCTAACAAAGTGGCATTTGTAGAATTTTTTCTAACATTTGTAACCTCATTAGCCCTAGGAAATTGGCTAGGTTTCTAGTACCAAGGATGAGTTCCCTCCTGTTGAGTGGGTCTTTGGTTACCACTAGCATATGAGTAGCACTTCTTACACCTTTATGGCCCTTTTACCCTGTTGGTTTTTGCTCTGGGGTCATAGATATCACTGATGAGTAGGACAGTTGATTTATCCCTTCCTTGGCAGCTTTCATAGCACTTTATGGAACTAGGGAAGCTGGACCACAGAAAGGATTCTTTCTGTAAGATCCAGCTTGAATAATCTAAGACCTGTGTCCTATATATATGATGACTTCAGCAATAGGGACTTATCTTCAATCTCTGAATACAAACCCAGGACAATATCAATAGTCACTAGAACTATCCTGAATAGCCATTCAAAAGGAAATGTCTTGTGTATGTTACTATGGTTTTGGGGGTTATGGGGGTTATGGTTCTTGTTGGAAGTCAAAGGGAACAGGGAACAACTTCCTTTAAAACACAGAGAGAGAGGGGGGAAGGAATAGGGAGAGGGGGAGAGGGAGAGGGGGAGGGGGGAGGGGGAGAGGGAGAGGGACAGAGATTCATTAGATATATTATGTATAGTTTTGGTAAAAATAGAATAATAAAATTCCTTCAGGCTTTATCAAACCTTGATTCTTGACTTTGCCCACTTTTTTTTTTTCTACCACATATCTTCTCAGTGAAAAATTCTTAGGGGAATGCCAGGACAGAGAAATGGGACTGGGTGGGTTGGTGAACAGGGCAAGAGGGATGGGATAGGGGGGTTTTGGAGGGGAAACCAGGAAAGGGGATAACAATTGAAATGTAAATAAAGAAAATATCTAATAAAAAAAGAGAAAAGAAAAATCTACCAACATGAAAAAATTGAACATACAAATAACATTCTAATATTAAATCTTATTAGGAAAATGAGTGTGTAGCTAGATGTAAGGTTATATATAGATCACATTTAAATCATCAACATGAAGTCTGCATATTAATGCAACATCCACTGAACATCCACCATGCATTAAACAACTTCACAAATTCAACTTTTTCAAAGTCCCCATGACTTCCCTCTGAGGGGGCACTAATGAGGTGTCATCTAAGTAGGTGCTGAATGACTAAACAATGCTCCACAAAGCAACAGAGCCTGCACTTAAACTTACAGTTAAGCTTTAGCATCAGAGCCTTCAACTTGTGTGTGACTGCTCTGTCACAGCTGAATTAGCAAAAGAAGCATACATTGCAAATATTTGGGGGGGGGCAGAACATACTTTTAGCCCCATCAAATATCTATAGGGACTTAATTTAAGCATAGTGTGTTCTCCAATATGCATTAATGAGTAGTTAAGAATGGTCCGCAATTAGCCAATCAATTTCTTGTATCTAAATCTACACTCTTCAATTGCTTCCAATTGCTTGAAAGTGTGCTCTCAAGCATTTTAAACGTTCCTCTCTATGATCTCATTTACACTATTCATTTGTGAAACTTATGAAGAAGTTGTTTTACTTGACTGGAGTTTTCATTTCCTTGACTCTTGTAACTAAACTAATAAGAATCAGAGATGGCTTTTTTTTTTTTTCTTTCTTTAAGAGTAGGAAAGGAGTTCATGGGTCATTTAGCCCAACCTACTGTATTTATAAGGAGCAAACAGCACTGGGGTACAGTCAAAAGTGACTTTTATGAAGATTGCACAGTAAGGTATTCCAGAGGCTGGGCTTCCAACTCTGACATGCTTCATGCTCTGATATGAGCACGCCCATGGACTATCTCATACTCCACGACAGCTCTCAGGGTTTAAACTTTTCTGATTCCTCTGTCTGCTGGAGTTAGGAGGAAACCAAGAGGATGGAGAGATAACTCAGAGATTAATCACACCTGTGGTTCCTGTAGAGAACCTGAGTTTGCTTCCTAGCACCCATATTGGTTGGCTTTCCACTAACTGTAACTCTAGATCCAGGTTATCCAATGTCATCTTCTGTACTCTATGGCCACTTACATACATGTGTAATCTACCTCATACACACACACACACACACACACACACGCACAAAATCATATATAAGTATTTAATTAAATAAATAAGGGCAAAATGAAATAAGAGAAAAGGAAGATGAAAAAAACTCAGGTCTTCAGTGGTAAATTCACAGGCACTAAAAAATAAAGTAGATTCCTCTCTTTTACTTATTCTATGAAACACATGATATTCCTTTAAGCTCAGTTACCAGATCAACCATCTTTCCGCCTAGTATAAAATGGGAAGTTCAAAGTATTGTTTTAAATAAAATTTTTAAAAAGTCAACATTCATCAACACACTGTGAAATTATTTAAGCAAAGATTCAAGTTGAAAACCATAGAGGAAGAAAACCAAACGCTCACAGGCATTGTTCCCTGACAATCATCCCATCCTGCCTTGAACTTGAACTCCAGGACAGAACTCCCAGGATGCTCGATCAGCATCTGCCAGGTGAGGAGGACCAGGCATTGTCCAGATCCAATGGAGACAACTTTGGTGCCAGATAGGCACTTTGCAGACAACCTCTCATCCCACGCGCATAGTTTAATCAACCTCATGCCCTGTGGGGCTAAAGTGAACCACAGAACTGTGAAACCTTTCCACCTCTTACATTTAATGAAAGAAATGTAGAGCCACAGTTGATTTGTTTCTGTTTATGTGAACTTCTCCATATCCAAGAAATTATAACTGATTGAAGCCTAAAGGAAAAACCGCAAGTCTAAACATAAATACAAATAGACAAATGTAGGAAAGTTCAAGTCCAATGTGAATGAAGTGATTAAGAGTTTATATTTTAATGACAATGCCAGTACATGACACTACTGACTTAGGGTTTTATTGCTGTTAAGAGACACCATCATTGGGAAGAGAGGCCCCTTGATCTTGCAAACTTTATATGTCCCAGTACAGGGGAACGCCAGGGCCAAAAAGTGGGAGTGGGTGGGTAGGGGAGCAAGGCAAGGGGGGGGGGTGTATAGGGGACTTTAGGGACAGCATTTGAAATGTAAATGAATGTATTGTTTAGAGTTTTACTGCTGTGAACAGACACCATGACCAAGGCAAGTCTTATAAAAACAACATTTAATTGGGGCTGCCTTACAGGTTCAGTCAGAGGTTCAGTCCATTATCATCAAGGTGAGAGCATGGCAGTATCCCAGCAGGCATGGCGCAGGCAGAGCTGAGAGTTCTATATCTTCATCCAAAGGCTGCTAGAGGAAGAATGACTGACAGGCAACTAGGGTAAAGATCTTGTGCCCACACCCACAGTGACACACCCATTCCAACCAGGTCACACCTATTCCAACAAGGCCACACCTCCAGATGGTGCCACTCCCTGGTCCAAGGATATACAAACCATCACAATGAAGAAATATCTAATAAAAAATTGAAAAAAAAAAGAATTACCATTGAGAGAGAGAGAGACTGAAGCAACTCTTTATTTATGTATTTATTTATGTATTTATTTATTTATTTTAAACTCCAGATTTTATTCCCCTCCTGGTTGACCCTCTGACTATTCCACATCCCATACCTCCTCCCTGCTCCGCTGTCTCCACAAGGATATCCACACCCTGTACCCCCTACCCCACCAGATATTTAAACTCTCTGGGGCCTCCAGTCTCTTGAGGGTTAGGTGCATCTTCTCTGATTAAACCCAGACCTGGAAGTCCCCTGCTCTATATGCGTTAGGAGCCTCATATCAGCTAGTACATGGTGTCTGGTTGGTGGTCCAGTGTTTGAGAGATCCTGGGGTGTCCAGATTAATTGAGACTGCTGGTTGTCCTACAGGGTCGCCCTCCTCCTCAGCTTCTTCCAGCTTTTCCCTAATTCAATCACAGGGGTCAGCAGCTTATTGATTAGGTGCAAATATCTGCATCTGACTCTTACAACTGCTTGTTGGGTCTTTCAGGGAGCAGTCATGATAGGTCCCTTTTTATGAACAATCCATAGTCTTAGTAATAGTGTCAGATCTTGAGGCCTCCCCTTGAACTGAATCCCACTTTTGATCCAAAGCAACTCTTTAAAAGAAAACATTTAATTGGGGTTGGCTTACAGTTTCAGAAGTTCAGTCTATTGTCATCATAACAGGAATCATGGCAGTACACAGGCAGACATGGTTTTGGAGGAGCCAAGAGTTCTACACCTTGATTCACAGGCAGCAGAAGAAGACTGTTACTAGACATAGCTTGAGCATAGGAGACTTCAAAGTCCACATCCACACTGACACTTCCACAAACGAGGCCACACTTTCTAGCAGTGCCATTCCTTATGGCCAAGCATTCAAACACATAAGTCTATGGGAGTCATACATTGTAAACCACCATCCTAAGTATAAAATATAGAAGGAACCTAGTAATTAGTCAGATAGGACACAAGGCAAAGAAGGGAGAGCTAAGAAAAATACTCAAAGCCCAAGTCTATACCATTGATATTCAAGTGAGTTTCTTGGTACAACCAGGATGGCAATGCCAGGGAGTTTTAGAAATGCAGTCTTCCAAACTTCATCTAGCCCTGCTGAACCAAAATCTGACTGCCTACAAGTCTCCCATAGCATGTACAAGCCATAAACGAGTAGGACCTCTGGCCTCTGCCAAATCTAGAACATCAGGCACCAACAGAATTTCAGAAAGAAAAAGAACAGGGGGAGCTATAGGGATAAGGGGAATACTTGGAGGCAGTGGGATTTGATGGATCCTCTAAAAGGTGATAGGTGGGACTCCTTTGAGGAAATATTTCTAACCCCCATCACTGAGCAGTGAATAAGGGGAAGAATAGGTAAGCAGTATCAAGAATCAACTTGTGTTGCCTAAGGTGAAGTTGCAGAGATGAAGTTGGCTGTTTTCTTTGTTGTGTCCTTGCTATGCCTTAAGGTCACATAACCTCACATAGAATACTTCAGTTCACAGAAAGAAAACTCAGCATGTATGTGCCCATTGGGAAAAGGTGGGTACTCATGGGAGTAACAGATGCCTGGAAAGTCCTATAGTATTGATTCTTGGCTCCTCTGCACAGATTACGTAATTACTTACTCCTAGAGTAAGCCACAAAAAGGATCTCTGGCTACCTGCAGATGCAGTTCATGTGGCAGTGCTGTCCTATGTTCTGGGTTCTATGTTAAGATCATTAACTCAATGCAAACCATCCAGAAATCCAGCAAGTAGACAACCTTAGCAACATATCTCTGAGTCCAGCTATGATGTCCACTTCACAAAACCAGCATTTACTGAGGTTTACCTCATATAGAGCTTTTCAGGGTACCGAGAACTTAGAGGTCAAAAGAAAATGTTCCTTATATTAACATAATGTCTAGCTAATCTTAAAACAGAAATTAAAATCCTGTAAGAAGTGTGATCATAGGACACTTGGAATTTAATGGGAATTCAGACAAAGGAAGTACCTTGTCAAATCAGAGAATGTAATGAGACTCTGCACAGGTAACAAATTAGATTATGAAACAGACAATTGTTATGTGGACATGGGGAAAAGTGCTGGGGTGTTCCAGGCAGAGAAAGGCATTTTCTCAAAGCTGGAGAGATTTCAGTGGCCGGGAGCTGCTGAGAGGTTTAAGTGAAAAGGAGATTCAGGGATCCAGTGGATTGGAATTCAAGAAGGCTTTGCAACTCACTGCTAAAATATCCTCAAAGCCTGTGAGCACAGAAATTTATGTTTCACACAACTGAATATTCATGGGAGGGACACTTGGTTATACAGCAAAAGGTAACTGATACACCATGAAAAGAATGGCGTGTGCGTTTCAGAACTCCTGACCTGCCTTGACCCTCTCTAGCACTTAAAGTCTTACAAAGACTAGCAATATCTTATATGACCATGAGTCATTATCACTATGCAAAGGTAACATTTTAGAATTTTATACTTTTAGCGCAATTTTTAATTGGTACTTGTTTTTTTAAATAGTTTAAAATTCATGATTAGTTATATAGTTAACAGTCTTTCTAAACAAACTGACTTTCGTAGGATAATAAGTGTACACATATATAGACAAGTTAGAATTTGTGAACACAGTGTTTATGGATACCTGGTATGTGTGTGATGTCATGTTTTGTGGTCTGTGTAGAAGATAGCATATATAAATATGATACTGTAAAAGACTCATCTCCATTTTATAGATGAGAAAGAAACCAGAGACTTCCTGTTCATCTGTCATCTTCAAACAATGCTCTGCCCCTTCTTCAACATCTCTATGAAGAACTTTGTCCTCACCAACATGTCAAGGACTTGAGTTCAAAGATTCTGTACATGATTTCCAAAGTTTTAGAAGAGCCCTGAAGGTGTCGAACCTTGTCCTTGAAGGGGCTCCATCACCCTCAGGCTAGACTTTTCTTGGAGTGTTAGTCTTATCATTGGATCCTACTCTCACCCTCTAGTTTCAATGAGCCCCAGAATGCTAGGTTAGTCTAGAGAGAATACCTTTCAATTCTAGTATACAAAGCATTCCCACTTACTCTAAGCGCACCCTGAAAATCAGTCAGATATGCCCTTTATACAAGCCTGCAGCACAGGACCTCTAGTTCACTCCAGGTTGGAGTTCACACTGCCTCTGGGGATAGGATGTAATTAAGCATGCTTAGGGATAAAAGGCATAGAGGTGGGCGTGTCTCTAGCCTATCATTCTCACTCCAAATACATAAAACTCAGTATGACTCACTAGGACACACAGAAGTTCAAAGACAGATAACCCATAAAAGGGCTGAATCATCATAAATCAAGAACAGGCCAATGCTATGAATTCAGAAACATCTACAACATACCCCAGCACCAAAAATAAGGAAGCAGGCAGACTATGGGTTTGATGCTAGCCTAGACTACACAGAGAATTACTTTATAATAGGCTCTAGACCAGACTGCAAAGCAAGACCCCATATCAAAGAAACAAACAAACCAAGAAACAGACTCTTCCTCATACTTATGAATGTCTTATTTTTGATTTGTGATTTATTTCCAGTAAAGCATCACTATTACATTAAGTTGATTTCAATTTGAAATCTACATTCCAATTCTTTGGGACATAGAAATTAAATGGCTGGCAGTGGGCGAATGGATAAAAGAAATGTATGTACACCCAAGAGAGTATTATACAGCTGTTAAAAAAAGAAAGAAATCCTTCCATAGGCAGCATGGATGAAGCTGAAGGCTGCTACACTTAGGAAGCAAGGCAGACACTAAGGAACAAATCCCACATGATTCTGTTTATTAAGCGATTCACTATAAACTCGGAGGAGTCTGGGCCATCTGAGGTAGATGAATGCACAGAAACAGGGAAGAGGTACGTTTAGCAGGGGCTAGATGAGGGACAAATGAGGGTGTGCTCTTGGGGAGGGAAAGAGTTCATTGTCTAATATGACTTAGATCTAGAGCCCTAGAATTCAACATGGTGCCGGGCTTCACAATGGTACAGTGTGTGCTCTTGTGAGGGTTAATCGCATGTTAAGTATTCTTGGAGGACAAAATTGAAGGTGTTTTTTTTTAAGAGAAAGAAATACTGGCTCAATATTTCAGAAAATTATAGAATATATAATGGAGTCTGTAATATGTTCTCAGCGATCTTTTGCTATAGCCAATCACCCATTTACATATCCATTGCTTACAGTATAGAGAGTCAAGAATTGCCTGAAATAATGGGTAACCTAGTGAATAAGTCCTGTTTGTTTGTCTGTTACTTTTTTGCTGGTTGATTGGTTGGCTGATTTATTAGTTGGTTTTATTTGTGAACCAGGGCATGTAGCTTGGATTGGCCTCAAAATGTGCTATGCAATCAAGGATGACCTTGAATTTCTGATTCTCTTACCTCTATCTCCTGAGTTGTGGGGTTGCAGGCATCTGCCACCATACCTGGTTTTATGTCATGTTAGGGACTGCATCTAAGGCTTTTTTTAATGCTGCCAAGCATAATAAAAACTGAGACACATTCCAAGTCTATAAATTAAAAGTTCTTAGGAATATTTTAACAATATTAGAAAGAACGAGGTGGCACAAAAGTATTATCTTTGAGAGATATATGTAGAAGGCAATGTGTACACAGAAAGAAATAAGTCAGTGTGGTCTGATGGCAAGTGATGAGAGAAGATACCTTGGTTTAGTGAGCAGAAAAAATTTTGTTGTGAAAGAAAAATGCGAGATGATGCAGTTGAAAACACTTGCAACATAAGCCTGAGAACCTGAATTTGAATTTGCAGCACCTACATAAAAAGTCAGGTATGGTTGTGCACACATCTATAACATTAATGATGTGTGGGGTAGGGACAGAGGGATCAAGAGGACTTGCAGGCTACCAATCTAACTCCAAACTTAGGGAGAGAAGCTTTCTATCAAGGGGGCGGAGTGCAAAGCAATGTCATGAGACATTTGGCATGCTCCCCTGATGTTTGCCCAAGCACAAGGCATATATGCCTACACGTTTGTCAGCATAACTAACACACACACACACACACACACACACACACACAAAGCTGCTACATACAAAAGCCAAAGCATCTATGCCCCAGAAAGGGAAAAGGAAAATAGGGAAGTGTCTACTTCTTACAGTTAAACATCTGGGAAATGTAAGGAGGCTAAAGAGACAAACAGTAGGTTCAGACTCTGTGGGACCTTTAATCCACTTGAGAGAAATCTAGATTCCACTCCAGGCCCACTGATCAGCACTAGAAGTTCTCAGAAGGGAAAGACAAGGACTGAACAGCATATAGAAAAATCAATGTGGTGACTAGTGAAAATAAAAGAGATGCTGCAAAACAAGAATGAGAACAAGATGAGCGAGAAGGCTCCCTGGAGCCAAGCAAGTAAAAAATGCTCATGGCAAGTGAAAGCTGGCACAATACAAAGGAAAGCAACCAGTGACCAGGACTAGCTCTGAGAGCAAGCTGCTGGTGGTTGTAAAACAGCTGTGAGACCAAGGAAAGCGTCACCCTGTTTCATGAGTTTGGGAACTAAGTTAAAATTAAGCAACATGGTTATAACAAAAATCAAAAGGAAACCAAAAAAGTCAGTAATAAGGATGCTCAGCCTTCTCACGGCTGAGAAAGAATACCTGGTGGATATGACTTAAAGGAACTGTCTGAGTTACTTCTCTGTTGCTGTGATCAAACACCCTGACCAAAAGCAATTTAGAGGAGAAGGGTTACACTTTCAAGTAACATCATAGCTGGGAAGCCAAGGTAGGAACTCAAAGAAGTCAACCACATAACATCCAGAAGAAAACAAAGAAAGAAATGAAAAAAGAAAAATGAAGTGGACCCATGCTGTATATGTATGTGCTCATGCTCAGTTAGCTTCTTTCATCTGTGCACACACAGGGCCACTGCCTAGGGAATGGTGCTGCCCACTCTGGGCTTCATCAGTCAAAACAATTTTCTACAGAGATGTCAATCTAAATTAGAAAAAAAATTTTGCTTAAGACTCTCTTCAGTTGTTTCTAGGTTAAAACTAACCAGCCCAGGGAGTATCTTAGTTTGCCATGTATTGATGTGACAAAAGACATAACCAAAAGCAACATGGGAGGAAAAGCAGAAACTCAAACAACAGAAAAACCTGGAGGTAGGAACTCAAGAAGAAACTATGGAGAAATGTTGTTTACTGCCTTGCCCCCCCCCAAGATTGCCCTGTTTGTTTGTTTGTTTGTTTGTTTGTTTGTTTGTTTCTTATACAACCCAAGCCACCTACTCTAGGTGATACCAACTGATCTGTGCTCTCCCACATCAATCATTAATCAAGAAAATGCCCCACAGACTTGCCCACAGACCAGCCTGGTATAGGCAATTTCTCTAGCAACCTTCTCTCATCCCAGACTATAGTAGTTTATGTCAAGTTGACAAAGAAATTTAACACATGGAGGAGACATTTTTTTCAAGGTTCAGGAAATATTTCCCTTTGTGATGGGAAAGGCACAGCAGCAAGAACACAAGGGTTTATGCTTACTTTTCAATAAGTAGATTAGGAAACAGAAAGCTTAGATTGAACATGGACTCATCTATAACCCAAAAGCTCCATTACCATGACCACACAGTTGCCAGTACCACTGGCAGGAGATCAGGTGTTTAATTAAACACATGACCATATGAAGGATTTGCACAATCAAACCAAAACATGTATGTATAAATAAATTTGCAGTGTGAGTATAGGTATTATTTTAAGTTGGAGACATACAATTAATGCTTTCTGTCTAAGTACCTACTGATTGATGGCATTTTATTTTGGCAAAGTCAAGAATCAAAGGTACCCGTGGAAAGCTAGATCTTCGTTAGAACAACATTGAGGCAAAGACTACAAGTCAGAAATGGGGCTTGGATTAATGAATGGTGTCACAGTGGGAAAGGGATCTGGAAAAGAAAGGAAATGGGTCCTTAAGTCATGTGCTAAGACCCACTTGAGCTGATTTCTCACAGTGAACACCTGTTTGCTTGTGTAGCAATTTATACTCATTCCTTACTTCTGGGTCTTGTACCATAAATGTGGGCTCCACCCAAAGCATAAGAAAGGGAACACACAATGGGGTCACTAGGAAGTCACATCTAAATTGTCATGCTGTTTCCTTGTCATTTTCAATCTTGGTCATCAAAATAATCACCTTTATGTAATTTTATAGAGGGCAAAACTGAGAAACAAATGGAAAAAGTATATTTCAAAGATTTTCACAGCTATATGGTGATTTGTCCCATTATCCTACCTGACACATACACAGACACTGTTAACCATACAATTTCAGCATTTACCAATCCTTTCTACATTGGGCCATACATAGAAGGTGAGATACTGAATGAACAAGTTTTCTCCTGCTCTGATACTGCTCTTTGCGTAGGATGAGTGTGTGTGTGTGTGTGTGTGTGTGTGTATGTGTGATTCACATGTGTGTATGTATTTGTGTCTGTCTCTGTTTCTGTGTAGTTCAGTGCTAAGTTAAGAATACAAAAACTGAGAGTATTCACCTCCTTTTATTCCATTAATTTATTTATGTATTCGCTTTACATCCTGATTACAACCTCACCTCCCCCCCAGTTCTCCTTTACATAGTCCCTTTCCCCATTCCCCTCTCCTTTCAAATGGGGAAGGCCCTCTGGGTATCAGCCCACCCTGGCACATCAATCACTACAATACTGGGCACATCTTCTCTCCTGAAGCCAGATAAGACAACCCAGCTAGGGGAATGGGATCCTCAGGTCATCAACAGAGTCAAGGACAGCCCCCACTCTAGTTGTTGATACACCTAGATGAAAACCAAGCTGTATATCTGCTACATATGTGCTGGGGTCTAGGTCCAGCCTATGTATGCTCTTTGGCTGGTAGTTCAGGTGCTTGGAGCCTCCAAGGGTCTATGCTAGTTTTCTCTTTTGGTTTTCCTGTGGAGTTCCTCTCCCCTTCAGAACCCTCAATCTTTTCCACACACTTTCAAAAGACTGGCTAATGTTTAGCTGTAGGTCACTGCATCTGTTTTAGTCAGCTACAAGGTGGAACCTTTCAGAGGACAGTTATGCTAGACTCCTGTCTGCATTTATAACAGAGTATCATTAATAGTATCAGGGATCTGCTCTTATCCATGGGCTAGGTCTCAATTTGGGCCATTCATTGGTTGGTCATTTCCTCTGTCTCTGCTCCATTGTTGTCCCTGCAGTTCTTGTAGGCAGGACAAATTTGGGATCAAAGGTTTTGTGGGTGGGTTGGTGTCCTTATCCCTCCACTGAGAGTCCTGCCTAGTTACAGGAGATGGCCACTTCAGTTTCCATAACCCTCGCTGCTAGGAGTCTCAGCTAGAGTCACACTTAGATACTCACTGGAGCCTCCACCCCATTCGCAAATCTCTGGCATGTCCTAGAGATGTACCTCCCTAGTCCCCAATGTCAAAGTATCACTATTCACATATGATATGATAGTATACATAAGTAACCCCAAAAGTTCTACCAGAGAACTACAGCTGAAAAACTCCTGCAACAAAGCGACTGGATACAAAATTAACTAAAAAACATCAGTAGACCTCCTTCATACAAATGATAAGTGACAAGTAGGCTGAGAAAGAAATCAGAAAAACTACACCCTACACAATAGCTACAAATAAATAAAATATCTTGCTGTAACTCTAAACAAGCAAGTGAAAGACCTGTATGAGAAGAACTTAAAGTCTCTGAAGAATGATATTGAAGCAGATGACTTCAGAAGATGGAAAGATCTCCCATGTTAATGGATCAGTGGGATTAACAGTAAAAAATGCCCATCATACCAAAAGCAAACACAGATTCAATGCAATTCTTATTAAAATTCCAACACAATTCTTTACAAGACCTAGACAGAGCAATTCTCAACTTCGTGTGGAAAAATGGAAAAGCCAGGATAGCTAGTATAATTCTAAACAACAAAAGACCTTTGGGGGGGCATCGCTATTCCTGAACTCAAGCTGTACTACACAACAATAGTAATAAAAACTGTATGATATTGGTATCAAAACAGAAAAATTGATCAATGGGATAAAACCGATGACCCAGAAATCACCCCACACCTACAGGCATTTGATATTTGACAAACAACCCAAACCATACAATGAAAAACAGAAAACATCTTCAACAAATGGTGTTTGTATACTTGGATGTCTCCATGTAGAAGAATGCAAAGAGATTCATATCTACTTACCACAAAACTCAAGTTCAAATGGATAAAAGAACTCAATATAAAACCGGATACAATGAATCTAAGAACAGAACGGGAAGTTGGGAATAGCCTCGAACTCATCTGTACAGGAGACAACTTCCTGAACAGAAGATCAGTGGCTCAGGCACTAATCAGCAATCAATAAATGGGACCTCATAAAACAGAAAAGCTTCTGTAAGGCAAATGACACCATTAATAGGACAAAACTGCAGCCTAAAGAATGGAAAAAAATCTTCATGAACCCTACATCTGACAGAGAACTATCTAAAATATGTAAAGAACTCAAGAAGTTAGACAACAACAAACCAAATAACCCAATTTAAAAATGGGGTACAGAGCTAAACAGAGACTTCTCAACAGAGGAATCTTGAATGGCCAAGAAACACTTATAAAGAAATGACCTTAGTCAAGAGGGAAATGTAAATCAAAATGGCTCTGAGATTCCTACCTTACACCCATTAGAATGGCTAAGATCAAAAACTCAAGCACAGCACATGCTGGGAGGATATGGAGCAAGAGGAACACTCCTCCATTAATGTTTGGAGTGCAAACTTATATAACTACTCTATAAATCAATCTGGCAGTTTTTCAGAAAATTGGGAATAGTTCTACCATATAAGGCTTAGCTATACCACTCCTAGGAATATACCCAAAAGATGTTCCACTACACCACAACACAAGGACAATTGATCTACTGTGTTCATAGCAGCCTTATTCATAAAAGCCTGAAACTAGAAACAACTAAGATGTCCCTCAACCAAAGAATGGATAAAAAAGATGTAGTTCATTTACACAATGGAATGCTACTCAGCAATTAAAAACAAGGACATCATGAAATTTGCAGACAATTGGATGGAACTAGAACATATCATCCTAAGTTAGATAACACAGATATGCATGGTATGTCCTCACTTAAAAGTGGATATGAGCCATAAAGTACAGGATATTCACATTACACTCCACAGAGTATTCACGTCTTAACATATCTTCCCCAAACATTAGGACTGTTTGGAAAATACTTGGTACACAGACTTCTAGCCCTTCTCCAGAATATAGTGCTTAAATCATTTGTTTTCAAGTATTGTGAAAGGACTAAAGAATGAGGAAGAACTTTAAAGACACTGGATGGTGGTTAATCCAAGGCCTCAGTTGTGCAATATGAGAAGCATGGTTTATTTCTCCATTTCATCCATTTATTATACCAGCTAGGGACGTAAGCTTTACTGTCAAACTGGCTCCTCTGTAGTCCAGCTCAGTTGCAACAATTCCAGGCACTGACTAGCTTCTGTTATACAATATCCAGCAATGCACAAGCTGAAGGAACAAGTTCTCATTTGTCTTTTTCTAGAGGTAGGGCCTCTTTGGAAGTATTGCAGCAGACATGGCCTCACATAATCAGATTCCTGTAATTAACATAATCAGTTTCATGTAATTAATCTCAACTGCATCCTGAGCCCACCCTTAAACAAATCATGGTGATTAAACTGATTGGTTTATGTGAGTCATGATTGATTCCTGGAGTTGGAGACTCATTTACCTTTCCTGAGTCAGTAAAGACACAGACAAAAAACCGAGTTTTGCTAACATGAGAAAAGAGTTACATTATTGTATGTCTCCTGCATCAAATAAAAATCCTTTAAAAGTCCTAAATCCACTACAGGATGAGTATTGTGATTTGGCAACCATTGCCCCGAGTTCATGATTTCTGTTAGCCTATTTTTTACCTTTGTAGAGATTAATAGATGATACCTGTTTCAGGACACAGAGTCCGTGAGTGTAGCTATGGGTACTGGCAACTCTGCTAGAAGGAACCAAGGAAGAAGCCCTTCCCATCTGGATCCCAGTTCAGGGAGTGGACTTGATGCCACAATTGGTAAATGGGGCAAAAAGCTAACTTGTTTCCCAATTTCTTTCTCCTCTCTGTGCCTGGAGTATGCAGATACCAGTTCTCTGATTTACAGACTGCTAATTGCTCTAGTTAAAACATTCCTGCCAAGGTCAGAGTTGAACTATTGGTCTAATGTCACTGAATGTGCAACTGGGAGTAAATCCTCTCAATCGGCTGTTCTGAAAGTGAGCTAGCGGTAGCAGAGCACCGGTCCTGGCCAAGCACTGTGAGATACACCATACAAAGGACAACACTGCAGTCCTTCACGAAAGCACACCTGGTTCCACATGGGGGAAAGTACCAAAATAAACCCCATAATAAAATGGTAAGATTTCATAAAAATAATGAATTCTGAACACAAACTTGGATAATTGTATTTTGAGCATAAAGTCTTTAAATCAACATTTCAGAACCTCTACTTTATATGAGTAATATCCCACTTGAAAACTAATAATGGACAGACACTTCATATGTTTCAGGTAACAGTGATCATTACTACAATTTATTATTCATTAGTGGGAAAGAAAATCTTATATGAAGAAAGTAGAACTCAAAAAAGGCTAAGTAAAGAATTAATCATTTTTACAAATAATGTCAAGGAAAACCATTATACCATTGAGTTTCATTGAAAGCACAAGATTTATATTAGAAAATTTTCTCTCCCTGATTCTAGTTAATAATATAGAGAAACCTTAAGCAACATATTACACAGGCATGCAATTTTCCCCTTAGTATGGGGGAACAAATTAAGGAAGCTGGCATAGCCTGGTGGTTCAAAGCATGTCTTGGGCTGGGGAGATAGCTCACTTAGTAAAATATTATAAGCATGAGTACATGAGTACCTGAATTTGATTCCCAGAACTCACATAAATAAGCCAGATGTGGTGGTAGTGTGTGTGTGTGTGTGTGTGTGTGTGTGTGTGTGTGTGTGCACGTGTGTACACATAGCACTAGCACTAGAGAAACAAAGATAGGTAGAACTCTGGGACTCAGTGACATGCTAGCTTAATACAGTTTGTGAGGCGTTCCGGGTCAGTGAAAGCCTTTTTTCTCAAAAAAAAAAAAAAAGAAATAAAAAAGATGGACAGAACCTCAGGAATGATACCCCTGGATCCACACATCCATGCATACGCACATGCACCCTCACATACAATACTGTGTGTACACACAAACACACACAAAGCATGTTTTATATCAAGCGGCGTGTGTAAAGTCATATCTCTGCCACTTGCTAAGAGTGTGACCCTGTTCTCTAACTTTTCTTAATTATAGTACCCTCATAAGTAGCATGAAAAAAATAACAGTCCCTACATATATTTTAGATATGTAAATGCAATAATTCACACCTGTCTGCAGCACAAAAATGTACTATGGACATAAGCAGGGGACATGCAGTCATATGTGTAGATTTGGAGAGCAAATGCAGATGGTCATATCTCCAACCAATCATTGACTTAACTTGACTTAAAACAGCTATATTTTAGGAATTTATCAGAGTGAAGGAAACCAGGAGTTGACATTCATTGAGCAGTTCATGTCAAACCTAGAGCAGGCATGCTAATTTATTGTATTTTTATGGTGGTGACTGCTTTGTATGTTTCCTCCATTTCCATCCATCGACATCCAGTTCACACTCACTCGCTCTCCACCTCTCCTGTACAGCCAGCTCCCCATCAGCACCTGGAGGAGGAGCTGCTTCTGGTTTTAGCTGCCCCGGGACAGCTTCCTTCCAACATTTGCCAACATAGTGGAGTTGTGAGGGTTTATTGCTTTGTTAGTAGAAGTAGTTTGCTGGTTTTGTTTTATTTCATTTTTTTTTTAATGTTTGCTACTTTCTCAGACAAAACAAAGCAGGCTGAGGAAAATAGGAGAGAGTGAAGAATTACTTTGCCTAGAAGAATGTGAGTCCCTTCACTTGGTAATTGGAAGATGAAGACCAGGGAGCTGGTGCTTCACCAGCTAACTCTGCCTACAATCTACCAGTCTTTACCCTCTATAGGTCATATTTTTCAGTGATGCTCGCTAGTCCCTCATTGTAAACCATCAGAAGGAAAGTAGAAACTTCTCTGGGATAACAAACCCTGCATTGGGACTAGCTAGAACTGAGAATAGTGTCCATTGCATCATGTTGCACAAGGTGCATGGTCCCAGCTCCATGTATGATAGCATATGTGCAACTCTCTGCAGTTCTCAACCTCAATGCTACTCACATCTTGACTGTCTCATCCATTGCCATTGGGAGCTTTCCTTAACAGCTTAGGAGCTTATGGGTTTTCCACTGTGGTGGCCAAACCATTCCCAGACATTGGCATGTGATTCCTGGAGAAAAGAACACCCTCAACAATTGTACCATAGTATCAACTGAAACAGTCAGCACATTGCCCAGACCCCAGGATTCCCAAGTTCCCTGTTACTTTAAGCATTCTTTGCCATTCTGTCTCTTATTCTGTGGCTTCCATGCCCAGCTCAAGATCTCTCAGATTGTGTGCATTTCATAGAAGATTATTAAATATGTCAGTATATTAATACCCATGATAACTCTCCACACTTTAAGCATAGGGGGTTTTAATCCTACATTAAATTTTATAAGTTCCTATTTGGAATTTTGATTCAGGAACACCAATTGACCTACTATTCACCTAAGAGTATGTTAGTTCATAATGGACATTTTTGAACATGTCCATGTTATGTGATGATATTTTGAGACAAATGTTAACAGTTCAGAGACATCACACAAGCTGTGTGACTTACCTCTGACTAGTTCTTTGACTTTTGTAAGACACAGATGTTTTATCTATGAACTATTCAAATTCATGATCTTATAGAGAGGACTTAGGAGATGGTTAAAAACAAAAAACAAAACAAACAAACAAACAAACAAAAAACCAGGAGACAACCGGCCACCTTCCTGGTGAGTGCACAGGAGTCCGCCAGCCCGAGAGGTTTGTGCCTCAGGCCCCTGCGGGAGCCTTGGCTCCAGGACTCTGCAGAGGGCAGGCTGCATGGGTGACGGTGTGGAATACAGAGGCCAGCCATTTCTGGGACATGCGAGAGACACAGAGCTTCTGAGGTGGCGCCATCTTCGGCTCCAGACAACCCGCCACCTTCCTGGCCAAAGCAACACAGCTTCTGGGAAAGATCCTGTTTTGGGCCTTCATCTTCAGCCAGGAGGAGGTCCAAACACCAGATAACTGTGCACCTTCCCTAAAAGAGGAGAACTTGACTGCAGAGACTGCTCTGACCACTGAAACTCAGAGGAGAGAGCTAGTCTCCCATGTCTGCTAATAGAGGGTAACAAATCAACAGAGGAACAATCTCTAAACAAAGACAACTATAACAACTAACTCCAGAGATTGCCAGATGGCGAAAGGTAAACGTAAGAATCCTACTAACAGGAACCAAGACCACTCACCATCATCAGAACCCAGCACTCCCACTTCGCCCAGTCCAGGGCATCCTAACACACCTGAAAAGGTAGACCTGGATTTAAAAGCATTTCTCATGATGATGGTAGAGGACATAAAGAAGGAATTTAATAACTCACTTAAAGAAATACAGGAGAACACTGCTAAAGAGTTACAAGTCCTTAAAGAAAAACAGGAAAACACAACCAAACAGGTAGAAGTCCTTATAGAAAAACAGGAAAACACATCCAAACAGGTGATAGAAATAAACAAAACCATACTAGACCTAAAAAGGGAAGTAGACACAATAAAGAAAACCCAAAGTGAGGCAACGCTGGAGATAGAAACCCTAGGAAAGAAACCTGGAACCATAGATGCCAGCATCAGCAACAGAATACAAGAGATGGAAGAGAGAATCTCAGGTGCAGAAGATTCCATAGAGAACATCGGCACAACAATCAAAGAAAATGGAAAATGCAAAAAGATCCTAACTCAAAACATCCAGGAAATCCAAGACACAATGAGAAGACCAAACCTACGGATAATAGGAGTGGATGAGAATGAAGATTTTCAACTCAAAGGACCAGCAAACATCTTCAACAAAATTATTGAAGAAAACTTCCCAAATCTAAAGAAAGAGATGCCCATGAACATACAAGAAGCCTACAGAACTCCAAATAGACTGGACCAGAAAAGAAATTCCTCCCGACACATAATAATCAGAACATCAAATGCACTAAATAAAGATAGAATACTAAAAGCAGTAAGGGGAAAAGGTCAAGTAACATATAAAGGCAAGCCTATCAGAATTACACCAGATTTTTCACCAGAGACTATGAAAGCCAGAAGAGCCTGGTCAGATGTTATACAGACACTAAAAGAACACAAATTCCAGCCCAGGCTACTATACCCAGCCAAACTCTCAATTACCATAGATGGAGAAACCAAAGTATTCCACGACAAAACTAAATTCACCCATTATCTCTCCACGAATCCAGCCCTTCAAAGGATAATAACAGAAAAAAAAACAATACAAGGACGGGAACCACGCCCTAGAAAAAACAAGAAGATAATCCCTCAACAAACCTAAAAGAAGACAGCCACAAGAACAGAATGCCAACTTTAACAACAAAAATAACACGAAGCAACAATTACTTTTCCTTAATATTTCTTAATATCAATGGTCTCAACTCCCCAATAAAAAGACATAGACTAACAGACTGGCTACACAAACAGGACCCAACATTCTGCTGCTTACAGGAAACCCATCTCAGGGAAAAAGACAGACACTACCTCAGAGTGAAAGGCTGGAAAACAATTTTCCAAGCAAATGGTCTGAAGAAACAAGCTGGAGTAGCCATTTTAATATCGGATAAAATCGACTTCCAACCCAAAGTTATCAAAAAAGACAAGGAGGGACACTTCATACTCATCAAAGGTAAAATCCTCCAAGAGGAACTCACAATTCTGAATATCTACGCTCCAAATGCAAGGGCAGTCACATTCATTAAAGACACTTTAGTAAAGCTCAAAGAACATGTTGCACCTCACACAATAATAGTGGGAGACTTCAACACACCACTTTCATCAATGGACTGATCATGGAAACAGAAACTAAACAGGGACACGGTGAAACTAACAGAAGTTATGAAACAAATGGACCTGACAGATATCTACAGAACATTTTATCCTAAAACAAAAGGATATACCTTCTTCTCAGCACCTCACGGGACCTTCTCCAAAATTGACCATATAATTGGTCACAAAACAGGCCTCAACAGATACAAAAATATTGAAATTGTCCCATGTATCCTATCAGACCACCATGGCCTAAGACTGATCTTCAATAACAACATAAATAATGGAAAGCCAACATTCACGTGGAAACTGAACAACACTCTTCTCAATGATACCTTGGTCAAGGAAGGAATAAAGAAAGAAATTAAAGACTTTTTAGAGTTTAATGAAAATGAAGCCACAACGTACCTAAACCTATGGGACACAATGAAAGCATTTCTAAGAGGGAAACTCATAGCTCTGAGTGCCTCCAAGAAGAAACGGGAGAGAGCACATACTAGCAGCTTGACAACACATCTAAAAGCTCTAGAAAAAAAGGAAGCAAATTCACCCAAGAGGAGTAGACGGCAGGAAATAATCAAACTTAGGGGTGAAATCAAGCAAGTGGAAACAAGAAGAACTATTCAAAGAATTAACCAAAGGAGGAGTTGGTTCTTTGAGAAAATCAACAAGATAGATAAACCCTTAGCTAGACTCACTAAAGGGCACAGGGACAAAATCCTAATTAACAAAATCAGAAATGAAAAGGGAGACATAACAACAGATCCTGAAGAAATCCAAAACACCATCAGATCCTTCTACAAAAGGCTATACTCAACAAAACTGGAAAACCTGGACGAAATGGACAAATTTCTGGACAGATACCAGGTACCAAAGTTGAATCAGGATCAAGTTGACCATCTAAACAGTCCCATATCCCCTAAAGAAATAGAAGCAGTTATTAATAGTCTCCCAGCCAAAACAAGCCCAGGACCAGACGGGTTTAGTGCAGAGTTCTATCAGACCTTCAAAGATGATCTAATTCCAGTTCTGCACAAACTATTTCACAAAATAGAAGTAGAAGGTACTCTACCCAACTCATTTTATGAAGCCACTATTACTCTGATACCTAAACCACAGAAAGACCCAACAAAGATAGAGAACTTCAGACCAATTTCTCTTATGAATATTGATGCAAAAATCCTCAATAAAATTCTCGCTAACTGAATCCAAGAACACATTAAAGCAATCATCCATCCTGACCAAGTAGGTTTTATTCCAGGGATGCAGGGATAGTTTAATATACGAAAATCCATCACTGTAATCCATTATATAAACAAACTCAAAGACAAAAACCACATGATCATCTCGTTAGATGCAGAAAAAGCATTTGACAAGATCCAACACCCATTCATGATAAAAGTTTTGGAAAGATCAGGAATTCAAGGCCCATACCTAAACATGATAAAAGCAATATACAGCAAACCAGTAGCCAACATCAAAGTAAATGGAGAGAAGCTGGAAGCAATCCCACTAAAATCAGGGACTAGACAAGGCTGCCCACTTTCTCCCTACCTTTTCAACATAGTACTTGAAGTATTAGCCAGAGCAATTCGACAACAAAAGGAGATCAAGGGGATACAAATTGGAAAGGAGGAAGTCAAAATATCACTTTTTGCAGATGATATGATAGTATATATAAGTGACCCTAAAAATTCTACCAGAGAACTCCTATACCTGATAAACAGCTTCTGTGAAGTAGCTGGATATAAAATAAACTCAAACAAGTCAATGGCCTTTCTCTACACAAAGAATAAATAGGCCGAGAAAGAAATTAGGGAAACAACACCCTTCTCAATAGTCACAAATAATACAAAATATCTTGGCGTGACTCTAACTAAGGAAGTGAAAGATCTGTATGATAAAAACTTCAAATCTCTGAAGAAAGAAATTAAAGAAGATCTCAGAAGATGGAAAGATCTCCCATGCTCATGGATTGGCAGGATCAACATTGTAAAAATGGCTATCTTGCCAAAAGCAATCTACAGATTCAATGCAATCCCCATCAAAATTCCAACTCAATTCTTCAACGAATTAGAAGGAGCAATTTGCAAATTCATCTGGAATAACAAAAAACCTAGGATAGCAAAAACTCTTCTCAAGGATAAAAGAACCTCTGGTGGAATCACCATGCCTGACCTAAAGCTTTACTACAGAGCAATTGTGATAAAAACTGCATGGTACTGGTATAGAGACAGACAAGTAGACCAATGGAATAGAATTGAAGACCCAGAAATGAGGTCTCTTGATCTTCGACAAGGGAGCTAAAACCATCCAGTGGAAGAAAGACAGCATTTTCAACAATTGGTGCTGGCACAACTGGTTGTTATCGTGTAGAAGAATGCGAATCGATCCATACTTATCTCCTTATACTAAGGTCAAATCTAAGTGGATCAAGGAACTTCACATAAAACCAGAGACACTGAAACTTATAGAGTAGAAAGTGGGGAAAAGCCTTGAAGATATGGGCACAGGGGAAAAATTCCTGAACAGAACAGCAATGGCTTGTGCTGTAAGATCGAGAATTGACAAATGGGACCTAATGAAACTCCAAAGTTTCTGCAAGGCAAAAGACACCGTCAATAAGACAAAAAGACCACCAACAGATTGGGAAAGGATCTTTACCTATCCTAAATCAGATAGGGGACTAATATCCAACATATATAAAGAACTCAAGAAGGTGGACTTCAGAAAATCAAATAACCCCATTAAAAAATGGGGCTCAGAACTGAACAAAGAATTCTCACCTGAGGAATGCCGAATGGCAGAGAAGCACCTGAAAAAATGTTCAACATCCTTAATCATCAGGGAAATGCAAATCAAAACAACCCTGAGATTCCACCTCACACCAGTCAGAATGGCTAAGATCAAAAATTCAGGTGACAGCAGATGCTGGCGTGGATGTGGAGAAAGAGGAACACTCCTCCATTGTTAGTGGGATTGCAGGCTTGTACAACCACTCTGGAAATCAGTCTGGCGGTTCCTCAGAAAATTGGACATAGTACTACCGGAGGATCCAGCAATACCTCTCCTGGGCATATATCCAGAAGATGCCCCAACTGGTAAGAAGGACACATGCTCCACTATGTTCATAGCAGCCTTATTTATAATAGCCAGAAGCTGGAAAGAACCCAGATGCCCCTCAACAGAGGAATGGATACAGAAAATGTGGTACATCTACACAATGGAGTACTACTCAGCTATTAAAAAGAATGAATTTATGAAATTCCTAGCCAAATGGATGGACCTGGAGGGCATCATCCTGAGTGAGGTAACACATTCACAAAGGAACTCACACAATATGTACTCACTGATAAGTGGATATTAGTCCCAAACCTAGGATACCCAAGATATAAGATACAATTTGCTAAACACATGAAACTCAAGAAGAATGAAGACTGAAGTGTGGACACTATGCCCCTCCTTAGAATTGGGAACAAAACACCCATGGAAGGAGTTACAGAGACAAAGTTTGGAGCTGAGATGAAAGGATGGACCATGTAGAGACTGCCATATCCAGGGAACCACCCCATAATCAGCATCCAAGTGCTGACACCATTGCATACACTAGCAAGATTTTGCTGAAAGGACCCAGATGTAGCTGTCTCTTGTGAGACTATGCTGGGGCCTAGCAAACACAGAAGTGGATGCCCACAGTCAGCTAATGGATGGATCACAGGGCTCCCAATGGAGGAGCTAGAGAAAGTACCCAAGGAGCTAAAGGGAACTGCAACCCTATAGGTGGAACAACATTATGAACTAACCAGTACCCCGGAGCTCTTGACTCTAGCTGCATATGTATCAAAAGATGGCCTAGTCGGCCATCACTGCAAAGAGAGGCCCATTGGACACACAAACTTTATATGCCCCAGTACAGGGGAACACCAGGGCCAAAAAGGGGGAGTGGGTGGGTAGGGGAGTATGGGTGGGTGGGTATGGGGGACTTTTGGTATAGCATTGGAAATGTAAATGAGCTAAATACCTAATAAAAAATGGAAAAAAATTAAAAAAAAACAAGTAATCAAAGAAAATAAATTCCCAACCAATAACGCTGTACCCCGAAACCTAACCATTGGAAATGAAGCCAAAGACTTCCTAAAAAAAGAAAGAAAAAAACCAGAAGATAGGTTAGGCAGTAAAGTGCTTGTCTTGCAAGTCCAAGGATCTGCCTTGTATCACCACCTCTCTTGTAGTAAAAGGCTGAATTTAATGGCTTTCATTTGTAATCCCAGTACTGGGCAAGCAGAAACAGGCAGATCCCTGGGGCTTGTTCCAGACTATAGAGAGACTGTCAAAAAGGAATATGGACAGTACCTGAGGAAAATCATGTGAGGGTATCAGTACATGTAAACACACAAACACACATACACACACACATACACAGAGAGAGACAGACAGACAGACAGACAGACACAGACACAGACACAGAGACACAGAGACACAGAGACAGAGAAAGACACAGCAATGCCCTAGATAAACAACCAATAGAAAACTGCTATTATTATGGCTAGTCATATGAATACGTGGTCTGTGAGTGCATCAGATAAATATAAAAATGCATAGCAAGATATTGTTCCTTTCTTCCATAACTGAGCTGAGAATCAGGATTTATGTGTTCATTATAGTTCACAGAATAAGAAAGATCCTCACATGGAGTCAGGAAACTGGATTCTCACTCTAATTAGCTATGAATATGTGAATACACGAGAGATCCACCTCACCCTCTCACACTCTGACACCGTGTCATATGTGAAGTATGAGCCATATGGTACCTCTGATTCCTTTCGAAATAACTCATTTTTATTAGTACAAAATGGGCATATACTGTTGTTTTCTAGAGCCTTGTTCTTTGAACCTGTGCATATGAGATTACCATCCTATGTAGTACCAAATCCCAGACTTCTCTGGGACTCTTTAGTGAACTGTTGCAGAGCTCAAATTAGATAGAGCCATGAAAAATCAATATCAAGTCACCAAATATATATGTTAGCTCTCATGACTTGATTATTTCTCTGCATGGTAAATAACCTGGATTTAAATATGCATGATTTTATTAGCAGTTCAGGAATGTGGTCCTTCCATCATGTATTGAATAAAAGAATCAATGGAAAATAACACACCCCATCAAGCCCTGGTCAAATTGAATGCTGAAAAGCCTAGGTGCAGACACAGCAGTCTTGTTTATAGAAATCAATCTTCCAACATGAAGCCTGTGGGGGGGGCCCTGAAAGGCCCCAGTTCTTACTGAGGAATCACTTACATTTCTATCTCTGCACTTGTCTAGGTGAATTTGACCATTGTGACTACTCTGTCAGTTCTCAAGGCCTGGGGCAAATGGGTCATGATGTCTCTGGAATCTGCTCCCAAGAAGAAGTGACACGTCCTGCCTCCGAATTCATTCAGTCAAGAATATTCATTACATGGCTATTAGGTTTCTATCCTGGTATGTTCCCTGAAGCTAATGGTAAAATGGCTTCTTGCACAGCCCCATAAGAGTATCTTTTATACTGATAGGCTGAGGTCAAGCTGCGTGTATAAATTTGGGGAAAATGGTACAGAGATGGGGAGAAGGTAGAAGAAAAAAGCAACTGAGGTCATGACTTTGTTCTTAAGCTATAGAATCTTTTGTAAAGTAGAAAGCATTACAGAAGTGTGGACCAGACATGAGCACATAATTGTCACAGATGAAGGTTAAATGTATGTGACTTGACATCAAGCAGTCCAAGTTTAATGAGAATGTGGACTTGATCAGATTAGTAGTTCAGAAGAGAACTTAGACTATGGTAGAAGGATTGGATAAAGGAAGGCAAGATCTAACAGGAGAAAGAGCACAGAAGGCTCTGAGATTAACAGATCAATTACAAAGACCATAGTGATGGGTCATTCCAATGGCAATGGTAAAATGCACAGGCCATCACTGAATGTGGTGACTAAGAGACATGAACTCAACCATGGAATCTTGATTCCCAACTTGAAAAACAAAGATGATGATCATATCCTAGAGAAAAGATCAGATGGACCTCTTCCATGTTGACTCTGAAGTACCAGATGATCAGATGAGCAGAAGTGCCCATCAAGCATCCAACAAGAAAGCCATGTTCTCAATAAATTGATATGACCTAAAGTTCTGTTTTTCTGAAACACCTTGGTGAAGTATAGACACATACAAAAAAGAAGCACATAAAAGTAAATATGTAGGGGGTGAGGGATGTGACTCGATAATGTTTGCCTGAGTTCAGATTCCAGCGCCAAAATAAAATAAAAAGCCAGGTGTAATGTCAGGGTGAAGTATGGTGAAGGAGAGGGGCAGTGGATCTAGGAGGACTCCCATAGCTCTCTGGCCAGCCAGTCAAGCCAATCAGAAGGCTGCAGGTTTAGTGAGAGACCTTATCTCAAATCTCAAAGAACAAGGTGGCAAAGAATGAAGAAAGAAACCAGACTTAGCCTCTGGCCTCTACATGCACACACACACACACACACACACCACACGCACGCGCGCGCGCGCACACACACACAAACACCTGAATACATAAATGCATACATACTCAAACCAAACAAAACATTCAATGGATTATTATAAATTAAACATTGATGTAAATATTAATATCACACAGGCCAAAAACAATAAAAAAAAACAAAAAGAACATTTCTAAATTCTAAAAATACATCCAACTAATAAAAAGAACCCTAACAGTATTTTGAATTTCTGCTAATCATTTTCTCATTTTACTATCAACTATTAGCAACTAATTATGCATTCTGAATCACTCTTGCTTAATTCAGCCTGTATTGACCTTTATATAAATAGGATTTACAAGATACATTCTTTTATGCCTGGTAACTCTCTTCAAGGATGTTGAATGCTGTATCCTCTCAGTGTCAAGATAGTTCATTGGCTTTCACTGGATTATGAAGTTATATCTCTTTACTACTGATATACATTTGAGACACTTTACGTCTTTTGCTATCATGAATCAGGATGTAATGAGCACACAATACCTTGTAGACATTACTGTCAGATTAATAACTAAGAATGTGGTTGCCAGATAAACTAATTATACAGCATCCTCAACTTGAGTAGAAAAGTGATGACATACTTAAAAAACCATTGTCCCAAGTTACATACCTAACAACAGTAAATAAGAATTCAATTGTATATCAATTGCACTAACATGTGACACTGTGCCTTTTTCATTTATGCAATTCTAATTGGTGTGCGAGAGCATCCTGGGTGTGATTTCATTGTTAGCTAATAAAGCTGACCCCTTCTCATCTGAGTAAGTACTCCTTCTGGAATGTCCTTTATTCCACTGGGTATCCTTTAAAGAATGCTGTCCTACAATTTTATTTAATTTCCCCTATTGAATTGTGTTCTTTTTTTACTTAAATAGTGATAATCTTTATATTTTATGGATAACAGCCCTTTATTGGTTACATGTATTCTCATTATTGATTATGTTTTATTTAGAGGTTTGTTTTTTTTTTTATAGTACCCTAGTCGTGATTAGTATTGGATGGAAATTCTTACTTTTGATGTAAGAAAATAATTTTTCTTATGGTTAGTGCTAATATGTATTTTAGAAATTATTCCAGGGGCTGTGTAATGATTGGTAAACATATACAAGCTTGAAGACCTGAGTTCAGATCCCCAAAATCCAAGTAAGAAGCTGGGTGTGGTGGCACATGCCAATCACCCCAGGGGCGTTTGGGTGGTAACGGGAAGATACATGGGCCTTGCTGGCCACCAGGTCTAGCCTAACTGTTGATGTTTAGCTCAAAAACGACCTTATCACTGAAAAATATATTGATTTATATACAACACTCACACATGCACACACACAATTACCTTCCTCAAAGATTAGAAGATATCTCCCTAACATGTCCTCAGTAAGTTCAATTGCTTTGGCTCTTAGTAGCAAGTCTTCAGTTCATGTGGAATTGACTTTGTATATAACTTGAGGTTGACGGTCATCTCTTACACTCCTGTCCATGTACTTCAGATTGCACTCAGTTCCCCCAGTTGTCCTTTATAAGGGCCTCACATATCTCAGATTCAATTTAATCTTAAGAATGTATTTTCTAATAGCAAGAAGCAACAACTTCTTAAACATTATCATTTCAAGTTTTCATCATGACATATGAAAAATGACTTTTAAGTAAGATTTTAAGCATTCTTGTTTAGGCCTTACTTCTTGTTTAGCTTCTCTGGGTCTATGGGTATCCTCTACTTTTTGGCTAATATACACTTATGACTGTGTACATACCATGCATATCCATTGGGATCTGACTTATCTCACTCAGGATGATATTCTCAAATTCTTTCCATTTCCCTACAAAATTTATGATGCCTTAGTTTTTAGTAACTGAATAGTATTCCATTATATATACCACATTTTCTCTATCCATTTTTTAGTTAAGGGGTATTTAGGTTGTTTCCAGTTCCTGGCTATTATGAATAAAGCTGCTATGAACATAGTTGAGCAAGTGTCCCTGTTGTATGGTGGGGCATCTTTTGGGTATATGCCCAGGAGTGGTGTAGCTTGGTTTTGATGTAGAACTATTCCCAGTTTTCTGAAAAACTGCCAAATTGATTTCCACTTTCTAAAGTGGTTGTACAAGTTTCCACTCTCACCAGCAATGGAAGAATGTTTCCTACGTTCCACATCTTTGCCAGCATGAGCTATCACTTGAGTTTTTGTTCTTAGCCATTCTGATGGGTGTGAGATGGAGTCTCATGGTCATTTTGATTTGCATTTTTCTGATGACTATGGACATTGAACATTCTTTTAAATGTGTTTTGGCCATTCAAGATTTCTCTGTTGATAATTCTTAGAAAGGGCAGTAAAATAGTCATAGGAGGCAGATGGAGGGAGGGAACTGGATAGGAGAGGAGATGAGGAGGGAAACAGGGGGAGGTTCAGGATCAGAATGGGGATAAACAGGAGAGATGGCCAGAAGACCAAGAGAATGAATGGAAATCTGCAGCTGTCATGAGTTGGGTGGTAGGATGCATCTCCAGGACATGCCAGAGACCTGGAATGGGAGAAACTCCCAGGAATCAATGAGGATGACCTTAGCTGAGATTCTAGAAGTGGTGATATGGAATCTGAAGAAGCCATTCTCTATAGCCTGTTAGGAACTCCAGTGGAGCAATAGGGACATCAAGCCACCCACAAAACTGTCAACCCAAAATTTATCCTGTCTACAAGAAATTCAGACTGGGGATGGAGCAGACTGAGGGAATGGGCAACCAATAACCAGCCCAAATTGAGACCCATGCCATGAGCAAGCACCAATTCCTGACACTATTAATGATACTCTGTTATGCTTGCAGACAGGAGTCTAGCACAACTGTCCACTGATAGGCTCCACCCAGCAGCTGACTGAAACATAGAGACATACAGCCAAACAGTGAACAGAGATGGAGGGCTCTTATGAGAAAGTTGGGGGAAGGATTAAGGACCCTGAAGGGAATAGGAACTCCACAGGAAGACCAACAGAGTCAACTAACTTGGACACTTAGGGGCTCTCAGAGACTGAACCACCAACCAAAGAGCATGCCCAGGCTGAACTGCACACACACCCCAAAACATATGTAGTAGATGTGTAGCTCAATCTACAAGTAGGTCCCCAAAAACTGAGGAATGGGGGCTGTCTCTAAAGCTGGTGCCTGTTTGAGGAATTAGTTCCCCTAACTGAGTTGCCTTATCATGTCTCAGTGCGAGAGGATGTGCTTAGCCCTGCTGAGATTTGATGTACCAGGGTAAGGGCATACTCAGGGGAGTCCTCTACCCTCTCAGGGGAGACAAGGAATGATTTGGGGGAGAGGGACTGTGTAAGGGTGGAAAATATGCTACTATGCAAAAACACCCTACCATTTATTCTATTGATCTATGTCTAGTAACCATGTTAAATTCATCCTTTATTTTTTTTTCCATTTTTATTAGGTATTTAGCTCATTTACATTTCCAATGCTATACCAAAAGTCCCCCATACCCTCCCACCCCCACTCCCCTACCCACCCACTCCCCCTTTTTGGCCCTGGCGTTACCCTGTACTGGGGCATATAAAGTTTGCAAGTCCAATGGGCCTCTCTTTCCAGTGATGGCCGACTAGGCCATCTTTTGATACATATGCAGCTAGAGTCAAGAGCTCCGGGATACTGGTTAGTTCATAATGTTGTTCCGCCTATAGGGTTTCAGATCCCTTTAGCTCCTTGGCTACTTTCTCTAGCTCCTCCATTGGGAGCCCTGTGATCCATCCATTAGCTGACTGTGAGCATCCACTTCTGTGTTTGCTAGGCCCCGGCATAGTCTCACAAGAGACAGCTACATCTGGGTCCTTTCGATAAAATCTTGCTAGTGTATGCAATGGTGTCAGCGTTTGGATGCTGATTATGGGGTGGATCCCTGGATATGGCAGTCTCTACATGGACCATCCTTTCATCTCAGCTCCAAACTTTGTCTCAGTAACTCCTTCCAAGGGTGTTTTGTTCCCACTTCTAAGGAGGGGCATAGTGTCCACACTTCAGTCTTCATTTTTCTTGAGTTTCATGTGTTTAGGAAATTGTATCTTGGGTATCCTAGGTTTTGGGCTAATATCCACTTATCAGTGAGTACATATTGTGTGAGTTCCTTTGTGAATGTGTTACCTCACTCAGGATGATGCCCTCCAGGTCCATCCATTTGGCTAGGAATTTCATAAATTCATTCTTTTTAATAGCTACAGAGCAATTGTGATAAAAACTGCATGGTACTGGTATAGAGACAGACCAGTAGACCAATGGAATAGAATTGAAGACCCAGAAATGAACCCACACACCTATGGTCACTTGATCTTCGACAAGGGAGCTAAAACCATCCAGTGGAAGAAAGACAGCATTTTCAACAATTGGTGCTGGCACAACTGGTTGTTATCATGTAGAAGAACGCGAATCGATCCATACTTATCTCCTTGTACTAAGGTCAAATCTAAGTGGATCAAGGAACTTCACATAAAACCAGAGACACTGAAACTTATAGAGGAGAAAGTGGGGGAAAGCCTTGAAGATATGGGCACAGGGGAAAAATTCCTGAACAGAACAGCAATGGCTTGTGCTGTAAGATCGAGAATTGACAAATGGGACCTAATGAAACTCCAAAGTTTCTGCAAGGCAAAAGACACCGTCAATAAGACAAAAAGACCACCAACAGATTGGGAAAGGATCTTTACCTATCCTAAATCAGATAGGGGACTAATATCCAACATATATAAAGAACTCAAGAAGGTGGACTTCAGAAAATCAAATAACCCCATTAAAAAATGGGGCTCAGAACTGAACAAAGAATTCTCACCTGAGGAATGCCGAATGGCAGAGAAGCACCTGAAAAAATGTTCAACATCCTTAATCATCAGGGAAATGCAAATCAAAACAACCCTGAGATTCCACCTCACACCAGTCACAATGGCTAAGATCAAAAATTCAGGTGACAGCAGATGCTGGCGTGGATGTGGAGAAAGAGGAACACTCCTCCATTGTTGGTGGGATTGCAGGCTTGTACAACCACTCTGGAAATCAGTCTGGCGGTTCCTCAGAAAATTGGACATAGTACTACCGGAGGATCCAGCAATACCTCTGTTGGGCATATGTCCAGAAGATGCCCCAACTGGTAAGAAGGACACATGCTCCACTATGTTCATAGCAGCCTTATTTATAATAGCCAGAAGCTGGAAAGAACCCAGATGTCCCTCAACAGAGGAATGGATACAGAAAATGTGGTACATCTACACAATGGAGTACTACTCATCCTTTATTTTAAAGAATTTATCTTAGCTATGTTAATAACCATCTGTGCAGAAACTAACAACAGTCTTACTTCCTTGTTTTGGCTCTTATAACTATTATCTATTATTTTAACTTTTCAGGTACAAACCAGTTCTCTATGGGTTGAAGTAAATGGTAAAAGTAAATATTCTTTTTCCTAAAACCATATACAAAAGTTTACTCTTAGATATGCATGACATAAATGAAGTGATCTCTACATAACAAAAATACCAAAAAGACCACACTACATATTTCAGGTTCAAATTAGGTATTTTAGAGTACCAATTTATTCTTATTACTTTTCCTATTGAAACAGTCTTACTATATGGCCCTACCTAGCCTGAAACTGATAGCTATCATTCTGTACCAGTTGCATAAATGCAGGGATTACAGATTTGTGTCATCATGCTTGGCTGAAAGCACATTCTCGAATGACATTCACCTTGGGTGCTTCTCTTAATAATATTCACCAGTCCAGTGTTCTCCAAGTTTCCATGGGCTCTAGCATATGTATAAGGAATGTCATTTGTCTTGACTTTAGGAAATACTGTTTTAACAATTCTTTTTTATTAGATATTTTCTTCATTTACATTTCCAATGCTATCCCAAACCTTCCCCCCCCCAACCCCCTTACTCACCCACTCCCACTTCTTAGCCCTGGCACTCCCCTGTACTGAGGCATATAAAGTTTGCAAGACCAAGGGGCCTCTCTTTCCAATGATGGCTGACTAGGCCATCTTCTGATACATATGCACCTAAAGACACAAGCTCTGGGGGGTACTGGTTAGTTCATAATGTTGTTCCACCTATAGGGTTGCATATGCCTTTAGCTCCTTGGGTATTTTCTCAAGCTCCTCCATTGGGGTCCTTGTGAGACATCCAATAGCTGACAGTGATCATCCACTTCTGCGTTTGTTAGGCCACAGCAGAGCATCACAAGAGACAGTAATATCAGGGTCCTTTCAGCAAAATCTTGATGGTGTATGCAATGGTGTCAGCTTTTGAAGGCTGATTATGAGATGGATACCTGGATATGGCAGTCTCTAGATGGTCCATCCTTTCCTCTCAGCAACAAACTTTGTCTCTGTAACTTCTTCCATGGGTGTTTTCTTCACGATTCTTTTTTTTTTAAATACTTTTTATTAGGTATTTTCCTCATTTACATTTCCAATGCTATCCCAAAAGTCCCCCATACCCTCCCACCAACTTCCCTACCCACCCACTCCCACATTTTGGCACTGGCGTTCCCCTGTACTGGGGCATATAAAGTTTGCAAGTCCAATGGGCCTCTCTTTCCAGTGATGGCCGACTAGGCCATCTTTTGATACATATGCAGCTAGAGTCAAGAGATCCAGGGTACTGGTTAGTTCATAATGTTGTTCTACCTATAGGGTTGCAGAACCCTTTAGCTCCTTGGGTACTTTCTCTAGCTCCTCCATTGGGGGCCCTGTGATCCATCCAATAGCTGACTGTGAGCATCCACTTCTGTGTTTGCTAGGCCCCGGCATAGTCTCACAAGAGACAGTTATATTTGGGTCCTTTCAGCAAAATCTTGCTAGTATATGCAATGGTGTCAGCGTTTGGAAGCTGATTATGGGATGGAACCCTGCATATGGCAGGCTCTAGACAGTCCATCCTTCTGACACAGCTCCAAACTTTGTCTCTGTAACTCCTTCCATGGGTGTTTTGTTCCCAATTCTAAGAAGGGGCAAAGTGTCCACACTTTGGTCTTCGTTCTTCTTGAGTTTTATGTGTTTTGCAAATTGTATCTTGTATCTTGGGTATTCTAAGATGCTGGGCTAATGTCCACTTATAAGTGAGAACATATCATGTGAGTTCTTTTGTGATTGGGTTACCTCATTCAGGATGATGCCCTCCAGGTCCATCCATTTGCCTAAGAATTTCATAAATTCATTTTTTTAATAGCTGAGTAGTACTACATTGTGTAAATGTACCACATTTTCTGTATCCATTCCTCTGTTGAGGGGCATCTGGGTTCTTTCCAGCTTCTGGCTTATACAAATAAGGTTGCTATGAACATAGTGGAACATGTGTCCTTCTTACCAATTGGAACATCTTCTGGATATATGCCCAGGAGAGGTATTGTGGGGTCCTCTGGTAGTACTATGTCCAATTTTCTGAGGAACTGCCAGACTGAATTCCAGAGTGGTTGTACAAGCTTGCAATCCCACCAACAATGGAGGAGTGTTCCTCTTTTTCCACATCCTTGCCAGCATCTGCTGTCACCTGAATTTTTGATCTTAGCCATTCTGACTGGTGTGAGGTAGAATCTCAGGGTTGCTTTAATTTGCATTTCCCTGGTGATTAAGGATGCTGAATATTGTTTCAGGTGCTTCTCAGCCATTTGGTATTCCTCAGGTGAGAATTCTTCTTTTAGCTCTGAGCCCCATTTTTTAATGGAGTTATTTGATTTTCTGGAGTCCACCTTCTTGAGTTCTTTATATATATGGATGTTAATCCCCTATCTGATTTAGGATTGGTAAAGGTCCTTTCCCAATATGTTGGTGGCCTTTTTGTCTTATTGACGGTGTCTTTGCCTTACAGAAGCTTTGCAATTTTATGAGATCACATTTGTCCATTCTCGATCTTACAGCACAAGCCACTGCTGTTCTATTCAGGAATTTTTTCCCCTGTGCCCATATCTTTGAGGCATTTCCCCACTTTCTCCTATATAAGTTTCACAATCTCTGGTTTTATGTGGAGTTCCTTGATCCACTTAGATTTGTCCTTAGTACAAGGAGATAGGAATGGATCAATTCGCATTCTTCTACATGATAACCACCAGTTGTGCCAGCACCATTTGTTGAAAATGCTGTCTTTTATCCACTGGGTGGTTTTAGCTCCCTTGTCAAAGATCAAGTGACCATAGGTGTGTGGGTTCATTTCTGGGTCTTCAATTCTACATTATTGGTCTACTTGTCTGTCGCTATACCAGTACCATGCAGTTTTTATCACAATTGCTCTATAGTACAGCTTTAGTTCAGACATGGTGATTCCACCAGAGGTTCTTTTATTATTGAGAAGAGTTTTTGCTATCCTCGGTTTTTTGTTATTCCAGATAAATTTGCAAATTGCCCTTTCTAATTTGTTGAAGAATTGAGTTGGAATTTTGATGGGGATTGCATTGAATCTGTAGGTTGCTTTTGGCAAGATAGCCATTTTTACAATGTTGATCCTGCCAATCCATGAGCATGGGAGATCTTTCCATCTTCTGAGATCTTCTTTAATTTCTTTCTTTAGAGACTTGAAGTTCTTATCATACAGATCTTTCACTTCCTTAGTTAGAGTCACGCCAAGGTATTTTATATTATTTGTGACTATTGAGAAGGGTGTTGTTTCCCTAATTTCTTTCTCAGCCTGTTTATCCTTTGTGTAGAAGAAGGCCATTGACTTCTTTGAGTTAATTTTATATCCAGCTACTTTACTGAAGCTGTTTATCAGGTTTAGGAGTTCTCTGGTGGAATTTTTAGGGTCACTTATATATACTATCATATCATCTGCAAAAAGTGATATTTTGAATTCTTCCTTTCCAGTTTGTATCCCCTTGATCTCCTTTTGTTGTCAAATTGCTCTGGCTAGGACTTCAAGTACAATGTTGAATAGGTAGGGAGAAAGTGGCAGCCTTGTCTAGTCCCTGATTTTAGTGGGATTGCTTCTAGCTTCTCACCATTGACTTTGATGTTGACTACTGGTTTGCTGTAGATTGATTTTATCATGTTTAGGTATGAGTCTTAAATTCCTGACCTTTCCAAGACTTTTTTCATGAATGGATGTTGGATTTTGTCAAATGCTTTCTCCTCAACTAACAAGATGATCATGTGGTTTTTGTCTTTGAGTTTGTTTATATATCCCTGCATCCCTGGAATGAAACCGGCTTGGTCAGGATGGATGATTGTTTTGATGTGTTCTTGGATTCGGTTAGCGAGAACTTTATTGAGTATTTTTGCATTAATATTCATAAGGGAAATTGGTCTGAAGTTCTCTATCTTTGTTGGGTCTTTTTGTGGATTAGGTATCAGAGTAGTTGTGGTTTCATAGAACGAACTGGGTAGAGTACCTTCTATTTTGTAGAATAGTTTGAGAACTGGAATTAGATCTTCTCTGAAGGTCTGATAGAACTCTTCACTAAACCAATCTGGTCCTGGGCTTTTTTTGGTTGGGAGAGTATTACTGAATGCTTCTATTTCTTTAGGGGATATAGGACTGTTTAGATCATTAATCTGATCCTGATTTAACTTTGTTACCTGGTAACTGTCTAGAAATTTGTCCATTTCATCCAGGCTCTCCAGTTTTGTTGAGTATAGCCTTTTGTAGAAGGATCTGTTTTGGATTTCTTCAGGATCTGTTGCTATTTTTCTCTTTTCATTTCTGATTTTATTAATTCAGATGCTGTCCCTGTGCCCTCTAATGAGTCTGGCTAAGGGTTTATTTATCTTGTTGATTTTCTCAAAGAACCAGCTCCTCGTTTGGTTGATTCTTTGAATAGTTCTTGTTTCCACTTGGTTGATTTCGCCCCTGCGTTTGATTATTTCCTGCCATCTACTCTTCTTGGATGAATTTGCTTCCTTTTGTTCTAGAGCTTTTAGGTGTGTTGTCAAGCTGCTAGTGAGTGCTTTCTCTAGTTTCTTTTTGGAGGCACTCAGAGCTATGAGTTTTCCTCTTAGAAATGCTTTCATTGTGTCCCATAGTTTGGGTATGTTGTGGCTTCATTTTCATTAAACTCTAAAAAGTCTTTAATTTCTTTCTTTATTCCTTCCTTGACCAAGGCATCATTGAGGAGAGTGTTGTTCAGTTTCCACATAAATGTTGGCTTTCTATTATTTATGTTGTTATTAAAGATCAGCCTTAGTCCATGGTGATCTGATAGGATGCATGGGACAATTTCAATATTGTTGTATTTCTTGAGGCCTGTTTTGTGACCAATTTTGTGGTCAATTTTGGAGAAGGTACCATGAGTTGCTGAGAAGGTATATCCTGTTGTTTTAGGATAAAATGTTCTGTAGATATCTGTTAAATACATTTGTTTCATAACTTCTGTTAGTTTCACTGTGTCCCTGTTTAGTTTCTGTTTCCACAATCTGTCCATTAATGAAAGTGGTTTGTTGAAGTCTCCCACAATTATTGTGTGAGGTGCAATGTGTGCTTTGAGCTTTACTAGAGTTTCCTTAATGAATGTGGATGCCCTTGAATTTGGAGCACAGATATTCAGAATTGAGAGTTCCTCTTGGAAGATTTTACTTTTGATGAGTATGAAGTGCCCCTCCTTGTTTTTTGTTTGTTTGTTTGGTTTTTTTGTTTTGTTTTGTTTTGTTTTTTGATAACTTTGGGTTGGAAGTCAACTTTACTGGGTAGTAGAATGGCTATTCCAGCTTGATTCTTCAAACCATTTGCTTGAAAAATTGTTTTCCAGCCTTTCATTCTGAGGTAGTGTCTGTTTTTTTCCCTGAGATGGGTTTCCTGTAAGCAGCAAAATGTTGGGTCCTGTTTGTGTAGCCAGTCTGTTAGTCTATGTCTTTTTATTGGGGAATTGAGTCCATTGATATTAAGAGATATTAAGGAAAAATAATTGTTGCTTCCTATTATTTTTGTTATTAGAGTTGGCATTCTGTCCTTGTGGCTGTCTTCTTTTAGGTTTGTTGAAGGATTACTTTCTTGCTTTTTCTAGGGCGTGATTTCTGTCCTTGTATTGATTTTTTTTTCTGTTATTGTCCTTTGAAGGGCTGCTGGATTCTTGGAAAGACAATGTGTGAATTTGGTTTTGTCATGAAATACTTTGGTTTCTCCATCTATGTTAATTGAAAGGTTGGCTGGGTATAGTAGCCTGGGCTGTCATTTGTGTTCTCTTAGTGTCTTTATAATATCTGTCCAGGATCTTCTGGCTTTCATAGTCACTGGTGAGAAATGTGGTGTCATTCTGATAGACCTGCCTTCATATGTTACTTGACCTTTCTCCCTTACTGCTTTTAATATTCTATCCTTATTTAGTGCATTTGTTGTTCTGAGTATTATGTGTCAGGGGGAATTTCTTTTCTGGTCCAGTCTATTTGGAGTTCTGTAGGCTTCTTGTATGTTCATGGGCATCTCTTTCTTTAGGTTTGGGAAGTTTTCTTCTATAATTTTTTGAAGATATTTGTTGGTCCTTTAAGTTGAAAATCTTCATTCTCATCTAATCCTATTATCCATAGGTTTGGTCTTCTCATTGTGTGCTGGATTTTCTGGGTGTTTTGAGTCAAGATCTTTTTGCATTTTGCATTTCCTTTGATTGTTGTGCCCATGTTCTCTATGGAATCTTCTGCACCTGAGATTATCTCTTCTATCTCTTGTATTCTGTTGCTGATGCTAGTATCTTTGGTTCCAGATTTCTTTCCTAGGGTTTCTATCTCCAGCATTGCCTCACTTTGGGTTTTCTTTATTGTCTCTACTTCCCTTTTTAGTTCTTGTATGGTTTTGTTCAATTCCAACACCTGATTGGTTGTGTTTTCCTATTTTTCTTTAAGGACTTCTACCTGTTTGCTTGTGTTTTCCTGTTTTTCTTTAAGGACTTCTAGCTCTTCACCAGCATTCTGTATTTCTTTAAGTGAGTTATTAAATTCCTTCTCGATGTCCTCTACCATCATCATGAGATATGCTTTTAAATCTGGGTCTAGCTTTTTGGGTGTGTTGGGGAGCCCAGGACTGGCTGAGGTGGGAATGCTGGTTTCTGATGATGATGAGTGGTCTTGGTTTCTGTTAGTAAGATTCTGTTTGCCTTTTGCCATCTGGTAAACTCTGGAGTTAGTTGTTATAGTTGTCTCTGGTTAGAGCTTGTTCCTTTCATGATTCTGTTAGCCTCTATTAGCCGACCTGGGAGACTAGCTCTCTCCTGATTTTCATTGGTCATAGCACTCTCTTCAGGCAAGCTCTCCTCTTGCAGGGAAGTTGCACAGATATCTGGCATTCGACCTGCCTCATGGCAGATGAAGGCCTGAAACAGGGCCTGTCCCAGAAGCTGTTAACTTCTGTATTCCACACTCTCACCTGCGCAGACTAGTCTCAGAGGGATCCCAGAACCAAGATGGCTTCCCCAGGTGCTCTTGCAAAGCCCTCCTGGGCAGGGTGGACACCTCTCCTCTGGCAGGGAAGGTGCCCGGATGTCTAGAGCCCGAAATGGTATCTTCCTCAGAAGCTGTGTGGCTTCAGCCTGTCCCAGAAGCTGCTAGCTTCTGTAGTCCACTCTCTCACTTGCACAGGCTAGTCTTGGAGGGATCCAGGAACCAAGATGGCTCCCCCAGGTGCTCTGGCCTGTTTTAACAATTCTTATGTGTTTGGTGGAATGTATTGAAAAATTTATTTGAGCCTGTTGCTTTTGTGATAGAAGTGGTTTTATTTATAAATCTTTAGCATGGTAAAATTAATCATTATTATTACATTCTATTCTTCTAGAAATCTGTAAACCTTATTAGTGTATATCACCTCTCATACCAATCTTCTTTCCTCTCTCTTTTTAAGATCTGCTTTTTATTTTTTACTAATATATATGTGTCTATTTCTGTATGTGTTCCATGTGTAGAGGTGCCTACAGAAGCCTAAGAAGGTATCCCATGCACTCAAGCTATAGTTATAGGCAGTTGTAAGCTACCTATCATGGATGCTAGGTACCAAACTCTGGTGCTATAGTGAGCAGTGAGTGCTTTTAACCACTAAGCCACTCCTGCATCTCTGTTTTTTTTTTGTTTTTTGTTTTTTTTTTGCTATAAACTTAATTACTTTAGTTTTACACATAAAAATTCCATTGCATACCGTTTAAATATTTATCATATTGTATGCATGTAATTTCTTTCCATGTTGAATAGGTATGTTTTCTTGTATTATAATAATACAATGCCCTCTTTGCAGGAAGACTAACTTTTGATGTTTCTTTCAACATTTACAATGGTTCCCTGATGAGACATTCTCTTTGTTAACTGAAAACAAAACAAAACAAAACAAAACAAAACAAAACAAAACAAAACCTATTGTATCAGCATCCTTGAAGAAACCTTTGGCTTTATAGATGCCACACTAGGATCTTCACTCTGGATAGCAATTGGTTTTTCTGTGTTATGTCTATCTCCTCTTGATTCTGTTTGTTTTCTGGTTTAGTGTGACAATGGTTCTGGTTCGGTGGGTACTTTGAATCTGTGTATTTGGGGAACCTCTCACATGGCACAAATGCTTCCTGTGCTCCTTTTCCCAAAATCCTAGTAACATTATTTCCCCTCATCCATCTCTGTCACAAATGTCACCTGGTTGTGTGCTTTCTACCCACTATTTTTATTCTTCAATGGTCCAGATGTTTCCCTCCCCATCTCTTCCATTCATATAGCAACATCTAGTTTGTTGTTAATCTGATTAACTCTTCGTTTTGATTTATTTAGATAGAGTATCTTTGTCTCAAGCCTATTTGAAGCCTGCTATGCTACTCAAGTTGACTGTGATCTCTCAGCAATATCACTGTTCCAGGCTTCTAATGTTAGAATTATAAGTATTAGCCACAATACCTGGACATTAATTGAATTTTAATTTGAAGCTTTCTAACATACTAGAACTTGTATTTGGTCCCCTTTCAAATTTATCAACTTTTCCAAGTTCTCACTGATTTTTAAAATGTTCTCTTTTATCTGGTTAGTCATATCAAGCATCACTATTAAAAATTCGATTCAATCATCTTAGTATCTGGGATTCCTGTAAGCCTGTCTCCATTGTCTACTGCTGTGGCTGGCATTTCATTCATGCTGCCTTGTCTCCCGATGTACCCTGTAACCTTTAATTATGAGCCAGATATTGTTGAAAGGGTGTTTGTAGAGTCCTTAGGTGACAGTATCTATGCTTGGAGAATTTTCCTCCAGATATCTGCCAGCATCTGCAAACCTAAATCATGTTAGTACAATTTCTAGAAAGTAGTATTTCCTCTGCCTTACAGACTATTGACAGTAGACTGAAGAAGAAAGGGTAGAGAAAGCAAGAAGAGAGAGAAAGAGCAAAAGAGGAAGAGGCAATGGTGAAGATAGTATCCATAGGATAGTAGAGAAAATAAAAGTTTCAGGAAACTAAAGACAAAATATTTTTAAAAGGTGTATGGAAAATAAATCAATGTGGTAGGTACCCTGTAGTTTCAGCACTTAAGAAGTAGCGAAAGTAGGATATGGAAGTCAAGGCCAGCCTAAGATAATCTCACACTTGACAACAGTCTAGGCTATATGAGTCTCTGCTGAGGGGAGGGGAAATGAGATAAAAGGGGTAGGGGGTGAAGGGAGAAAGGAAAGAGAGGGAGAGAGGGAGAAAGTGTGTGTGAGAAAGAGAGAGAGAGAGAGAGAGAGAGAGAGAGAGAGAGAGAGAGAGAGAGAGAGAGAGAGGGAGAGGGGAGTATGTGATACATACTGGGACACAGTAAGCTATTCTATAGTTCTTTGAATTTTGCTTATGTGAAAGTTAACTGCCTCTACTACTATACAACCTCACAACCAGTAAAGTACTTTTTAAGAAGGCCCAAACATTGATTTCTACTCATTTGTAATTTCAAAATGCATCTTGGAACTGCACATTATACATTCCCAATTAATCTAATTGAAATAACTTCATTATTCTTTGGGGACTCTTCGTGAATACTGAATCCCAACAAAATATGCACGCATTTTGTTTTGTCAGCCTTGTTTATCTCACTGATGCTTATGGGAGAAGTTATCACATTCCCCAAGGAATAATAAGAGCCACATCATTTAGGAGCATTCTAGTTCAGGTACACCTGCAGCCTGGATGTGAGTGAGGAAAAAGCAAGTGGAAGCCATGGTGGCCCACTGGGGAAGCTTCCAAGTTGCGTACAGAAGACAAACATGCAGGTGCCAGTTTATATAAACAAAACTTTTTCCTTTCTAGTTCTTTCAAAACGCAGACTTTACATCACATTATTGCTTTCAGAGTTTGCACTGAGCAGACATAACTCTTCAGCAAGTGCTCCTTTGAGAAATCTCAGGATGATGCTATCCCCTCAATAATTTAAGTATACCATTATGTGGTAACCTATACTTTACTGCTGGCCTTAAAATTTTACATTGCATTCTTTAAGAGCCTGGCATCACATTGCAAAACAGGCAATGTGAAATACGTTGGAAATACTGTTGTGATGTGAGTATTACTCTTGTTCTCTCATGAGAATGTATTGTTGTCATGGAGACGATAGGTTCTAGGAAGACAGAGCAGCATGTGATGTTCCCCACATTCATTGTTCTCTGTGTTTAAAGTCAAAAGACTGAGGCCAGGATAGTACAAGAGACCAGGAAGTGCATGCCAAATGCACCAGGAAAGAAAGGATGCTGCAGGGGTTGGTTGGGGAAGAATCTTGAGCCAATGGTCAACAACAAGAGAAGTGTAAACACATAAGAGCAAGGAGCAACAGGTTAACACACAGTACAGGAGGTAGATGGAGGTGGTGCAAGAGGCTGCTGGCGTCTACACTCAGCTACTACTGATAATATTCTAGGACTGAGCCTGACTTATTAAAGAATCCGCAACCAAATAATCAGTCTTTAAAGGTTCAGATGGCATCATTTCTGAAATTAAGTAAAGTAGGTTTCATTCCCACTGTTAGCCCTTCTAGCTACATGATCTTGTAAGTGGAAAAAAAAAAGCAAATAATAGGATTCACTTCTAGGTTTCAGATTTTCCGTGTGTGAAATGAAAAATAATAACTACATTGCCAGGTTTCTTCCATAGATAAGGGAGATGGCTGAAGTAAAATTGCTTAGCAATGCATTTCAGATTTAGGAGGCAACTAATTAATGCTATTGTTTCACCACAGATAGTGTCGTGTAACTTTAAATGCAGTGGAGATAAAGCTTGTCTCATAAGTGGCTCAAGACAAGAAAAACTTTTTGCTTGGGGCTACAGAGATGGCATGGTGGCTCAGAGTACTAAGTACTCTTCCTGAGGACCTGAGTTCAATTCCCAGCACCCATATGGCAGCTCACAACTGTCTGTAACTCCAAGATCTGACACCTTCACACAGACACACCTGCATGTAGCAAGCAAAACACCAATGCATATAAATAAATTAAAATTTCTTCCTGCCTCATCCAACTGCAAGTTAAACATTTATGTTTGAAATCACTCACGCAATGGAGTTCATGGACACTGGCTGCTATTCTCTGGTCACATTTTGGCATTCCCTTCTATTTAACCAGTGAGGGCAGAGGGTGGTTCTCAAGAAGGCATGCCTTCTCTGATAGTTTATGGTCCAGAAGTGACATATCAATAGCATATTCCAAGCATTCTGGGTTTAGCACCTCTGGGAATGGGCAGGCTCTAGAACACTTTTCCACCTACTCCATAGAGACACATGTGTGCCCTCAAATGTGGAACTGTGTTCTGAGAGGAAACTAAACAAACCTCTGCCTTCCTAAATGTTATTAAAATTGTCACAGGAGCCATGGTCTGATCCTTCCTATGGCCATTTGCCTATATAAACATTCTTGAAAGGACAGTCTGAAACAAATTGGCTTTTAAAATGCGGATATGTAAACATGAGACTTTTAAAGAGAATTATCTTCTCCACACTTAAAATTGCTATTTTTATAGGTGAGGAGATGAGGTTTAACAAGTACTTACTTTCATGTAAGGAAACGAGCAAGTAGGAGAATAGCAGATACAATCCTGCACTCTATCTTCTCAAGGCAGTGATGCATGTTTCATCCCAGGAAACAGTAGTGATTAAGGTCAAAAGCAATGTTTAGTAATGGAGTGGGATGAGCGACAATATTTCCTCTGGGAATAATTGCTAATAAAACAAACAAACAAAAACAAAAACGAAAACAAATTCCAGGCCCGAACTCAAGACTCCTTTGTTCTTGACATGTGCGCCATCTGATTGGTGATTTCAGGGCACAGCATAGGAAGATTCGAGTTCAGAACCTCCATTTCTTATACACATGTGCTTTCTATCAAAACTATGAACTGCATCGGATCATTTTTCTATAGATCTTCAGTGATATGAGAATTCAGATGAGGAAATGTACAATAAAGCTATAAACACAGCACCTGACAACAGACAGCCTAAAGTACAGGCATCCACATGGGCTGCCCATATCAGCTGTGCAAATCTGAGAACTCTGACATCACTTTGACTCACAGGATGGTGGTAGCAGCATATCCTGGGGCTCTTGAGGATTCAGTAAGATGATTCGCAGAATGCAGTATAACAGCATGTGGAATTTGGTAAGGACTCAAAGGTGTTAGTCCATCAGAGGGGCTGAGAACACTACAAGAATGTGACCCACAGCATCAACTAAGAGGAGCTGACCAAGTTTACAGTGACTGAAGCTCCAGTCAGGAAGCCTGCATGGGTATGATATAGGTCGTGTGCATGTATGATATAGTTGTTAGCTTAGTGTTTTTGTGGGACTCCTAACAGTGGAAGTAGGGGTGTCTCTCACTCTTTTGCCTGCTCTTGGGATGCTTTTCCTCCTACTGGGTTACCTCCTCCAGGGGTGATATGAGGGTTTGTGCCTTGTACTGTTATAATTTTTAAGTCATATTTAGTTGATATCCTTGTGAGGCCTGCTCTTTTCTGAAGAGAAATAGAGGAGGAGTGGATTGGGGCAGAGGTCAGGAAGGGAGGGACTGGGAGGAACAGAAGGAAGGGAAACCATAGTCAGGAGATAATATATGAGAGAAGAATAAGAAGTGTCATATTCCACAATTACAAAGTGTGAAATTGTATTGTGTTATAGAGGTACCATCAAGCTAAGGAGCCCTTCTGATGGGAAATCTCGTCACAGAACTCTGGGAGGGGACAGCAAATGTGAGAAGCTCTTTGTCTCCTACCTACCTTCACATGGGCAACTTAGCCTTTACCTTTATTATCAATATTACTCCTTAGATGGCATTTCACCAGCAAAGGATTTTGCATTGTGAGAAAGTGGAAACCACCTCCCTATCTCTTGCTCCTTGTTTTGAAACCACACTAAAGCTTGGGAAAGTCTCTCTCATCTTTCCGTGCTTTCAGTGCCTTTGTCTGCCAAACGATGGCAGTTGAAGGATTTGGTGTGAGGAAATAATAACTTTATGACGGTAATATAGCAATGTCCTGTAGTCTTTCCTTAGACACTTATATCCCAACATCAATGGAATTTACAGCAAATAGAGTAGAGGTCTGGAAGGGAAGAGAATGAAGGGCATGAGGAAGCTCTTGTGCTCAGTGTGCTCAATAGGAAGCACACTGTGTAGCCAAAATGAATAAGCACATAGGTCCAATTCAGTTTCTCAGACAAATCCTTGTTAGAGAGGAAGGGAAAGGCCAGATTACGTTTCAGCTGGTATAAAAATGAAAACCCTGTGAAGATCTGCTCTTGAACTCTTTAATTTCTCTTGTAGGAAACTAACTTACAAAAGACAATATTCATCTAATGTTGAGTGGTTTTCTTTAGAAAAATGATGGTAGTAAGTTAATAAGGTATCTTATAATTAAATAAACACTACAGTTACAGAACATGCATGCAGTGCCTGTATTGTGCCCAGTCACTTTCTATATATAATTTCATTGCTTCCACAAAACTTTTTGTCATGGTTATCCCCATGCTACTGGGGAAACTGGAGCTCAGGAGGTGATTTTTCTACAACCAAAGTTAGCAAAGTCCTAAAGGGTGTGAGTTAAGCTAAATATCTACTACAGTCCAGATTTTCTCTTCCTTTTATCCAATCCTTCAGAAAAAAAAAAGTTATCAGAATAATAGTTCTAGTTTCTCAGTCCAGCCATGGGAAGTAAGATGCTGGGTCTCATTAGCATCTTATTAAAATACAAGGGACTAGTATCTATCAGATGAGTTTGCTTTACAGAATATGAGTCAGGTACTCAGCTCTGTTGGCCAATTCTACTCTACACTCTTAGAGCGGCCATCCTTCATCCACACAGTCAGCCTCATGAAGGTTGGTCTATGCCTCTACTTTAAGAGACCAGCAGCTCTGAGTGCTCAACCAAATAGGAGGTAATGAAAAGTTTGCCTCTGATTATAGAACAACCCATGTTCTGCAAACTAGAAACACTGGTAATATATACACCCCATCTCTCAGCCTCCTCTTTCTGTTTCTCAGTAGATCCTTATTGCATTGGGGCAGAAAATATTTGGTTACTGGAAAAAAAAATTTACACATTTTAATGCAAATATATCTACAATGTATTATAATAGCAATGACATAATAGTGAATTAGGTCTCTATATATTTATCTGGAGTTTTCTTGTCTAGTTTTTAGATGTAGAAGTCAAAACCCAGAGAGGCTAAGTCACAGATGCTCTCAGCTTTGAAGTGGAAAGGATGTAAGTAGAATTCATGTGTCCAGATGCTTAGTCAAATATTCTCCTCATTCAGTCCAATTAACCATGTACTGATTAAAAGCTAGTGCTCAAGTGAGGTTACATAACTGAAAGTTGACCACCAAGGGTACAAGATTTCTACTCCAGGCACGAGGTTCATCTGAGAAATCCTGCCAAGCAAACTGGGTAACAATGAGCAGCTGCTGCCAATATCCATCTGAACTACAATATAAAACATAAATTATCCAAGATGATCCATGTGACACTTCAGTCAGATGCACACAACTCAGAAAATGAGAAAATCTGATGCCAAAGGACCACTAACATATCATACTTCTAATTGTGACATTGTAAGTTACAACTGTGTGTACTTGGACTGTTTTAGTCAGAGAAGCATCATGCCAATTTATGCCAAAAAAGATCTTAAATGTCTTATATGTCATTGCAGAGAAATGAAAAATAAACCAAATAAACTATAAGAGGTTAAAAGTGATGCATAAATCTCCTGTTGGGTAAATTAAGCAAGTTGATACATCATTAAGTGTTGTTACCAGCTCTTCTGGGGTAAGGTTAGGAGTTAGTAAAATCTGCATTGTATAAAAACTGATCCACGACAGTTTTCTGAACAGAAGGCAACCCAAAACACTCCTCAAAGGCTTCATATCTGTGCTGTGTTGACAATTTGCAGACTGTTTAGATGAACTATGTTTGCAAACCATCTGAAACGTCCAAAAAAGCATGGAATTGGCCCATTGTTGTGGAAAGCCTAAACAACTAGTATAGAAATTAAATATAAAGTTGTTGTCTCTCCAGACTCAGTCAAGGGCAAATAACACCACTAGGCAGGGGTTCTAGTTGGCTTTGACACTTATAGATGCTGCCCTGGATCTTTGATTGGGAAATTCACCGTGCATCTGCTGAGCATTGGATGTATATAGATGCATCGTGCATGTTGAAATATAGATAAATGCAGTGAGTGGCTGTCATTGGTTAGAATGCTTTGTAGATCATACAGGATTGACATGTAAGTCAAATAAATAGTTCCCAGAAATTTTCGTGAATAGAGTGGACCAAGGAGAGGACAGAATATCCAAGCTTGAAGACAAGGAAATTAAAATGCTCCAACAAGCACAAAGATAAGTTAATAAGAAGTCATAACGGACACTTACAAGACACTGAAGACACTCTGATAAGAATCAGGAACAAAGTAATAGGAGAATTTTTTTTCATTCTAAAGGTAGAAAAAATATTTTCAAGATAAGTAAGATTTTGTGCTTCCTCTGAGTTCCCTCAAATGTAGATGTTAGACTTAATGAAGTTAGACTTTGGGGTTTGTGTGTCTGTTTGGCATTTGTTCTTTACTCTGAAAAACAAAGTCACATATAAATCTTTTAGTTTGCAAATATTTTGAAAGTACTTATACATAATAGAAATAGAGTTGAACTTGAAAGACTGAAAACCACTCCCTTCAGAGTCCTCAAAGCTAATGGAGAAGGGAGATGAACTAAATGGGCAGTTTTTACAATATATTAAATGTTATCTGTGCTGACCTCAAGCCTGATCAGATTTCTCTGTCTCTGCTTCCTTCGGCCCTCTTTCTCAAGGCTCTTCTCTACTCTTGGCACAAGGTTCAGACATATACAGAGATGTACAGAAAAGCTGAAAACTGAAAGTGCCCAGGGCAACCATCAACACAAACTAGAAGCCAGCACTGGGATTCATGATTCAGAATACCAGAGGGCAGACAGGTCCATAAAAAGAGAAATAGAGAGATACAGAGGGCTGTCAAGACTGCTTTGGGCCATTTCTGAGTCTCACCAAAATGTGTGCATGAAGAAGTAACCAAGACTAACAAGAACTCACCAGAAAGGGGCTTGCTGAGAAAACCCTGAGACACACAGAAGCCCAGAGGATGTCTATCTGCCAATGGGCTAGAGAGGCCTCTTAACTAACTTTAGTAATGGGAAGAGTAATACATCTACCCGGATCACATCAGCCCTAGAATAAAGGCATTTCAGGTCCTGGCCAGCAAAGATTAATGACGACATTAAATGAATGAGATTATTTCCATGTAATTTGAATATGTTCAAGAAAAAGGAAAAGGCAAAAAAAATTAATCCCTTCAAAATTCAGTGTGCCATGCCATAAGATACATAATTTATGGCATCCATTACAAATTGCAATTTTGTATGAATTTGAAAAATCAACCCACAGTGAGGAGAAAACGCATTCTTCAGAAACAACCCCCAAATTATACACATGTCAGGTGCCAACAGGCAAAGATATCAACTTATCCATGATAACCATACCTCTACAGACCAGAAAGTTACCTGCAATTGCCTGATAAAGACCAAAAGAGAAGAGACTAGAAAAACCAGCGTGTGACTTGTGGAGATGATAAACACAATATTTGAGATTTTAAAATAAATTTTAAAATAATAAAAATATATTGGATGATGTTAAAAGCAAATTTTATACCACAGAGTAGTCACAATAAGCATCATTGAAGAATGATAGATTAATATTACCCAAAATGAAACACAGTGAGAAAATGGGTGGAAGAACAATCTCAATTAGCTATGGAGCAACACCCAAAGACCTGACAATATATAACTGGGAGCTGAAGAGAAGTGGAGATGAGAGAGGAAAAGGAGATACTATATGTACACTTAATGTAATGATAGCAAACACAACACCAGGGTTGCTCCATAAAGTCTCAAGGAATCATTCCTGATTCCCTGGGGCTAGTGAGGTCATAGATCTTAGAAAGTAATCTAGTACAACACCTTTATTTGTCCAGCATAATTACTCACTATATTCTAAATTGCATCCTTATACTCACAGCTAAGTGCAAAGTGCATCTACTAACCCTCTTCAAAGAAGCCCCTCTTTGTAACAAATAGACATTTTCACAGAAAATCACAACTCGGCACAATGCAGAGATTAACAAATCATGAGGAGCCCAGGCCCAGGGGCTACACGTCCATCACAGCTCCTGCTGTGGAACAGTCTGTCATGAATGCTGGCATAAACACCATGGGAACAATGGCATTATCAATGAACATGTTGAAATGGAAGGGGGAAATGTTGTGGGGTCTCACCCCTAGATACATGCAATAGCTACTGAGAGGAGAATAAACCTCTCCCAGGAATAAGGTCCCCTATTGGTTGTCTAATGCAGAATGATCAGCCTTGAAAATATATACATACAAACAATAAAAACAGACTCAGCCATGTGTATACATACATATACATGTGTATACATGTATAACACACACACACATATAACACACACACATACACACCAATAATAATCAAAGAAAAAGTGGCTATCAAATTAAGAGTTCATTCATACTCAAAAACACATAAGGAGCTCTAGGTAGGGTAGCTAGTCATTGCTGGAGGAAGGAAGGGGAGCAGAAAAGCAAATACAATTCTATTTTAGTTAAAATAAGTGTATAAAGATAGGAAAGTGAATATACTTGAAGACAGCAAATACAGAACTAAAGAAACTCAACAAACTTCATAAAGCAACTTGATAAAACTCACCACTGTCTGTCCCACTCAAGTTACTGAACAGCAGAAGCAGTGAAAACAAGATCAGTCATCGGAGGGTGAAAGCATTCATGTACACAGGAAAACAGCTAAGCACATGGCAGTTATCTCAGCAGAAGTGATACAAATCACCAAGGAAATGACAAAGAAGTGAGGTTAAAGTTACTGGAGGGAAGAAACCATCAGCCTAGAATTCTACATCTAATGAAAGTGTTTTTCAGATCCACAGGTAAAGTAGCAACTCTTTTAGATACATGACATCTGAGAAGATGTAAAAGTGAGGACTCTGGAAGAAGCTGTCAAAGCTTTTTTTGAAACTTTTATTTATATCTGATGCAATGCTTCATATGCAAAACAAATGGCTTAACATAAACTTTATTTTATTTGAAAATGTCTTTAAAAGATAAAAGCAAAAAACCCTACAATCATGATTTATTGAGGGTTTGTAATATTTGTAGACATAAAATAGGTGACAAGACCAGTAATCAAGTCTAGAGATGGGGCAGGAAGCACATTGTTGGGAGATATTTATCTCTCATAAAATATTCTACATGAAGTATGAGCTGTGTGACTGTAGAGCCATGAGAAGTAACTTTAAAATAACAAAAGATCATGATCAAATCCAAAACTGGACATTAAAGGGAATTCTTAAGATATGCGGTTCAAAAGAAGACAGAGACAAAAAGAAAAGCACAGCAGAGCCAGGTAAAACAAATAGAAGAGCGGTAGATCCAAAGCCCATTAGAAACTGTCTTCTTACATGTATATTACCTACTCACAAGCATTGAAAGAGGAGACTGGCTATGGATGTAGTTCAGCAGCAGAGCTTTGCCTAGCATGCATAGGTTTCTGAGGATCATTTCTGCTACAACAAAATGCAAACACATGACAAATTCTCAAGCTCAATAGAAAAGCAAAGACCAGGTATTTCACTGAACACACACATACACACAGACACACACACACACACACACACACACACACACACACACACACATCTCTAAGGCAAGGGAGCTTAACTATAGAAGCAATGAAATACTGAACTGAGGGACTAGGAGAAGGCTCAGGAAAATGCTAACCATGCAGCCATGAGAGTTTGAATCCCCAGATGCAAAGAAAAGTTAGGTGTGAGTATATACATGTATTCCCAGAGCTCAGAGTAAAGGAGGGGCCAACAAGGTCCTGGAGGCACTCAAATCATGAGCATAGACCATGCAGTACAGTGGCAAACAGAGAGACCCCTACACAAAGAGGGAGAAGCTGGAGACAGCAAAGGTTGTCCGCAGACCTTCACACTCATGCCATGAAACACCCACCCATGCCCATGCCCTTACTCACACACAGAGCTACCTCCTCCTTGTGTGTGTGTGTGTGTGTGTGTGTGTGTGTGTGTGTGTGTGTGTGTGTGTGTGTGTGTGAAAATAAAAGACAAAAAAAGCTGGAGTGACTCTCTTAATATCCAAGACAATAATGTTAAGCAAAAATAAATTCAGAAAACAGGATTATTGGAAAGTAAAGAGTATACAATAATTCTAAACATGAATGCCTAATAATAGAGATTTAAAACATATGAAGATAAAATTGATAAAACTGTCAGGAATGAGCAGTGGGGAATTAGTATAGATAGATCCAATAGATGATAAAAAGGCTTACACAGTTGTATCAAGATCTTTTGGATAGTAAATTTGAGATTTTAGATGAAAGGAACCAATTTCTTGAAAAATCAGACAGAAAATTTTAGGAATTTTCTAATTGATAGAAGAGATACACATAAAGTTAAGTGTACAGAATCTAAACAAAACCAACTGATAATTATATACAGACAGTAAAAGTAGTAGGTATATTCTTTGTTATCTGCATATGGAATATATACTAGGATAGACTGCATTCTAAGTCATAAGACAGATTTTGATACATTTAAAGGGCTTGAAATAATACAAAAATGAGTTTACTGACTATAGCAGAAGAAAATTAGAAATGAGAGGCAGATTAAGAAAAATCCCTAAATGTTCATACAAGGACAAAGTTTAAAATAACATAAGCCAAAAATAGTTTGAAATATATTTTGAACTAAAAGAGTGGAAGCATGACATAACAAAATGCCGGAGATAAAGCTTAGGCGATATTCAGAGAAAATCTGCTTGACTGAGCTGTTATACCAGAAACATGGAAGCTGAGCTAAAAATTAAAAGAGGAAAAGAGAACCAAATTAAATGTGAAAATGCCCCCAAAAGATGGCACATATAACAGGATGCACCAGCATAAACTAAAGCAGAAAGAATTATAGCCTGTCAGTGTGATACATGTTGCTTTTTAAGAAGAGTGATACAGCTGGCAGATCTCCAGAGCAGGGAGCCATTACCACTCAGCAGAAACTCACAGCAGGCTCTGACAGTCGGGGTACAAAAGGTGCTGTCACTTTGAATAACTGTTAACATTTTCTCTTTGTGGTTTGACAAGATTTAGTTTTCATAGACTTTGGGTTCGGGTTTTAGATGGGGTTCTGTGGATGGTGGTAGATTTGGTTTTCGGTAAGGTCCTCCAGAGGGAGGTTGGAAACACAAGGAACAAGTGCAACCCCAAAACTGTTGAGCCACTCTGAGTCACTAATCCTAGGTGAGCTAGAACAAACTCTCCTAACTGTAATCTCACTGTCATGCCAGTGTCTCTCCTCACAATACTCTCTACCATTTCAGAACATTCATACTTAAAGCAGCATGGTCTCCAACTGAGCATGCCCAGAGTCTGAGTGTTAACCTGTGTGTTACCGATCTCTTTCTTCACTGGGCATGAGTTTCTTCAATTAAAGCCCCGTTGCTCTTTTAGTTCTGAGAAGCATTCCATTGGAAGTTATCCCCCAGAATCCTCCTTGCTGCAAATGTTAAGCCTTATTTTACATTGTTGTCTTTTCTGTGCTTATCTGCTTTATGCTCATAAAAAAAAAAAAAAACAACTTGATAAATTTAAAATGTTATAATCATACATAAAAACGTCCTGAAAAATTAGTGAAGAAACCATGTTCAGTTGTTTCTGTGGTTCTTCAGCATTGACTGACAAAAAAAAAAACCTACGTGATATAATATGCAAAATCTACAAATCTGTGTCCGTGTTAAGCATATATGAAAGTGAAAATCTTTTTAAAAATGGAGGCAGAGGCAGGTGGATTTCTGAGTTCAAGGCCAGCCTGGTCTACAGAGTGAGTTCCAGGACAGCCAAGGCTACACAGAGAAACCCTGTCTCAAAAAACAAAAAACAAAAAACAAAAACAAAACAAAAAAATGACAAGTAGAATATTAAAAATTAATAATATATGATGTATTGGTTCTTTTCCCATTGTTAAAACAATGTGCCTGATGGAAGAAACTGAAATGAGTAGCGGTTCCTGTTGGCTCACAGTTTTCGAGTCTTCAGCTCATGATAACAGAGAAGGCACTATATCAGGAAATGTTCAATTTGAGTTAATGGGAGCAGGGAGAAGAGCTACCATTCATATTCACACCATCAAGAAGAAACTGAAAGCTAGAGCTGGGAGTGAGTATAACTGTCGAAGCCCACAACTGGTGATTTACCTCTACTAGTGAGGACTCATATTCTACATCTTCCAAAAGCTCTCAGAACATCAACATCATGTGATGACCAGGAGTTCAAACTCATGTGCCTATAGGAGACATTTTACATTCAAATAACAAATGGTGATGAATGAGAGAGGTTTTGCTAAGGATCTTGTTTGGCAGCAGAAAATCTCTAATACCATTCACTTCACAATATGCATTTATAACAAATAATATCATTTGAGTATCTCTAGAGACAACAAAAACTAAACCAACCAACCAAACAAACAAACAAAAACCCACTTCAAGAGAAGTCAATATCCATTTAAAAAACCCTGCTAGAGAGAACTAACAGTAAAAGAGCCTAGCAAATACAGAAGTGGATGCTCACAGTCATCTATTCGATGGAGCACAGGGCCCCCAATGGAGGAGTTAGAGAAAATAACCAAGGAGCTGAAGGGGTCTGTAACCCTATAGGAGGAACAGCAATATGAACTAACCAGTACCCCCTGAGCTCATGTCTCTAGATGCATATGTAGCACCAGACAAAAAGGAAAAAAAATACAAAGTCAATACAACTATTTATATTATAAAAAGTTAATATAAGAAGATCTTAGTTATAATAAACTGACAAGACAAGAAAACAAAACAGAAATCACAGAGTTTATGGATGTCTATATAGGAAATGTATTTTAAAAAATCTATATCTAGCATTATCACAGGTAAAATTGACATGGTTAGAGAATATAAGATCAAAAAATAAAATGACACCAAAAATACAGTTCAAAATGACTAAAAATATTGGATGGTTGACAGTCCAAGCCTATGAAACACAGCTTTATATTCCTGAGGGGTTAGGGGAATAATGGCTTTTCTGGACTCTGTGAAAACTGCCCCTGGTTCCCACTGAAAGGTGAGGAGAAGAAAACATTCTTGGAAAACAAATACAGAGGTTGTCCCTGGAACTGACTATGCACTGCAAAGGTACATGTGGCATAGCAGCTGCAGTTAGCGTCATTTTGGCATAGTCCTTCAGAATCCATTTTGGTTTTGTAGGGGTCATGCAGGAACTTAATGAGGATGGGATAAAGAACACTGCTTCTGAATCCCAGCGGTCATTCAGAATATTATATTAACCTCTCCTCTTCCTAGTGGAATATATGGTATTTGTTTTCATTATTGCTCTTGGGAAGGAGACTGTCATTTGGTCTTTGCAGATTAGGGAACCAATGTCAGTTTTCTTCTGTCTCCCAAGTATTTCCATTCTAGCATTTAAGGTTGATTGGTCATCATATGGAGTGGCTAGCTTCCTTCGGAACAAGGGCAATTTCCAGAAGGAACTTGGCTTTGAATGATCAATAGCCATTATTTTAAGCACCTGGATAGACAAAGGGCTTCATTCAAAGGCAGATATTTGAGCATGACATCAAAGTATGTTTTTGTTTTATTTTTTTAATTAGGTATTTTCTTCATTTACATTTCCAGTGCTATCCCAAAAGTCCCCCATGCCCTCCCCCACCCACTCCTACTTCTTGGCCCCGGCGTTCCCCTATACTGAGGCATATAAAGTTTGCACGACCAATGGGCCTCTCTTTCCACTGATGGCCAACTAGCCCATTTTCTGATACATATGCAGCTAGAGACACGAGCTCCAGGGGGTACTGGTTAGTTCATATTGTTGTTCCACCTATAGGGTTGCAGATCCCTTTAGCTCCTTGGGTACTTCCTCTAGCTCCTCCATTGGGGGCCCTGTGATCCATAAAATGGCTAACTGTGAGTATCCACTTCTGTGTTTGCTAGGCCCTGGCATAGTCTCACAAGAGACAGCTATATCAGGGTTTTTTCAGCAAAATCTTGCTAGTATATGCAATGGTGTCAGCGTTTGGAGGATGATTATGGGATGGATCCCCGGATATGGCAGTCTATAGATGGCCTATCCTTTCGTCACAGCTCCAAACTTTGTCTCTGTAACTCATTTCATGGGAGTTTTGTACCCAATTCTAAGAAGGGGAAAAGTGTCCACACTTTGGTCTTCGCTCTTCTTTAGTTTCATGAGTTTCACAAATTGTATCTTATATCTTGGGTATTCTAAGTATCTGGGATAATATCCACTTTTCAGTGAGTACATATCATGTGAGTTATTTTGTGAATGGGTTACCTCACTCAGGATGACACTTATGGGACACAATGAAAGTATTTCTAAGAGGAAAATGCATATCTCTGAGTGCCTCCAAAAAGAAACTAGAGAGAGCACACACAAGCAGCTTGACAACACACCTAAAAGCTCTAGAACAAAAGGAAGCAAATTCACCCAAGAGGAGTAGACAGCAGGAACTAATCAAACTCAATGGGTGAAATCAACCAAGTGGAAACAAGAAGAACTATTCAAAGAATCAACCAAAGGAGGAGCTGGTTCTTTGAGAAAATCAACAAGATAGATAAACCCTTAGCTAGACTCACTAAAGGGCACAGGGACAAAATCCTAATTAACAAAATCAGAAATGAAAAGGGAGACATAACAACAGATCCTGAAGAAATCCAAAACACCATCAGATCCTTCTACAAAAGGCTATACTCAACAAAACTGGAAAACCTGGATGAAATGGACAAGTTTCTAGACAGATACCAGGTACTAAAGTTAAATCAGGATCAGATTAATGATCTAAACAGTCCTATATCCCCTAAAGAAATAGAAGCAGTCATTAATAGTCTCCCAGCCAAAAAAAGCCCAAGACCAGATGGGTTTAGTGCAGAGTTCTATCAGACCTTCAAAGAAGATCTAATTCCAGTTCTTCACAAACTATTCCACAAAATAGAAGCAGAAGGTACTCTACCCAATTCATTCTATGAAGCCACAATTACTCTGATACCTAAACCACAGAAAGACCCAACAAAGATAGAGAACTTCAGACCAATTTCCCTGATGAATATCGATGCAAAAATCCTCAATAAAATTCTTCCTAACCGAATCCAGGAACACATTAAAACAATCATCCATCCTGACCAAGTAGGTTTCACTCCAGAGATGCAGGAATGGTTTAATACATGGAAATCTATCAGTGTAATCCAGTATATAAACAAACTCAAAGACAAAAAGCACATGATCATCTCGTTAGATGCAGAGAAAGCATTTGACAAAATCCAACACCCATTCATGATAAAAGTCTTGGAAAGATCAGGAATTCAAGGCCCATACCTAAACATGATAAAAGCAATCTACAGCAGGCCAGTAGCCAACATCAAATTATATGGCAAGAAGCTGGAAGCATTCCCACTAAAATCAGGGACTAACAAGGCTGCCCACTTTCTCCCTACCTATTCAACATTGTACTTGAAGTCCTAGCCAGAGCAATTCGACAACAAAAGATCAAGGGAATACAAATTGGAAAGGAAGAAGTCAAAATATCACTTTTTGCAGATGATATGATAGTTTTTGTTTTATAATACTCTTTACTTTAGAACAATTTTTGGTTCACAGTAAAATGAATAGAGTGTAGGCAGTTCCCAGATTCCCTGCACCCAACTGTCCCCTACGCCAAACCCTCCCTCCCAGAATGATGCTACTGTTGTGGTTGATGTATCATCATTATGCCACATCATTTCCACCCCAGCCTAAGATACACATGAGCCATCACTACTTTTTAGTCACATATTCCATATGTATGAGTAACTATATAGTCATGGGTATCTACCATTTATAATATTGATAAAATAGGTTCATAGTCCTAAAAGGTTCCCATTACCTTCCCATTCACACATCTTTCTACTAACCCTCAGAAATGATGAATTGTCTTAATGAATTCATAATTTGCCTTTTCTATGATTCCATGTAGTTAGAACAATTGAGCATGTGAGATTCTGATAGATTTCTTTCACCTGATATCATGTGTTTCAATTTCCTCTGCTTTTTCATAGCTTTAGAGTGCTGTTTATTTCAAGACTGAATAATACTGAATTGTATAGGCAAATCGGAGTTTATCTGTTCATTTACTGTAGAAAATTTGGTTGTTTCCCCAAGTTTTACCAACTAGGAATAATACTTCTAACAGCATTCATGTGAAATATGTCTACGGGTATTCAGTGGCTTTTCAGTTCTGTAAGGCCTCTGCTGGAATATCTCCTTCCAACCAAGCCCCTCTGCATTAAAAAAGTTAAATGCATGAAGAAATTATAGACACAAAGACAATAATAATATACAATAGATTGCCAGAAGTCTTGAAATCTAGGAGGCTGGAGAGAGTGTTCCACTGCTGAGTGTGTACTGATGTTTCAGAAGACTCATGTTCAAATCACACCTACATTTGTTTGCTCAGAGTGCTTGTAACTTCAGTTCCAATGCACCAGCATATCTAGTCTCTGTGGGCACATGTATTCCGGTGTGCATACCTATCCACAGAAATGATTAAAATTTAAAATGAACCTTTTAAAAATAGAACTACAGGGGAGATTTTATTTTTTTGAACTCCTACAATAACAAAATAATCCATAGACTAAAAAGAGATGCAAACAAAGCTATAAGCAACACATGCCTGCAGCATGCCCACAGGATAACTAGAACACTGCAGAATTTACTATTTATGAGAGAGATGAAATAAAGATCCAAAGCCAATGGAGACTGCTTCAAGGCTCATCCAAGAACAGAGACAAGGAGGTGAGCTTCACAGACAAGGAGATTCTATCCACACAGTGACAATGGAACACAGGTAACATCTGCTCAGAGAGCATCCCAACTTGAATAGGAGAAAAATGTCTACAAAGGATAGACTAGCTGCTGGAGAACTAAAGCAAACTGTTCATATGCACCCTAAGAATACAAACATCTGTCCAGGGAAGCAATGCACTATGGGAGGGACAGAGACAACCAACCTGGAAGAGTCATTCCTTGATTCTGTACTGACTGACTTGATGGATACAAGGATAAAGGGGACCCTTCGGGTGGTCAGGGCAAGAGAGTGACCCAAAAAGGAATGAAAATGAGAACTCAGTTCAGACTTACTTCATTAACCTGGGTCTGACTTCAGGGGTTCTAATGGCAGGCAGTTTATTCTCATTATATTTAGAACACAGTGTAACTTGAGGAAAGGTATCTGGCCAACAATCACTCTTATTCCAGGTACATAGTAAAGCTTAAGGTGTGACTACATAGAAACCCCTTTGCAAAGTACATGTGTCTATGAGAGTCAGTTCTATAGCTAAAAGGCCTAGAATCTATGTGGTCTTTGACCAATAGCATAGAGGTCAGCAATCTATAAAATACATGTGATATCTCCCCTAAGCATGAGTTTGACTGGGAGCTAAAGACAGTTGTCTAGGAAAGCTGAGTCTAAGAGGAACATTCTGTGGTATTTGAATGAGGTTTGTGTCTATAGCAAAAGGTGGGTGAAATTTAACACCACATATAGCAGAGGTCACAGGGTCATAAACAGATCCACTCCAAGTCTTCTGGGTGGGAAAACAGATTTTATCTCCTCATTTCAGGACCAGCCTATGTATTTGACATTCCAGTTTCCCTATTGCTCTGTGAGTGCAAAGATTTTTGTGCTCCCAACACGAAGATACTATGGAATGAGAAAATACTACTACAAATCATGCATATCTATCGAAAGGAAGTTTTCATTAAATTTCTTAAAACATGCAAAAGAGGGAAATATTGAATAAAAGCATTTAGTAGATATCCTGAAAGCCTAAACCTTTTCATAGATATATTACCCATTGCTCGTGGAGAAAATATAAGTACTTAAAATGATAATCCAAGATAACTTTTAAAAATAATGCTTGTATATAGAATCATGATAGACAGTCCTACCTAGGATCTTTGAAACACACTCTAGAGATATTTTTGGAATTTAAAATGAAATAAATCCTAATGAAAATGAAGATTCTGGGCCTCTAGGGCAGAAAAAAAATACCTGTAGTTTTCTACAGTTACAAATTCAGGCTGCCATCAGACTTATTATGTATTACTCCACAACATTTGTTTATAGAGATATACAAGTATTTTTCAGTAGCATATGTTTATATAAATATCACACTTTTCTTTTCTTTTCTCTCAAGCTGTGGATTAAAACAAGGATTCCACATATGCTGGGCAGGAATTCTACCATTGCCCAGCAACTCCAGCCTTTTTATGTTTTCAATGCTAGGAACTGATTTCAAGACCTTTAACTTGCTAGACAAATGATAAGCATGTGCTTCACTCTGAGAGGAAAGAATGATTCTAATCCCAGCCTAGGAATCCTTCAAGAGCCAAGTCTAAAGCAGAAAATATTTTAGACATTTAAAAAATTAGTCTATACAAACATATCTTTGCTGCAGAATTTGTTAAATTTTATTCTACCCACCCAAGGATATTGGAACAAATCCATCTACTTCTATGTTCTTTTACTTATACAGAGCCACAGTTATTCATTTATATATAAGATTTTCTTTTTTTAAAAAATTTTTATTTGATATTTTCTTCATTTACATTTCAAATGCTATCCCAAAAGTCCCCTATATCCTCCCCTGCCCTTCTCCCCTACCCATTCACTCCCACTTCTTGGCCCTGGCTTACCCCTGTACTGGGGCATATAAAGTTTGTAAGACCAAGGGGTCTCTGTTCCCAATGATGGCCAACTAGGCTATGTTCTGCTATATATGGAGCTAGAGACACGAGCTCTGGGGGTACTGATTATTTTATATTGTTGTTCCACCTATAGGGGTGCAGACCCCTTCAGCTCTTGGGTGCTTTCTCTAGCTCCTACATTGGGGGCCCTGTGTTCCATCCTATAGATGACTGTGAGCATCCACTTCTGTATTTGCCAGGCAGTGGCAAAGCCTCACAGGAGACAGCTAAAGATTTTCTATCTTCATCCTACAATGATGGAGACTAGCAGTTCCAATAATGCTGTCACACCTATGAAACCTAAAATATTTCAAGCTCACATTTAAGCAGAAACTTTGAGCCATTCTTGCATCAGAGAGTGCAGAGTAGCCAAGGAAGTGATGATTATAGACGATGCCAAAGGGTCTAGTGATGAAAACAGAATTAATAGTATAGGAAATTGAGGGGAAATGATGATGATGAAGGTGAATAATGTGTAAATGTTCCATGTTCTAACCAAGTAGCCTGTGGTGAAAGAGAGAAGGGAGAGTGAGTACATTAACTACGGGATTCTCCAGATTGCTAGTGCACATGGATGGGCCTATAACACCTTTGTAAGCAGATCCTGAATTCTTTTCCAGGGTTCTGTATGTATCTACCTGGTACAAAAGGGTGGGGCTAATGGGAAAAGGTCCCTCCAGAAGGATATTCTGATACTGGTAACTACATGGGGGAGGGAGGAAAGAAAGGAGAAGGAGAGAGGGAGAGGGGAGATGAGAGAGGGGAGAGATCATAAGAGAAATTATCAAGGAAACAAAAAAATACTCCAAATTTATTCTTCTGCATGGGGTACAATATAATTATTCTTGCCACAAAATTACTCCATATCTTTTATTGTGGCCGAAATGCACATTCCTCAAGGAAACATTATCTTGACCTCTTCCTCAAAGGAGATAGAACAGCTCTTTCAGCCAGAGAAAGAACAATCCATCAACACAGTGCCTTCTCACCAAAGGAATGACAATGCTTGTGGTAATGATCATGTCAGAAGTACAGCGACATCCTCTGTGCTAGGTCCACAGAGTCCTGTCAAGGCTGCTCCCTTCTTTGAAGCTACTCATCCATGGGTGTTTACTTTATTGTTTGTGTGAGCTGCTCTGCATCCCCTGGTGATAATATTTGCTACAAAGGCCTAAAAGTAGGTTTCATTAAAGATAATAGAATATGTAAGTACAGAGACAACGGTGTGTATAACTGGTAGAATGTGCATGAAATATGTCAGCCTAAGTATTTGCCTAATTTCCCATTTACATATTAAAGGTTCAACGGAAAGATGTGGTAATTTTTGTGCTGTTAAGATAAAAGAAAAAGCAAAGCAGATACAAGGTGTGCACACTTCTCTTGTTGATAGGCATTTACTTTTTTCCTTTGCAAATTTGTTACAACTTTCTCAAAAAAGAAAGTCATTACATTTCAAAAGCACACAGAGAAGGCAGGAACCTAAGTGCGTGGATCACAAACTCAGCTCTAATGCTGTCATTTATAGGTTGTTTATTTAACCCAGATAATGTATTTTCAATGACTTAAATGTGTTTTGCTTATAATCTCCTTTATCTCCTCTGCACTTGTCCCATGTATGAGAAAAATATATCAATATGGGTGTTTTAGTCAGAGTTGTTCTGATCTTGGAAACTAAGCCAGTATTAATCTCTTCCTCATCATGTGCAGATGGAGGGACTTGGGAAATGACTCCAGAGGTAGAGGAAATATTCATGGGCAAGATATCTTTGTCAAAGTTTAGTAATCTTTGGAGGAAAGGAACAAGAATACTAATGCCCTTGCTATAGGTCACATATGCATGGATTAATATATTAACATCCTAGATTCCACCACTGTCCCCAGAAAAAAAGAAGCTAGAAAATAAAGGAATTTCAATATAGCTATCTTCCCATGATGACATGTTCATACAAATATATACACAGTATACTGGTTCCTATATAATGAGGCTTTGTACTCAGGGCAAAGTATGGAGTTGTGTTGCAAGTGAAATAAACACAATGTTCCAAAAGTAGCTCTGGGAATGACTTGTTCATACTAAACCTAAACCTACCAGCACCAGCATCATAGACTGAGCCTGAATCAGTATTTCAGTAGAAATAGCAAGAAAGATCAGTTTGCAGTACAAAAAAAAAAAAAAAAAAAAAAAAGGAGTTGCTCTGTGCATATCGCCTTTCCCATATCCAGGCTCTAGAAAAGCCCTACCAGGATCTAACCAGATCAGCAACTGTGGACTTTGACCACAGAGGCAGAGGTGCGGGAGACATTGGAAAAAGAGGACAGCAAAAAAAATGGGGTTACTAAGACATTTTCTGCTTAAAGATGTGTCACATGGAGTTGAGTACCTGACATTAATAAACATTCATTTATGAAATAAAAAAAAAGAAACCCTGTTTGTAAGCATGCCCTAATGTATCTTAGAGGATGCTGTGGTGGACATCAGAATCCAGAGCTCTTCATCACGGGGTTTTCCTGCCCATGGGAAGAAGGCACACAATAAAAAAGAAAATTCACTCATGTACTTGAGCACTAACAAGCACCAGGAAGGAAACAAACTGGGAGACAAAGAAAGGAAACTGGAAGATCACACTGGGGAAGAAATACTGAAGAAGCTTCCTCAGAAGTGATGTCATTTGATATGAAAGCTATGGAGGATTATCCCTGAAAGAAAACAGGATAAGGAAAGGCCTTCAAGATGAAGCAGTAAGGACAACCCTGAGGTGGAAAGAAGAGTCTTGGTAGATAAAACATAGGAGAAAGGGGGAGTGAAAGGTCAGACAGGATGCAGAGTTCTTCTTGTAGTCTGCATAGGTCCAAGAGATGGAATTTTATTCCAGGGCTGATAGGAAATTGTTGCAGTAAATCTCCAATCCAAATATGCCCTGGCAATGAAAACACAACTCAATCAATACGAATACATGCTGTGCGCCTAGAGTGGGCAGGTCTACCACTACACTACCATCTTCCATGTCTATGAGACCCCTTAAAACTTGCGGTATCTCTAGGCCATGTGCTTCTGCTCCGCTTTTCTTCTTCCTCCTCCTATGCATCCTCTCCCTCTTCCATTTTCTCTTTCTTCTCTCTCTCTTCACCTTCTGCTTCACCTTCCCTTTATCTGCCTAATCCTCAGCTCTCCTTTATTTTACAAATTAAGGTGGGAAGCAGGTTTACAGGAAATCACCTGAGTGCTGACTCATTCCTTGTTCACAACCACTCACAGGAGAATGGAATTAACATCAAATATAATTAGCCCCAGGGCTATCCACAACAAAAAACGATAAAGCCTATTTAAGTGAGAAATTATACAACTTGGTTTATTGTTTGCTGTGTGAAAAAAATGGGTCTATAAAGGTAAAACTCCTAGGAGTTCAGGGAAATTTTATTTATTTTTCTCAATTGTTTAGATAAGAGGTAATAGTAGCTTGAAATACAGTATTGATGGCAGAAATAGAAGAAAATGTAAGGACTTGAGATATATTCATTTTAAGGTAAAATTTGTTAATTAAAAGGCAAAGGATTAAGAGATGATAAAAGATAAAGAATAATTACTCATTTTATTGAATGAGTAAGACATATGAATGAGAAAGAAGATTCCATATTTTAACACAACCACAGTAGGAAACCAAGAGGAGTGGACACAAGAATATGCAGTTAAGTACATGCACACATAAGGACTTAAGAAAGATTTGGGGCTTATCCAGACAGAATAAAAAGTCCAAGTACTAAATGAATGTCATTGAAAGGTTTTAATACCAAACAGAGTGGCTAAGACAGAGTCTTAGAAGCTCCTTCGCATGGAAGTCAAGGCAAAGAGAAGCATGCACAGCATCAAAGCAGCAGCATGAGGAGAGAATGGGGCATGGCTGAGAAGAAATCTGTGGAAAGGAAGATGAGGAATCCTTAGTGGCCCACAGATACAAACCAGAAGAGGAGGGGAAACACCCCAGTCCTTAGACTTAGCAAATGGTAATATAAATACATTTTCTGGGAGGTTGTGGGACCCAAACCAGACTGGAGTGGAGTAAAGGGTACATGGGAAATCAAGAAATAAAGAAAAGCAGTAACTTGCTTTGAGCAGTTGGCTCTATGAAAAGACAAGGAGCAGAGCAGAAGCTACAAGGGATCCTGGGAAGGGGCCCAGCCCAGGTCAGACTTCTTCAATAGAAAGCAGGTTCCCCTGGTCTCTTCCCTGTCTCTTGCTGCCCTGACACAAGTTCCATACCTCTCAAGCTGGCCACTGAGCTTCACAGCCTGCCCTCTAAGAATGGCTTTACCATGATTCCTGCTTCTCTTTTACTGTTGCCCAACTCTTCTGTCTGTATTACATTTATAACAATTTCTATTCTCTCATCTTAGTCTTGTGACGCTCTATGCTGTTCCTATTCTCCAAAATGTCATTTCTCTCCTAATTCAGTAATGCAAGTTCAGTTCAAATTACCTTCTGTATGTAGCTTTGTGGTTTGCCTATAGTTCCCACCTGTTGGCCCTGAGCATCTCTCCATCATCGTTTCTGTGATGACCTAGGGAAGGGTTCATTCCCTGCAGAAATTGTGTATTTCTCTGAATCTTGTTCTTGTTCAAGCCTTTGAGAAATAGTATAAGTGAGATAAACAAATAGGACCACCTATTTTATCAAATCACCTGAGACTGTACTATCACTGTTGAACCTTGAACAAGCTCTAACATCATTGTGTCCTCAAAGACATCTGTTCTCAAAAGACATCTGTTCTCAAAAGACAATGTCTAGGTAAATATAATGGGAAAATTCCATTGAAAAAGGAAGAAACTGTTAAGGGCTCAGAAGGACCTTAAAATTGAGTGTGTACATCTTAACTCTGCACTTCTAGTTCAGGTCTCCACTCTCCTCCTTTATGCAAGTTCGCATCACCCAGATCTACATTTCCCAAGAGCTAGAAGAAAGCTCTGTAACTACAAAACAATTAGGATGTGGGCTTTATTTCACTTGAAGTGAAATCCAAATGGATAAACATGATCTCAAAAAAAATTAATCCTCTTAAACTGATTGACAGGAAAAAGAACTTGTCATACCACACTTACTTTGAAACCCCAAGAAATTCCATAATCCTTTCTGAATAAAGTACTCTTGATTGGCATATTTTTTTAGATGACAGATGTTCTAGAATGTTTTCTCCTTCTCAAGATGTTAATTGGATAAATCTGTGAGATAAAGAAGGCAGGTAAGGCATCAATACGGGGCAGGCCCTGTGTAGGGCAGTATTTCCTTTGCCTGTAAATATGTCCCCTTGGGAAATGGAGAACCTTACCCTAATCCCTCTTCAGCCATTCAGTTTTCCTATCTGTAGAATCTCTCATTTCCTCTACACAAGTCCAAGCTCCTGATAATGGCCATGCACACTACCCAGCACAGCTCATCACAGGATCTCCATGCTAGCAACTCCCTACTCACAAATCTCCATTGCCTTCTTACACAAATCCATCTATTGTGAGAAGCCTTTCATAGACTAGTCTGCCCTATTGCTGACTATTTCATTTCTCAAAGACTTAAACAAGAGCTGGAAAGTATTAAAAGAACCAATCCTATCTCTTTCCATATCCCCTTAATTTCTCCACAAGAATTTAGCATAACCAGTGAGAACAGCATTGTGTAAGCTTGTGGAGATGGGCAAGAGTCTGAAAGCCAGGACTGATCCCACAGGCATCACAGGACACTCAAGCTATATAGAGGAGGTCAGAAGTGGGAAGGCTATTATATTCTTAAAGTCATACCCAGATCAATGGAACTGGATCTCAGATCTAAACAGAAAGATGAAGACATGAAAAAGATAATTTGTTCTAGGGTCAGATGCCAGAAGTCAGAAAGATCTGGAAAGAGGCATAGTCATTTGAGTTGAGTAACTTCAAGTATATGATGTATATGAAGATTAAGCCTAGGCTTAATCCCACTCCTACACCTTCCCCACCCATACTTAAGCTTGGACAGTGTTCAGAAATGCTCTTTGAACCTCATCACCACATTCTACGTCTTACTCACCCACTAAGATCCACTGCATGAGAGAGGAACACTCTTACCTCTCTGAAGGGAGGCATCTATCGCCCTCTCAACCCCTAGGACATTCTTAATGCATTCTTCTTAGGTCCACTTGTGAATCACAGGATTATTTTTAATTCTTAATTTCGTTTTATCTATAGGTCTCACTGTGATATTTCCATACTTGCTGGAATGTTTTCTCACATTCCCTGCCCCATTGCAATTTCCTCCCTCTCAGAGTCTGCACTGATGGTGATTTGTTAAATCCTGACTAACTGCTGAGTAGACACAGTAGAAGCCTGCTGAAGAGCTGCTACTTGATATAAGACATTTGCTTCATTCACCACTTAACTGGGGTAAGTGCCTTCAGGAAAACAGGAGTCTGGCTATGGTTTGCATATACATCCTAATTGGAAATATTTATCTGAACCAATCTGCACAACAACAACAACAAAAACAACAACCCCCAAAAGTGTCTAAATCAAAGGCATACATTCCACTGAAACAAGGAATGAAATGAACTGTGGTACCGCTGTGATCCCTCATAACCAACCTATACATGTTATTCTATAGTCCTCCAAAGTCCAAGAAAAAAACGTGGTGTACATACACATAGCCTTGCCATATGGGGAGTTTAAGGAAAAATAGATTGTTTACTTTTAGATGTCAACTTGCCACAACCTAGATTTACCTGTCAAGAGAGTCTCACTTGAAGTCTTAGCTATTACAAGTTGCCTCTTAGATGTGTCTATGGGAGGCTGATACATCCCACTGTGGGCAGAACCAGTCATTGGGCAGCTGATGCTTAGACTCTATAGGTAAATAAAGGTAGCTGGGCATAATCAACTTAACAAGCAGAAAGGACGGGTGCATGCATTTCCTCTCTTCTTGATTGGGGCTATGATGTGGTCAGCTATTTTGCCTTCCTGCCTTGATTTGCCTGAGTAATAAACTATAATGTGAGATTGTAAGATAAATAAACCTCGTTTTCCACTATGTTGGTTTTGGTCATTTTTTTTAATTGCAGCAACAGAATAATCTAGAACAGATTAAAAACAGGTCTCCAAAGTGCCTGCATATTATACTATTTGTGTTATAGAACCCTTTGGGGGCTTCAGGACATTTTTTTTTATTCACTTTACATCTGTCTGAGTCAGCTGCTGGGTAAAGCCCTTCAGAGGACAGCATGCTCATGTCTGCAAGCTTCACAGAGTATCATTAATACTGTCAGTGATTAGTGTTTTCCCAGAGGATGGGTCTCAAGTTGGGCCAGTTATTGGTTAGCTGTTGCCTTGGTCTCTGCTCCATCTCCTGTACCTACATTTCTTATAGAAAGGATAAAGTTTGGGTTGGAAATTTTGTGGGTTGGTTAGTGTCTCTATTGCTCCACTGGGGCTCCTGCCTGGCTACAGCAGTTGGTCACTTCAGGTTCCATATCCCCAAAGTTGTGAGTCACAGCTAGGGTTGCACCTATTGATTCTTGAGTGCCTCCCCTATCCTAGATTTCTGTCTGGTCCTGGAGATGCCCCCTACCTCATTCCTGTCAGTTACAGATTTCCATTCATTCTAATGGTCATCGGGACAAATCACCTGTCCTTCTTCACACCTGATCCTGAACGTCCCCTTCCCTTCTCCATCACTTCTCTCTCCCAGTTCTCTCCCTCTATCTGCCTCTTATAACTATTTTATTCCCCTTCTAAGTGGCATTCAAGCATCCTTGCATGGAACCTGTATATTATGGCTGATATTTACTTATAAGTGAGTACATACCATGCATGTCCTTTGGGGACTGGATTGCCTCACTCAAGATGATATTCTCAAGTTCCATCCATTTGTCTGGAAAATTCATGATATCTTTGTTTTTAATAGCTGAATGGTATTCTAATGTTCAGATGTACCACATTTTCTTTATCTATTTTTCAATTGACAGACATTTAAGTTGTTTCTAATTTTGGGTAATATAAATAAAACTGCTATGAACATAGTTGAACAAGTATCCTTATAGTATAGTGGGGAATAATTAGAGTATATGCCTAGGAATGGTATAGCTGGGTCTTAAGGTATAACTATTCTCAGTTTTCTAAGAAACCATCAAATTCATTTCCAAGGTGATTGTACAAGTTTGTTCACCAGCAATGAAGAAATGTTCCCTTTGCTCCGCATCCTTGACAGGATGAGCTATCTTGAGTATTTTGAACTTAGCCATTCTGATGGGTATAAGATGGAACCTCAGAGTTGTTTTGATTTGCATTTCTCTGATGACTAAGGACTTGGAACATTTCTTTAAGTGTTTCTCAGCCATTGAAGATTCCTCTCTGAGAATTTTCTGTTTAGTTCTGTACCTCATTTTTAATTGGGTTGTTGGTGTCTAATTTCTTAAATTCTCTGTACATTTTGGATATTAGCCCTCTGTCAGATGTAGGGTTGGTGAAGATCATTTCCCAATCTGTGGGCTGCCATTTTGTCCTACTGGCAAATAAATCTCTTTGTCCTCTAAGATGTTTTTTGTCAAAAAAATTTTTTTAAATCACAGCAACAGAATAACTTAGAACTGATTTAAAACAGGTCTTCCAAGTGTCTTGTGTCTTCTACTATTTGTATAATAGAATACTTTTGGGTTTTCTAATTGAGATTATGAAAATCCCTTTGCAGGACAGACCGTAAGGAAGATGTATATATGATACCAACTTGACTGTTAATTTGTGAATTAGTATAAAAGCCAGAAGATGACTTCAGCTGCCATCACTCCAGTGCTGTCTACATTCTTTGGCTTTGTCCTTAAAATTTTTATTTAAAATGTGGTTTATATGCATATGTATGTATGTATGTATGTATGTATGTATGTGTGTGTGGGGAGTATGTGGTGCATGTGAGTATCAAACCCCTTGGAGTCCAGAGGCATCAGAGTTACTGCAGCTGGAGTTACAGCATGTGAGCCACCCACATGAGTGCTGAAAATTGAATTTAGGATTTCTGAAAGAATAGTGCATGCTTTTAGCCACCAAGCCATCCTGTAGCCCCTACATTATTTTTTGAGATAGGGTCTCTCATTGGCTTAGAACTAGCTATTTGGCAAAGCTCCAGATGCCCCTTATCTCTGCCTCTCCTGGGCTGGAATTCTAAGTATGAGCCAAAACACCTCTAGGAAATCAAACTCTGGTCTTCAAGGTTGAAGACAATGATTTTACCTATGGGGCTACTACCCCACCTCTGAACAATGAGTTTAAGAGGCATTTCACTGGGGAAACCACACACACACATACACACACACACACACACACACACACACACACACACACTGGGAGGGAGAGGGAACAGAGAGAGAGAGGCTATAAAATAATCATCTAATATGTGTATGCTCGATTACATGTATTCTAAGTATGTTAAAATCATTCCATGGTATCCTCTTAAATATCTAACTGCTTTGAGCAATTTATATGTTATACTCCTAATACAGTGTCCTTAAGAAATTCCAGGCATTTTGTCCTCAGGAAACCTTGTGTTTGTGGGTGCTAATACCTATCTTTTCTGACTCATTTCCCCTCATTTGAATAGACCATGAAAAGAAAGACTTATCCTTTATTCATACTTTCTAAAGATTTTGTATTTTGTTCTCTAGAGCCTAAAGAATCATTTTACAAAAGAGATAATGAAAGATTTTTAGCCAAGTAAGTTGAATGTATCATGATGTAAGACATAAATTTCCATATCTTGCACACAGCAAAAAAATTCTCTCTCAATACCAGCAAATGGCCTCAGAACAAAAACATATAATGCTTAGCATATGGCATATCTCCTAAGTTTTAGCTTTACTTAGCAATGTTAAGCACTTTTTGTTGCTAAGAGTATTACCTATGTATCATCTATAGGAACTTGAAAATTATTTTGCTGACATTAAAAACTTATTAATGGTAGTGATAATCATATTCTCTTAGAATAGCAGGCACAAAAATTAAAGTGTAAATTGCCTTAGACTTCAGCTTCAAAAATATCCATTGGTAAATGAAAGAGATTATTAGTAGCAAATCTTTTTTAGAATAAGAGGATTAGTACTACTAATTTCCAGAAAAATTATTTCCGTCTTGTATGCCATCTAGCTTCCTAAGAGATTTGAAGCTGAGGGAAAAGAGGAGTCTTAAAATAGCTGTATTAGCATAAATATACCACATCTGTATCTTTTGTCAATTGTCCACAGAAAGCAGAAGAGAGAAGTAAAACAGTAGAGTGGATTAGTGGACAAAACAGAGGACTGGGCATGGGGCACAGGAGTCCCTATTCTAAACTCAGATAAACCAGATGGAGAAAATATTCCTGAGAGTTGTTTTGATAGAAATCAAATATAGAGGTAAAAGGGAAACGACTAAGATAAAAAATGCTTTAAAGCAGGGTGAAGATCAGTAGCAGATCCTTGTCCTTGCCTGTAGAGCCCACTCCCTCTGTCCCCCACCGCCACATACCAGTGCTTTGAAATGGTTTTGTTTCTCTCCTTTTTTGCTAAAATTAAAGTAATTTGGTTAATAGAAGCATGTTTTAATTATCTATTTCCTTTCATTTAAAAGTAATATGAAATGCCTTGAGATAACTATTTTGTTGTAGGGAGAATAAATCATTCAAATTCAAAGACAAAGAATGCCCAAATATTGACAGTTGTTAAACAAACATTTTCGCCAAATGCTTTACCACCATAACTTTACTGAACTCTCAGAATTATCTATGAAATTTACAATGTCATTGTTACTTAATAAATAAGAAATTGAGTGTGGAAGAGCAAAGGAAGCTGTCCAAAAAGTCATGCCTGGTGAACATGTCAGACTAACCAGAGCCTGGAGCCCCATTCCCATGCCTACACCCCTCCCTTCATTCAGACGACAATTCTCACCTGGAATTCAGGTCTGGAGGGAAGCCAGAGAAAACCATGGCTACTCGATTTAACAAAACCTTGAGCTCTATCTACTTTTACTCAAATATCTATCTAAAATTATCATGGGAGCAAGAGTCAAATGTGTGGTATGAAAAGCACTGGACTCAGAACCAGGTAAGGTCAGCCCAAACACAGTCTCCAAGTTATAACTTCTGGGGAAATCACTTAACCATCATTACATTAAACCTACATTCTGCCCCTGTAGAATTGGACTGATATTTCCTTCCAGTGTCAGTATAAATTCAAGGAGTCTTTTAAAGTCCAACATCATATAATCAGCATTATGATCATTAGCACTCTAAAGGGGAGACAAAACTCACCTATGAAATCATTGCTTTCTTACAGTGGTTATTTTTGTTTGTTTCTTTGTTTTTTTTAATTATTGATCATTATTCTTCTTTTACTTGTTTTTACAATAGGTAAATTCTTTGTTTTCCTGCTCTCATGTTCTTAAAATCATGGAGCTGCATGGAACTTACATTCCTCCAGGCAGCTATCAGCCTTTCCCCTTTATTTATAAGCATTTTTTTCTCTTTTCCTTCAACAAACTTCTAAAGTTGTTATATATTTTTAACCTTTCTCAGAAAAACACATTCAGACATACACACCCCTTCTGCTATTGTTTGTTTTTATATTATTAATGCAAATATTTATCTAAACTATTTTTCTTAATAGTTTTTGTAATGTTTTTTCAGATGGCCAGTGATTCCAGTATAGGTTTGCTTGGTGTCTTACTTCTTTCAAAAACTATGTATTTCAGCCTATCACTTTTCCATGGGGTGTACACTTAGATGTCCTGTAAATACTGGAGGAAGTAGGACACTTTGTCTGCCATCTCTATGCTACTCATACTTTGCCTCCATAAACTGTTAACCCAGACTCTCTTGCTGAACCACATCCCATTGATATTGCTAATGGGAAGAAGTGGTAACAGGAAATCAAGAAAACACAAGAAATGAGATGTTCTAAACCCTGTCCCCCTCCTTGTGGCAGCTCCTGCAGTTGCAGGTGTCATTGTCTTCTCTAGAACATGCCTCTTCCTTGATTCCAACACAGCTACTTCTCCCAATACTTTTCTCACCTCTCCCCTTCAAGCTGGGTGTGTAAATTCTGGCTCAAAACTGCTAGTCTTTACAATATCCCTTAAATTTGTTTAAAAATCAGTAGATACTATTGACCTCTGTATCTATGGGCTCTATTGCCTTGGCTTCAAAAATCCCCAGGTTAAAATAATGTTCTAAAGTTGCCTTGTCAACTTTATATGCCCCAGTACAGGGGAATACCAGGGCCAAAAAGGGGGAGTGGGTGGGCAGGGGAGTGGGGGTGGGAGGATATGGGGGACTTTTGGTATAGCATTGGAAATGTAAATGAGTTAAATACCTAATAAAAAATGGAAAAAATAAATAAATAAATAAATAAATAATAAATTATAAAAAAAAAATAAAAATAAATAAATAAATAAATAAAGTTGCCTTGTCAGTGATGGAGAGTGTGGCATTAGAATGTGTCTCTACTATCCATGTTGCTTGTCTTATCACATTTCCATAACCAATACAGCATAACAACTAGCTATAACACAGTTATAACATTAAGTATTATATAGAAATGAGTTTAAGCATATAAGAAGATATGTGTAAGTACAATAAAAATATTAAACCAGAGCATCCTCAAGTTTGGTGTTTGGGGGAAGTCCTAGAATTAGTGATATAAAATTACTTAGAAGGTAGTTGTAGTTACTTTAATAAAGTGTTTATTTGGAGCACTTGAATGGAGGTCTATTTTCACTGGGACTGAGCTGTGTGACAAATTCCTTTTTCCATAAAGACTTTACTCATCTCAAAACTAATTTTCCCTTTTATCCAGCATCTAAAGATTACTTGGGAAAGTATGTCATGATTCCAAAATTTAAGACTATCTCATCTGTTATACTTAAGCTACCCTTAGCCTTGTGGGGACTAGAAAAATAAATCTTGGACATGCCTTACTCAAAACAAACAAACAAACAAAAAACAAAACAAACAAACAAACAAAAGAAAGTTTATGTTCCACAAACACAAGAAAGTAAACCAAGCAATAAGAGTATGTAGGATCCAGAAAACAGTGAATCCAACAGACAAAAAGTATGACTCTGATGGATAGAAGGTAAGTTCCCCCAATGCCAGAGATGAATCTAAAATGGAGCAGGAGTGCAGGCAACTGGAACAGGGCTGGGACCCATAGCTACTATGCTTGACTCCACTCAAACTTTAAGAATTAAGAATGGCTAACAGTCACTCCATAGCAAAGTAAGTGAAGGAAGAGTGGCATGATGAGCTCAAAGAAAAATTGAAAACTTGTATGAAAAAAAAAAGACACATAGAAAATTATATAGATCCTCTCTGAGCAGTGTTACATAAGACTAAAGAGATTAACAGTGAAGGTGGATTTAACACCAGCCTGGAATGTGTCACACTACGGCTAACAGAGGAGCAGGGCTGAGCACTATAGGCACAGAGAGGAGGCATGTGAGTGCTAAACCCTTTATTTCACACAAGAAATCCAATGTTCAAGCTGTCATTTAAAAGACAAAGCACGGTGTGGTGAGTATATTATATAGAAATATGGGAAGAAATACTAAAACAAGTATCCAATAGACTTGAAACAAGCCATTCTAGGAAGCAGTGTCTTAGGGCGTGGTGAAGGAGGGAAATGAAGAACTGTTGTGTGACTTTGGGGCTAGAAGCACTGTTTTGATTGTTATACTATGTAAATATTACTTTGGTAAGAAATTAGATGCTACAGAAAAGAAAACAAAAGCAAACAAGCAAATAAACAAAACCCCAAACCCCTCAACTCTCCTTTACCAGACAAACAAAAACAAAACAACACAGAGGTTCTAGAAAAAGTAGTTGTAGAAATCACTAATGGCGTAGTGTGGATGACAGGAATTGGCCTTCCCATCTCAATTGCAACAGTATAATGACTGGGGATTTCCCACACAGCTTTCCAGGACCTCTAAGGAGGGGGTTTGATCTGACCCTTAAAGGGGTTAGAAATCCTGCTTCCACTCAGCTAAGCCGCTGTGCTGGATGCTACTATCAATGCTCATTATATTCTCAATATCAACTTTTAAAATTTGATCATATAGTGCTTGAAATTAAAGAGCAGTTTTATTCTGTTTCTCATGGCAATATAATTTTTTCCTTAGTCATTCTCCTTCCTACACTCCTACACAGAACACATTTTCCTCAGCATTGTGGGGGCGGTTCACAGCATATATCTGGAAGCTCATCCCGAGCACAACAAACCAATTAGCTGCTAAGAAAAGCACCACAGAGTGCTCTTGCCATTTCTTTTGACTCAGATGTTGTATGTGAATCACAACTCATCACACAGGGGCTGTGTGACTGCGCATCAGGTCTGCAGCAGCTACAGCAGCCACTGCTTTCTTCCAGACCCCGCAGGGCCTCTGCCCGGATGTGGTGGTCCTCCAGACTGGCCCGACGGTCAGGAGAATCTTCAGACCATTGACAAGGTGGAGGACAGCATACCACAGTAAGCACCTGTCCTTCGCTGTACATGATGACACTGTGGACAGTGTATAAACATTTTACCTCAGAGGTCCTGCGTCTTTAGAAAACTTCACACAATACATGCACACAAAAATAAAAGGCTCAGAGATTTGCAAGCCCCTATTGGAAGCTTCTAGAAATTCAAGGATACACTTAGCAGCCTCTGTGGTAGTCAGAGGAATAGCTGGCTGGGGCCTTGGGAATCAAACACCATCAAATGCCTGGGTGTATCCTTTTTCCCATTATCCTCCACATGCAGAAATGGAGACCTCTGTGAAGGAAACTGCCCAGATGTTATTTTACTAGCAGTGACCCAGAATTGCTGTGCTCAGAACCTGGCTCCGGACAGCGCAGGGAGTCACAAAAGACCACTTGCTCTTAACCCGTCAGTTCAACAAACAAGAGTAAAAAAAGAAATGGGAATATATTTGATGCAAACATATTTGGAAGAGGGATAGAGAGGATCAGTGACACCCTCCCCCAACCCAACATCAATCTTTTGGTAATAAAATTTTAAGATTAGGTCCAAATAAAGAGTCAGGGTATTTATAACGAAGCAGTCTTTGTCAAGGTGCGGTCCCACCTATTATCCCAGCACAGTCTCTCCTACAAAGTGATATAACAAGTTGTCAGAGCTATGTGAAATCTCTTTTCCAGCAGATAGTTCCCCTTCAGGTTGATATGTTTTTTTTTTTTTTCTTCACTGCATGATACTCCTGGGAAACGATTGATTTGGGGGGTCCACTGTTCTGGTAGTCTGATAGTCAAGGCCAGTGGCACAAGTATATCACATGAATGTCTCCATTGCTGCCAGGGTGGCGAGCTTATGTCACCAGTGATGAAATGGAAACGGACGTCTGAATGCAAGCTCTTGTTTTCTCTGTTGCCTTTTCAGCCTCTCATACTTCCAGCCGCTTCCTACTTATGGAAACTAAAAATGGAGCCCATTCTGGAGAGTTATGGAGACGTTATCACGCTGCATTTTCCCCAGGGAAAGAAGTTTGATAAATTATTTAAATATCCACTTTTCTCCACTAAAATATACACTATGGTTTTTTTCTAAGTAAAATGTGGAAACACTTATTTTACCGAGCCATTTATATGCACCATCTTTCTTCTTAAGAGCATCTCTTCTCTCATATCCACTGCTTTGGAAACCCCGGGAGATGTAATGAGATATTGATTGCCCTCACTCTTGTCTCCACCCTAGTTTAATGATTCTACAACTTCAGAATAATTTTTGTTCAAGAGGCACAAATTCAGAAACAGCTACTACAATTTTTTAAGTTAGCATGTGACATTGGGCTCAAAATTACTTATAAGTATTTCAACACATCAGCTACTGGGTTTGTTTGTTTGCTTGCTTGTTTGCTTGCTTGCTTGCTTGCTTGGTTTTTATGTCTTCTACAAAAATGTTATAGAAAAAAAAAGAATGTTCCATTACTGTGGCTTGGGGACAATGGCTCAGTCAAAACCTTACTATGTGCAAGCATGAGAAGCTGAGTTCAAACCCCAAACCCCATATAAAACTCAGTATGTGGTGTTGTAATTCCAAGGTTGACCACTTGCCTACACACACACACACACACCAACACACACACACACACAATTGTTAGCCTCAAATGAGACTTCCAATACCCAAGATAGGTAAGCTACAATAAAATTGAAGTGTTTAAATTTTAGACTAGGGGCCTGAGGATATATCTCATTGGTAGAGTATCTATCAAGCACGTATAATGGGTTTCATCTCCCACACCACAAAATAAGAAATAAACATTGGCCCTTCCGGTCCCCACCAGCAATAGGGTAGCTTGTGCACGGAGTCTGCTCACACCTGCAAGCTACCCACAAGACCCTCCATGGGATCTTAAGACCTCTGGTGTGTGGAACCCAGCTGCTGATCCAATCCAATCGCACGGGACCTGAGACTGCATTAATTAGTGAAGCAGAAAACCAGGCCTGATCAAGGGCACAAGGCCCTTCTGATCCCGCCAGAACCAGGATACTTTGGGCACAGAGTATGCGGACACCCAAAAGGTATACACAGGACCCTCCACGGGATTTTAAGATCTCTGTGAGTGGACCAAAACATCTGCCAAGAGATATCTGGGCACCTTCCCTGCAAGAGGAGAGCTTACCTGCAGAGAGTACTCTGAACACTGAAAGTCAGGAGAGAGCTAGTATCCCAGGTCTACTAATAGAGGCTAACATAAACACCTGAGGAACAAGATCTAACCAGAGACGACTACAACAACTAATTCCAGAGATTACCAGATGGCGAAAGGCAAAAGTAAGAATCTTACTAACAGAAACCAAGACCACTCACCATCATCAGAACGCAGCACTCCCACCCCACCCAGTCCTGGGCACCCCAACACACCCGAAAAGATAGTCCCTGATTTAAAAGCATAACTCATGATGATGGTAGAGGACACCAAGAAGGATTTTAATAACTCACTTAAAGACAGGAGAACACTGCTAGGACCTTAAAGAGGAAGCACAAAAATACCTTAAAGAATTGCAGAAAAACATGACCAAACAGGTGATGGAATTGAATAAAACCATCCAAGACCTAAAAAGGGAAGTAGACACAATAAAGAAAACCCAAAGTGAGAAAACGCTGAAGATGGAAAACTTAGGAAAGAAATCTGGAACCATACATGCAAGCATCAGCAACAGAATACAAGAGATAAAAGAGAGAATCTCAGGTGCAGAAGATTCCATAGAGAACATCGGCACAACAATCAAAGAAAATACAAAATGCAAAAATATCCTGACTCAAAACATCCAGGAAATCCAGGACACAATGAGAAGACCAAACCTATGGATAATAGGAGCAGATGAGAATGAAAAATTTCAACTTAAAGGGCCAGCAAATATCTTCAACAAAATTATAGAAGAAAACTTCCCAAACCTAGAGAAAGAGATGCCCATGAACATACAAGAAGCCTACAGAACTCCAAATAGACTGGACCAGAAAAGAAATTCCTCCTGACACATAATAATCAGAACAACAAATGCACAAAATAAAGATAGAATATTAAAAGCAGTAAGGGAAAAAGGTCAAGTAACATATGAAGGCAGGCCTATCAGAATGACACCAGACTTCTCACCAGAGACTATGAAAGTCAGAAGATCCTGGACAGATGTTATACAGACCCTAATAGAACACGAATGCCAGCCCAGGCTATTATACCCAGCAAAACTCTCAATTATGATAGATGAAGAAACCAAAGTATTGCAGGACAAAACAAAATTCACACATTATCTTTCCAAGAATACAGCTCTTCAAAGGATAATAACAGGAAAAAAAAAAACAATACAAGGACGGAAACCACACCCTAGAAAAAGCAAGAAACTAATCCCTCAACAAACCAAAAAGAAGACAGCCACGAGAACAGAATGCCAACTCTAAAAACAAAAATAATAGGAAGCAACAATTACTTTTCCTTAATATCTCTTAATATCAATGGACTCAATTCCCCAATAAAAAAGACATAGACTAACAGACTGACTACACAAACAGGACCCAACATTCTGCTGCTTACAGGAAACCCATCTCAGGGAAAAAGACAGACACTACCTCAGAGTGAAAGTCTGGAAAACAATTTTCCAAGCAAATGGTCTGAAGAAACAAGCTGGAGTAGCCATTATAATATCGAATAAAATTGACTTCTAAACCCAAAGTTATCAAAAAAGACAAGGAGGGACACTTCATACTCATCAAAGGTAAAATCCTCCAAGAGGAATTCTCAATTCGGAATATCTATGCTCCAAATGCAAGGGCAGCCACATTCATTAAAGATACTTTAGTAAAGCTCAAAGCACATATTGCACCTCACACAATAATAGTGGTAGACTTCAACACACCACTTTTATCAATGGACAGATCATGGAAACAGAAACTAAACAGGGACACAGTGAAACTAACAGAAGTGATGAAACAAATGTACTTAACAGATAACTACAGAACATTTTATCCTAAAACAAAAGGATATACCTTCTTCTCAGCACCTCATGGTACCTTCTCCAAAACTGACCATATAATTGGTCACAAAACAGGCCTCAACAGATACAAAAATATTGAAATCTTCCCATGCATTCCATCAGACCACCATGGCCTGAGGCTGATCTTCAATAACAACATAAATAATGGAAAGCCAACATTCACGTGGAAAATGAACAACACTCCTCTCAATGATACCTTGGTCAAGGAAGGAATAAAGAAAGAAATTAAATACTTTTTAGAGTTTAATGAAAATGAAGCCACAACATACCCAAACTTATAGGACACTATGAAAGCATTTGTAAGAGGGAAGCTCATAGCTCTGAGTACCTCCAAAAAGAAACTAGAGAGCACACATTAGCAGCTTGACAGCACACCTAAAAGCTCTAGAAAGAAAGGAAGCAAATTCACCCAAGAGGAGTACACATCAGGAAATAATCAAACTCAGGGGCTAAATCACCCAAGTGGAAACAAGAGGAACTATTCAAAGAATCAACCAAACGAGGAGCTGGTTCTTTGAGAAAATGGTCTTTCTCTACACAAAGGATAATAAGACTGAGAAGGAAATTAGGGAAACAACACCCTTCTCAATAGTCACAAATAATATAAAATACCTTGGCGTGATTCTAATTAAGGAAGTGAAAGATCTGTATGATAAGAACTTCAAGTCTCTGAAGAAAGAAATCAAAGAAGACCTCAGAAGATGGAAAGATCTCCCATGCTCATGGATTGGCAGGATCAATATAGTAAAAATGGCTATCATTCCAAAAGCAATCTACAGATTCAATGCAATCCCCATCAAAATTCCAACTCAATTCTTCAGTGAATTTGAAAACGCAATCTGCAAATTCATCTGGAATAACAAAAAACCTAGGATAGGAAAAACTCTTCTCAATGATAAATGAACCTCTGGTGGAATCACCATGCCTGACCTAAAGCTGTACTACAGAGCAATTGTGATAAAAACTGCACAGTACTGGTAACCAGACAAGTAGACCAATGAAATAGAATTGAAGACCCAGATATGAACCCACACACCTATTGTCACTTGATCTTTCACAAGGGAGCTAAAACCATCCAGTGGAAAAAAGACAGCATTTTCAACAAATGGTGCTGGCACAACCGGTGGTTATCATGTACAAGAATGCGAATTGATCCATTCCTATCTCCTTGTACTAAGCTCAAATCTAAGTGGATCAAGGAACTCCACATAAAACCAGAGACACTGAAACTTATAGAGGAGAAAGCTGAGAAAAGCCTCGAAAATATGGGCACAGGGGGAAAATTCCTGAATAGAACAGCAATGGCTTGTGCTGAAAGATCGAGAATCGACAAATGGGGCCCCATAAAATTGCAAAGCTTCTGTAAGGCAAAACACACTGTCAATAAGACAAAAGGGCCACCAACAGATTGGGAAAGGATCTTTATCAATCCTAAATCAGATAGGGGACTAATATCCAATATATATAAAGAACTCAAGAAAGTGGACTCCAGAAAATCAAATAACCCCATTTAAAAATGGTACTTACAGCTAAACGAAGAATTCTCACCTGAGGAATACAGAATGTCTGAGAAACACCTGAAAAAATGTTCAACATCCTTAATCATCAGGGAAATGCAGATCAAAACAACCCTGAGATTCCACCTCACACCAGTCAGAATGGCTAAGATCAAAAATTCAGGTGACAGCAGATGCTGGCGTGGATGTGGAGAAAGAGGAACACTCCTCCATTGTTGGTGGGATTGCAGGCTTGTACAACCACTCTGGAAATCAGTCTGGCGGTTCCTCAGAAAATTGGACATAGTACTACCGGAGGATCCAGCAATACCTCTCCTGGGCATATATCCAGAAGATGCCCCAACTGGTAAGAAGGACACATGCTCCACTATGTTTATAGCAGCCTTATTTATAATAGCCAGAAGCTGGAAAGAACCCAGATGCCCCTCAACAGAGGAATGGATACAGAAAATGTGGTACATCTAAACGATGGAGTACTACTCAGCTATTAAAAAGAATGAATTAATGAAATTCCTAGCCAAATGGATGGACCTGGAGGGCATCATCCTGAGTGAGGTAACACATTCACAAAGGAACTCACACAATATGTACTCACTGATAAGTGGATATTAGCCCAAAACCTAGGATACCCAAGATATAAGATACAATTTCCTAAACACATGAAACTCAAGAAAAATGAAGACTGAAGTGTGGACACTATGCCCCTCCTTAGAAGTGGGAACAAAACACCCTTGAAAGGAGTTACAGAGACAAAGTTTGGAGCTGAGATGAAAGGATGGACCATGTAGAGACTGCCATATCCAGGGATCCACCCCATAATCAGCATCCAAACGCTGACACCATTGCATACACTAGCAAGATTTTATCGAAAGGACCCAGATGTAGCTGTCTCTTGTGAGACTATGCCGGGGCCTAGCAAACACAGAAGTGGATGCTCACAGTCAGCTAATGGATGGATCACAGGGCTCCCAATGGAGGAGCTAGAGAAAGTACCCAAGGAGCTAAAGGGATCTGCAACCCTATAGGCGGAACAACATAATGAACTAACCAGTATCCCGGAGCTCTTGACTCTAGCTGCATATGTATCAAAAGATGGCCTAGTCGGCCATCACTGGAAAGAGAGGCCCATTGGACACGCAAACTTTATATGCCCCAGTACAGGGTAACGCCAGGGCCAAAAAGGAGGAGTGGGTGGGTAGGGGAGTGGGGGTTGGTGGGTATGGGGGACTTTTGGTATAGCATTGTAAATGTAAATGAGCTAAATACCTAATAAAAAATGGAAAAAAAAAAAGAAAATTGGACATAGTACTACTGAAGGATCCTGCAATACCTCTCCTGGGCATATATCCAGAAGGTGTTCCAACTAGTAAGAAAGTCACTTGCTCCACTATGTTCATAGCAGCTTTATTTATAATAGCCAGAAGCTGGAAAGAACCCAGATGTCCCTCAACAGAGAAATGGATACCGAAAATCTGGTACATTTACACAATGGAGTACTACTCAGCTATTAAAAAGAATGAATTTATGAAATTCCTAGGCAAATGGATGGACCGGGAGGGCATCATCCTGAGTGAGGTAACCCAATCACAAAAGAACTCACATGATATGTACTCACTGATAAGTGGATATTAGCCCAGAAACTTAGAATACCCAAAATACAAGATACAATTTGCAAAACACATGAAACTCAAGAAGAAATAAGACCTAAGTGTGGACAGTTTGCCCTTTCTTAGAATTGGGAACAAAACACCCATGGAAGGAGTTACAGAGACAAAGTTTGGAGCTGAGATGAAAGGATGGACCATCTAGAGACTGCCACACCTGAGGATTCATCACATAATCAGCCTCCAAATGCTGGCAACCATTGCATACACTAGCAAGATTTTGCTGAAAGGACCCTGATATAGCTGTTTCCTGTGAGGCTATACCAGTGCCTGGCAAACACAGAAGTGGATGCTCACAGTGAGCTATTGGATGGAACACAGGGCCCCCAATGGAGGAGCTAGAGGAAGTACCCAAGCAGGTAAAGGGTTCTGCAATCCTATAGGTGGAACAACAATATGAACTAACCAGTACCCCCCACCAAAGCCTGTGTCTCTAGCTGCATATGTATCAGAAGATGGCCTAGTCAGGAAGAGAGGTCCCTTGGTCTTGCAAAGTTTATATGCCTCAGTACAGGGGAACACCAGGGCCAAGAAGTGGGAGTGGGTGGGTAGGGAAGTGTGTGGGGGGAGGGCATGGGGGAATTTTGGGATAACATTTGAAATGTAAATGAAGAAAATACCTAATTAAATAAAAAGAATGGGAAGAATCTAAGAAGGGAGAGCCGAAGGGGGAGAGAGACAGGGTTGGAGAGCAGGATTATATGGCTGTGGAAAATCATCTAAGAGCCTGTGTGCCACAGAGATCTTTAGCACCCTAAAGACTGCTGCCAGTGAGCCAGACTCCCATTGAATACCTCTTGAAATTATTGAGACAAAAACTGAAATAAGCAAACCGACCAACCACACTCTCAAGCCTGGAGTGAAGGCAGTCAGTTATACATTGTTTCAGCCACTTGACATTTATTTAGTGAAGATACTTGGTGCAGCCTGGGGGTTCGAGGCATCTTGGCAGAGGTTTCTGAGGGCTAGGGGCAGCTCTTTTGCTCCTACCTTTGTATTTTCACTGGGAATAGGATTTCTTGACCATAGAATATTGAGAAAGAAACATTCTTAGACTTTGAATCAAAGCCATAATAAAAGCAAAATGCCTAAGCATCTTCCACCCTGGAACACCTGCTGTGTGGCAGAGCTGAGCTACCCCATAAGAAGTCTGGCTAACTTGCTGAAGAGATCCTGTGGAGAGAAGATCTGGGTATCATGAGACTAGGACAAGCCTAGTCATCCCTGTTCCTTAGAACTCCCACATCGTACCTATTATAGTCATCACATGCCTAAAACATGTGACATTCCAAAGCAGGGCAAAGAGGAAAACTTCATCGTTGGGTTCAGACTATAGAACCAGGAGAGGCAATGCTATGCTTTAAGCTGCAACCGTGTAGAACAGCTTCTTGGGCAGCAGTAGAGAATCAAGGACACTCCTTGGCGGGGCTGCTTCTTATGCTCTTCCTCCTGATGATTTGGCTGGCATGTCTTCACAGGTAGACCCTTGTCCTCAAGGCTATCCATAGAGATTGAGATCAAAGTGTCTCCTGTGTCTTCCTGTGAAACACTACCTATTTCTCCTAAGAAACAACCCTTAAAATTGAATTTTCTACCTTTATTTCTCAAAGAAGAGAGGAATTTTATCTATCTCAAGGATTTACAGGCACACAGTAGAGTGTGGCACAGGCAGATTGTTTGACTCCCTGTAGTGACATCATTTATCTCTTTTTAAAGTGTTAACTAGGCAAAGATTAACTAAATGATCCCAGCATGATGTTTTAGTAGACCATTGGATGACATTGGGTCTATTTTTAAACCTCCTGATTTTAAATTCTGAACATATCCCATCAGATAATATCTTATGCTATGTTGAAGGGACTAACAAGGCCCCTCTGTATTACTGCTACTGTGTGGCCCACTCAGGCATGCTATGAAGATCAGACAATACCCAGTATTTCTTGGAGTCAAACTTACCTACATATTTATGGTAGATGTCTAAATTGAATCACTCTGTATCTATCCCAAACATCCCATGCCAATGTTTATTTCTTTTTTTTTTAAAATTAGGTATTTTCCTCATTTACATTTCCAATGCTATCTCAAAAGTCCCCCATACCCTGCCCCCCCCACACACACACACTTCCCTACCCACCCACTCCCACTTTTTGGCACTGGCGTTCCCCTGTACTGGGGCATATAAAGTTTGCAAGTCCAATTGGCCTCTCTTTCCAGTGATGGCCGACTAGGCCATCTTTTGATACATATGCAGCTAGAGTCAAGATCTCCGGGGTACTGGTTAGTTCATAATGCTGTTCCACCTATAGGGTTGCAGATCCCTTTAGCTCCTTGGGTATTTTCTCTAGCTCCTCCATTGGGGGCCCTGTGATCCATCCAATAGCTGACTGTGAGCATCCACTTCTGTGTTTGCTAGGCCCCGACATTGTCTCACAAGAGACAGCTATATCAGGGTCCTTTCAGCAAAATCTTGCTAGTGTATGCAATGGTGTCAGCTTTTGGAGGCTGATTATGGGATGGATCCCTGGATATGGTAATCTCTAGATGGACCATCCTTTCATCTCAGCTCCAAACTTTGTCTCTGTAACTTCTTCCATAGGTGTTCTGTTCCCAATTCTAAGAAGGGGCAAAGTGTCCACACTTTGATCTTTGTTCTTCTTGAGTTTCATGTGTTTTGCAAATTGTAACTTATATCTTGGGTATTCTAAGTTTCTGGGCTAATATCCACTTATCGGTGAGTACATATCACTTGAGTTCTTTAAGTTGAAAATCTTCATTCTCATCTACTCCTATTATCCGTAGGTTTGGTCTTCTCATTGTGTCCTGGATTTCCTGGATGTTTTGAGTTAGGATCATTTTGCATTTTGCATTTTCTTTGATTGTTGTGTCCATGTTCTCTATGGAATCTTCTGCACCTGAGATTCTCTCTTCTATCTTTTATATTCTGTTGCTGATGCTCGCATCTATGGTTCCAGATTTCTTTCCTAAGTTTTCCATCTCCAGTGTTGTCTCACTTTGGGTTTTATTTATTTTTGTGTCTGGCCAGCTGACTACATGTTTGAGTTCTAGGCTGGAAAGGCATTTTGGAATCCTGGAAGAGAAGAAGGGCTAGGCAATGAGAGAAAATGATGTAGCTAAGACAGGCATTCTGATCAAAGCTCTATTTTACTATTTCAACACGCAGTTATGAAGGAGGGGAAGGGGGGGCCGATTCCTGCCAAATAGTCCTGGGGTCCAGTAGCAGGGTGACCACGTGTATGTCTCCGAACAGCAAAGCAGCAGGTTCCAGCAGTGGGTGTGGCAGAACGATTGAGTGGCAAGCTCCATCCAGGTGTAAACAGTGGAACCATTAAGGCTGGGGGAGGGGAGGCTACAATTTATTGTGTCTACTTCCCTTTTTAGGTCTTTATGGTTTTGTTCAATTCCATTACCTGTTTGGTTGTGTTGTCCTGTTTTTCTTTAAAGACTTCTAGCTCTTCACCAGCATTCTGTATTTCTTTAAGTGAGTTATTAAAGTCCTTCTTGATGTCCCCTACCATCATCATGAGATATGCTTTTAATACCGGGTCTAGCTTTTCAGGTGTGTTGGGGTATCCAGGACAGGCTGAGGTGGGAGTGCTGAGTTCTGATGATGGTGAGTGGTCTTGTTTTCTGTTAGTAAGATTCTTATGTTTGCCTTTTGCCATCTGGTAATCTCTGGAGTTAGTTGTAATAGTTGTCTCTGGTTAGAGATTGTTCCTCTCGTGATTCTGTTAGCCTCTATCAGCAGACCTGGGAGACTAGCTCTCTCCTCTGAGTTTCAGTGGTCAGGCCACTCTCTGCAGGCAAGCTCTCCTCTTGCAGGGAAAGTGCACAGACATCTGGCATTCGGACCTGCCTCCTGGCAGAAGATGAAGGCCCAAAACAGGGCCTGTCCCAGAAGCTGTGTTGCTTTGGCCTGTCCCAGAACCTGTGTAGCTTCTGTAGTAGGCACTCTCACCTACATAGACTAGTCTCTGAGAGATCCCGGACCAGAGGTGGCTCCCCCAGTTGCTCCGGCAAAGCCCTCCCGGACTGTGCAGATACCTCTCCTCTGGCAGCGAAGGTGCCTGGATGTCTAGAGCCTGAAACGGGGTCTACCCCAGAAGCTGTGTGGCTTCCACCTGTCCCAGAAGCTGTGTTGCTTCTATAGTCCACACTCTTACCTGTGCAGACTAGTCTCTGAAGGATCCGGGAACCAAGATGGCTCCCCCAGGTGCTCCAGCAAGGTCCTCCCAGGTGGGGAGGACACCTATCCTCTGGCAAGGAAGGTGCCCAGATGTCTGGAGCCTGAAATGGGGTCTGCCCCAGAAGCTGTGTTGCTTCTGCTTGTCCCAGAAGCGGTGTATCTTCTGTAGTCGACACTCTCACCTGTGCAGACTAGTCTCTCAGGGATCTGGGAACCAAGATGGCTCCCCCAGGTGCTCTGGCTGTTTCTTTCCATTCTTTTAGCAGCTCTCATCCATTGCCATCAATTAAGGAAAGATGGCCACCTATTTGCTCATGCTCAACACTCATATCTCAGCCCTGCCAACCCTTCAAAAATAGTCTTATCCTTCTAAGCTTATGCTACAACATATAGACAAACATATCTCACCAGACACCTACTGAGGAGAAGAATATCAATGACACTCTGAGTTTTCCATATAAACACACCTTTCAGACAAATAGAGAGGATTTTTATGGTCTTCCCTATTTCAAGAAAAAAATGTATAATATATATATTTGTTACTTTTATGGTGCTGTAATAGAATACCATGACTAAAATCAACTTTTGGAAGGGTTTATTTTGTCTTATAGTTCCAAAGGTGATCACAGATGCAAGGGAGGCATGGCAGTAGTCTGCCAGGGTAAGAAGCTGAGAGAGCACAACTTTAACCACAAATACAAAGCAGATAAGCTGAACTGGAAAAGGGTTCTTTCTCCAGCAAGGCTGTATCTCCTAAAGAGTCCCCAAACAGCAGCACTGAATAAGGAACCAATGTTCAAATAACTGAGCCTATGGGAGAAGATTTCTTATTCAAACCACCTTATTCCACTCTCTGACCTCCATAGGCTCATGACAATATCATAATGCATTTGCTATAACCTTAAAAATCCCCACAGATGCAACACTATGTAAAAATCCAAAGTCTCTTAACTGCAATACCCTGTAAAATGAAAAGGCAAATTAAAATCTTCCAATGTACAGTGCCACAAAATATGCATTCCCTTTCCAAAATAGAAGAAAGGGGAAATATTAAGAAAATGATGACTCAATCAAGACCAAAATTCAGCAGAGCAAACACCAAATTCTGCACATTCATGTCAGATGTTTGAGACTTCAGTTCCTAAGGGTTCAGATAGCTTATACCCTTTGGCTTTGCTGCCTATAACACACATTGACTGGCTCAACTACATATGCACCATTCCTTGGCAGATGTTTCAGGTATCTTCAGTAGCTTGGAATCTCCCTTGAAATTCAGGCTTTCCTTTTATAGCTTCACCACAATGACTTCCCAGGCCCCTCTTCTCACAGTGACTTTAACACTGCCATAATTTACCTGGTTCCAATTTCTCTTCGAAACCCCAGAAGAAGAGTCCATGACCACCTCACTCTTTCTTCTTGCATGCTTCCAAAGCCAGCACCATGTGAACAACATAGCCAACTGGTGGCTTGGGATGGACCTTGGCACCTTTAAATCACATTTGTACCAGATGCTGCTGTTTTCTGGAAGAAATGAAACTCTCCTCTCCTCTCTCTCTCTCTCTCTCTCTCTCTCTCTCACACACACACACACACACACACACACACACACACACTTGGAAGCTTAGTTGGGCAGAGCCTCACACTTGGGGCACAGTTCTTGTTGTTCCAAAGAAGAGAAAGAAGCCCCTACTTAATGGGACTAATCTTAACAATAGAAGCCTCTCTTTTAGCATAAGCTTTGGCTTCCCAGTTAAGTTTTCTGGTGCTCCTTTTCTTTCCAACTGGACATTGTGTATTTCTTTCTGTTCCACTTTATCTTTTTACTGTAGACTTATATAAGAGTTATCAATAATGACAGTACCACATACTCAATATTATGTTGTCTTTAAATGCTTTTAAATTTAGTTTAGGCAAGTTCTTAGGACAAGGGCAGAAGGCAGACGCATTTTTCTTTACCCAAAATATCATAGGCACAACCTCTAACCCAGCTGCTATTAAGGTCCTTGTTTCTGTTTGAAACCTCCTGAGCTGGGTCTCCACAATGTCAGTGCAAAGGACTTAGGAGGCAGTGACTTGTGACCATGGTGTACATGCAGACAGTGACCTAGACAGCATTAAGAATCATCTTAGAACCTAAAATGTTTCATGGTTGAATAGAAAAGTCACCTTAAAGGTTTAAATACAGACATAGCTCATATCCTGCTTATCTTTTTATCTTTAAAATTAGACAACATAGGGCATGAATAAACACACACACACACAGAAGTAAATTTTAATTATTTCTCAACTAAAAGGTCAAACCAGACTCACATAATAGAAAGAGGAAAAGATTGTTTTTTTAAGTGGTTAAAGATCTGGAGAGGGTTTTACAAACACTTTAGTGAAGAAAATAATAAACCACACACATGCACACACATGTACACACATGAATACATATGTACATACACACAACACATGCATAAAGGTTCTCCTAATAGCTGAGCATAAAGGAGAATTAACATTAAATGAGAATAGATGAAATACTGAACTCATCTTTTGCAGGAAAAATGAGAAGAAATAACATAGATTCTTAGGGAGTAATATAATTCTTGCAAAATACTTAATAGCAGTAGAAACCTAGGCAAGGAGTATGCCTCAAATCTAATTCACTGTTTTTAAATAGACAGCCTTAAGCATCAGAAAGTGTGTCTCCACCAGAAATCATACCAGAGTTTGTTATCTCTCCTTTTGCTTTGGCTTCTGAAACAGTGTCTCTGGGGACAGACCAAATGTCCTGGGGAAAAACAAGCCCAGAAGAGCAACCCAGGAGTGACATCGTAAGATGCTGAGATACAGTGAAACTGGGTGAAGACTCACACTTGCATCTCTCCTGGTACTGAAAGACCTAGTAAGTCCTTCAGGTTGCACTGTAAGATACTTTTTGAACTTCTGTCAGGTGGGTACTGATCCATCCATCAGCAAATTCATTCTCTTCTAACCTTCACATTTCTCTTATTTTCTTTGCTTGATATTTTCTGTAAAACACATGTAAGAAAAGAGTGAAAGACAAGAGGATAATGGAAAATGATACGTGTGTGTAGTGTACACTAACACACACGCACATATACTCACATGCATGTGCATACAAACACATGTTAGTGGCAAGGGATTCTACCTGCACATGAAAAATAGACACAATTGTGGTCAACAGATCTGTCAATCTGCACTGAGTGGTTAATATAACACTTAGACTCAAAATATTGAAAAGCCAAGCCTTCTCAAAGGCTATAAAGGAAGGGGAGATGCAGACAGAGAAATAGGAGGTAAAGTACAAAGTGACTGGAATTAGTAGGTAGGGATCAAACAATTAGAAAAATCTGAAGGGATAGGTCTAACAGAAACTGCCCCTAAAGTAAATTAGCTGTTCTGAAGAAAATAATAGAGCATTCATTTCAGAGAATCAAACAACTACACAGTCCTGTGGTGAAGAAACCATCATATAGAGAAAGGCAAAGAGAAGAGAAAGGGAAGGCAGCTTGAATCAAGGACAGGGACCAAGCTCAATAAAAAGAATTTAGGTCAGAGTGTTCATGAATGACTGTGAATATGAAAACAAACCAAAGCCTTAAAGTGTCTCAGTGTCTACTGGGTGACTTCGTTCCAGGAAAGAGGGAGAAATACTATATTTATGAGCTGTTCTTTACTATAGACAAACCATTTAATGAGAATATTCACAATCTATCTGCAGAAGCTGACTAAATACAACCACAGTCCAGTCTCTCTCTCTTCTCTATGTGTGTCTATCTGCCTCTTTCTGTGTGTTTGCATATAAGTATGCACATGCTCTCTCTCTCTCTCTCTCTCTCTCTCACACACACACACACACACACACACACACACACACACGATAACTTTTCTAAATGTATAAGTGGAAAACTGGTAAAACAAACAAACTTCAAGTAAAAACAGCAAATCTCTCTGAGTGTTTTTTAGCAGATGACCCCAGGTAACAAGTGGGACTGATTTAACCACCAGAGCCAACCTCCTGGTACTAAGACTACTACAAAGAAACACAGGCTTTTACAGGTGGCAAGAGTCAAAGTGCATGGGGGAAAGCAGAAGAAAAGAATTTTACGTGCACATACTCATAGCCAGCTTCTTCTCTGTCTCTGAGGTGGCAATGAAGCATTTGAAGAAAATATTCACCTCAGTAGAAAAATCATATACTTGTTTTCAAAAGACCACCATTATGTGCCTGCTTCTTTCACTGGAGGCTGGTGGCCACCAGCCTGAGATAAGGAAGGCAAAAAGCAGGGTTCAGTCGGCTACAAGTATGGACAGAATGACCTCTGGAGATTGCTGCAGCGAGACAAGTCTACTTTATTGTTTCAGCAATAGGGTATATAAAGGCTTTTGGGGGAGGGGTGCAAGTAAAAACAGCTAATTGGCCATGGCATCAAGCGCACAGGAAGTGCTGATTGGTTATAAGACATCACCTAATTAACATGCAGGCAGAAAGCCAGAGCAGGATGTGTGCTGAGTTATGCAGCCTTGCAGAGAGCTCTGTACAAGGGCACTTATCAGACAAGGCCAGCCACCTGTGTCAAGGACACTCTCAGGCAGAAACCGGAAGCCGCGCTGAGAAAGGGAGCCCTCCTTTTTGTGCTGAGCTCATGAAACTATTTTAATAGCTAGGTTCCCCAACACACCATAATGATAAAAATTTTGATTTTAAACAATTTAAGGAGGTGTCGATGTTAGACTCAACACTGAAATTTTACAATGGAGAAACAGAAATGCAAGGACGAATGCCTGCTCCCCTACAGTAGGGTTACATCTGATAGGATGTCAATACAGCCTACACCAGATGTGCCCAAAGCACTTGGGAGACAGAGGCAGGCGGTTTTCTGAGTTCAAGGACAGCCTTCTCTACAAAGTGAGTTCCAGGACAGCCAGGACTATACAGAGAAACCCTGTCTCGAAAAAACAAAACAAAACAAAACAAACAAACAAACAAAAAAGACAGTTGCAAGAGAAGTAACTCCCCTTCACTCGCACCACCACATTAGGTTGGGTCAGGCGCCCCCTTCTGGACACTCTGAGAAGTGTGGAAGTTTCTCAATCTGTTTACACTATTTTATAAATTGTGCTTTTCTCCTTAGAACGCAAACCCTGTGAAAACACTGGCTACACTCTGACAAATAGAGCGATTGCAGTGAGTACTCCACAAACATTTGTTGGCAGGTGTTTAATCCAAATGCTTTGAATGTTGTCCTATTGGGCCCTGGCCTTCATTGTTTCTGATAAGAAGTCAACTCTAGGTCACACTAAAGTTCCTTCCTGAGTGATTCTTTCTTTTAAGAATAAATTCACTGACTGAAGATACCAAAATTAGATGGTCAGACCCCGAGGTATAATAGTGGAATCAAAGGAGACACATGCTGCCACCATGCCAACCAGACCCACCTGACTCAACTGCCCACTCTCTTGAGAACAGAGGCAGGGCCACGGCTCTCTTTGATGGCTTTGATGCCCTCTCTGTCAGGTCCTCAGACAAGAAACAAAGAGCCAATAATCTGACCAATAAAGAAATAAACAAGATCCATGTGTATACATAAACATGTGTAATTGAACTCAGAGGTTAGTAATAGCCAAAAAACTTTAAAAACTAAAGGAATAGATGAAATTTAGAGAGAAATGGGGGGGGGATGTGTCAGTGGATGGATAGGATCAATGTACATTATATATGTGAATTTATAATACAATACCTATAATATATTTTGTATAACTTCATGGAACTTTCAAACAAAAATAATGCTAAGAAAGAGCAATAGAAATGTCTGTAGCATGCAGACCCATGGTAGGTATACATGCTTATAGACTGTGATATTGCTATGTCAGGAACAGCATGTCATGTGGGGAGAGTGACCTAGGAAAAGTGGGGGAAGGCTAAGATGATCATAAAATCTCTAATGCAATGCAGAGCAGACTACGTGAGACTCCTGCAGGAGGAAAGACAAAGGCTGAGCAGCTGCTGCTGCTGCCTTGCCTCATGGAATCTTTTTGCCAGTCTCAACTTGCCAGAGGCCAAAGGCAGTTTTCCCAAGAGGACTTGCCCAGAGACTCAATCTGAAACATCGTCTGTCTCACTTCTTGTCTGCTCACGCTCTCTCTCCTCACTCCCTTACATATACCCTTTGCCCCAGAGACTGTGCATGTATGCATACACGTCCCCCCTCTCTCTCCCCCTCCCCTCTCCCTCCCCCTTCCCCTCGCCTCCCACTCACCTTCTCCCTCTCTCTGTTTTGTGTATTGGTGGGTATACATGGTTACAGTCTGTGATATTTCTGAGGGAAAAATATGTTTCTCAAACCATCTTTTGGTCCTCTTCCCTAATTTGATTTCTAGAATCTAGTGAATGCTCTACACTAACAGTTGTCTACTTCATGCCACCCTCGGGGGCTGAATGGCCCTTTCACAGCGTATGCCTAAAGAAAATACAGATATTTCCATCACAATTCATGCCAGCATCAGAAATATAGTTATGAAGTAGCAATGAAAATAATTTTATGGCTGGAGGTCACAACAACAGGAGGAACTGTATTAAAGGGTAGCAGTGCTAGGGAGGTAGGAACCACTGCTCTAGACACAGTGAGTAGAACAGCAGGAGTAGTGACAGAGTACCCATCTTTAACTAAAGCTAGGACCACACATGACTTTTATCCACTTGCTTCATCCACTCCTAAAAGCAATTCCAAAGAATACATGCTTATTTTATTATCTCCACTTTACAGTCATCCTCATAAAGTTTGAGGGGTTTTTAAAAATGCAAGATGAAGTGATGTGCTTTCCAGGGGCAGAACCAAGATTTATGCTCACGTGTTATCAGTGCCAGGGTCTCTATCTCCCTGATTAACTGAATGCACAACGTGGCATCCACAGACACATAATCACACTTCATGCCTGTGATGTGTGTATGTGTATATAAATCAAAGACATACATATCCTGGAGACCCAATTTAAACTCTCTCACTCTTATTGCTGGCTACCTTGCTCTTACCCTGAAAACTGGATCATGGGGTTCTAAACCCTTATATATAACCCAAATACAACAGAAGTCATGAAGGTGCCGTGGTCCACCGGACATTCCTTTACAAATTCAAGATAGGATGGAATAGAAAGAAGCCTGCCTCCTAGGACTTAGGGCTTTTCCATTGTTTTCCAGTTTCTCTTATGTTGCAAAAGCAATCTCAATTTTCAATCCAGAAAAACCCTTTGAACCAATGCACTAAAGAATTTCCTACTAACAAATCCAAAAACTCCAAGTGCTGGGCTCTTGCTATACCTTGGTTAGATAACAAGGGACCTACACCATAATCATGGCTTATTTTCACTATTCTGATCAGTTTACTGTCTTCTCCTCCAAAGGCTATTGTCAGAATGATTTTGAGTTAAATCTCTCAAAGGCCTTCCATGTTATACTTCTGAGAGGCAGATTAGTCAACTTGCAATAGCTATTAGAAAATGCCTAAGGCTAGAAAAGTTATAAAGCAATGAGACACTAAGTACAATTCTCTCTGGGGAATTTGACTAGAGTCTCATGAGAACTACACTAAATGCCTTTTACAGGCAGTGCCCTTTTGGGTTTAACAACCCACCACTAGGCCCCACCTCTTAAAGGTCCTACTAGCTCCCAGTATCACCACCACACACAGGACCAAACTATCAACAACCCTTGAAGACAAACCACATCCAAACTATAGCATGCCTGAGTCCACACCAGTCACCCATTGTTCTGGGGAAAACACATGAAATTAGCAGCCATTTACCAAGTGCATCTACTTTCTATGCCCTGTATTTTGGTTGCTCTAGATAAAGAATCACCTCCTCTATTTATATCCAGAGAAAATGAAGTCCCTGTTAAAGCAACATGCTGCCACACCTATCCCAAGCTATCATCCTGCTCCATAGTTCATCCCATGTTCAGTTGACAGGATGTCATCGAATGGAAGATAAAATGCTTCCTTGCATCCCTTCAGCAGGCACATCTTCACAAAACCAGAGCAAATAGCAAAGGGGGAAGGGGCATGGAAATCCTGCATGTACACATGTACACATGTACACACACACACACACACACACACACACACACACTTAAAATAATGAAAAATGGAAAATAACCTTCTTGTTTAAAGTAGGACAGTAATGCTGGTGGGAAGTACAATGGTGGTGTCTGCATGTCCAGCAGTAGCAGACAGCCTACTTGAACTTGGTTCTCTCCCAGGTCCTTTGGGAGAGGGGCTCTAAAGTGTTGAGTTACTCAAAAATTGATCTACCCCACATTGCTTGCTGTTGGCAGAATTGTTCCTGTTCCTGATAATTAAAAACAGGTGCATTTGCCTGAGACTGGTACTGGAGGCCTTTCTGGTGCCTGGTTGCCCTAGAGACAGCCAATCTCCACAGGCAATCAGGTTAGGGAAAGAGTTCTGCTTCATTTGCATAGGAGAATCGGGGCTTCACCTGAAATTCATATAAAAAAAGAAAAGAAAAAAACAGAAAATTTTTACATGCCTTTACTATTCTCCAAAAGAGGGGGAAATGACAAGATTGAAAAGATTTTGGCAAAGGCAAAAAGCAAAGAAGAGAAATTAAGTTGGCTGCTTCTAGGGAATCTAGAGCAAGAACAAAAGCTTTGATTAAGCCAGTAGCTTGGGGATTTGTGTCCAGGGCTAGCACACTCTCTACCTGGCTTTGCACAGTGGAACAATATGCTGCTATGTCTCTTTTTAAGTGTATGACTTCATTTCCATCTTAAAGAGATTGGGCCCGAGGCACCAACAGACAAAGAGTTCCAAGCCAATAGTTAGTATGATGGTTAGGGTCCATTGTCAACTAAACCGGACTTAAAATCATCAAGAAAACAAACCCCCAGACAAGACTATGAGGAATTTTCTAGACTGTGTTAACTAGAGTATGAGAAAGGCACTATTCTTAGGGCTGGGGTCCTTGAGTGAATAAAAAGGAGAAGGTGAACTACATGCCAGCATTTTCCCCTCTTTGCTTCCCAGATGTGGATGCAATGTGGTCAGCTGTGCAGCCTTCATTTCTGGCCACCATGACTTCCCAAGCATAGTGGACTATCTCCGCAAACCACAAGTCAAATCAAATCTTCTTTCCTTTGTTTGTTACTGTCTGGTATTTTTTTTTCATTCCCTCCCTTCTCTCCTCCCAGTCCCCATCCCCATCCACTCATCTGGTTCTCTTCAGGAAAGGGCCAGCCTGCATGGATATCAGCCAGCCATGGCCTATCAAGTTGCAGTAAGACTAGGCATCTCCTGTTCTATTAAAGGTAGACAAGGCAGCCCAGCAGGGGGCAAGGATCCCAATGACAGGTAACAGAGGCAGAGACAAATTCTCTTCTCACTGTTAGGAGTCACACTGGAAGATCAAGCTACACAACTGTGATATATGTGCAAAGGATCAATGTCTGTCTCATGCAGACTTCATGGTTAGCTAAGAGCATGTTCTGTTCTTCCAAAGGATTTAATGCCTGTCCTCACCAGCACCCTTATAAGGTAACTCACAATCTCCCTATAACACCAGCTTTATGGAATCCAACTCCCTTTACTAGCTAGTCTCTACAGCCACATGCATGCACATATAAAATGAACAATTTTTGTTTCCCTGGGCTTTAGTCTTGCCCTGTGAATCTATAACATAAATTCATTCAACTCAGATAGAAGAGGGTGTTTTTTTTCCTAGCATGTAAACCTATAGAACTACAGATTCTCAGCAAGTCTAAGATGGAGTTTCCTGGCTCCTGATAATGGAGAAAGGACATAGCAGAAAGATGAATAGAGGGAGGTACCCAGAAAATAATCACCCAAGTTTTAATTTGGTTTTAAGACTTTTATTTGGGCAGATTGTAAACTGAGATTTGGTGCAGATGATTTGGTTGTCAAAATGGAAACTTGGTTTATAGTGGCTAGAATCTGTGTCTAGGGATTTATCTAATCCCCCCCCCAACCTTTTAATTCATGGCTCTCAAACCAATTTAATTGGATTTGTCTTTAGTGGGGCTAAATGTTTATTACCGTTTGAGAAGGTAGGCTTTTGAAATTATAAGAGACTTCAAAATAGTATATTGGAGAGAGTGAAGGATCAAGAGAGAAGGGTTTCAATACTGCTTGGTAATTTTACCCACCCAGAATTCAGCAGAGGACAGGAAGCTAAGTCAGTGGATTATCTGGAATGACTTGGCTAGATTACAACTTTGAAAAAGTTGAGCAAAATCAACTGCTTGTCTGCCAAGTCAATCACTTGAGGATTGAAATCCTGTCTCTTTCTTCCTTTGAACAAAGAAACTCAAAGTTACCTTTCTGAACCTTCCCCTCCCACTTAGCTTTCAAGATGTTGTGGAAATCAAAGTTTCCAACCATCTTGGAGCTTTTCAAGATCACTCAACACAGCTGTCACTCATCAACTCTGAAGGCGCTGTGAAGAAGTGGAAATTGCAGTGGTCTTGAAGTAAAAAATGTGACTTTGTCTCATCCCCAGTTTATTTGACCTTGAACAAGTCACTTCTTCAGTGAACTTAAGAGTTGTTTCCCCCCATAAGATAAGAAAGTAGCACTTCCTGTCTACCTTGGAAACCCACCCACATGGAATGGATACAAGAGAGACAAGTGAACATGGCAGTTGTTTGCACAGAATGTTCTGGAAGGCGATGACTCAGAGCCACATAGGTGGTGCAATGTATAGATTTTAGAGGGAGTGTCACAAAGTGTCATAGCTCAGCTCCACCTCTGTCAACTGTTCTCTTGTGACCTCTGGGACAAAAATATCCCTACAATAAAATAGGAGAAACATGTTTCTCACTAAAAGAAACAATCTAAGTTCTGTTATTTACCATTCAGTAAGAATGTAGTGGGGGCTGGAGAGATGGCTCAGTGGTTAAGAGCACTGACTGCTCTTCCAAAGGTCCTGAGTTCAACTCTCAGCAACCACATGATGGCTCACAACCATCCGTAATGAGATCTAACCCCCTCTTCTGGGTTTCTGAAGACAGCTACAGTGTACTTACATATAATAATAAATAAATCTTAAAAAAAAAACAATGTAGTGAATGAAGTTCTCTTCTGGAGTCTAATGTTAAGTGCCCAGATTCTATAGTGAGACTTTGGTTCAATCCCCACTTGGAGAACTTCCTATGTGTGAGTCTCTGAATACAATGGCAACCTAAGAGAGTACCCACTTCCTATTCTACATGGAAAGAATGATGGGGCCTAGTACACAAAGTCCTCATGAGCATTAAGTGAGCATATTGTTTGGAGAGTGCTTGGGATGGGGCAAATAGACAGGCCTGTTATCAAAAGCCATTTAAACTCTGCCCTAGTCAAGCATCTCTAGTCAAGGCAGAGAGGTCTAGGAAATAAAAACCTTAAATGTCGCCCTTCATTACATCATCCCAAAGGTATAAATTATTACAGTAGGAGGAAAACCTCCTTCCAGTACATGCATACAAACAGAAGGCAGAAGCAAAGGGTTCCATGAACTCTTCACCGTGCCAAATGACCTGGTCCTTTACAAGGAACAACTTGGATGATGTTGGATGATGTTCTAGACTTGCTTATTTTACTGCAATCAAACATACAAAAACAACCTTAAGGGAGAAAAGAGTTTTTTTTAAATTTATAATTGCAACATACAATTAATTATTGCAGAGAAGTCAAGGCAGCAAAAACTTGAAGTATCTAGAACAGTGAGAAATGAATATATACATGTAATATATATATTAAATGTAAACTACCTTTCCCTATGCTTATACAGTTGAGGACTCCTGCCTAGAAAATGGCACCACACACAGTGGACTGGATCTTCCCACATTAACAATCAAGAAAACTCCCCACAAATATGCCCACAGGGGAAAGCATTGCATAGGTGATTTAACATTAAAACTTTTTTCCTATCGGATTCTTAATCATGCAACATTTACTGTCATCATAAATGGCCAGGACAGCCTTGTTCCTATGACTTGTAGCCTTCCTATTACCTACCACAGACCCCAACCCATCCTTTGCTTTCTCTGTATTATATTGTGGAATTTCTCTGCATTTATTTATGCTTTCTTTACAAATCCTTTCGTTGAGTTAATCCCAGTGTCCTGCAGTATTCACTTACTACAAGAAGTAAGTTGTATTTTCTGCCTTTTCCATGTCCTGGTCTGGAGCTATTTCATTTCAAATAACACAAGAGAAAAAAGGCTGGTATTTCCCAAGAGCATTTGAAAGAGCAATTTCTCATTTCCTGCCCCTATGTATGTATGTCCTGAAAATAGAATTGTGCTAAACAGTTTCTTCTGAGATCAGGTTAATATGGGCATGACGTAATTATGGAAAGGTTGAAAGGAAAGAACGTTAGACCTCTGACAAAACCTGTTTATGAGAGACTGAATCACACTCTTGTGTGTGAAGACAAACCCTTGCAGGTGTTGGAATTAGTTATCATGTAGTCATTCATCAAGTCAGAAATATTTATTGAGAGTTTTGTATGAGCCAAGAGTTGAGATTAGCATTAGGAGTCACTGTTGTTGGGGAAAGGGGCACAGGACAGTGGTAGATGAGTTATGGGCATGTGCTAGATAGACTCAAACATGGAGGATGCTTAGAGATCAGAGGTTGGGGTTGGGAGGTGGCCATAGAAGGTTCCTGCCCCAAGATAATAGTCTTGAGGGATGAGTAAGTTTTAAGCAGAAAAAATGAAGACCTTGGCCATAAGGAAAAGTATAATTCCAGAACCAAAGACCACAGGTCAGGAGAGAATGTATAGGCGAGTCAGGTAGGCAATGGAGTGACTATTAGTTACTGGTCTTAGTACTATGACAAAATACCTAGGCAATGAACCTTTAAAAGGAACAGGTTTATTTAGGATAGAGCATACAGTTCATCATGCTAGGGAAATGCATAATGACAGGGCTGGCAGGCATCTGGTCACAATGCATCTGCAGTGAGCAGAGAGGGGAATGAATCCTGGTATTCAACCAGCTCAGACTCTCAGCTGGTAGGATGCTGTTGTCTACATGTAGTGATTCTCCTCATCTCAATTAGTCTAACCTGAAAACTCCATCACACATATAGCCAGAGTTTGTGTATGGGGCGATTCTAGATCTGCCAAGTTAAGTCTCAATATCAACTTCCTAGACTGGTAGGTAAAGAAGGTGGGAAACCTAGGACAAGACTGCTAAAAGCCATAGAAACTAAACTAAGGTTGATTTCTACATTATGAGCTGTGGAAAGTCATTAATAGATATTAAGCAAAGGAGAAATGTAATAGCTTGTATGTATCTCCAAGAAAATATGCATTGGAAAACTAGTTACTAACCCAAGAGTTGCTTTTGGTTTGAGGAACAGTGGCTAATAGCACTCTTCTTTAAAATAAAGATTCAGAAGGTAAGAAGCTTGACATCATAATGTGTTTATTGAATAGAAGTGATTTGAGTATGAATGTCAGTGAATCAAACTGGAGGCACCAAATAAGCAGTTGGCTATAAACACTTAGAAGGTCAGGGGCATTTCCCTCTTTTCCTTCAGGGTATTTCTGTTTATCTGTTCACTATTTGGAATGTTTTGCTTTTTGTTTGGTTTGGTTTGGTTTGGTTTGGTTTGGTTTGGTTTGGTTTGGTTTGGTTTGGTTTGGTTTGGTTTGGTTTTGAGCACCTTAGTTGTAAGGTATTTATTATATAGCAAAATTTCACTGATACAAGGAATTGTTCTTCTAGATACAACCTGGAAAGGAAAATGAAGGCTAATTTCTACTGGTAGTGATGGGTCTGGCCTTCAAGTGGCAACAGCAGAGGGAGGAAGGAGTTGGGTGATAGGTTTAACCTTATTTCTTCCCATTTTTATATATCTAGTTTGCTATCAAAGGTTTCTCATGGGGAAAAATGATCTTTGCCTCAACTAGCTTGCTCCGATGAAGTAGTCAGCTATACTGATACTTAGAAGTTCAGCCTGGGGAGGTTATACTGACTGGAGGTTAAAGGGCAGAATCGTCTTGTAAGAAGAACTACATTTGAATTCAGCCTGGGCTCCTCCCTCATGAACTGTGTGACCTGGCACCAGGCATGTGAAGCCTTTGAGGTTTTTATTTCTGTGTATGAAGGACAAATTCTGCTTCTACAGGTTACTATTCAGATCAAATAAAGATTAATGATAAAGAACAAATCCAGGATCCTCTGTCCTGGGTTTCATCCCCACCTATACAAGAAGCTTTTCCCAGATCTCTAAACCTACTTACCACTAGTATGTAAAGAAAACACTTCAGGATTCAAACTCTACCAAGAAAGGATACTCTGTGACATTTTAAAGGCTTTAAAATAAGCATACTAAAGATATATAGAAAATTCTCATCTTCTCATCAGATATTTTTGGAGAGAGAGGAGAGAGAGAGAGAAGGAGGGAGGGAGAGGGAGAGAGGGAGAGAGAGAGAGAGAGAGAGAGAGAGCTCTTTGTCAGTACCAAAATAAAGCACGTCTCATCTTTGGTATATCACAATGACAGTATTTTGCAGCATATCTGAATATCAAGCTTACATTGCTTTCAGTTCTCTCTCTCTCTCTCTCTCTCTCTCTCTCTCTCTCTCTCTCTCTCCCTCTCTCCCTCTCTCTCTCTCTCTCTCAATAGGATTTGTCCAAGCTAAGGAGTGATTTTTCTCAGAGTCACTACTGTAACGTTGCTCAGCAATCCTGTCTAGCAGATGGACTACCATGTGATGGCTAGCTGCTAAGCTCCATTTGATAATATATTGGCTCTTCTCTGTTGTCTCAACAGATGCCTTATGTGTTCAGATCTATATGAGTCTGAGGTTATCTCCTTACCAATTGCCCCATCCAATGCAGACAGTGCATCACACACACAATGTTTGTGCTTCTTTTCCCAGCCTGTTCCCAATTCTCTGTCCAGAAGGTGGTCCAGATTGTAACGCCCTTCTTTGTCAACCATGAATAACGTGAGAAAGCAAAACAGTGCATGTGCTTTTTCATGTTCCATATGTTGGCTGGACCAAGGCTTCTTATGAGTTTGATCTAAATAGGAAAAGACAGGAATTTTAAAATTAACATATCCAATGACTATCTCTACCTTGAATTTAGCACCTTAAGACAACATGTATACCTCATACTCGATGCCTCAAGATCAAGGGTGACTTAGCTGCTTCCTCAGCTTCAAGGTGACTCCTGACAATCACTATGTGTGGCCCTACCTAAAGGCTTCACTGGAGAAGAATCTACTACAATCTTCACTGCTAACGCTTTTTCTCAGGAGGTCTTTAGACTGAGGGCTTCACAGCTCCTTTCTGAACTTTATCCAGAGGCCAGTCTTTCCTCTTTATTGTCACCACCACAGCAACTTGTTGTACCATAGAGCCAGGAGAGGAAATTACACCTGATTTAAATACCAGGAAGTGGACATGACCTAAGGGCATCTTAGAGTTTACCTGCCACAATGAGAGTAAGTGCTAGTTATGTGATGGAGACAATGAGAGGGTGAACATCACTTTGTTCTCCTAGTCACATGACCTAAGGAAGTATTACAGAAAAGCAGGATACGGAATATGATTTTGTATTCTATCCATTTTAGACAAGTCCAAAAATGCACAAGCCTGAGGAGATGTCAGAGATAGAGTCCGAGAACCCCAGTAAAAGATTCACATTGTTAATAATAATTATTATTTTCAAATTTATCAGATGTGTAGGTCAAACCCCAAGTTTGATCCCTATTTTATAACATGGCACACCCAAGTTCCTTCTCAGAAAGGAGGGTATGGCCATCTCAAATTTTCTCTTACAAGCAACTTTCAGTGTTCAAGAGCCAGCCAAGGACAGTGCTGTAGAGATGTGGTCAATAGATGATAGGACTTAAGCCAGCCAAGGACAGTGCTGTAGAGATGGGGTCGCTAGATGATAGGACTTAGATTGTTACCCTTTCTCTCCTTTGGGACCATTTACCAACATTACAATCTCCCCTTAAAGCTTATGGGGTTTGGTTGGTTGGTTGGTTGGTTTTTTTTGTTTGTTTGTTTGTTTGATTGGTTGGTTGGTTGGTTGGTTTGGTTTGGTTTGGTTTGGTTTTTTTCGAGACAGGGTTTCTCTGTGTAGCCCTGGCTGTCCCGGAACTCACTTTGTAGACCAGGCTGGCCCGGAACTCAGAAATCTGCCTGCCTCTGCCTCCCAAGTGCTGGGATTGAAGGTGTGTGCCACCACCACCTGGCCTAAAGCTTATGTTTTATATGTGTGTGTGTGTGTGTGTGTGTGTGTGTGTGTGTGTCTATGTGTCTGTGTGTCTGTGTGTATCTGTGTATACCAGCTGTTTAGTCACTTAGGTACCATCTTGATAGCAGATTGACTGTTGTACTATTGCAATGCTTGTGTTAATTACCTCTTGTTTTATTTAACACTAGGACCAAAGCACAACCACAATTTTAATACAATATAGTTATTATTGTTCTGTTCTACCATTACTTATTCTTGTCAATCTCTTATTGTGTCTATTTTATAGGTTCACACACAGTGTGTATACAGTGAACCAAGGAATGGTTCATGCCCAACATATAGCAAAGCTAGAAGGCTCAAGATGCCATCGTGCTACTAAGAATGGCTGACCACTGAAAATTTGTAATTTACTTGTTTTCCACTTAGTATTTCAGACCAGTTTTGAGAAACTCAAATTACAGAAAGCAAGACCATGAGTAAAAGTACATCTCTGCATTCCATGCAGAGAGAGAATTTTACTGAGGCAAAGAGGATCACAGAAGATCACCTTAGCAGTTAAACCTTCAAGGCCAGATGCAAAAGCCAGTGCCTTAGAGAGGAGGATGCAGCCTCTCCAAAAATACACAAGCAAGTCTATACTTGGTAACAGGGAATCCCTGAAGACTTCCATACCAAGACCACATTACACAGGCCTTTTTTTTTTTTCTATGAAAGTTCACAGTGGTAACAGTAAGAGGTAGAATTAAAAAGGGGTCAGAATTAGAGGTGTGATATATGAGAGAAACTTCCTTCGGGAGCCAGTGTGGTTGGAGGAGATGTGTGGACTAGAGAAACATCAATGGACAGAGCTGCCCCGGTGATGCCAGAGCTGATGGGAAGTTAGTGCAAATAGGGATAAGAATCACCGCAATGGAACCAGGAAGGAGGAACAGCAAGAAGTTACTGCCAGGAATTGCAACATTTTAGATGGAAGTATGAAGGTCTGAGGGGGAGGCAGGTGGAGAAATGGAGTCACCAATTTCCAGGTTCTACTGTATAGCTGCTGGAGAAGATTGGTGCAAAAAAGACCCTAAGACGAGTCTCTGCGTAGATGGATAATATTGCATTAGTTGCTTCTCTCTTTGCTATGACTAAATAACTGGCATGCATGAACAGAGAATTTACTTTGGTTTGTAGCTGGAAAGGATATTCATCACCACGCTTCCAAACCTCTTTACTCTCCATGTCTCTCCTAGCCAGGACTTTTCCTCACAGGAGCAATCATTTTTCCCTGCCACACTAACACACCTCACACACAAATTCGCTGGTCACAATTAAGTTGCATTTCTCTTCTGATATTTCCAAGACTCTGTACTCAAATGTATAGGATGAAACAACTTTGAAATTTAAGAGGGGTTTTGAAATTTAAGAGGTGATCTTTGAATGACACTAACTAAAATCAGTCTATTTTCTTCTTCTTTTTTTTTTTCCTTGAAACTTTAGAAAATGTTAAACGCAAATTACTGCCATTGAGATGATGGAAGAGATTCCAACGTCCCCTGAAATGTATTCAGGAATATGCAAGAGACTAGCTGGGGCTCATTTGAAATTCTGCATTGGGATAAATGGCTAGAAAGAAGTTGTTTTATATTCCTTTTTCCTACACATGCCTCACAGCTGAATCCACAGAGCCACAGGCCTGCCTACTGACTCTGCTCTTGAAATATATGGAAAAAGACTTCCTAGCGTGAGTTAATTTATCAGACTTCCATACTGAAATCTGAGCATATTTAAGGCTGATCCCAATGCTCTCCCCAGTGCCGCTGAGACTCTCTGCTGCTGACCTCTGACGTCCCATGCTATTTCATATACGATAATATTCCCTGATTATCTGTAAAGACTAGTACCTATGGGGTTCTTTTTGGCCTGAAAAATGACCTCCTGTGAGCTTCAATTTTCCTTTTCTGAAATAAAGGCCTATTAACTCCACCATCGGCGCGCCTTTTTAGGATAGTTGCCAAAGCCCCTGCTTCACAATTGTGCAGTCCAAAGTTGAAGGTTTCCTTTCTCAAAAATAATCCCTCTCCCTAATACAATTAACTTCTCCAGTAAAGATCTACTCAAATGCTTGAAGGGCACTTTCAAAATGCAGCTATGACTCTCAAAAGGTGAGGTCTCTCTGTTACCCCACTTAGCTCTATAACCCCAGTTACCTGGCTGGAATCTGTTCACTCAGGGATGGGCAAAATGCAGAATTCAAATAATGGGAGGGACATTCTTTTTCTGTTCTCTTTTTTTCTCATTTTGTTTATATTCAATTGTTTTGTTTACATACAAAGCAATTAGTTTCTTGTTGCCCACTACTTAATGCATTGTACATATTTATAAATATACTATATTATATATTTTATCATATTTTGCTCTTATTCACACCACAGTCCTCCTGTCACTTCCCTCTCCCACATATTTTTCCTCTGTGATATATTATACATATAATATAGTATTATATGCATGTCATTAGCCTCCATTTAGACTTCTTTCTTTCCCTTCATAGTCCCTTCCCTTTCATGTTACATATATCTATATTTATAAATATAATTAAGTCTAAATTCCCCATGTAGAGAAATATGCAGTCACTGTCTTCCAAACTCTGGTTAGTCATTCTTACTATGGCAATCTCTAGTTCCACACTGATAGTTGACTAAAATTCTATTGTAAAGGGGATTTCTCTACATTGAATCTCATTTCCCTTGCCTTTAATAAAATTAGAGGTGTTTTCAAACACACACACACACACACACACAAAGAGAGAGAGAGAGAGAGAGATATCACCAAGATCTATTTCCTAATTCAGAGTCTGGTACCCTCAGTTACATGCATTAAAAAAAAAAAAAAAAAAAAAAAACGGCAACATAGGTCTTGCCAAATTTGTTTCAAGCATATATCCTTAAGAGTTCTTATATCTTTACTCCCCACTTCCATGTGCAGAATTCTTACAAAGACGATCTCAGGCAACTTCTCAAGGAGGTATCTGGATACTTACATATCACACATATATGTGTTGTGTGTTCATGCATCAGAGAGGTGTTATTCTAGAGATTTCCTAATAAGGAATATTCAGAAGCTCTGGAACTTACTTTTTCATGCTGGTATTTGCCAAGACTACTAGGGGTATCTGTTCCTATTAGCTCATATTGATGGAATTATTTCATTAAACCTTATTTTAAAACATAAGATATGCTTATAGGAATATAAATTAAGATTTTTTTTTCACATTTCTCAGATATTTAAAGTACTTTGGGGGCTGTCACATTCTTTTCTTGGATCCAGCAGGTCCATCTCTTTAAAATCACAAAATAATATTTATTCAACATGACTGTGTCAACTAAATATTTCCCAGGCCCACTGATATGGAATGCTTGAATCGCTCTTTCCTCTGTGATCCACAGGTTAATAGAATCTTGGTACAGTTCGATGGTCTATGGTCTGGACTTTGAAAATAGATGGTGAACTGCAAAGGGCAAGAACTGTGTTTTATTCCAGTTTGTCACACTATAGGGAAAAATAAATTAAACTGAAAATTGAGCTAAAAATATTATGGAATTAAATTTACTTGTTAAAAGTTTCCATCCTCCCCTTTGATCATGTCTTCCATAGAAACTTACCCCTAGTGTCTCAGAACTAGGACATAGAATCCACTGGTTACTAGCCCTTCATCACATTTACTTGCTGTTTCTTCTGGTCCAGTCAGTTCTGGGATGCATGAATTGTCTCCCAGAGAGGCCCATTGGTCGTGCAAACTTTATACACCTCAGTACAGGGGAACGCCAGGGCCAAGAAGTGGGAGTGGGTGGGTGGGGGAGTGGGTGGGGGAGCGTGTGAGGAACTTTTGGGATAGCATTGGAAATGTAAATGAAATAAATACCTAATTAAAAAATATCTGAAACTTCAGTGTGCTTTAGAACCCACCAGTAATGTGACAATTGCAAAAGCTTAGGAAGAGAGTGGTAGGGGCATATTTTGCATTTGGAATACATTCTTTATACAGGGCCTAAGCCAAGAGGTCATGGAGATCTCACACTGGGCTCAGCTAAGTCTATACAGGCCTGTGCCTGCTGTGATCCCTCCTCTACCCAGACACATGCTTTGTCTTATGCTTTCTAGGAGGATGTTGCCTTTCAAGTAACAATGAGGTAGGTTGAAAAGAACATCAAAACTGGGAAATGGTTGGTTGCTAAAATGATTGTCATGAAAACATGAGTACCTGTATTTGATCCCAGCACTTATTTTAAAAAGGCTGATTGCAGTGATATTTGACTGTAATAGTAGCACTATGAAATCGGAAACAGGATCCCCCGGGTTTGCTGGTCAGACAGATTAGCTGAATCTGTGAGCACCGGTTTTAATGAGAAGCCTTGCCTCAAAATGTAAGGCTGAGAGCAACTGAGAAAGTTATACAACGTTGACCTCTGGCTTCCATGTGCGCACACACACACACACACACACACACACACACACACAGAGGGGAGGAGAGAGAGAGAGAGAGAGAGAGAGAGAGAGAGAGAGAGAGAGAGAGAGAGAACTTAGCAGGATGTCTTCAAAGTAGAGCCATGTTGTGCAAGTGTCAAAATGGCTTTTCTTGCTAAGGCTGGAGAATACTCCATTGTAGGATTCTATCACATTTTGCTTCTCGACTCCTCCTGATGGATATTGGATTAGGGGCTACTGTGAATAATGCTGTGGCACATGTTATCTACTGGATCCTTGCTTTCAATTCTTTTTCATTTAAGTCTGAAGATAATATTACTAGTTGGTATGTTAATTCTTTTTTACTTTAAGAGGTATGACATGACATGCTCCACAGTAGCTATATTGTTTTAATTCCTGCTGGCAATGGGCCAACAATCCAACTTCAATATAGCCTTATCGGTACATTTTTTTTATGGTGATGGTGGTGATGATGTTGATGAAAAATTAATGATAAGAAATAACCTCACTTAAGCCATGAAACCTCACTAAGGACTGTTGGTGTTCACTTTCCATGTGCTTTTGGATACTGATACATCTTCTTTGTAGAAACATCTATGTAAGTCTGCTTTTTTATTCTGTTATTTATTATTATTAATTATTATTATTATCACTATTGTGTCATAAGGGTTACAGAGGCACCTTTGTTATAAACAAGATTATGGGTTTCTTCTAAAGGTTCTTCATCTAAGAATCAGTCCTTTCTTCATCTTTTTGTATTTTCTGCTTTAAATTAATTAATGGATCGTCCCCGTTATTTACTTTGTCAAGAATTCTTACTCTTTCTATTGCTAGCTTCTAGCCAACACCTATGCTCCTAATGCTCTTGCACTATCTTAGCAACGTGCAAATGAGTATCGTTTTCTGTAGGAAATCACATGTTTTCCTATTCTCCCTAGCAACACGCTGTCTACATACCACATGCAGGTCCAGTACATATATCCTACCTGGAATCCTAAAGTGATTCTATTCGGCAGACCACCTTTCAAGACAACATGAATAGCAACTAAAAAGCTTCCCTCCATAGCAAGAAAACTGTAGGATTTAAATATATATTGTTGTTAAAAGTTCGAGTCACAAACACAGAAGTGGATGCTCACATTCAGCTATTGAATGGATCACAGGGCCCACAATGGAGGAGCTAGAGAAAGCACCCAAGGAACTAAAGGGAACTGCAACCCTATAGGTGGAACAACAATATGAACTAACCAGTACCCCGGAGCTCTTGTCTCTAGCTGCATATGTATCAAAAGATGACCTAGTCGGCTATCACTGGAAAGAGAGGCCCATTGGACTTGCAAACTTTATATGCCCCAGTACAGGGGAACACCAGGGCCAAAAAGGGGGAGTGGGTGGGTAGGGGAGTGGGGGGGGTGGGTATGGGGGACTTTTGGGATAGCATTGGAAATGTAAATGAGGAAAATACCTAATAAAAAAGAAAAAAAGAAAAAAAGTTAGAGTCACAGAGAAAGCTTTGGGCAAATAATACTAAAAAATAGTTATGCCATGTAACTATACCGTTAGTGCACTTTACTAAATGATAAGAAAGTCTCTGAGTTATATTTGTAGCTCCCTAACATTTTGATATTAAAAACAAATTAATCTAAGGAGTTAGTCACATGGGAATGCTTTTATTTGTTGTTTGTTTTATTTTCTTTCTTCCTTTATAAAAAAAAAATTAGCTTTAGTTTTGATTTCAAAGACCATATATTTCACTGTTAGACTACGTAAAGTTTTAGGAATGCTATAATTAATTAGTACCAAAAGACAAAGTATCTTGTGCCAAATACTAAGAAGATCCTTGAATTATGAACAGTGGCACACAGAAGCTGGGATTAACAGACACAGTACATTCACAAATCCCCTTTGTCTCCTCCCGTTTCTTGGAGGGACAGAGGCTCAGTCTAACAGAGGCACGGGTCTTCACAGAACATGGCCACACTCTTGTGAACATGCTCTTGACAACCTGGAGAGCAACAGAGTCCTAGAGACTGATATTGAGGAGAACTTGATAAAAGATGAGCCTCTAGCTAAGCAGTCATTCCTCAGCCTTCCATTTCATCCTCAGGATGGGGTTATACTAATCCAGACTCCTGCCACCATTTTAAGCTGTGTAGCACCAGAATTGCCTTCTGTGGGAGTCGTCTGTTAAGTACCTTCCCCACAAGCCTGGGGACTTGTAGTCAGGCAATAGAACTCTCATATGTAAACCTAAGCATAATCATCTCCATTCTGGGGAGGTAAAAAGAAGCAGACCCTTGGGGCTGTCTGCCAGGCATCTTAGTGTAACTGAAAGTTCTATACCAGAAAAATCCTGTTAAATAGATAAATTAGATGACAGCATTTCTGAAGAGTACACATATGCACCATATAGACACACACACACAGAATTATCTGCCATATTATTTTTTAGAGTACCTACTTCAGAACGAAAAGAAAAGGTAATTCCTACCCAGCATTCAGATACAATGCCCTATCCCAAAACTGCTGGATCAGAACATCCACGAATGTGCCGAAAACACCTACTCTGTCACCTACACCTGTCAATATGCCAGCACTGAAAGCTACAGTGACATTTACATGGTCAATAATCTTCTCCATTATGGCAAAGATTTTATGTGAAAGTGAAATGTTATTTTTCCAGCTTTCTGAAAAGCTGATGGCTCAACAGGATTTCTTTGTTCTAAGTTTCTGCTGCAGCTCTTGAGCTGAGAACAGTAGATGACAAATACACATTCGACACAGAAGTGCTGGGCTATCCTTAGACCTTTCTGAAAGATGGCAAATTTCATTCATCAAACCATACTATGTTCCCCTATTATCTCTGTCTATTTCTACAATAGAGCATGAAAAGGTCTAAGGAACTGGCTCAGAGTGAGGGCTGAGGCATTTACACTTCCTCTTCCTGTGGAGGTTGTTCACCATGCCAACCTAAAGCTGAAAAAGGCAGAGCTTTGGTGGATCTTTTTATATGTTGTTGTTACTCAACAGCCATATGTTTGAACTGCACACCCTCATTCTAAGCATCTATTGAAAGGATCTCTATAAAACAAAAGTTAAAGAATGTCCTAAGAAGAAACTTAGCATCTGAGACCTATGGATAATGGGAGACAAAGACTAGTTGTTTCTCTCTCTCCCTCCCTCCCTCCCTCCCTCCCTCCCTCCCTCCCTCCCTCCCTCTCTTCCTCCCTCCCAAGTATAGCTGACATGACTTAAATACAGAACATTTCCATGGTAGCATTCCATCTCACTATAGGATAGTCACGAGGAGATTCTCTAGTTCCCAAGTTGTGCCTAGAAGGGCAAAGGATTTACAGAAAACGAAAGGTTTATGTGCTGAATAAGGGGAGGCACCGATGTTAACTTGAGAGCACATTCCTCCAGCAAGAAAATAACAGGGGGAAGGTAGGAATATCTCAGAATATTCCCAGAGGAGAAAGTAATTATCAAGAATAATCTGTGTGTTCCAGACTTAACTACCTCAAGTCACATTCAGACTGGGCTCTTTTCCCCATCCTGATCTCCACTTGAAACCTGAAAAGTGTGGAAACATCAAAGAAGCAAGGGAAAAGGCTCAGAAGAGCAAGGTGGAAGAGAAGGAAGAACAAGCCATTGTGTGCTCAGCTACATGATGTCCTGGAGCCAGCCTGAACCAGGGATGAAAAGAAAAACATAGACTAAGATGAAAGATGCATACCTTGGCTTACATTAGACTGGGCTTTGCAGTGCCAAAAGTTAGCTGCTGCTGCTGTACCTGAGAACAACTACAAAAGGTGCTATAGCAGTGTCATCCAAGGATAAGAGGCCAGACCACAGCTGAAGGCAAAATGCAGTAAGATAAATTCTACTCTGGTTGTACTATCTTGATTCTTTTCTGTTTACAAGCCATCTTAAACTCTGTAGTCACCAGAGGCTCACATGTGGTTTTTGGCAATGGCTTCTGAATGGACAAATAAACTTGAATAGAGGCTGTGCTGTCAACACTGGACATCTGGGTGAGCACTGACTTGGAAGAATAACAAGCTGACTCAAAATATCTATGGATCATTTTATTGACCTACTTCCTAGAGAAATATTGCCTTTTTGCTATTGTTCTTAAGATTGAAAGTAGGGGGTCTCATGCCTGCTGAGAAACACTCTACTATTGAGCTACAGAGCAGCAGTATTTTAATTTATTTTGAGATAAAATCTCATTAAATGGGATTGTGTTGACCTTGAACTCATTCTATTGCCCAGGAAAGACTCTAACTTGAGATGCTATGCCTCAGCCTTGTAAAGTGGCTGGAATTCCAGGCAGGCCTATACCACCAGGCCCAGATAAAAATGAAATAACCTTTTTTCTTAATACTACCCATTCATAGTTCACATTACATGATGATGATGATGATGATGATAAAAATTAGAGAAACCAGGACAAAGGGTAGGGAGATGAAGGTGTGAAAATTTCTCTTTAAGTCTCACAAGCTTAACCATTGGGTAAAATGAAGATTGTCTCAGTCCTATAGCAAAGCTTTTATGTAGACCAGTGGTTAGATCAGAGAATTTTAAATCTAAGACAATGATACTTAGTATGGGGACAGGGGCAAATGAACATAATGAATAAATTGATGGGCTATTAACTGGCTGATGGGAATGGATGATGGACAGACAGATGGATGAACAAATAAACAAGGGAATACCTATGAAGAATGTTAGAGAACTATGATCCCCATTGCAAACTGTCAACTTTTATAAATGTGAACTACCAGATAATGAAAGACTTGCATAGGCAGGAATAAATGTCAAAGCATAATCGCTCACTGCATAGACAGACAGAGAAGTTTCCACAATACTCTTAAAACACATGGTCCCAGAGAAGGACATAACATCTGTCCCAACACCGGGAGTAACTGGGACCAGTGGGACCCAGGCATACAGGAACTCTGCCAGAACAGTGGCACAAGTTCCTTCAGGTCTGTCTGAGCCAGTGCCCTGAGCAGACCTTGGGCACAAACTTCCCCAGTGAGTCCCACAACACCCAGAGGAAGCTTCATTCCCAGGCACTCTAATATGCCGAGGATTACAAGATCTCAGGAGCTTGGTCTCACCAGGATATCAGGGTCCCAGAGGCAGCTTGACTCCCAGGAGCTCAGACACACCCAGGATCTCAGGATCACAGGATCACAGAAACAGCTTGACTCTGAGGAATTCTGACACAACCAGGATCACAAGCAGGACAAGCTCCAGACAGATATAGCCAGGGCAGGTAGCACTAGAGATAACCAGATGGTGGGATGCAAGCATAAGAACATAAGCAACAGAAACCAAGGTTACTTGACATCATCAGAATCCAATTCTCCCACCATAGCAAGTCCTGGATACACCATCACACCAGAAACGCAAGATTCAGATCTAAAATCACTTCTCATGATGATGATAGAGGACTGTAAGAAGGATATAAATAAGTTCCTTAAAGAAATACAGGAGGAGAACACAGGTAAACAGCTAGAAGCCCTTAAAGAGGAAACACAAAAATCCCTTAAAGAATTACAGGAGAAAAAAACAAAACAAAACAAAACAATCAAACAGGCAAAGGAAATGAACAAAACCATCCAGGATCTAAAAATGGAACTAGAAAAAAATAAAGAAATCACAAAGAGAGACAACCCTGGAGTTAGAAAACCGAGGAAAGAGATCAGGAGTCATAGATGCAAGCATCACCAACAGAATATAAGAGATAGAAGAGAGAATCTCAGGTGCAGAAGATACCATAGAAGACATTGATACAACAGTGAAAGAAAACCTCAAACAAGCAGGAAATCTAGGACACAACGAGAAGACAAAACCTAAGGATAGTAGGGATAGATGAGAAGGAAGATTTCCAAATTAAAGAGCCAGTAAGTATCTTCAACAAAATTATAGAAGAAAACTTCCCTAGCCTAGAAAAAGAGATGCCCATAAACATAAAAGAAGCCTACAGAACTCCAAATAGATTGGACCAGAAAAGAAATTCCTTCTGCCACATAATAATCAAACCACCAAATGCACTAAATAAAGATAGAATATTAAAAGCAGTAAGTGAAAAAGGTCAAGTAACATATAAAGGCAGGCCTATCAGAATTACACCAGAATTCTCACCAGAGACTATGAAAACTAGAAGATCCTGTGCAGATGTCATACAGACCCTAAGAGAACACAAATGCCAGCCCAGACTAATATACCCAGCAAAACTCTCAATTAACATAGATGGAGAAAACAAGATATTCCATGACATAACCAAATTTATACACTATCTTTCCACAAATCTGGCCCTACAAAGGATAATAGAAGAAAAATGCCACCACAAGGATTGAAAAAGTAAGAAAGTAGTATTTCAACAAACCCATATAAATATAATTCTACCTCTAACAACAAAAACAACAGGAAGTAACAATAACTTTTCCTTAATATCTCTTAAAATGAAAATTAATATTACCAACATATCCTAATCGATTGAAATTCAAAAATTTGAGGAATTAGAAATTTGTTTGCTGTCTCCAGTGGTTTCTCTAATTTGGTAATTGGAGAAATAGGTCCAATATTTACAAACCATATATACTTTCTGCTTGTTTGTACATGACAGGATCTTGCTGTGTGCCACATAATGGTCTTGAAATCATGCTTCTCCTATCTCAGCCTCTCTATTAGTAGGATTGTTTATTTGATGTTTTTACACAAACTATGGTTCTCAGAACAGCTTACATATTTCAAATTTATTTATACAGCCAAAAGAAACAGGGATAATTAATTTGGGAGGTGGCTTGTAAGAGAACAACAAAGAGTGAGACTGAATGTTGTGCTTGATATTTATAATTACTGGATCAACTTTGAACAGAGGACCTTGTAAGTTACTCTTTTTCTGAGATGAGTGCTTTTCAAAATCATCTTTTCTATCCATTTGCAAAGAAATCACTCTAATGGATAATTCTAGAATGTAGTAGAAATTGGGATTGAGCTGGGTAGTGGTGGCACACACCTTTAATCCCAGCACTTGGGAGGCAGAGGCAGGCAGATTTCTGAGTTTGAGGCCAGCCTGGTCTACAAAGTGAGTTCCAGAACAGTCAGGGCTATACAGAGAAACCCTGTCTTGAAAAACAAAAACAAAAAACAAAAACAAAAAACAAACAAAAAAAGACTCACTTGACCACAGCACAGACTGCCTTTTTTGTTCCCACAACCCTCCAAGCAGAACCGTTGTTCATTGAAATAGTTGATGAATTACTTTATGAATAGACCATCTTAATAAACACACCATTTCTTAAATGAATGCAACCTGTTGGCTGTGGGTGAGAATGATGACAATCACTCAGGTCAAGTAGCTTTGACCATAGCAGTAAATCTGTACCCAAATAATCGAGCCTACAATTCTTTCCCTGGCGTAGCAGAACTGTCAACTCTTAGCTCAACTACTATGGAAGTAACATCCTTTGCTGATGTGAGGGACATTGAAGTACAGCCTTATTACATGAACTCCAATGCCTAAAAATTGTTCTTATTTTGTGTGTGTATCACAGTAAGAGCCAAGATTTTAAGTTCTACTAAAAACAAACAAACAAGAAGACTTTATCTATTTATGTTTATTTAATAACATGTCCATCATTTTTATGGTGTGTGCATATATATATATATAGTGTTGAATATAATATAATATAATATAATATAATATAATATAATTTTAAAAAACACATGGTCCCAATGACCTAAGGCTCCACTTCCAGATTTTACAAACCTGAGTAGAGCCAAACATTAGTATGCAGGCTTTCAGGGCTCATCCCAGGTCTAATTTATAGCCTTTCTATTTTCAGAACTCTGGCACCAAGATCTCTGGTCCCTTACACCACCATCAAATGCCTCTTATCCCCTTCTGGACAAAGTTGCTCAGGGGCTCTATGTTCTTGTCTCTGTCTGTCAATGCTTTGCCAAGAGCTATCTTGGCAGAATCTTCAAGACTAAGCCTTCAGGCCTCTGTCTGTGCATCTGTCCATCCATCCATCTATCTCTTGATACCTTAAAATACTGTTTTATTAGCTGGTAAATGATAAGCAAGAACAACCAACAAAGAAACCCCAGGTCCCTCACAAATATTCCAATATCAGCTTTTCTTATCTGTTTTTATGTGCTTCATGTATTGGATTCCGCTGATGATTAAGCCAAAAAAGCCTGAGATCCAGAGTCCCCGCTTTCTCCACTGTATCCTTCCTTGCCTTTCTTTGCCTTTAATGTACTTTCAGACCTAAGTAATTTCTCTAAGAAATCACCAAAGCAACTTGCACTAGTCTGCATAGATGAGAGTGAGCAGGACATGCCCTAGCTCCCTGTGAATGCCATTGCCTGACCTGAGTTCCTAATCCACCTGAAAGACAGTAGGCAAGACATGCTGAAAGTGCAGATAGCTGCAGAAAAGCCATTGTTTATTTCTCTGCCTCCTTTTTTGTTGGTGTGTCTTCTAAATCCCTTTAAAAAATGTTAAAGGCTCCTTACAGTAACTACTGTCAGGGTGGTTTCCATAGTTACTTCTGATCATGAAAGGGGGAGTATGTTTAGTTGGGGGCTGAAGATATTGTAGGCATGGAAGTAGCAGTCTACTGTCTATTGTTAAGGCAGGCAGCTACCTGCAAGCTACTTTGTGTAAAAAGAAAGACATATCTAAGAATGAGCTTCATTTCTGGTTTATCATTTACTGTTACAGTGGGAAAGCTGGGGTAGATTTGTGAGGTCTACTAGTTCAACACTGTCATTTTGTAGAGTTCAGGAAGGTATTTTATAGATAAATACAGCACCAACAGAGAACCTGGGACCCGAAACTAGTTCCTAGACTGACACTCTTTAAGCCAATCATCTTCTTCTAATCTAAAATATAAGGAATAAAGTATCTTGTATATTTCACTCTTCTAACATCCTGTAAAAAGCTACCTAGACTTCCTTTATCCTAAGCCAAGATAAGAGAAGATAAACAGCTATGCTTAAAAATAGAGCCCACAGTATAAACCTTCAGTTCAATAAGATGATGAATGGTCCAGGGCGACAAGGTAACTAATTATTAACTATAACATTAAACAAGCAGTTAACAAAGATTAATCTTCTGGGCTGTATGCAAAGTACATAGATAACTCATTAGTCTGCTAATTCCTATTTATTTATTTATTTTTTGTTTAGCATCCTGAATAAATTACTCTGATTTAAAATAAGAAAGAAAACAAGAGAAAAACAAGTTGGTTAACTAATTGATCAATTAGTTGATCAACTGATCTTTCTAGCCTGTGTGGAGGGACTAGCAAGTCTGGTATGAGCATCTATCCTGAAGGATGGCCAACTTTAATAGATCCAACGGGATTCATTAATACAACAGGATTGTGCCTGATCTGCATTGTCAGCTCCACTACCATCATAATGATGAGTTTATTACATGAGTTTGCTCTGTAATTATTTTTATCCCAATATAGGAAATCCTGCCAGTTATAGTGCTTACATCTATAATCTCAGTCCTGGAGAGGGGCAGAGCCTTGTCAAGAGTCCAAAGCCAGCCAGGTCTATACAAAATAAATAAATAAATAAATAAATAAATAAATAAATAAATAAATAAATAAATAAATAAATATAAAAAGGAAAGGTGATGGTTGTTGGGGGAGGAGTTGTCATTTTCCTCAGAGATGTAGTCACTGGTAAGTCACCCATGTGCCAGTAAGTTAGCTTGCACCCTTGTTTAAACAAGACTAATTAAGCTCAGTGAGTCATACACGAAACAAAGAAAACAGGAAGGGGACTTGGTGGGAAGAAAGGATTCACTGACCGAAGAATCAGGATGAAAAGAGAAAAATGCATTATCTGAAAACAATAATTTATTGGTTAATTAATGAAATAATCACAGTTATAAATTTTTTTTAAATCAAAACAAAGGAAAAGGCTCCCTAACCATCCTTTCATTAGCAATTTTAGCTTCCAGAAAGAAACACCTTGATTTTCAAAGACATTTTTTGTATGCTCCTCCACACATTCACTCATTTGGAAGCACAGTCCTTCTAAAGTTAAATCTAACTTTAGCTTTCTTCCCCCTTTATTCACTAGGAAACAAAATCATGTTTTTTGTTTTTTCTGAAGAGTATGCACTTGGAGATTGCCAGAGCAAACTTGATTTAAATCTCAACTTGTAATGTAATGTGGGATTTTGTTGAAGAAAAGACTAGGTCATGTTGCTTTAGGATAATGCTTATACTTTCAAGGCAAAATGAAAAATAAAATCCATCTCATGTGCTCAATGCACAGTCTCATATATAGCAATTATTAACAGAACAGTTGTGGTTAAATCTTGGTGACTTGATATAATTGAGTCTCTTTGTTTTCCCTTCATGAATATAAAAAAAGACTTTTTAATTTCTACTCTATGTATATAAATGAGAACATCAACCCAGTATACAAATACCAACATCGTCTCCCCCTCTCCCTCCCCTCCTTTACTATTTATTATTTATACTTTGCCAAGTTTTGAGATTTGTGATTTATAGTTTACCATATTAATATGACGGCTCATTCAAACATAGAACCAAGGGTATTGCTGGATTCTCAAAGCCTTTAATGCAACTCTTACCATATATTGTCTCCATGCATTCAGGCCATATAGTCACATTCTTTTGACCAGGTAGTCTTCACTGAATTCTTTTCAGCTTGATTTTTGTTTTGTCTTCCAGATATATGAGAACTAAGCTTCCAATTTTTGTCTAAAAGTGCTTTATTTTTGTTTTTAGCTTGATAATGAATCTAGATTTAAAACAATTCATCTCTGGACATTACAGTTATTCTTCATTGCTAATACCTGAGATGCTCAGGGAACAACAGTTCATGCTGGTATAATGCTTGTTTCTTTGTGGGCACCATATGCTTCTTTTTCAGAGCTGTAAGCTCTCCATCCTAGGATCTGAAATATACAGAAAACAGAGATAGACCTGTTTCCATGAATCCCCTTGGCCCTGAGGAATCCTTTCCATGTGAAAAACCAACATTATCAGATCAGCAAAAAAACTTCTACTTTTATTTTTGATGAGTTCATTTCCTGTATTACTTTGTTTTCTCCTAGAATTCTCGTTGGATGAATGTCAAACCCCTAAAGCTACTTGTCGTGTTTCTGAGTTTACCTCTTCACCATCTCTTCCGTCTGACTTTGTTCTTGGAGTCTGTGTTTGGTTTTCTTTATATGCCTCTTCTTTCAATGCCCACAGATGTTATAATTTCAGAGTCACACTTTTTTTTTAAGTTTTCCCACCAAAAGTTAATTCACTAGCTAGCTACATTTTATATTGTACTCTAGCTGATGTAAGTTCTCAAATCTAAAGAAAATGTTTTTTTTTGTTTTGTTTTTGTTTTTGTTTTTGTTTTTTTTATGTGTATCTTGGTCACCATGATTTTACTCTCTGGTTTTTCATACTATTGGATGACTTCAGTATCTCATAATTTTTAGTTTTCTATCATACTTATGAATAAAGAACAGTGCAGATTCACTAAATATATTGCTATAGTTCTACTGGTACTTCTGCCTATAAGCCTTCTCCATTGAGTAATACATTTAAATATCCATTACAAATCTGTAGGGCAACAAAATATTTTGTTCCTGCTAATTCTGAATTCTGTAGCAGGAAATCGTATACAGGTGTTCAGGCACAGTGCATCTAGTCTGTCCAGACCCCTTCCCAAACTTCTAGACCTCCACTGCTAGCCTTGTCTTTGCCCATCTTGAGTGCCAAACTAAAGGAGGGGAGGAAGTGGTAGTCTGTTCTCCGTTCAACGGTAGCCAATTCAACCTTGTTGGAACCAAGAAGCCAAAATGAATGGCACAGATACAGTCTCACATCTCTTTTCCCAAATAGTTCTGAGTTGACACTAGACTGCAAGTCTTTCCTGCTTGAAATACTCTGGGAATCTATCAAAAGGTTATGAAAAACTAAAACATGATGAACCAAAAGTAAATATGAGTAATTCACCATCTCTGCAGCAAATCTGGAGCAGGAAAACCCAGGGTGGAATGTGGACATAACGAAAATGCTAAGCAAAATCTGACCCAAGGCCAACAAAATCTTACTAAAATTTATGTGACCATCAGTTTTAGAGGAATAAGAAGAGAAATCCCATAATATGAGAAAGCACACATGCTGGACCTGTCAGTGATGTAGAAATCGCAGCACATTTAAGAAACCCATGCCAGGTTTCTCTGTGGTTCTCTGAAAGGATTTTTCTTCAGGAGCATGAGGAATCCACTCAGCTCAGTGGCTCAGTGACTCAACCCTGCGGACGTGGAAGCAGTATCTCCACTCATGCTGATCACAACCAGAGTAGATAACTAAGGTCACTGATACCCAGCCTGATAACTATATTATTTCCTGCCTCTCATCTGTATTTGTATGCAAGTATATGCGTGTATATATGTAGATGTCAGCGTGTGTGTGTGTGTGTGTCTGTCTGTGTGTGTGTGTGTGTGTGTGTGTGTGTGTGTGTGTGTACGCGCACACACACATGTGCTTGTATGAGTATGGAGGGAGACGGAGAGGGAGAGGGAGAGGGAGAGGGAGAGGGAGAGGGAGAGGGAGAGGGAGAGGGAGAGGGAGAGGGAGAGGGAGAGGGAGAGGGAGAGGGAGAGGGAGAGGGAGAGGGAGAGGGAGAGGGAGAGATACCACAGCAGCTATGTGGTGGTCACAGGACTATCCTGGGTGTCAATCCTTACCTCCCAGTTCGTTTTGAGACAGGATCTCTTGTTTGCAACTGTGCGTGCCAGCCTAACGCATCCGCAAGCTCCTATGCCTTTCACTGTCTCTGCTTCTGTCTCATTGTAGGAAGACTGGGATAAGCTCCTATGCCTTTCACTGTCTCTGCTTCTGTCTCATTGTAGGAAGACTGGGATAAGCTCCTATGCCTTTCACTGTCTCTGCTTCTGTCTCATTGTAGGAAGACTGGGATAAGCTCCTATGCCTTTCACTGTCTCTGCTTCTGTCTCATTGTAGGAAGACTGGGATGACAGACTGCTTTGACTTGGGTTGTGAGGATACCAACTCTGGTCCTCACGTCTACACAGCAAGCACTTTACAAAGAGAGCCATCTCCTCAGACCCTCTCCTCTCATCTTTTACCACAGGACCAGGATAGATACAAATGGGGTGACTGATAGAGAGAACAGGAGGAATTCTGGAATGACAACAAAGAAGGAAAGAAAGCATTGGAGTGAGGTGTCTGTCTCTGATGAGCCATAGAATCTGGTGCCCTGGTCTACCAATACTCAACCGCTCTGGGAAGTGTGAACAGAGCCAGCTGTGGTATGCATTCCACAGACACCCAGAGGGAGTTCTCAGAGGCTTCTTTTTGTGGGTTACAAAAACTGCAATGTAATACCAGTATATAATGTGTTATGAAATATGTGAGTCTGCCTTCTAGAAAAGGCTACCAGCTTAAAAGAAGCCCTGAGATCTGGTAGATTTGTCACCTTAAGGGAAAGAAAACAAGATGATAAAGGAACAAGCTGGGGACGTGGGGAAGGCCTAGAGGAGAGGATGCTGAGAGCCCTTGTGTGAAAATTCACAAGGCACACAGGGTGGCAAACACTTGATTTGTTCTGGTGAGTTGTGAACAGGAGTGGCTGAAAGCATAAGCTTATCATAGCGTTTCTGTTTTTGTGATAAAACACCATGACCAAAAGCAACGGGGTGTGGGGGGTGGGGGAAAGGGGGAAGAAAGATTTATTTCAGCTTTCTACTTTATTATTTTTGTTTTGTTTTCAAAAACAAATTTTATTAGATATTTTCTTCATTTACATTTCAAATGCTATCCCAAAACCCTCCCCCTGACCTGCTCCCCAACCTACCCACTCCTGCTTCCTGGCCCTGGCATTCCCCTGTACTGGGGCATATAATCTTCGCAAGACTAAGTACCTCTCCTCCCAATGATGGCCAACCTATCTTCTGCTACATAAGCAGCTAGAGACACAAGCTCTGGGGGTACTGGTTAGTTCATATGGTTGTTCCCCCTATAGGGTTGCAGACTCCTTCAGCTCCTTGGGTACTTTCTCTAGCTCCTCCATTGGGGGCCCTGTGTTCCTTCCAATAGATGACTGTGAGCATCCACTTCTGTATTTGCCAGGCACTGGCATAGCCTCACAAGAGACAGCTATATCAGGGTCCCTTCAGCAAAATCTTGCTGACATATGCAATAGTGTCTGCATTTGGTGGCTGTTTATGGGATGGATCCCTGGTGGAGCAGTCTCTGGATGGTCCTTCCTTCTGTCTCAGCTCCAAACTTTGTCTCTGTATCTTCTTCCATGGGTATTTTGTTCCCCATTCTAAGGAGGAAGGAAGTATCCACACTTTGGTCTTCCTTCCTGAGTTTCATGTGTTTTGCAAATTGTATCTTGGGTAGTCTAAGTTTCTGGGTTAATATCCACTTATCAGTGAGTGCATATCATGTGTATTCTTTTGTGACTGGGTTACCTCATTCAGGATGATATCCTCCAGGTCCATCCATTTGCCTAAGAATTTCATGAATTCATTGTTTTTAATAGCTAAGTAGTACTCCATTGTGTAAATGTACCACATTTTCTGTATCCATTCCTCTGTTGAGGGACATCTGAGTTTTTTCCAGCTTCTGGCTATTATAAATGAGGCTGCTATGAACATCTTGGAGCATGTGTCCTTATTACAAGTTGGAACATCTTCTGGATATATGCTCAGAAGAGGTATTGCGGAATCCTCCGGTAGTACTATGTCCAGTTTTCTGAGGAACCACCAGACCGGTTTCCAGAGTGGTTGTACCAGCTTTCAATCCCACCAACAATGGAGGAGTGTTCCTCTTTCTCCACATCCTTGCCAGCATCTGTTGTCACCTGAATTTTTGATCTTAGCCATTCTGACTGTTTATCAGTGAGGGAATCAGGTTAAGAACTCAAGGCAGGAACCTGGGGGCAGGAACTGAAGCAGAAGACACAGAAGAGTGTCGCTTACTGCTGTACTCCTCCCAGCTTGATCAGTTTGCTTTCTTATACACTCCGAACATCTGTCCAGGGATGGCACTGCCCACAGTGCACTCGGCCCTTCCACATCAATCACTAATCAAGAAAATGCCTGGTAGACTTGCCTTTATGCCAATCTAATGAGGCATCTTCTCAATTAAGACTCTTTCTTCCCAAATGACTGTATCTTGTGTCAAATTGACAGAGAACTAACCAACATACTCTGTTTCCAAGATAGAAACCCTCTTTGCCAATTGCCAGAAGTGTGGTTTGGATGGTTTTCTCTCTGTCAATATCCCACTCACCTCACAGAGTTGTCCTAAGTAATTTGGTCAGTGACATAAGTGATGTTCTTAACCCTGAAAGCATTACACATATGCAACAGTTACCTAGCATTACTATAATAATTATTTCTGATAAATATTCATAGGAAACCTAAATTTAAAATTCAGCATTAACTTTTGGAGAGAAATTATCCACACATGCATAAAGATTACCACTGCATTTATGAAGATGCTCTCACACATCCATCCTCACTCAATTTCCTCTGCAGCCCTTTGAAGTGGGGGTTATTATACCCAGGAGAAAACTGTGGTTTACGGAAATAAAGTAGCTTCATAATAGTTGCTCTACTGATAGCTTTCTGAAATTTGAAATTTGATCAGCCTCATTCCAAAATCTCCATTCAATGACAGGACTAGTAAGCAGAGGAATAGATGGCAAACTATTTCTTTGGGAGATTAACTGGCTGAGATAGTGAGGATCCATGCTGCCCTGGCTACTGCCTATCTCCATATTTGTTATGATATGAGGAAGACTATTACCTCCACCCTCCACCCTCCCCCTCTGAGCAAAGCTACAACGCATCTGTTCCTGGGTCACCTTCTTTAACATTTAACACAATGTGGCCACTGTGGTAGAATGTACTACACGAAGAAAGAAGCTAGGGTTCTTAGTGTTTAAGTGCCCTGAGCTATTAACTCTGAGACCTTTTTTGTGCAGTTGGCACTGTTGGAGCCACTGGAGTGATTTAGAGATTAAGACACTGCAGTTCAATAGAAACTTCTCATTCCATCAGAGCATTACAAGGAGAAATTCCACCTTGACCTGGAGTAACTACATGTGGTCTCTTGAGCCCTCTAGGTCTTGCCTTTCACTACTACTTGCAGAAAGTATACTAAGCATCCCAGGAGGCTCCTAAATCCTTTAAAGCACACAATATCTATTAGGTAGACTTTGTTTCATATCCTCATCTCACACTGTCCCATAATAAACAGAGGGCAGTCTCCAGGAGTCCTTGAAGGGTGGGGTATACCATTTACATGCACTCAGATAGAAGGCAGGGCTGTGCCTTGTCACCCCACTGCCATCATATCAATGCCATCATATCCAGGGGTTCTGATCAAGGCTGTTGAACTATGGCATTAAACCTTCTCTCTAGTTAACATGCATTGGTGGCTACTGTACGGTTACTTCTTATCTGTCAGATTTTCCTGGCTATTCCCAATTGCTTCATGGCTCATCTTTTCATATCTCTATTTTAAGAAGACATGAAAAGGCATTCTTCATAATACTTTAATAATTCACTCATTGCCTACTGTGTAAAACCTTTATTCAGTATTCCAAGATCACAGCTAAGAAAGGCAGAGCCAACACTTGGATAAAAAGCCCTGTGCTTCCAGGCTTCATGGATTTTGCTCCCTAAATGCATCCCCTGGTTCATGTATCCTCATCGACAATGTCCCAAGTGTGATTAGCCCTGTAATCTTGGCTCAAAGTACACAGTCCAAGGTGAACTTCTACAATGAGCCTCATAGAAACAGTAAACTCTCCCAATCTTGCAGGCATCTCATTGTAAGAAGGTAAGTGCAATTTCCTAAAAAATGGATTTTTAGAGATTTTTAAATTAACCCCAAGGTGTACAGAATGCCAAGAATCAATTCTAGAAATTATGTCAAAGACCTCAGCAATCCTCACAGCCTAGAAATCAACCTAAAATACTACAATGTACAGCCAGATGGTTAACTTTAGTATGCGGCAGGGGACTTAGAAGGCAACTGGTTCTATGTTTAAAGAAAAAGTCTGAAGAATTTTTGACTCAATAAATCTAGCCCACCATCAGTACACCCCCAGAGCATGAGGCAAGATCCTGTCCATTATGCCTGTGGTAACCAAGCAACAGCCCACAGGACCAGCATATAGGGAACTAAGTTTGCAATCTCCACTCCAGCTCCATTTTTTTCTGGTATCCACATTTTCCCTTCACATCTTCAGAGAGGGACTCCAAGGACAGCCATAAGAGATGGCTTGTGATCCATAAGATGCTACAGCCTAGAAGCTCTTGCTCATGCTGAAGGTTATCTGATGGTCTATCTAGCAGTCTCTGTTTATACATACTTAAAGGAGCTTCACAATAAAGTCATAAAGCCAACAAGAAACCAGGCCAAAGTAGATTTCATTTCTGCCTGAGTGCTCTTCAAAAGCCCACGGCCCTAATACTACCCTGAAAATACCTGCTGTCCTTATCTGGGAACCTACTCTGTTTTAAAAGGTTGTTCTTCAGCTCTTAACTGAATATAACACTCTATAAAAGTCTAATGTACTTCAGGAATGACCAACACTCTTACCTCTCATCTACTGCACTGTAATAAATAGGTACTGTACCTCAAACTCTTCCAGAGTTGGTTGAAGCTTCTTTTTATTTTACTATATCAAGCCTTACACAAAGCGTAAATATCTGTTATGTCCCAGGAATGTTTAGAATCACTGGATAGTCATCTGTGAACAAAGGGGACACAACATTTTTCTCTCCTGAAACATTGATTTCTTAGAGGAATGTGGAGGAAGGCCATGTTTGTCATCTAGGGATATCTCAAACCTCCATGAAGAACTGAGACAGGCAACAGTCAAATGAAAGTCAAAGGGAGCCTCACAGAGGCTGATAGATGGTTAGTTACTCTTTGTGGACAACCCATCCATATGTAGAATTTGCAAATGAGTTGAATTTGCACCGTTGCCCCTGAAGCCTCTCAGAGGAGGATGAGTCTCCTCTCGAGCTGCTCATTTTGACAGAGCATGTACCTGTGAACTTCTGCAGGCTTCAGCAATGCTTTGATTACTCCCACATGTGCTCCCAAGGAGAGCCAGGAGGATTTCTCAGAGTTCCTTGACACACACAACACACACACACACACACACACCATTCACACCACACTCACACACTCCTCATTGAAACGCAAAACATTCTAAGAAGCTTCACTATACCCTTCTCACCATCAGCCTTGGGCTTCCTTGCAGACATCCTTCCCACAAAGGAGGAAGGGAGAGCAGATGTATGGTTTGCAGATGGGCTTAGAAAAGCTTCCTGAAGCACAGAAGTCATAATGGCTTCTGTTTGACATCACTGTTTGACCACGGCGGGACATCACCCACTTCCCCAGAAGATGAAACTTAATTTGGATGCTTATTGTTATAGTGACAGATGATCTGATTGGTGTTGCTTTCTGCTGATTTTGCCTGGAAATTGGCCTCCTGTTTCAAACTAATTACCATTGTCTGACTCCGGATCTAGCATCTCTGTTCCCGTCAGTGTTTTTGTGTCTCCTAGTCTCTGCATTGTAGACTTACTTTTCAGTGTGCAAACATAAACTCCACAGCCACAGTGGGACAGACTCTGCTGGCTGGTAGATGAGCTTCAGTGCTTCTTTTCTGCACTTGGCAACTTTGCCATTTCTCCCAGGCTAACTGGGAGCCCATCCAGCAGCTTCTCAGATATTCCAAGCCATGAAACATTGAGCATCAAATTGGGACATGGTGGCTCAAGAAACTCTGTTTTCAATCTCTTATTTTACAATATAGACTCTGAGGTGAAAGCAGAGATGATTTGTTTACAAAAGTTTCTCTGATGTGATATTATAACTAAAGTCACGATGTTTTGGCTGCCTCGCTTAGTACCATGTTTACTAGTGTCAAGAGCTGCTGTTGATGTTATGGGACTCCAAGTCCCATCTGTGCAGTGCTGAAGGTCAACACACAGAGAAGCCAAGGACCAAAGAAAGGAATAGAGAACACAGCATAGCAAGGCCTGGCTCAGGCATAGAGTAAGGGCTCAACTGATGACAGCTGAGCCTGAATCTAAGGGGGGAAATGGTTCTTATGTATGCTGATGTTGCAATTAGAGATTTGATCCTGTGGTTTGCAACCCCAAGCAAACCTCATATTGAATTAGAAAAGCCTGGTTTTTGGCAGGGGGAGGAAGGTAGGGCCAGGAGAAGGGGGTGCTGTGATCAGGATGTACAGTCAATAAAGTGAATTAATGGGGCAAAAAAGTAAAACCAGGGGCCTCCCAATAGCTACCTTCTTGGATTGCTCCTCCAGCGAAGGAGCAAGAAGGTGACTGAGTCTCCTTATGGTTTTATTATGGTTAATGAGCAACATGCTCCCTCTTTACTCATTCTCAGCAGGAGTCCATTAGCATATTCACCCTCCAAACTTTGCAATGCATGCATAAGTTATCAACTGAACTGTTCTAAAGCAAAGCTCCCAGTCATGTTCCTAATCAGAGACTCTGAGTGACTCACTGAACGCTTCAGTATGAAGGGCCACCAGATAGGCTGGCAGCAAGCCTGACTACACAGGTTATCAGAGAGCTACTTATTTCCTCACTGCCGAGCGTGAGCAGAGCTAAAAGGGCCACTAACAATACAATTTCTCAGTATCTCTATATTAACACTAGACTTACTCCCAGAGGCTAGAAACATTAGAAAATAATGATTGCATGTATTGTGAAAGTAGCTATGGACCTTAATTTCTAAAAGCTACACGATTTCATTGCAGTGTCAAGCCATGGGATTCACTAAATCGCACAGTATTTACTATTGGAAAGAAAATATTCAGGTTCATCTGGATTTATTAATGCATCACCCCACCTAGCAATTACCATAGCTCCTGTACACAGTCAGTGTCTGAAACATCTTTACATAATTACTGATTAATAATCTCTATTCCAATTTACCATCTATAGCAACTGAAGTAAAAGTAGTGACCAGCCCAAACTCACATATGTCAGGGGTACATATATTGGAAGATAACCAATGGCTCATTATACCACTAATTAACTTGATGCCACCACTGTATAGAGGCCCTCCAGAGAGTCTGACAATTTTTTGTGACACTACTAGAGATGCACATACCCCTGGGTAGAGATTTAAAATGCATGAGGTTGTATGTAGAATAGCATAGCCTGTGAATGTAGGTAAAATACATGAAGTTGTAAAGTAAAACAGATAAAACATGAAAAATAAATAAATAAACGCTCTCACTAGTCATAGGCTAAAAAGCTTGTGCTACATTGATAACCCTAAAAGCTCATACTGTGTGACAAATAAAGAACTCTGGTCTTCTATGCGCAAGGAAAACTGGAGTCTCTGAGGTAACTAGGGCTTTCTCTCTTGCCTCAGGTGAGCATCACTTGGGGTGCTAAGATTCTGGAGAGATAATGGTCACCAAGCCAACCTGGAATAGTGCTTTCAAGGTCATTTGTCTCAAAAACCCAAAGAATGAAACCCATTCCACTACAAGATTATAGGTAGGGGCTTAAGAGAAATAAATAAAGCAAAGTTCCTACACATTAGGAGAGCACCCCACCAACAAACATGGGATGCTGCCAAGCTGTTAGTTTAGGGACTTTAAAGGACTTACGGTAGCAAGTGGGTTGGTGCATGGAGAAAAGAGGTAGTCAGTCTAGTTCATCCACCTACAGGATGCTCAGGTGCTTCCATTCGGGTCACATGCTTGACAGGAGTACTTAAAGGGAGAAGAGAAGGAGAGAGAGGGGGAGAGGGAGAGGGAGAGAGAGAGGGAGGGAGAGAGAGAGAGAGAGAGAGAGAGAGAGAGAGAGAGAGAGAGAGAGAGAGAGAGAGAAGTAAATGTGAGGAATCAGAGCTTCCAACTGACAGATACAAGACACAAGGACATATTCAGCTTTGGGTTAACAACCAGAATTAGAACCACTCATGTTCATGGTCTCTGCCCTAAAACTGCCTGGCCAGTTTCTATCTCCTGTCTCATCAGTTTAATACCACTGGAGTGACTATTACCAGTGGTCAGACCCTGCGCAGGACAGGTTACCCATCCTCAGCAGGCCAGCGATGCAAGCAAGTGAAAGGCAGAGGAAGATTTACTTGGTGTGAGAACATTGGAGAGAAGAACAAAGTTGATCTTCAGGACCCTAACTGAAGTTTAGCTTAAATAAAAGTCAACAATAATGGGTCCTGGTCAAGCTGTGGTGCTGCCTGGCATTATTGTTTCAGCTCCAGTGTCTCCTGCGAGCTATATGACAAGTTGTCAAAACTATGTGAAATCTCTTTCTGGGAGACAAACACGCCCTCTGACTGGCAGATGTGGAGATGGCTCATTGGTAAGAACACTTGCTGTACAAGTAAGAGAACTTCTTTGTTTTGGGTTTTATTGTTTGTTTTTTGTTTTTGTTTTGTTTTGTTGATTTTTTTGTTTGTTTGTTTGTTTTTTGGTTTTTCGAGACAGGGTTTCTCTGTGTAACCCTGGCTGTCCTGGAACTCACACAGTAGACCAGGATGGCCTGGAACTCAGAAATCCACCTGCCTCTGCCTCTGAAGTGCTGGGATTAAAGGTGTGCGCCATTAGTTCAAATCCCCACAAGCCTTGTAAAAGTGCAGCATGAATGTTCCCATGCTTTGATACCCCAATACTCTAAAGTGAGCAGATATTTACAGGACAAAAGGCCTGCTAGGCTTGTTGGCCAGCAGCCTAGTCTCAAAGCTAGAACATAAGAGGGATAGATCAGAACACTACAAGTTAACTACTGTCCTAATGAATACATAAACACACCTGTGGAATACAGTGCCTAATGGATGCCATTGACTTTATTAAACATGGATAATTTTACATGTTTGTCTCCATAAGACTTGAAAAGGAAGCTATTCATCCTTTCTCTGGCCCGGATTCCTACAGGCAGGAAAAGTCATTGTTTTTATTGGGGTGCTCTATATGAAAGAGGACTCACTGTCAAAATTCTTTATTTGCACTGCAAAGTCACTGTCTTGATTTCATGCTTAAAGTAATATCACTTTGCATCTATTCATGAATTCAAGTTTTTTCCTCAATTTAACTACATCAGAGAAGAAAGAATGTGAAGGAGACAGAAAAATGTGAAAGAAATATAGGTAGAATATGTTTCCAACTTGTCATTACAGCAAGGCAGAGATATCCAAGGGAGAAAAGTCACTCAGAGACCACAATGAACCATAACGCATCCTCCAGTCCTCTCCAGCTTTGAAAACCAGAGCCACACAGATGAAAAGATGCCTCAGTAAATAGTAACACTTGCTGGGAAAGCATAAATTAAAATTTTAGCTCAAATCACCTAGAACCTTATATAGGTGGAACAACAATATGAACTAACCAGTACCCACAGAGCTCATGTCTCTAGCTGCATATGTAGCAGAAGATGGCCTATTCGGCCATCATTGGGAAGAGAGGCCCCTTGGTCTAGCAAACTTTATATGCCCCAGTACAGGGGAATGCCAGGGCCAAGAATTGGGAGTGAATTGGTAGGGGAGCAGGGCGGGGGCGGGGGGGGTATAGGGGACTTTTGGGATAGCATTTGAAATGTAAATGAGGAAAATAACTATTAAAATTTTTTTAAAAAAAGGAAATATTTTAAAAAATGAAGAACCGGCTCATTCCCGTGCTGTGTCAGCAACTCTGTCCTGGTGGCCTGGTTGGCCATGCACTGGTGGGCAATGGCCGTCCTATTTTTATCTCTTGGAGACTCTGACTCAGAACTCCAAAATCTCTCCACCCAGCTTGATAGGTTCCCTCTGGTGGGTCATTACCAAGCCAACCCTGTGCTTCAAATCCCCCATTAACTCTGTGGTGTACCTCAGGCAAACCCACACTCTGCCACCATACCTTTCTCTCTTGAACCGCTGGATGTGCTGCTGTGTGTTAGAACACACAACACAACACAAACTTAGTTCAGAAATGATGGTAGCTCAATTGCTGGATGTAGCAACTAAAATCCTAACCTTGTAAGCCATATTAAATCTAATCCTCTGGTGGTGAATCCTGATAGAACCACCATTGAAACCAGGAGACACTCATAGCTACATCTTGTCCTTACACTATCCCATCCAAAAGGACCTCTCTCCTGCTTCCTCTCTTCCTCCATCCAACCCAGAAGTCCCTCCTACTCACCCAGTGATTGGCTCCTTTATTCATTAGGGGACTGGTTCACAAGATGTCACCTGAGAACATATGACTCACTCCTTGTCCCCCATCCCTTCCAGGAAAGTGGAATTAGCATCAAAATACAAACAGCACCAGGCCCAACCATAACAAAACCTATATAAACCTTAGCATGCATGTGTGCATACTTAAGCACCCCAACACTATCAAGGACAGATGTCTGCTAGGGGTGAGAATTACTAGGGCTTATTGGCTTCCAGCCTCCTCCAGGTCAGTAGGAGACCCTGTCTCGAGATAATAATGTAAGAGTGACAGATTAGGGCACTCAATGTTTTCCTTTGCTTTCTATTTGCACACAGGGTTATGGCTATGTGCATAGAAATAGGAGCACATCCACAAAGCACAGTCAAAATCAAAACGAACAACAAAAGCTGCCTTGAAGACGCCTAAGCCATGTTCTACCTTCCTATGTGCTCACTACCCCAGCTCCCACGGACTTGCTGGAGAAATCATATTTGTTAAGCATGCCTTGGGTCATCCTGGTGATTATTTCCTATAAAGCATGCCTAGGAAGCCAGCTTGAACTTGGCATCAGTTTGAGGACCTAAGTGTGATTAGCTCAGCAGTTCTTGACAGTCAAGTTCAAAGACCTGTGATCTTTTAGTTATCCAGCTCAGCAACCAGTGGATTTAAATTTTCCCCAAAGGTTAATGTTTCTTTGTTTCAAATATCAACTGTGATGTCTGCATTAGACAGGGAGAAAACTCCCTTTCATCAAAGCCTACCTCTATGCCAGATAGTATAGTCACTGCTTGATATTGTCACATATCATCCTCAAATCCAGGCAGTGAGGTAATTATAAATCTATGCAACCAAGGAAGTTAAGCCACTAAATAATGGACCTTAAAGTAGCAGGCAAGTTGCACGTGAGTTTTACTTCTCTTGGGACTGCTCTTGAAACCAGACATCTTGACAACAGAGCTCTTGATCTTTCTTCTGGCTTTTCTCACTCCCAAAATATTCTACGTATCTATAAAATCCAGCTGAGAAAAAATGTCTCCGTATCATTGGGGAAGGGAGATGAAACATCCATGAAACCTTTAAACTATCTAATCTCCTTTCACTCAAAACTGTTTTCCTGCCTCTCCCCAACCTATTCAACCCATAAAAATCATCCTCCAACATCTTCAGACCTGATGCCCAACACACACACACACACACACACACACACACACACACACACACACACACTCACACAAAATGCTAATGAAGCCACCAACCTATTTTATGAGTGGCTCCACAAATATAAATGCCAGCCACTGGTGCTGATGATGTAGACAAGTAATGTCAGGAGAAACACTGTACAAACTCCTAGATCATCTCTGTCTTCTTCATTTCTTTAGATATGGGGAATACTGCTTTTCCTCTCCCTCTGAATTTTTGGAGCTTAAATCATGCAAAAATATGTTTAAGGACCTACTTGAGTCCAGACCCTGTGGTTAGGCAAGAAGAATCCAGGGATAATTCAAGGTCTAGCAAGGAAAAGATTTGGACTCAGAAAAACAAAGGCTGATGGGAATAAGAGCTGAGATCAAAGCTACATAAAGTATTCCAGATAGATAAAGACAGTTTAGTTGGTCAGCTAGGTTAGTAGTGTTTTGCACCCTGCCCTGCCCTTGATGTTGCTAGTAATGTATGCTTTCAAACAAAGATATAGCCCAGGCTGTTGTGCTTTAGATAATCAACCCAGAACAAAACATTTCCATGGTTAGAAAAAAGTAGAATTCAACAGAGAGCCTGCCATGCACTTCACCAGTTCCAGCAACAACTCCAAAGTTGCAGTTATATGCGAGGTTCAGGCTACTTAATGCCCAGCCCTGAATCCCCACCCAAGAAGAGCAGGAGGCAAAAGACCAGATCAATGAGTGAGGCAGGCATACTGACAAGGAGTAACTCACCTGGCTGGAGGAATCAGACACAGCCACCCATAGACAATGATCAAAAATATGTTACAGAGCAAAGCAGTGGTTCATCAGAAAACTGGGGGACGTAGAGAGGAAGAGGAATAGAAAGGCTGTTCCAGGTTGAAAACACTACACATGCTAATGACAGAGGTGAAATAAAACACTCTGTTCTGTAGGAGTTCCTGATGAGAAAACCCGGAGCATTCAATAAAGCTTGAGCATTGGGTGAGCCACATCTGATCTACTCCATTGAAATGGTTGCAGTGAGAACAAACTGGAACAAACAGACACACTGGCGAGTAGGTCATCTGGGCTAGAGCAGGGTAAATATGACCAAGAGAGGAATATCAAAGGCAGCACAAAAGCAGTACGAGGAGAGATAGAATGTGAGTATCAAACCAGAACAGGTGTTTGAAGATGGGGTTATCAGAAGGACATACAAAGACTGGGCAGGGAGCCATTGCTTTAGTAAACTTTTAAGTACAGGACTGTCTTAGTCAGGGTTTCTATTCCTGCACAAACATCAGGACCAAGAAGCAAGTTGGGGAGGGAAGGGTTTATTTGGCTTACACTTCCATACTGCTGTTCATCACCAAGGAAGTCAGGACTGGAACTCAAGCAGGTCAGGAAAAAGGAGCTGATGCAGTGGCCATGGAGGGATGTTCATTACTGGCTTGCCTCCCCTGGCTTGCTCAGCCTTCTCTCTTATAGAACCAAGACTACCAGCCCAGAGATGGTCCCACCCACAAGGGGCCTTTCCCCCTTGATCACTAATTGAGAAAATGCCTTACAGTTGGATCTCATGGAGGCATTTCCTCAACTGAAGCTCTTTTTTCTGTGATAACTCCAGCTGTATCAAGTTGACACAAAACTAGCCAGTACAATTGACCCCTTGTCAACTTGACACACAAACACATCACTAGTAAGCCTCAACCCTTAATTTCTTATTCATCCCCAAGATCTAAACAACTTTAAAAGTCCCACAGTCTTTACATATTAAAAGTCAATCCCTTTAAACTGTCCAATATCTTTTAAAATCCAAAATCTTTTTACAATTAAAAGTCTCTTTATTGTGGGCTCCACTAAAATAGTTTCTTCCTTCAACAGGGAAAATATCAGGGCACAGTCACAATCAAAAGCTAAAATCAATCTCCAACCATCCAATGTCTGGGATCCAACTCACAATCTTCTGGGCTCCTCCAAGGGCTTGGGTCACTTCTCTAGCCATGCCCTTTGTAGCACACACATCATCCTCTAGGCTCCAGATGCCTGTACTCCACTGCTGCTGCTGCTCTTGGTGATCATCTCATGGTATTGGCATCTCCAAAACACTGCATGATCCCTTCAGTCCTGGGCCGTCAATTTGCAACTGAGGCTGCACCTTCACCAATGGCCTTCTATGGCCTCTCACAGTGCTGAGCCTCAGCTGCTCTGCGTGACCTCTTCATGCCTTCAAAACCAGTGCCACCTGGGTGACCCTTACACATTACCAAGTCCCGCTGCAGCAGGAGTACAACCTTGGCTATCTCTGGAACACAGCCTCTGTGCTCTCAGAAAACACTTCCCAGAAGATTTCACCTCAGTGATGCTGGTCTCTTTTTAATCATCGCTAATTTCTTAGCTCCAGCTAACCAGCATCAATAGTCCCCGTAATCCAAAGGTTTTGCTTTAGTAGTTCTGGTATCTTGTTTGTTAATCACAGCTGATTCTTCAGCCCCAGCTAACCAGAACCACAGAATCTTCATAACCAAAGTATCAATGGCCCTGAAAAGAGTTTTTAATTTTCCCTCTGAAATTTCACAAGCCAGACCTCCATCTTCTGCACTGTCTTTCAAGCTCCTACAGAACATAACACCGAATAGATCTTCTAGCCAAAAATTCCAAAGTCCTTCCACGGTCCTCCCCAAAACATGGTCAGGTTGTCACAGGAATACCCCACTCTGCAGGTACCAATTTGTCTTAAAAATTAATAAAAATTAAGAGAGCAATGAATAAGCCAAGTGCCTCAGCAGTGGCCTCCACACTGATACAATACACCTTTGTTTTTCCAGGTTCAAGCAAAGGTGTCTGCTAACCAAGGAACTACCAACCTGGTGGCCCATGGAGTAGCACATGAAGGCACATGCACCTGGCTTCCTCCAACTTTCCCAGAGAGTCTGGCTATCTAGTCACCCCAGTCAGATGTGCAAAAGATGTAGAAAGTCCTGACTGATGCTCTGACAAGTCTCTCCATCTTCTGGACTAGGCAGGCTTTAGGACAACATGAAATAAACCCCTCAAGGGGATAAAGGTGATAACAGAAAGAGAAGACTAACAAAAGAATGAACCCCAGCAAGAGCCATGCTGCCAGAGGAAGGGGAGATGTTGGACAGAGTGAGGTGAAGAAACCATAGGGAAGAAGTCAAGAAAGGGCAGAAGTACTGGGAAGACATAAGTATGTAAAGTAATGCTTCACAGAACTTGATATTGTACAGTGGACTGGACAGTTAAGGACATTTACCTGAAGGACAAGAGTCTAAGGTTATGGTCAGGAATGTTTGCCCTCATCAAATACAGAACTTCCACAAATAAAACAGAACCAACATTCCCTGTCCTGCTTCAATTCCATGATGAATGTGCATGTGCATACTGCATGCCAACACTGTGTTGATCGATATAAAGGCTGAAATTATCTCATGAATCTGTAATCACGGTGAAAATAGCTACTGAGAAAGCACACATTGAATATGAAGAGAGGAAACAATATGAGCCAAATAGTTTACTACCTAATCCCTGAGAGAGAGAGAGAGAGAGAGAGAGAGAGAGAGAGAGAGAGGCAGAGAGAGAGAGACTGAGACAGAGACAGACAGAGACAGACAGACAGAGACAGAGAGAGACACAGAGACACAGAGACAGACAGAGAGAGACACAGAGACAAACAGAGACAAAGAGACAGAGACAGAGGTAGACACAGAAACAGAGAGACAGAGTTTGTAAATACATGCATGCATGTAAATGTATACCATGTGTACCCATGTGTTGTGAGGTGGGACAGAAAATACAGAATGTATGCTCAAAGATAAACAGCCAGAAGTAATACCCACCATTCATATCACAGGGGAAGCACACTGTCTACTCTGGGCACCATGCTAACCATCTAATAAGATGCTGGCCACTCCTCTGGAAACATTCAGTTGGCCCTCAATAAGAAATAAAATATTGAAGAGTTTCCTAGACTGAATTGTATTGCTTTAATTTCATATGCTGAATCCCTTATTCTCATTTGGAAATGTGATTTTATTTGCAGATATGGTCTATATAAAGGTAACCATATTACAGTGAAGTTTTTAGAATGATCTATAAGCCTGTGACTAATGTCCCTATGAAGGGAGAAATTTGAACACAGCTGCTCACAGAGGAAAGATGACAATAATAAAAGTCAATTAGAGGTCCAGAGCAGATTCTTCTTCATGGTCCTTAGGATATACTCCGAAGACCTTAAACTCAGATTTCCAGCATCCAGAACTTGGGGACCCCATGCTGCTTTTGTCTGAGGTCTTAGAATGGCATACTTTGCTGATGAAGCCAGAGAAATCTAAAGTAATAAGGAACAGAGCCTTCAATGAAATCTCTGAAAACCTCTGAGAGGTGGGCACTACTTTCAACAATGTAATAATGAGCAGATAAGAGCTTGCCAGAGAGCCTCATGCTAGCTTCTTTGGCTAGTGGGCAAAAGAACTGTTTGGGTCTTGTTTCTCTGGATAATACATGACATCTTAGTGGACTTACCTAAGATATAGCTGTACACTGAGAGCAAATAAAATTTCAAAACACAGTAATCTTATTTTCTTCTTGACTATTCAGTGTAGATATTAGCTTTTTGAAAGGAAATTCTAAGGAAAGAAATTTATTTAGCTTTGCTAAGCCCAGGAATAGCCCAAGCCAAATCTATTTAACTTGGCAGCAAACCTGAGTGACACAAAGCTCACTTTGGTCTCTGGCTTTAGGTATCTCCTGAGCACCTTCAGTTCAAGCATTATACAACCTGATGACTGTAATCTGAAGCTTTCCTCATGGAAAGTTCCAAGCCTTCTCTACTCTGCCTTACATGTCCTCTAGCCATGCCCCATGACTCTTACTAAAACCTCTTCCATTGCCACACTGACACCCTCCTTGATCCTCTGCTATGCCAAGTCCTCTTAGCCCTTTGACTCCAGCCCTCTTGCCTGCCAACTGTTAAAACCCCTCCTTTCTTCACCCTCTTTACCTCTTCCACCCCTTCCTCCAAGGGGACTTTCCAGCTACTGGGAATTGAGATGGAATTGAGTTCCAAAACACCTGTTATTTCAGTGCTTCAACACTGAGCAACACTCAGCACTATCAGGGAAGTGCCAAGATCTCTTGTCTGTAAGGTGTCAGGTTTGGGATGGAACCCAATGTCAAGCTGGTTCTGGAGTCTGCTGCTGGCCACCTCTGAATCTATCTAATCTCCACACCTGTGTCTCATCTCTACCAGCTATCAATCTCTTTCGTATAGTGAGCTTGACTTTCTTTTATCCTTACATGTGTTTTAACCTCTCCAGTTTTAACCTTTCCACTTTTAGCCTATCCAGTCAGGATGTAGAATCAGAATCTATGCTTTCTGCCTCCCATGACTGCCTCAAAATCATGTTTAGTTTAACTTGATGGTTTATTTGTAGAGCTAGAGACTAGAAAAATAGTAAGGAAAGATTAGGCCACAGAACAACAACAGAACTGTGACCAAATGTCTTAGTTTCTTTTTCTATTGTGGTGATTAAGCAGCAAGACCAAGGTAATTTATAGAAGGAAAGGTTTATTTTGGGCTAACAGTTCCAGGGATTTAGGGTCCATGGTGGGAGAGTTGGGGTATTAGGCAGCAGGCAGCTGAAGCAGCACTGAAAGCTCACATCTTGAACCACGAACAGGAAACCGAGGGAGCTAACACAAAATAGTCTTTTGAAACCTCAAAGTCCACCCACAGTGACACATTTCCTCCAGCAAAGCTACACCTCTCAATCCTCCCCAAACAGCCACCAATGGCAGACCACGTCTTCATGTGCCTAAGACTTACAGGGGAGAGTCTCATTCAAACTACCACAGACAGGTATCCTTGGAAAACACACCACTCAAAGAGGCTTTACCTCCTCTTAAACAAGATTGGGCTCAGTAAGCTCTAACTTTTCTTGTGATACTTGAACACTAAGTCAGCGAAGGCTATGTCACAAAATACAAAGGAATGCATCTCTGTGAATGTGCTAGAGGAGTTGAGGCATGGCCATATGGCAATAAGCTAATCTTCTGTCACTACATCTGAACATCATTTTCATAAATGAAATATGAGCAGTGAAAATCTGGAGGACGACAGAATCTTTCAGAAGCAATAGGACACTGGTATCTTATGTGCCCTCTACTTTAGTTATTCATACAAGGGTTTGTTTATAAGACAGTTCCTATAGAACAGTGGTCTTCAATTTTTCTAATGCTGTGGCCCTTTAATACAGTTGTTCATGTGGTGACCCACATCACAAAATTAGTTTCATTGCTACTTCATAGCTGTAACTTTGCTCTGATTATGAATCATAACATGAATATCTGATATACACCAGGTCAGTTAAGATGTGCTACACAGCATCTTTTTTTTTTTTTGAGGTTTTTTTTTTTTTAGGTATTTTCCTCATTTACATTTTCAATGCTATCCCAAAGGTCCCCCATACCCACTCCCCCCAATCCCCTACCCACCCACTCCCCCTTTTTGGCCCTGGCATTCCCCTGTACTGGGGCATATAAAGTTTGCAAGTCCAATGGGGCTCTCTTTGCAGTGATGGCCGACTAGGCCATCTTTTGATACATATGCAGCTAAAGACAAGAGCTCCCGGGTACTGGTTAGTTCATATTGTTGTTCCACCTATAGGGTTGCAGTTCCCTTTAGCTCCTTGGGTAATTTCTCTAGCTCCTCCATTAGGGGCCGTGTGACCCATCCAATAGCTGACTGTGATCATCCACTTCTGTGTTTGCTAGGCCCCGGCATAGTCTCACAAGAGAGAGCTATATCTGGGTCCTTTCAGCGAAATCTTGCTAGTGTATGCAATGGTGTCAGCATTTGGAAGCTGATTATGGGATGGATCCCTGCATATGGCAGTCACTAGATGGTCCATCCTTTCGTCACAGCTCCAAATTTTGTCTCTGTAACTCCTTCTATGGGTGTTTTGTTCCCATTTCTAAGAAGGGACAAAGTGTCCACACTTTGGTCTTCGTTCTTCTTGAATTTCATGTGTTTGGCAAGTTGTATCTTATATCTTGGGTATCCTAAGTTTCTGGGCTATTATCCACTTATCAGTGAGTACATATTGTGCGAGTTCCTTTGTGATTGGGTTACTTCACTCAGGATGATACCCTCCAGGTCCATCCATTTGCCTAGGAATTTCATAAATTCATTTTTTTAATAGCTGAGTAGTATTCCATTGTGTAAATGTACCACATTTTCTGTATCCATTCCTCTGTTGAGGGGCATCTGGGTTCTTTCCAGCTTCTGACTATTATAAACAAGGCTGCTATGAACATAGTGGAGCATGTGTTCTTCTTACCGATTGGGACATCTTCTGGATATATGCCCAGGAAAGGTATTGCTGGATCCTCCGGTAGTACTATGTCCAATTTTCTGAGGAACTGCCAGACTGATTTCCAGAGTGGTTGTACAAGTTTGCAATCCCACCAACAATGGAGGAGTGTTCCCCTTTCTCCACATCCTCGCCAGCATCTGCTGTCACCTGAGTTTTTGATCTTAGCCATTCTGACTGGAGTGAAGTGGAATCTCACTGTTGTTTTGATTTGCATTTCCCTGATGATTTAGGATGTTGAACATTTTTTCAGGTGCTTCTCTGCCATTCGGTATTCCTCGGGTGAGAATTCTTTGTTCAGCTCTGAGAGCAGAAGGAAACCACTTTATTGATGGTGGCATCAAACCCAACAAATGTCCATCTCCAGACTACTCCTTCTCTAGAACTCATCTCTCCTTCACATGGCTATTGATCCGTTATCAACCAGACCAATAGGTCCAAAATGTGACTGCATTCAGGGCTCTTTCTTCCTACCCTTTCCACTATCTCCAAACCATTTAAAGCCTCACAAAAATACAAGGGAGACCCTACAAGACCTGTCCTTTAGACTCCATGTGTAAACATTGTTCATCCCTTCCTTCTGCAACCCCTAACCTGCAGTCAAGTTGAATTATTTAAAATTCCCTCAAGACATTTGATATTCTGGGGCTCTAGGAGTCTGTGTGCTTGTTTCCTTCCCTTCAGTGTTCTTGCCCATCTGATGAGTTCCAACTCAAGCTCTAATATTCAGTTCAAACACAATCAATACAAAGTTCAAATAGAATCTTCCTGTGAAGCATTCTTCAAGTCCCCCTGGGCAGTTAATATTTCCATTATCTTTTTTTTTTAACCATAACACTTATTTGTTCACACTGGAATTCATACAGTTTCCCTTACAGGAAAAAATGTTCATGAACTGTTCTTTCCTTGGTGACTCTGAAAACTCTGCTTGATTGGTAGCTCCAAGGTCAGTGTGTTGAAATGTAGGGTTTTTTTTTTTTTTTTAATCTTACAATACTCAGTGGAGCTAAATTGTACCTTTTAAAGAAATGGATAGAATTTATAGGTCATCATCTGCCATATGGAACATATCTATTAACGTAAGTGATTCAAGGGGAGATTTCAATAGCTTTTGTTAACTCAAGACCCTTCACATTTGAATGAGAAGGACTGGAGAGATGGCTCAGTGGTTAAGAGCACTGACTGCTCTTCCAGTGGTCCTGAGTTCAATTCCCAGCAACCACATGGTGGCTCACATTTGAATGAGAAGTCCCTTCTGTACTCTCCCACTGCTGTCAGCACAGCTGTGACACAGCTTCCATGGAACACATCTCTGTGCCATCTTCTTCACAGATTCCCCCAGAAAACTGTAAGAACTGTGAGACCGTGTATTCATCTCTGTATTTCCTAGTACCTACCACACCCACTTTATGAGCCATGTTGACACTCAAATCACTACAGAGCACTTTATGTACATTAGGCACTATGCTAACCACACCACGTGCAATGGGTAGAGTTAGGTAAGTCTCGCAACAACCCAAGGAGACAGGCCTTATGAATATCCCAATTCTAGAGATATAAAAGTTTGAGGTCCAGAGTGTGGAAATAAGTCTGATTTAAAAAGAAAACCCATGGCCTAGTCGGCCATCACTGGAAAGAGAGGCCCATTGGACTTGCAAACTTTATATGCCCCAGTACAGGGGAATGCCAGGGCCAAAAAATGGGAATGGGTGGGTAGGGAAGTGGGGGGGGAGGGTATGGGGGACTTTTGGGATAGCATTCTAAATGTAATTGAGGAAAATATGTAATAATAAAAAAATATTTAAAAAAAAGAAAACCCATATACCAACCATTGTGCAATTCTAGCCTTCTGTGATGAATAAAGAAGTCACGCATGAGTCCCAGTCTAATAGATGGATCTTTAATCTTTGGCTCATTTGAAGAAATAAATAATCAAGGTGAGCCTAAGTGCCAAGTTGTTTATTCAGTGCACATTTATCAAACAATCATGTCCGTAGCCAAATATCAGCTCCAGGCTCTATGGAAGCTACGATGAGTTAAGTGAGCTCCACAAGTCTTTCCAACCCATCTCCAAACCAATATTCTCCAGTAAGATTGCTGTGTTTGAGGCAGCAGCATGTTGACAGCTAGAGGTTGATCTTCCAGAAACAACAGATCCTCTTTCCAGGAGCAAATATAGAAGAATGGGTGTCAAACTGCAGAAACTGATCAGTGTACAGTGTTTGCCTGGTGTGCACAGGTTTGATTTCCAAAAGGGAAAAATAGTAAATCTTAAAGACTCATACTCATCTATGGCAGCCATCACCCATCAACACTAAGGGCAACAAGACAGAAGGAAAAATTCCCAACAGCTCATCCAGGATTCCTTTAAGAGTAACAGTTTTTTGGAGGAGTTGAGTCCCTGGTAATATGACTGTCATCTAACACTGAGTTTCCATGAAACATTATTGAAAACAAAACAAAACTTTGTGTTAATCTTGAAGCAATGGGAGTGTTGAGAGAGTAGGAAGGAAGGGTAGGAACCCAGATCCTAACAACAATTTCATCCTTATAACTGTTCACAATGTGGGCTCTACTATGATTCCTATTCTGAATTTAAAGAAGCCAAGATATAGATAGGCTAAGTAGACAACATAAAATTCTATGTGCATAGCTATATCTGTTGCTTCCTGAATCTTAAAATTATAGATGAGAATAATGTTTTTCTTTTTCTTGAAAGAAACCAAGTATCGGAGCTGGGCTTCCTCCAGAGGCTGGCCTGGGGTGAAAAGGAGGCATATGCACACATGCATTTATCTAGGATAAGATGACAACATGAATTTCAAAGCAAGAAGATCCTCCACCAACAGAACTCAGGACAAAGGATTTTACAGCAGCTACATTTGTCCAAGTCCCTCAAAAGAGAAAGGCTGTTGGTTACTCTAAGGGTCTGAGCAGAGTCATTCTCAAGCCCATTGAAGAACTTTGATCAGCTCTAAGAATCTTGAGAGTTAGAACTGCATGAGTGTAGATCCCCCATTCTCCCTGTGTGTTCTCAGGTGCAGAGACCAGTGTCAGGTCAAGGGTGACAAGAGGGACAGGTTCTTTCTGCCTCTTTTCTTTTACAATTCCCTCTTCATACTTTACCAAAAAAGAAGACAAACCATTTCTCATTGTTCTCAAACTGAAAGTTACATATTGCTAAGGTTTCAGAAACATTTAATCACAAGATGATAAACTTATCAAAAGGTCATGGGAAAGTTGTCATCATTATCATGAAAAACTGGGAAGTAAGTCATTGGCCATCAATACCCCACCTTGGCAGCAAAGCTACCCCTTCATTTTCCACTAATATTATACCAGGCTTGAATCAGAGACCACTGGCAATTTGGGAACAAAAGTTGATAGTGTTTGTCATTTGTTATTGTAACATAAAGCTATGCCTAATAGCTGTGTGATCTAAGAAATGAAAAGACATGAGGAGTAAAGGGTGTTTCGGAGAGGAATAAGGTCGACATAAGAGGGCATGGGAAGAAGGGAGGACAATTAGCAGGGGAATGTCATCAAAGCACATTATATACATGCTTAAGATGCATAATATAATCATTTTAGTATACACTAGTAAATAAGCCCATCTGCTTTGCTGTTACTACAGCAGTGTTGAGTAGTTGAAGCAGGAAATATTTGGCAAACAAAGTTTATTTATTTATGAATGTTATTGAAAAAATGTGTAATCCTAATAATAGTGTATATACACAGGGTATATACCACAGTAATATACACAGGTGCTTGTAATGTAGATACTTACCAAAAGTGCATACTGAGTTAAAAATCCTCAAAGTCAAACTACCTACCAAACATCCTAATTTAGCTACGCAGTCCACTGAAAAGCATCAGTTGTTCCTCTCGGGGCCCAGGCTGACTCCATGCCCACAGCTTCTTACTGCTACCAGAATCCTGAAAGAGTGTTTTTTATTACAGATTGTAGACAGGGAAGGATTTGAAATTCAAAATTTCAAGTGTAGTTTCTACTGAATACCACTTTTGTTTCACAGGTGGGAAAGATTGCAGGTCAGTGCACCACCACTCAGAGTCATCCTGTCCTTTGTCATGTCAATCAGTTTCAAATCCCTTTCTTTAAAACAGAAAGGAGAGAACTAAAACAACGGTTTATGCTGGGCGTTTGCTTTCCTTCTGGGAATCTTGAAGTCAGCTTGGTACAAGCAGAAGATGCTGATGCGACCAGTCTCCAATTAAAGTCTCAGATACCGAACGTCTCAGGGGCTCTCTTGGTGAACAGCTTCTCTTCTGGCTTCTCAAACACCTTTATGATGGAGTTAAACACACCCTGTATGATTCCACGGAGACAGGATTCTTGTAAATTCCTGTCTGGTCTATTCAGGTCTCCCTCCACAGGCTGTTTACCCTGCTCCTTGTACATCTGGCACTTTCAGGCTAGTAAATCCCGCTTGGATGGCAATGTGCTGATCCTGAGAGTCCTTCTACCTGATTCTCACCAGCCAGATAGAAATGCCTCATAATTCACGGAACACTGGGGAGAGTCCTTGGAGGGTCATGTCTCGGAAGTGGAAAATAATTGGCCCTAGACTAAAAACTGCTCTGTCCTAGCAAACAAATCTTAAAAGCAGGACAGACATAAAAGAAATCAAACTGTTTCCAAGCAACTCAACTGATTCCAACAGGAAAAAAAAGTCAATAATATTTATAGGTACAAAGAATTCAACGTTCACTAAGGGAAAATTCACAATGCCTGGCATTGAATCAAAGGTTACCGGGCATTCAAAGAATTATCACCCATATGATAAACCAATAATCATACTACCCAGAACTGAAAGATGTTAGAATAGTTTTGTTGGTAGTCAGGGTTGTCGGGAGGAGGAGAAGGCAGCAAGGCACTTATAAGTGGCACCCAAGCAGGACCCAAAGCCTACGTTCCAGGAGAGTGAGCAAGTGCTGTCTGTGACTTCATGGGCATCTTCTTTATGAAACAAAGTGTGTAAAAGTTGCCGTAAAGGACAAACAAGTGAAGTACTTTATCCATTACAGTGGTTGGAATAAAAATTGGATTGACACAAGGAAGAGCCTGGTCTTTCCTGCTTCTGGCCCTTTACTGTGCCGGTTGGCTCTCTGGTACTCACTCTCACCAACCCTGGGAGGAACTTGCAGCCCCATCTAAGTGCCTCTGAAGGACCAGTCACCCGGTGCTCTACAGCAGCCTGAGCGCCTGCCTCCCTCTCCTGCTATGCCTGCCCAGCCGCCAGCAGCTGCTACCCACCCCCCACCCCACCCCCAGGCCTGAAGTGTTGCCTCCGTGAGCTGTGTCACTAGCAGCAAAAGCAGCAGCAGCAGCAGCAGCGGAGGTGGTGATCCCGAGGAGTTGCATGGAAGGCAGCTACAGGATGGCCAAGCCTTCAGCAGCAGTGGCCCGGGCAATCAGGAAGCCCCCAGGATGGACTCCATCGTCAGAGATGTCATGCAACTGAGGACTTGCGGGTGACAGACACTTAAAGCTTTGATGAAAGATGCCATCAAGTCAAATCTGATGCAGACCCTGGAAGGAACACCTGTGTTTGTGCATGATGGTCCTTTTGCCAATATTGCTCATGGCATCTCATCAGTATTAGCTGATAAAATTGCACTGAAATTGGTCAACGAAGAAGGGTTTGTTGTTACTGAAGCTGGCTTTGGGGCTGATATTGGGATGGAGAAATTCGTCAACATCAAATGCCGAGATTCTGGCCTGGTGCCCAATGTTGTGCTATTAGCCACCGTTCAAGCTCTGAAGAAGCATGATTGTGGGCCGAGTGTAATTGCTGGGATTCCTCTCAAGAAAGACCATCTAGAGACTGCCATATCCGGGGATCCATCCCATAATCAGCTTCCAAACGCTAACACCATTGCATATACTAGCAAGATTTTGCTGAAAGGACCCAGATAGAGCCGTCTCTTGTGAGACTATGCCAGGGCCTAGCAAACACAGAAGTGGATGCTCACAGTCAGCTATTGGATGGACCACAGGGCCCCCAATGGAGGAGCTAGAGAAAGTACCCGAGGAGCTAAAGGGATCTGCAATCCTATAGGTGGAACAATATGAACTAACCAGTACCCACCTGGAGCTTGTGTCTCTAGCTGCATATGCATCAGAAAATGGCCTAGTCGGCCATCAGTGTAAAGAGAGGCCCATTAGTCCTGCAAACTTTATATGCCTCAATACAGAGGAACAACAGGGCCATGAAGTGGGAATGGGTGGATGGGGGAGTGGGTGGGGGAGCATGGGGGGGACTTTTGGGATAGCATTGGAAATGTAAATGAAATGAATACCCAATAAGTAAAAAAAAAAAAAAAAAGAAAAGAAAAGAAAAAAGAAAGAATATATAGAGAACATTCAGCTGGTGGCTGCTGCAACCTACAGAAACAAATTCAGATGGCTCAAATATTCAAGGTGCCTGTGGTGGTGGCACTGAATGTCTTCAAGACATACACCCATGCAGAGAATGTCTTGGTGTGTGAGCTCGATAAACAGGCCGGTGCCTTTGATATGCTATCAAGCTATCACTGGTTGGCCAGAGGGAAAGGGTCTGTGGACTTGGCTGAGGCTGTGAGAGAAGCTGTGAATAAAAGAAGCTACTTCCAGTTCCCATACAATGTTCAGCTTCCCATTGTAGAAAAGATAAGAGTCGTCATCACCCAGACTGTCTACAGAGCCAAGGATATTGAGCTGATTCCTGAGGCACAGTCCAAAATCGATTGCAATACACAACAGGGTTTTGGAAATTTGCTCATTTGCATGACAAAGACCCACCTCTTCTCTTCCCTTCCCTTCCCTTTCCTTCCCTTCCCTTCCCTTCCCTTCCTTTCCCTTCCCTTCCCTTCCCTCCCCCCCTCCCCTGACAAAACGGGGGTACGGAGGGATTTAATTCTGCCAATCAGTGATGTCCGGGGCCATCATGGAGGCTCAGTCCATTTATCCTTTGGCGGGAAGGGATAATGAAGCTGAGGCTGTAAAGCTGAAGCTGATACGAGCACAACCATTTTCCAGCAACGAACTGCAGAGCGACAAGCCTGCCGGACCCCTGAACATGGATGGGGTCAGTGAGAAGCAGCTTAGGACTCCAGGGAGAGTGGCCATGAATGGAGCACCTCAAACCACTGCAGACTTGGCCACCAGCCCCAAGTTCCTCTATGTGGATAGAGTTGTACAGGAAATCCTGGAGACAGAGAGGACCTACGTGCAAGATCTAAAAAGCATCATGGAGGATTACCTGGCATGCATCCGTGACCAAGCCAAAGTTTCCCTAGGGACGGAAGACAGGGCTGCTCTTTTCGGAAGCACACGGGATATCTACCACTTCAAAAGCAAACTTCTTCAAGATCTGGAAAACTGTGAAAATGATCCTGTGGCCATAGCAGAATGTTTTGTGTCCAAGAGTGAAGAGTTCCACATTTATACCCAGTATTGTGCCAACTACCTGTGACCATACTGAGTGCATGAGGAACAAGATACTCACCAAGTTCTTCCGGGAGCACCAGGAAACTCTGAAACACTCACTACCCCTAGGGTCCTATCTCCTAAAACCAGCTCAGCAGATTCTCAAATATCATCTCCGTCTCCATGGAATAGAGAACCACCTTGATAAGGATGCGGTAAGCTACGATGTTGTGCTGGAGGCTGCAGATGTGGCAAGTGGCCTGGCACATCAATCACATGAAATGGAAGGATGAGCATGCTGTCCACTTGCAGGAGATCCAGAGCTTGCTAACTGGAAGGGGCCTCACCTCACCAGCTATGGGGAGCTGGTGCTTGAAGGAACCTTCCTCATCCAGAGTGCTGAAAAGGAGAGGACTCTCTTTCTCCTGGGAAAGCTGCTACTCATCACAAAAAAAGAAAGAGGACATGTTTACATACAAAACTCACATCCTGTGGCAATCTCATTCTTGTAGAGGTCAAACCAAAAGAACCGCTCAGCTTCAGCGTCTTCCACGACAAGAACCCCAAGCTTCAGCACCCGGTTCAGGCCAAATCCCAGCAAGACAAACGTCTCTGGGTTCTGCACCTGAAGAGACTGATTCTGTAGAACCACACAACAGCTGCAAAGATCCCAGCTAAGGCCAAGCAAGCGATTCTTGAAATGGACACCATCCTCTACCCAGGCTTCTGTTACAGTCCTGAGGGAGAGATGAAGACACCATGTGGCTCTGCACACCATCAGCCAAGACAGAAACCTGAACCTTCCTCGAGATCACACAAAGTGTTGAAGACCAGCAAAACTGCACAAGATATCCAGAAGGCTTGTAGAGAGGAGAGCTCTTCCTGGCTGACTTCTGCTGTACCTACCCAGAGGACTCACCAGCCCAGAAGCACTGCAACTATCAATATGCTTTGTGGGGGGAGGCAGTGGGCAGTGTTAGAACCCTGTGGATGGATCACGACATTTGGCAGCCCTTGTTTCCAAGCTGCCGGTCTCCACAGGAGAGTGAGGGTGATAACGATGATTACCAACTGTTCCTCCGGTCCTTTCCTTCTTCAGATCTCAACTCCACCAGGTTGTGTGAAGAGAACGCTTCAAGTCACCCTTGTAGCTGGCCTCTGAGACTGATCGAGCCCACAGAGATCTCCAGCTCTGGTTACAGGATAGTCCGACAGGCCAGTAGTGCAGGTGAAAGCAATGCATGCTCTCCTGAAGTAAGAATTAGGGACAGTGAAAACAAAAAGAACAAGCAGAAAACACTGGGATACGGGGATGGTGGCAGTATCAGTGAGACAAATCAGCCTGCTGGGAAGAAGAGAGCCCTGGTAGATGCTACCACTGAAAATGAAGAGACATTAGTGAACAGAGTTGAAGTTAAAGTGAAGATTCCTGGTGAGCTGAACCGGTGACCTGTAGATGACTGGAAGTTGATCCCCATACAAAAGCAGCTTTTTATCTTCCTGCCAAGAAAAATGTGGATTCCATTTTAGAGGATTATGCAAATTATAAGGAGTTTTGGGGAAATACAGATACTTAGGAGTATGGTGTTCATGAGGTTGTGGCAAGGATAAAGAGGTATTTCAATGTTGGGCACTCAGCTACTCTACAAATGTGAGAGACCACAGTATGCTGAAATTCTTGGGGATCACCCAGATGCGCCATGTCCCAGGTGTATGGAATGCCGCATTTACTGTGATTATCTGTGCGAATTGGAGCGATGTTGGCCTATACACCTCCAGATAAGAAAACCCTTGCTTTATTACCGAGCTATCTACATGATTTCCTCAAGTACCTGGAAAAGAATTCTGCAACTTTGTTCAGTGCCAGTGATTATGAAGTGGCTCCTCCTGAGGACCACCGCAAAGCCGTGCAAGGGTGTGCTCCCTTCCATTTGTGTGTGGATCTCTGTAAACAGTTTGGTTCTTAGTCTTTCTCTTGTACAAGTGACACACACTAATGGTCTTGGTACTGGCTAGTTTTGTGTCAACTTGACACAGCTGGAGTTATCACAGCCACATCTGCAGCATCCAGCACAACATCGTAGCTTACCTCGTCCTTATCAAGGTGGTTCTCTATTCCATGGAGACGGAGATGATATTTGAGAATCTGCTGAGCTGGTTTTAGGAGATAGGACCCTAAGGGTAGTAAGTGTTTATCATACAAAAAGGAGCTTCAGTTGAGGAAATGCCTCCATGAGATACAACTGTAAGGCATTTTCTCAATTAGTGATCAAGGGGGAAAGGCCTTTTGTAGGTGGGACCATCTCTGGGCTAGTAGTCTTGGTGTGCTATAAGAGAGCAGGCTGAACAAGCCAGGGGAAGCAAGCCAGTAAAGAACATCCCTCCATGGCCTCTGCATCAGCTCCTGCTCCCTGACCTGCTTGAGTTCCAGTCCTGACTTCTTTCAGTGATGAACAGCAATGTGGAAATGTAATCTGAATAAACCCTTTCCTCCCCAACTTGCTTCTTGGTCATGATGTTTTGTCCAGGAATAGAAACCCTAAGACAAATTGGTATCAGGAGTGGGGTATTCCTGTGACAGCCTGGCCATGTTTTGGGAGGACTGTGGAAGGACTTTGGAACTTTGGGCCAGAAGATCCATTTGGTGTTAAGAGCTCTGTCGAATGTTGTGTAGGAGCTTGGAAGATAATGTTGAGAACAGTGCAGAGGATGGAGGCTAGAGTTGTGAAATTTCAGAGGGAAGATTAAAGACTTTTCAGGGCCATTGCTGTTTTGATTGTGAAGACTCTGTAGTTCTGGTTAGCTGGGGCTGAAGAATCAGCTGTGATTAACAAGATACCAGAACTACCAAAGCAAAAACTTTGCATTACTGGGACTATTGATGCTGGTTAGCTGGAGTTAAGAATTTAGCAGTGATTAAGAAGAGACCAGCATCACTGAGGTGACATCTTCTGGGAAGTGTTTTCTGAAAGCACAAAGAGGCTGTGTTCCAGAGATAGCCAAGGTTGTACTCCTGCTGCAGTGGGACTTGGTAATGTGTAAGGGTCACCCAGGTGGTACTAGATTTGAAGGCATGAAGGGGTCACACAGAGCAACTGAGGCTCGGCACTGTGAGAGGCCATGGAAGGCCATTGGTGAAGGTGCAGCCTCAGTTGCAATTGACTGAGGACTGAAGGGGTCATGCAGTGTTTTGCAGATGCCAGTACCATGAGATGACCACCAAGAGCAGCAGCAGCAGTGGAGTACAGGCATCTGGAGCCTAGAGGATGACACGTGTGCTACAAAGGGCATGGCTAGAGAAGTGACCCAAGCCCTTGGAGGAGCCCAGAAGATTGTGAGTTGGATCCCAGACATTGGATGGTTGGAGATTGATTTTTGCTTTTGATTGTGACTGTGCCCTGATATTTTCCCTGTTGAAGGAAGAAACTATTTTAGTGGAGCCCACAGTTAAGAGACTTTTAATTGTAAAAAGACTTTGGACTTTTAAAAGAGATGGATATTCTAAAGAGATTGAAATTTTAAGAATATGTAAAGACTGTAGGACATTTAAAGTTATTTAGACCTTGGGGATGGATAAGAATGTAAGGGTTGAGGCTTACTAGTGATGTGTTTGTGTGTCAAGTTGACAAGGGGTCAATTGTATTGGCTAGTTTTGTGTCAACTTGACACAGCTGGAGTTATCACAGAGAAAGGAGCTTTAGTTGAGGAAATGCCTCCATGAGATACAACTGTCAGGCATTTTCTCAATTAGTGATCAAGGGGGAAAGGCCCTTTGGGGGTGGGACCATCTCTGGGCTAGTAGTCTTGGTGTGCTATAAGAGAGCAGGCTGAACAAGCCAGGGGAAGCAAGCCAGTAAAGAACATCCCTCCATGGCCTCTGCATCAGCTCCTGCTCCCTGACCTGCTTGAGTTCCAGTCCTGACTTCTTTCAGTGATGAACAGCAATGTGGAAATGTAATCTGAATAAACCCTTTCCTCCACAACTTGCTTCTTGGTCATGATGTTTGTGCAGGAATAGAAACCCTGACTAAGACACCTTTCCTCCCCAACTTGCTTCTTGATCATGATGGTTGTGTAGGAATAGAAACCCTGACTAAGACAGTCTTCAAAGTACAACAGAGTTGGTATTTGTTTTCTGTTTGATTTTAAATAGAGAAAATAAAAGGAATGACTGTTCTTTTCTTTCTTTTCCTCATTGCAAAGTTTCTAACAGTGTACCAGTGATGGACAGCAGAGGGACGTGCTGTAGAGTGTTTGCCTAGTGGTCAAGGCTGCTTTTGGATGCTGGTGATTCTGTGCCTTTGACACTACACACTTTTATAATGTGCTAATGCTCTATGACAATATGCTCTGATTGCTAGTGCCAAAGGTTCACTTCAGTGTATATAACTGCACACTCATCTGTCTGCCCTTTTCTTTTTTTTAAAGTGGTGCTTGAAGAGCCCATGCTTTGCAAGTCATCCACATTGTTCCTTAGGCATCTTATCTTTGCTCAATTGTGAAAGAATGGTGGCTTGTTTTCATAGTTTCTGTATTGTGTCTAATGCACGCTTTAACATGATAGACGCAATGCATCGTATAGCTGCAGTCTTATGGAAAAGTCAATCTTGTAGGAGTTGATTTTCAGATCTTCAATACATTTTTTCTTTAAAAAAAGAATAGTATTGTTATTATTATTATTATTATTATTATTATTATTATTATTATTTATAACTATACCTCAGCTATCTGAAGAACTGGACATAAGGGCAATGCTGATAAGCTTAAAATAAATTTTTTAGAAATGAGAATTTTAACATCTGAGCTAAATAAGGTATCCTATGGAATAAAACAATGCTACAGAAAAAGTAGCAACAGCATAACCATAGTGATAATCAATAGAAGGACAAACAGATGCATGCATGCATATACATACTCGTGGTTAAGTTCATCAAAGTACACAGCAAATGCATGTATACTTAATAACATAAGCAAAATATGTAAAGGGGAAACTTTTTGATTTATATGGACAGCAGACAAGCATGCATCACAGTGGGGTGTTTCAATGCTTCTCTGTTAATAATAGACAATAAACAAGTAAGCAGAAAATGATCTTGAATATGAGAAGGAAGCATAAGACTTGAAAGTAACTAAACAACTTGATTTACGTTGTAGACTTTGTTATCCTACAAGACCACAGTATGCATATTTGTCAAGTGGACTTACTTTGAAGAAAAAGCCCATACAATAAGCCCTGCAACTTTCCCAATAATGTTAAAGGAATTTCAGTCTTACAAAGTATATTCTCCAACTGTTGGGATTTGAATTTGAAATTTCCTCTACAAGCTGATGTTTTGACTGTTTAATCTTCCTGCTTCAAAAAATTCTGGAAACTTTGAACACTGGGACCTAATAAGTCACTGGAGATGGATCTTTAGGTAATGTTATCCCTGGACATTCCCTGTTTCTTTCACTCTGTACCCTTTCCATAGTGGTTTGTAGTGTACTGCCCTGCCATGAACCCCTCACCCTGTTGGACTAAAACTTCTGAACTCATGACTCAAAATAAACTAGCCCTCCTTTAAATGCTATGTGTCAGATACTTAGATCATAGTGATAAGAAAAAAATCTGAATCAATACAGAAAATCGATAGTGGGGGTGGATCATTTCTATGACTAAAGCTCACTGTTATTCCTAGGCCTGGTATATGGGAGAATGTAGGAGACTCTTGGGCTTCAGGGTAGAAAAGCCACAGAATACTATGAGCAAAGCCTAATGGCAGATGCAGTGAGAATTAAAGACTGGATCACCAATGGAATGGCTGTCAGTAGAGTATATGCAATTTCATGACAGTGCTGACTATACTGAGAATTTAACTAGAGGCAACTCACTCCACATCCTGTCAATGATTTTGATTATATTTTGCTCATATTGTCAAGATGTAAGTGCCACTGAAGTCAAAAGTAATAGACTAATTAATTTGGCAGAGGAGATTTCAAAACAGACAATTGTTCAGACTGTGGCACTGTGACTGCTGATAGCTTTTAGCCAGATTTCCAGTGAGAACCACAAACAGCAGAGCAAAGAAGTAGGGGAGAGTGTGGTTTTATCAGATAACAAATACATTTAAAGTTTTAGAAGAAGAAACCATAGTTATTAAAGAGACTTGTCTCATTAAAGAAAAGCCAAGTATTTTACACTGGGACCATAATACAAGTGCTTTGAGTAAATTTCAGCAACTAGTGTGGGATTATACTTTTCACAGGTTCTAGCTTGTAAAACTGTGAACTCATTTGAAATGTACTCCCTTGATAACAGAGTACCTCTACAGGTCCTTGATCACACACAGCCTCATGAGAAGGGAGAGCTGTGTGGGTTCTGTAGTCAATGTCCAAGTTAACTTGGAAACAGTTACACCTGGCAAATATACTGTCTTGGTTGTCGTTTTGGAGGTATGCCATTATGGGTTATATAACTGGAGGCTTACACTCATCATTTTAAAGAAAAGACTCATAAGTCAGATAATGTGTAGCAAAGTGAGATTCCAACTTAAGAACTTAGAGGGTTATATACATGAATCTTCAAAGTTGAAGCCTATATTGCAGAGGATACTCCAGATTGATGGAGATAATGCAAGTGTGGAATATTTGGCAAAGAAAGCTGAAGGCACTAAGTAGAGCCAGCTCAAGAGATAGGCCATATGAGCTGTAAGCAATAAAGCCATAGAGAAAGAGATACCTAAGCCTGCTAGAGCTGAAACAATGCCATCATATACAACTGGATAGTAGAGTTCATGATGCAATGTTTGCCGTGATAAATTTTAGTCATGTTTTTATCCAGACTTTCCTTGTTATTCTTCCATTCATTCCTTTTGGAATGGGACCATTTACTCTATACCATTTGTCCTTGTTAATTTTTTGTTAATGTGAGACAAAATAGTCATTTGGAAAGAGAAAATCTCAGTTTAGAAAAGGCCTGTGGGCAAGCCTGTGGGGAATTTTCTCCATTAATGACTGATGTGGGAAGGTTCAATTTGAGTGGTGCCACAACTGGCTAGGTGACTCCGAGTTGTATAAAAAAAGCAAACGAACTAAGCCACAGGGAGCAAGGCAGTAAGCAATGCCCATCCATGGATATCTCCTCACTTCTGTTCCAAGTTCCTGCCCTGACTTTCTTCTGTGGCAGATGTGATGTGAACTTGCAAGCTGAAACAACCCTTACCTCCCCAAGTTGTTTTTGACTGTGGTGTTTTACCACAGAAATAGAAACTCTATTTAAGACACTATTTTATATTGGTAGTATTTAATTGTCTTTTTAAAAAACTTAACAGGGATTCACAGCTAATATGGTCTTAAACCACCATGAAAACTTTGGATTTGCATATTCAGTGTGGGCCTTGAAGAGTTACAGTTCAGCCCTGGTCTGAGCCTTGCTCTATGGTTCTTGCCTGCCATGCACGCTCACTTCTATGATATTCTCCTCTAGCAAATGGGCCCAAGCAGGTAATGAAGGAGAACTGGCACTGTGATAGAAAATAAATGAATAAATCTTTCTGCCCTGTCATAATGGCTCCTCCAGTTGCTGTGATAAAATAACCCACAACGGAATCTTAAGAGAGAAAGAGCTATTTGTGCCTACAATCCTACCTTACTGTCTGTCCATCAAGGTAGGAATCTCACAGCAATAGAGTTTGAGGCAGTTGTCCTGAGACGGTGGCAAGAAGCAGAGACTGGTAAATGTCTGCTTCTGCTCAGCTCCATTTCTCCAGTTACATAGTTCAGCATCCCAGCCAAGGAATGGTGCCACCCACAGTTGACAGGTCTTCTCACTTTAAATAATATAATAAACAATTAATCTCAACAGGCATGCCTAAAGGCCCATCTCCCAGTTGATTCTGGATTCTGCCAAGTTGACAAATCACTCTTACCTTCACAAAATTCCAATCAATAATGGCAAGACCTTTTAAAAATTCTCAAGTATTTAAGGAATATTTAAATATTCCTCAATTAATTCTATTAGTTAAAAACCCTTAATTAGAAAGCACCTAATGCAAGATGCTCAATGCCTGTGCTAGGAAAATATAAATCCTCAAACCATTTACCTTGGATTCTATCTTAAGAAACTAACAAATTATATGCAAATTAACCATAAAAGAAACAGGAAAACAATTTAAATCCCTATCTCTATCCATATTGGTAAGCTATAAAAGAAGCCATGAGTTCATAAGATGACTTAGCAGATAAAAGTTTTTGCCCAGAAGCCTGAAGGCATGGTAGAAGGAGAGAACAGAATCCTACAGGTTGTCCTCTAACTCCATAAGCATATTGGAATACATGCATGAATACACATACAAACATACACATACACACACACACACATGCAGAGTAATTTTTAAAATTGCTTTTAAAAAAAGTAAAGAGGTTGTATAACCTACAGTTTTTCCCTTTCATCTTCTGTCTGAAACTAAAAATAATCCAATTTTACTGTTAGTAAACTACATATAAACTCTATTGCTATACATAGAGTATTTTTTTTTATTTCAAAACAAGTCATAAATTACCACTAACCAGGATCACTATAGACTTTACAAATGTTCAAAGAATAAAAGAATGTAAAACTATTACAGGGCAATAAAGTCAACCATTAAGATGAAATGTACAAAATGTCCTTGAAGGACAGATAGCACCAAAGTTCACTCAAGAAGAAATGAACCAAATGACTCAATACCTATCAAAGCAAGTGCATTTATAGTTAACAACCTTTGCAGGGAGAAAACTTCAGAGCAAATGGCCTCACTGGAGAATTCTGTCAAATATTTAAGCAAGAAATATTGCTAATCCAACCAAAAAGATCCCAGCAGATAGAGGAAGGTAAGTGCACAATCATTTTCTGAGTCTAACACTGCTCTGATTTTCAAAAAGACAGCATGGCAAAAATAGAATAACACCCTTCATGATCACAATGTAACATCTGATGTTAGAGTTAAAGAAGCCCCTGGTTATGAGAGTAGAACCTCTTGCTGGGCAGACACCGAATGGTCTAGCTGGGCTGGCACAGTCATTTAAGTTACAGGAACACACCTAGAGAGGTGAGCTCACGTGAGGCCATGCTAATGAGATAGGTGGAGTAATATTTCCTTTAATGAGACATTGTAATTTCCCATCCAGAAACCCCACCCATTGCAGAAGCTTACAGACCACAGTCATGCATGGCTGTAATTATTCAGAAAAGTACAATTTTTCCTTCATTTTTTTCTACCTCTTTTCTATCCATTCTTTCATTAATAGTTTTGAGTTTCCCCCCAACATTTTGGCTTCCACACTCTTTCTCTAAAGCTTCATTCCTCATCACATGCTGACCTCCATGACAGCTTAAATTACATGACTTTTCCCTATCTCTTCCCTCTTCTAGTCCTCTGGGCAGCTGCTAAAGTTTTCAGCTTGACTACCCTGCAGTTTTTCTTATAATTTCTAATAAGACTACCCTAGTGTTTCCATTTAATCTCATTCTTAGATTACTTTATTAATGAAACTAAGAACCCTGAAGAGGTCCCTGGTTTATCCTGTGTCAAAGCCATAATATCTGGGAATAAAGGGTAGGGACATAAGATACTTATAACACCATAATTCAAAGGCATTTGGTAAATGGCAAGAGATTTGAAGAGTCATTTATTCACAAAAGATACACAAGTGACAAATGAACACCCCCAAAAAAGACACTCAACAATTTGAGTCATTTGGTAAATGCTAATCAAAACCACAAAGAGATATTCTTCATACCTTCTGGAAGAACATAAAAACAGCTGACAATAGAAGTCTGGGCAAGGAGGAGGAGATGCTGGAGTCCTCATCCCCTGCTGGTGAGAGGCGCAGTGACGCCTCTACTCCAGGAAGTTGTTTTGGCAGACCCTCAACTGTTTAAACATAGTTTTACACATGGCCCAGCAATTTCATGCCTAAGAATACATCATAGGAAAACAAAATGTACACACTTAAAAACTTATACTAAAACATCAACAGTGTGATTCAGAATAGCCAAGAAGAAGGGGTTACTTAAATGCCTGTCAAACAAAGGCATGAATGAAATATGGTGTATCCACAAATGTGTATGTGTACAAAAAAGAATGCAGTGTTGGCTTATGGTATGCACAAATCTCAAAAGTATATTATATGAAAGGAATTAAGGGCCAAAGACTATGTGGTACATAAACCCATTTACGTGGACAGTCAAATAGTAGGGGAATCTATAAAGACAGAAAGTAGGTTTGTGGTTTCCTAGCACTAACAGGATAAAGACTCTGAGGTAATTTTCTAATGGGCTTAGCTTTTCCCTCTAGAGTAACCAAATGGTCCAAGATTGATTGTGATGTAAGTTGAACAAATCTGTGGTGACATTCACACATCTGATCATTCATTTAATGGGTAAACAGAACAGTGTGCAAATCATAGCTCAATAAAATTAAGTTGGCTTAAAATCCAATGGGAAAATAACAGTACCATCAATAAAATAGAGCTGCAAAAATTAGTAAAACAAAGTACCCAATCCATACCTCCTCATGTCATGTACAAAAGTAAGGTAACTTATAGGTCTTTGTATCATAAAGAGGGGAAGAGGGAAAGAAATAGAACTTGAGGAAGGGGCAATAGCCGTTGATGACATCAGAACTCCAAAGGCAAGACCAGAGATTCTTATCAATGTGATAAGATAAAAAGTCACTCAGAGCAAGCACTCAAAATAAGTTTTCAATCAGACATTCAGGCCTCTTCTAAACCCTATTCTCAGTGGCCTGAGGCCTTGCTATGCATCTCTTGTGAGCACTATCCCTAAGAAGGTCAGACATCTCTAGAGGATATTTTGCATCCTCAGATGGATTTGGGATTTAATGGAACATTTTAACGAACGTATTTGGGGCTCTGGTGATGATAAAATACGGTATACAACCCATACAGTACGCAACTCATTTCTTTATGAAAAACCGTATTGAAATTTTAGGCTCCAGAAATGGCTGCACTAGCCAAACATGGCAGACTCCAGAGTTAATGCCATTCATGCAGATTTGAAACAGACATGTTCCAGATACTTTATCATTTTTCACTATACCAGATGTAGGGGTCTGTACACAGAATGATGTCAATCGACCATTGCCAATTGATGGAGCCAGTCTGATTAAAAAAAAAAAAAAAAGCCAGAGTTGCAAATGATGCGATTCAAAATGAAAATTGACCTTCTCTACAAAACAGATGAATCCAAATGGAATTAGGCACCAGGCATGGATCATGTCTGTTCTCTAACTGGTCCTAAAAGACTCAAAGAAGAGGAGAGATGAGCAGGAAATCCCTCAGCTAGTCCACTCCATCACTAAAGGTAAATCCTAGTCACTATAATTCTAAAGATGGCATTGTTCTCACCAAGTCACAGGGAAAGAATCCGCAAACAACAGAGACCTTCAGGCAGTGGGCGCTGGATAGCAGGTGACCTAGATTTCCAGGAACCCAACCTGATGAGAGGCCTACACAAATGATTACAGTGTCTGTCACCTAAGCCCCTGGCTGTCTCCAGCAGCGGCAGGCTTTAGCTCACCAACCCTGAACCACATGCTTTCTAGATTGATAAAATAACCCTTCACAACTGACAGAAGGCCAACCTGGGAATACACTAAGAAGTAAAATTGACTTGATTTTATTTTATTTTTTAACAGACTATTAAAGCTGCCTTTGGATACTTAAATTCCATGAGATTCACAATATGATTTTAAAAGATGGAGGGAAAGCAGCTAAGAAAAAGTAGAAGAGGAGAAATGATATTGTATCCAGGGCTTTCACAGTACAGTGTCAAACAAGCCTTGTAGACAAACAGGAAAAGCAGCTTTAGGCCACAAAACAATACCAATGAGAATCAAAAGCAAAGGAAATGAGAGGATGGGAAAAAGCTAGGACGGCTTTCTTCCCTAGGAGTATTTTTAGTTTATTATCTGTTGTTAAAGTTTAGTGTATGTCATTACAGCCCTGTGCATATGTTCTTTATGAATATTTGAATTTTCTTGAATCTGCAAAGTTGTTTTGTTTTACTATCTTTTCTTTTCTTTTTGGAGGAGGTAGCAGCATCATTATGCACATTTAGCATAGTGCTTCCAGCTGCCTACTGACTCAGGTGCAAACTCATTCAGAGGCCCTACAAAACTCTAGCCTGTCTCGCTGGTGTTATCCACAATCCCCTCTAATGGGCATGTCCCTCTTACTTCACCTCTTGCCTTAAGCCTTCTTTGATGTGTTAGAATGGTAGGTGGAGTCTCAACAACACACTAGGCCAAGATAGTTCCACGTGAAAAAGGATTTATAGGAAGGGAGAGACAAGGTAGTGGCAGAAAAAGAAGGGAAGAGAGAGAGAGGGGAAGGGGTGTTCGCATTATTGATATTGAAAATGGTGTAATGCAGGTAAAGGTGGGAGGTGAGCCAAGTGGATGTTGGGAATATGGTGCCTGTTGCCTTGCAACTAGTCTGCAGGTTGCAGGTCACGCTGTCACCTATGTGATGTCATAACTTTGGGAGGTCCTGGTGCTAACATTCTTATCTTTCAAGATCCAGTTCAGAATCTAACTGTCACAAACTATTTCCAGGGTAACCCAGGGGATGGGGAGAGTGAATTTTCCATCTTCTTTTAATTGAAAGGTTTCTTACCTATGTATTCCTACAATTGATGAAACTTTATTGCTTCTTACATTTTTAAAAAACAATATGTGTGCACAAATCATTACCCATACTACATGTTGGTTTTGTTTGTTTGTTTGTTTGTTTGTTTTTTGTTTTTTTTTTCTGTTTTGTTTATTTTGTGCAAAGGTATCCTGTCTTTCTTCTCCTTGGAAACGTTAATTATCTAGGAAAGAATTTTTCAGAGAGATAGGGAGAGACACTAATAGGTGGATCAATTTTAGCTGTGTCAGCATTTGCATTGCTATGACAAAAATGGCATAAGATAGAGATCTTGAAGGCTTCTTTTGGCTCCTGCTCAGTGAGCTCCACTGCTTTCAAACTTGTGGTAGAATGAGGAACATAAACAGAACAAAGCTGCTTGCCTCAAGGTGGCCTGAAAACAAGAATTGTTAGAAATGTTGGGAATCCCAATATCCCTTCAGTGGTGCTCTTCCAATGACTTAACTTCCTTCCAATGGACCCCACATCTTAAGAGTTCCATCATCTCCCAACTACTGTCCAGGCTGATAACCAAACCCTCAGCTTGTGACATTTGGAATGCATTTAAGGTACAAGTCACAAGGTTCAGAACATCCCTGGTACACAGAAAGATGGGAGCAGTGTCTTAATTGGGTTTTCTATTTCTGTGAAGAGACAATATGAGTATGAAAATTTGTATAAGGAACATTTATTTGGGGCTGACTTACAGTCAGTGATTTAGTCTATTGTTATCAAATCAGAAAGCATGGCAGCGTGCAGGTTGGCACAGTGCTGGAGAGGTAGTTGAGAATTCCTCTGGATAGGCAAGCAGCAGGAAAAGAGAGATATTACCTGACTTGAGCCTCTGAGACCCTCAAAGCTCACTCTCAATGACACAATTCCTCCAACAAAACAACAAGGCAAAATTTCCTAACAGTGTCTCTACCTATGGGCCTATGGGAGCCATTTTCACTCAAACCACCACAAGCAGTATAAAGCAGAATCTCAACTGAGGGAGCAGAAGAAACAGCAGCAAGGTGGAACAAGAGAAATCTCTTTGCTTGTAAGAGAACAAAAGAAATAAATAGATCTGGGATTACAACCAAAACTAATTGATGCATTACAGGTGAGTTATCTAATGCTAGCTAATAGAATGACTAGTGAAATTTACTATGTTAGGCAGTATCTCCTGAGATGTTCCTGTTTCCTGTCCTACTTTAAATAAAATATTCATATAATTCAAAGAATACAGAGGCCTTAAAGTTCACCTAGTTAGGGCCATTCTCTGCTGAGAATCATGGAGATATGGTATTAAATAGTCACCTCTTCTCTGCTGGGATCCATCATGAGGTAGACAGAATTGATCCAGTCCCTAGAGCCTGTGCATGCGAGGAGCAATCACTCCTTCCATTGTGTTGTGGCATACAGTTGTTGTTTGTCTAAACATATTGAACTAATTCCTTAAAATTTCTTAAAACAAAGAATTTCTTCCCACTGATGGCTGAAGAAGGAGCCAGTGATATTCAAAGCAAAAAAAAGTATTCTACCCTCCAAAGTACTGAAGATGGAAGAGGCAAACCAAAGAATGTAGATGACCTCTAGAAACCAAACACCAACACCAGTCAGCAGTCAGCAGGAGCCAGGAGCTCAGTGCTGCACAATACAGCCAGGGACCCGATTGCTAGAACATGACTCTCTCCTGAATCACCATACTGGAGCTCATATAAAAGAACACCTTGGTTTCTGCCTTGTGAACCCACATCAGAATGGGCCTGCTGCATCTGCCTGGGATCCTGCCTAATGCAACTGTGAGATAATAAAAGGTGTTGTTTTAAGCTGCAAATTTTGGGGTAGTTTGTGGTTGCTTGAGAGCAATCAAAAGCAACACACTTCTTCTGATAGGCAATCACTACCTTATCTTTAGAGAGCTTTTCTTAAAATAGAAGGCTCATTTTGCAAATCAACAAATTATTCTTCCCTATATAACCCTCATCAAGCCTTCTGCGACCATGTGGTTCACTCAAAAGCATGGCAATCCTTCCACATGGCAGCCTTTCGAGAATTAAAGTTGGGTCTCATGTGACATCTTTAGTCCTCTGCAGATTGCTTCATCTCTCCTGACTTAGTGATTTTTTTTGTGCTAGTCACAAATCTATGAGCATAGCCTCCTTTATCCAGGTGATAAATAAAGAGAAGCACTCACTACAAGAATATCCCTTTGTGGATGGACCCTATATAGACACTGTACTCTCTCTGAATATCTTAAACCAGTGCCATCAACCTTGTCCAGCTCAAAGTCTAAAGCCATGGATATTGATAATTGATGTTCATAATTAATTACCTTCTAAACTCCCAAGAGCAAGCGAGAGAAATAAATCTCATACCTCTGGATTAGAGATTATTCTTTCATGGCTTGCAGGGAAAAATAAACATAAAACTCTCTTGAGTTTTTTCATTCCAAGATTCTCCTTGATTTTTGCATATATATGCATATATGTATGTATGCATGCATGTATGTATGCTTATAAAGGAACTTTGCTTAAACTTAATGGAATAACTTAATACTATACTAGCTGTCCCAGTGCAAACAACTATAAAAATATGAAAGGTGTATGAAAAATATTTTTACAGGCATGGGACAATAATAAGCACTAGATGATAACTTTTAAGTTTTAATATATTTATTGGAGGAGGACTGCTCACATGCCAACATGTACATGTGGGGGTCAGAGGATAACCCATTGGAGTTGGTTTTCTCATCCCACCATGTGGGTCCTGGGATAGAACTCAGGTTGTCAGGCTAGCCTTTACCTGCTGAGCCATCTCACTGGCCCATAGACTGTGATGCTTAAAAGGAGTTAGAAGTTTGTCAGCAGTCAAAACTAGCACACTTGTACTGATATGAAGTCATTACTTCCTTATCATTGTGTCCAATCAATGAAGGTAACAAATCTAAATTGCCAGGCATGGTGGCGCACGCCTTTAATCCCAGCACTTGGGAGGCAGAGACAGGCGAATTTCTGAGTTCAAGGCCAGCCTGGTCTACCGAGTGAGTTCCAGAACAGCCAGGGGAACACAGAAAAACCCTGTCTCGAAAAATTTTTAAAAAAATTAAATCTAGAAAGTTGAAAGTTAATAAACAGAATGCAGGAGGAGACTCTTGATTTTGTTAGTTATTTTTCTAGATAACATTTTTCAGAAAGAGCCCAAGCATGAATAGTAGTCTGGCTGAGAATGGAGACAGAGAATTTGGAAATGGTGTCTAGAATTTTTCAGTCATGGTGGCAAAGAGCAAGGAGCAACATAGAGAAAGATCTTTTTGCATCTGTATATGTATATAATGGATCTTCTAGAGTCTAACCACAAACATATATGTGTATATGTATATATGTATATGCATCTGTATATGTATGTAATGGATCTCCTGAAGTCTAAACACAAACATACACATGTTGCTAACATCTGCCAAAGCACAGACACACAGGGAACAGTTGCTGACTGTAGAATACACAGAGTTCTTGCGGGTTCCACGAATTCAAGTGAGCCCTACAGAAGCACATACCTTGAGGCACGTACCATTAGATATATGTGGAGAGCTTTTGGGGCCACTTGGTAGGAATTTGACATTGGGCCATGGATGACAAGAAAGTAAGCATGGGCAGGAATCTAATTATAGGCTAGAACAGGGAAGTAAGTTCAGGCAGGAATCTAATTTTAGGCTAGAACAAAGAAGTAGGCTTCAAGCAAGAATCTGATTTTGGGCTAGGACAAGGAAGTAGGCTCAGCTATCTTGGTCATCCTAATAGACCTTAGAAACAGTGACCACGGGGCTTGGTTTATTGCCTTACTTGTTCCTTGACTATTTGTGTTTATTGTCTTGCTTATCCCTCAACCTAGAACTGACCTTATTACTTGCATGTAATTAAAATTGTATAAAAGCATATTGGGAAAAATAAACCTGCCTCAGCCCCAGAACCAGCTGGGGTCATGCTATAATGTTGTCTAATTCTCTTTTTTCTTTTAAATCTTCGCTCCTGCAATGGAGAATCTGTTGACTGACAGAGCTGGCTTGCTTAGATATGTGTATATCATGTAGACAAATCTGTAGATGCTTCGGTAAAGCCCTCTTCCCACCCCCTCCAAAAATGCCTATAATCTAAACCTCCAGATCTCTGAATGTGGATGCCTTTGTAAATTGCTCTAGGTGACATCATTTTGGAATACCTGAGTGGGCTCTAAGTTAAGACAAATATCCTTATGTGAAAGACAGAAAAGGGAAAGACACAGACAGAGCAGACCATGTGAAGATGGAGGCAGAGGTCACAGGTACACACCATCAGTAGGCAAGGAACAGGGAGAGCCCCCAGGACAGCGGTTCTCAACCTGTGGGGGCTTGCAACTCTTTGAAGGTGGAACAACCCTTTTACAGAGTCACACATCAGATATCCTGCATTGACATTATGATTCAATGTGGCAAATTACAGCTATGAAGTAACAATGAAATAATTTTATGATTGGGGGTCATCACAGCAGGAGGAACTGTATTAAATAGTTGCAGCAGATGGAAGGTTGAGAACTACTGCTCCAGAAGCTGAACTGACTCCACTGGCTGAGCTGTCTTGGGCAGATATGTGTATATCATGTAGACAAATCTGTAGATACTTTGGTAGAGTCCTCTTCCCACCCCCTCCAAAAATAAGTCAGTGGGTGTGTCCAAACCTCTACATCAAGCAGCCACTGCACCATAACTGGTTGGAAACTTGACTTCTGACTTGAGAGCTCAGAAAGAGTAAGCTGCAGAATCTGAAGATTCTTAGGTATGCACGTGCTTATTTTGCCTCCTTTTATGTTTGGGGATAGTGAAACATTAAAAATACAGGTGGCTCTCCTCAACTGCCAACTGTTCTTGGTTTTAAGCAGACATTCATTGCTTTCCCAGATGTCTATGTCACATCTCGATGTGGTGGCCTACACAAACCCTCCATCTACATATCTTTCACCTTCGTTCTTCTCTTATCAAAACCCTGACCCTACCTTTGCTGCTAATCAGTCTGAGGACAATCAGTTTGATGCAATGCTGAATGACATTGCATGCAGGGTCTTTTCTTCATCTTTCCACTGCAAAAACTTAGGAGCTCTTTCAGAAAGCACATGCATCTCTAGAAGCATTGTACTAAGGGTTCATACTCCTCAGTTGTCTTCAACGATGGGTGTTGGCTTCAGAAGAGCAGCAGCTGCATCTTCACTTATCTTTGAAACCTTCATTGATCCCACCTAGTGATACTATGATCATAAGAATAATTGATCAATATTTGTTAAAAGCAATCAAATTTCTTATCAGGACATGTTAATCTCACAGAATTCTTCTATCTGTTCTCACGCAAGAACTATAGAGGATTTGAAAAGAAGTTCTCTTTTCTGGATAGGAAAAAAAAGTAGGTGGGGGCAAGGATCAATAGAGTAGATGGTTAGCACTTTCCCAGTTGAATATAAAAAGATTACAACTGCATGTACTAATCAGAAGAGCCAAAGGAAAATGGACAAGGGATTAAAAGTTCAAGAGGTTATTCAATTTGTCAAATTGTACAGCGTGTGGCAGCAGGGTTCTCTTTCTATTGGGCATACTCCAAGTCATTCTTCCATTTGTCAATAAAACCCAGTCTTCACTGCACTGCATTTCAGCGATGCTCCCTCCAGTTTCCTTCTCCCCTCTCCGTACTCCAATTCAACCCCACATCTAGCATCTTTATGAAAAGTCTTCTCTTTAATTTCCCTTTCTCACATTTTTCCATGTACATGGGGGATTCCTGTTACAAAACTTGAATATGAGGTGCACAGAGGTGGGCAGAGAGCTGTTTTTTTTTTTTTTTTTTTGCCAGATCCCATTAGTCACAGCCAAGGCTGGGGGAGAAAGTTTTCATTTTTGTGAGTCACTGTTTATCTGTCTATAAATTTAGTAATGAAATGCCTGTGCCACAGGGATGTGAGGAAATTTCATTTTTGCTTATAAAATCCTCAGGGCATGTTTGGATACAAAATGCAATAACACCATAAAATATTGCCCTGATATTGCTATCTCCAAGCCTGGAACTCATTTCTGCATTATGAGAAGCAAAGAAGATTTATGGGAAAGAAAAGGAGCCAGCTCCTCTCAAGTATTTAAATGAGGTTTTGCTTTAAATAGCCATTGTCTGCTAGTGTCATGATGTTTGAAACTGACAAAAAAGATTTACCAGTAGATTCTAGAAACTTCCTGATTGCATTGATAGGGAAAATCTTAAGTAGAAATAAAATAAGTTATAACTTCTTCAGCTTCACGATAAGGCCACTTTCTCTCATCATTAGTTTAAATGCTCAAAATAGATTTTTGCAGTATAGGTGTCATTAGTAGTGTGTGTGTGTGTGTGTGTGTGTGTGTGTGTGTGTGTGTATGTGTGTGTGTGTTATTCTATAGACAAGGAAACTGAGGCTTATTCATACTGAAAAGAGTGGCAAAGGTTAGGGTTTCAAAGGCTTTGGATTTTCTACTAGTAGTCTATACTTGACCAATTAGCACACCCCTGGAATCTGACACTCAGTCATAGTCTCCTATCTAGCAACTCCATATGGGTTTTAGCAAAGCAGTGAAAAAATAAATAGAGATAGAAAAAGATATTCGCAGTCCATGATACAAATGTCACTGGATGCCACTCCTGGCTTGAGATTAAGTACCTTGGGGAGATTTCTAGGCCTATTGTGTTATCACATAGAGATAACCAAGTTCATAACTGTGGATACTCTCAACTGGGAGAAAACCTGTAGTCTCTCCCTGAACTATGATCTTGAAGGAATTATATAACCTATAAACTCCAGAAGTACAAACCGAATAGATGAATGGATGCCAGCGTGCAGACTCTTCCCAAACATAAACAAGTGCAAAGCCAAAGGAGAAGGATGGCTGCAGCAGGAAGACACATTAGCACTGCAGAATAGAATGCCCAAGAGGTAAAGGCTTGGGGGGAAACTGCCTCTTGTCAGACCTGGGCAACTAGGCAATAACTGTGTTACCCACACAACACAGAGAGGGAACCTGAGGTGTGCCCATCGAAGAAATTAAACCATTAGCCTCTGCATGCCAAGGCAGTAGTCTGAGATAATGCAAGTATGAGGCACAAGAGACAAAACAGAAAGAAGCCACAGCATGATCGCAGCTGTCTTACTCAGAGCAGCTACTAAAACTCCAGGGCATGTTCAATAAGAGAGTGGGGTGATGTGATGAAATAGATCAGTTCAGGAAACTTTCCAAGCACTGACTCTAGTGAGTTTTCCAACAAATGGGACCTGTTTCTGCCAAAACCAGTCATTGCCTGAGAGAGAGAGAGAGAGAGAGAGAGAGAGAGAGAGAGAGAGAGAGCAGTAGATACAACCAGCTAGCCACAGAAGAGGCATGACTCTTCTGTTCATAAGGCATTCCTTAAGCACATATTCTTCACACACAAATTCTTTTTAGACCCCTTTGTGTCTGTTTGGCCATGTGCTTGCTTCTTGAGAATAGGAAAAAAAATCAGTGATATGTGATATTTCTTGTCCAAAAATGATAGTAAATAAAGATGTCTCTCGCAGTCCACACCCTTTCTCACCATCCTCCACTTAAACACATAGGATTCCAGTATCCTCGGGGGGGGGGGGGGGGATGTGAAGAGAAACACAAGTAGAAAATATTCATTGGAGGGGGAGGGAGAGAGAAGAGAAACACAAGTAGAAAATAAAAGTATCATTGTGTCGAAGCAACAGAAGGCTGCAGCTCCCTGATGACAGTAGTATTGGCAACTGTGGCATCTGGTCTCACAGATGGTTTCCAACTACTCTTTCAATCCATCTACACCCGTGCTGAGTTTCCCTGGAGTCTGCTTCTCTTTCACTGTGTTAACGTGAGTGCAACAACAACAACAACAACAAAAAACACCCAACACCATCCATTTGTAAAAAGGGGAAGGTTTATTTGGACTCAGGTGTTGAGGTTTTAGTCCATTACCACTTTGACCCATGGCCTTTGTGCCTGTGGTGCGGCAATATATCATGGTAGGAATGTGCGGTAGATGAGACTACTTACATCATGGCTTACAAAGAGTGTATACAAGGAAGACAAAGATGAACATGTATGGGAGAGACCAGTGGGGTAAAACCCTCCAGATGGCTCCGGTAACATCAGACCTCCCACTTCTTAAAGATTCTAGAACTTTCCATTAGCACCACAAGTTGGAGACCAAGCTTGCAACACATGGACCTTTGCAGTATAATCCATAATGAAACCATAGTTGTGATTTCTCTAGAAGAGAAGAATGCAGGCAAAGAGAGATTGGAAGCCATCCACGGCTTGAGAAACCTTGCTGACAACTTCTGGGCATCTTTAAAAGTTCATTCTTGGGATTCTACCTCAGCAATCCCTAATATCCCTCACCAATCTGTGCTGGAAAAATCCCATACTCCACGGGGAGTCCATATGTAGGTGCCTTGGTTAACTGCCCAAGCTGAGCACCCAATCAACAGCCAACGTTGTCCTCCAGCTGTGTGAGTGAGCCACCCTCATCCTGCAAAGCCACCAAGGCTCACGATGACTGCCAGTGTCACAGCACCCCAGTCACTAGTATCTCCCCTGGCACAGAACAACCCAGTAAACCCATTGAACAGTAGAGAAGAGAAATTGCTTTAAGCCTATGATCTTTGAGAAGGTTTATGATGCAGGGATAGGAAAGAAACTCTGATATAACACAGCAAGGAAGTCAATCTGAGAAATGAGACATGAGAAAAAAAAAAGACCAAAAATTGACAGTCCTGGGGGAGAGTGGGAAAGCAGATGCAAGGAATAGCTGGTCATGGCTGGGTAAAGACAGGGTATTTCCACTGGCAGAAATCACTCTGGACTTGGTGCATGATCTCACATATTTGAACACTGAGAAAAACATATCTGATAGCCTCTAACCCTGGACAGCAAAATAATATTTTCATATACAAGCAAATAAATAAAAATGTATTAATCCCAAGGAAATTAAAAACCAAGTAAGAAAGAAAAATACAATGAGTGTATACAATCTAGTTAGTTCATCATAAAATTTTGCATAGTTAAAATCAGGTTTATGCTGATGGATAAGCAATACTGATAAGCAAGATGCAGAGGGTGAGGGAGGAAACAAAAGAACATAGCTACAGCAAAACTATTGTCAACACACACATAAGCATTCAGTAGATATTATCAAAAGTTAATAAATCCACAAATAGCCTTGACTATACATAACTTGGAAATATAGAGGCCAACATCAGAGAAAAAGTATATGTTGAAAAAAGAACAGAAAGTCTTGGAGAAAAGGAACTGGGTATCAGGAGGAAAGGCATGGTGGTGCCACTGTGGGGAGGGTGGCCCATGCTCTGTAAGTCCAGGATGAGTGACACACAATCCCTATGCTGCACTGCCTGTCCATAATCCAGCACTACCACTGCAGAATCTTTAAACTTTTATATGCAAATAATCATCCATGAACCCAGAGTCCCATCTGGACGGTAGAAACAGCAAGCTGCCATTATCAATTAAGTTAACATATATAAGGCATTTAGAACGATACCTAGCACTCTGTGTGTATGCACATGTGTGTGTGCACACACATGCACAACATACTCTGACAATGTTGTCTTTGACAAATTTGATTTTAACACATGAATAAAGATTGCTTGGATGAAAATAAAACCTAGGGTAGGGAGGGTATGCAGAGATGCCCAGTTAGTAAAAATGCTTGGAACGCTACTACAAGAATGTGAATTTGGGTCCTAAGTACCTACATCAACGCCAAGGCCAGGGGTATTACCTGTAACTCCAGTGTTCCAAAAGCAGAGATGTATGAGCACCTGAAGCTAACTTGTCAACTACTCTAATCAATGCAGTGACATTCAGGTTCAGTGAACTGCATTACCCAGCGATAGAACATGTGTCAACAAAAAGAACATATGCATTGAATAAATACATGTGTGATAAGGAAAGGGCAAATGCATTAGGTTTGGCTTCTCAGGGGAAAGAACATTTTAGCAAGAAAAGATGATGTGCTATCAAAATCTGTGGTCAGAGGAGACACAAGAAACTAATGGAGCTTTGAGACAAGGAAGACTCTGCTCTTATTAGACGCCTGAAGCCCTGAAATGGATGACAGGAGGAGGCACTAAGTCAATTCTTGAAGAGTTTAAAGGTGCTCATACCCACGGACATGTCAACTTCCTACAGTTCTGACATAAAGATAGCAAGAGACCATAGAGCCTGCTGCTATCAGAATCCATGATTCATGAATGCAAACATGAACATTTCACCTGGTGGGGATTTGGCCTTCACAGGGTATCTGCCAGCATCGATCCTGTCATGAGCTAGAAATACAACTACCCTGTTCCCTAGGAGGCAATGTTCTTGTCAGCCATCCAAGACCTTCTGTCCAAGCCCCAGCATGCACCTGGTTTCCTGTCACTCCTCATCTCCTCTCCAGTTTGACTCAATGTTCTGATCTTGGACTATGTTTCCATGACTTCTCTGACTTGGCTCTGTCTCTACTATGGCCTCCCACCAGGCACCGATACTATGGCACTGTTCCACGGCTGACTGTTACTTGAGGGTGAGGCCTTTGCATCTCAACTAGTGGCCAAGTCATGGAAGGTGAAATGAGGGGAATAATTTAGTCAGCAGTAAGATAAGCAAGGCCTTTTGAAAACCATTACCTTAGATGGGAAACAAGGGAACTGAAGTAGAATTTAAAAGTCCTACGAATATCACTGTTTAGAAACAGAAGGAAACTCAAGGGGTTGTGATCATAAACCCGAATTAGAGGCAGGCCCAGTCCAACTTCCGGTTCATCAATAATTCTGTCTCCACAAACTCTGCTCCATCTTTCTTCTCTACTTGTATCCCTCAACTCCAGCAGAGTTAATACAGTCACCAATCTGGGCATTTTCCACTCAATGTTAATGTTAATGTTAACCATAGATATACTAAGTTCATGAGCAGGGACATGGATACCTCCTCATTTCCCTATCTCTCGGTGTGTTGATGTATGTTTGTGTTTAGGGTCTGAGACTCAGACTGTAAACCTAGATCATGGAGGGAAGTCTGGAGTTTCTGATCAAAACAATGAATATTATTCCTACAATGTTAAGAGTAGGCCACTTTCAGGACTTGGGATGGTAAAAAAGATGATGAAATTGGTGTGAACCATGGTATAGCGGTATTGTTTGCAATCCCCTCCTTGCAGTATGTTCAAAGGAGCAGTTCCATTGGAGGTAAAGGCTGAGTACCTAAGAAAGTGCAGAGAAGGATACATGTTTGGTATGTGTATAGAACACTATTGCTTGTAAAGTGACATCAAAACCAAGAGAAAGAAACCTTGTTTCGAAACTGGATTTCTTTTGATATTAGGAAAAGAGGAAAGGTTAGCTCAATGGTAGAGAACTTGCCTAACATGTGTGATGCCCTCGACTGGATCTCTAGCACCAAAAACAAAAGACAGAATGGCCATTCCAAAACTACTATCAGCCCCACCTATGATAAAGGAAAAAAAAAAAAAAAACAAAGATGACTACAGGTCAGGGAGAAATAGTTAAAGATAGTGTAGCAGCCTGAAGAAAGACGGGTAACAAGATATAAATGGAGTACCAGAAACACACACATTGCTGTAAAAGAAAAAAAATGACAGAAAGTAGAGTTTCTAGTGTCATTATACCAGAATAAGACAGATAAAATCAACACAGCTGAAAGGCTGAGAAAAGGCACCATTTGGGAGACAAAGGAATAAGGATAAATTATTTCGCTCTGAGTCCCCAAAAACTCAGACTACAGAAGCAACTATGCTTTTTCAATTAAGATATCTATGGAGAGAGATCCTGACACATCTATCTTAAAGACTTGGCACTGGAATTATTCATTCATGATTGAATAATAAATAAATAATAAATATAGTGCCTAATTCAATGAATGTCTGTGTGGTGGTTTGAATGAGAATGGCTACCACAGGTTCATATGTTTCAGTGCTTGGTCCCAACGATTAAGAAAGACATAATGACATTGTCTGGTCTCATCTGAACAAATAAATGCATGTGCACACATACAATCTATACGTGTATGGACACATACAGCAATCTGTACATGTATGCACACATACAAAAATTTTAGAAAATGATTTTAAATCAGATTGGTGTGAAGGAGGAATTCTTGATTGTCTAGACACTGACTCTGTGGGATAAGTTCAAGGAAATGAACTTGAAGTTTGATACTATGGTGTATTTTCTGCCAAAAAAAAAAGCAGGTTATTAACAATTTCTTCAAGTATGTATGTATGAAAGCCAGCATGTAGGAAAAGTCTTGGCACAAAATCCTTACACTAGGTTCCTTTGAAAAAAACAAGAAATGATGGGGGGATTTAAACCTTATAAATATGTTGGTGGAACAGTTTGAGAAGAATTGGGAGGTGTGTAGACTTTTTGAAGGAGAATTTACTGGGGACAGGCTCTGAGGTTTCAAAAGACTCATGAAATTTTTAATTAGGTCTCTGTCTTTCTGTCCTCTCTGTCTCTCTGTCTCTCTGCTTCTGTCTCTGTCTGTCTGTCTGTCTGTCTGTCTGTCTCTCTCTCTCTCTCTCTCTCTCTCTCTCTCTGTGTGTGTGTGTGTGTGTGTGTGTGTGTGTGTGTGTGTTTTAAATCAAGATGTGAACTCTCAGCTGTTCCTTTGTTCTGCCATCAGAGACTCTGACCCTTTGAGACTATAAGCCAAATTAAAAGCTTTCTTTATAAATTGTTTTGGTCATGATGTTTGATCATGGCAACAGAAAAGTCAATAAGGTAGTATGTTAAATAATTGTGATATCAAGGGTTTCAATTTTTAACTTCTGAATTCCCTATACTAAAGATTAACACTGTGTGATACTAAAACCTGGAGCGAAATTAAAATTTTGTATTATTAATTCTGAAAGAATTTGCAAACTGGAATTATTCTATATCTTATCATATATTATATACAAAGGGCATATTTAAGTCTAACAGTAACCTAAAACATTTCTGACATTTATATAATACTCTATGTCATTTTTAGGTAAGGATAAGTAAAACCTAAGCTTAGCCCCTAGGGTAATTGAAGTCAATTTTAAGCACTAGACATTTGGGTAGAATTCACATGCAAATTATAGGTGTTAATCACTTTGTTAAATACTATTTCAAGTATTTGTTCTAGCTAAGAGTTATCTATCGACAGCAGCAGCGGTCGCCATCTTGGTCCGGGACCCGCCGAACTTAGGAAATTAGTCTGAACAGGTGAGAGGGTGCGCCAGAGAACCTGACAGCTTCTGGAACAGGCGGAAGCACAGAGGCGCTGAGGCAGCACCCTTTGTGGGCCGGGGACAGCCAGCCACCGTCCGGACCGGAGGACAGGTGCCCGCCCGGCTGGGGAGGCGGCCTAAGCCACAGCAGCAGCGGTCGCCATCTTGGTCCCGGGACTCCAAGGAACTTAGGAATTTAGTCTGCTTAGGTGAGAGTCTGTACCACCTGGGAACTGCCAAAGCAACACAGTGTCTGAGAAAGGTCCTGTTTTGGGCCTTCTTCTTCGGCCAGGAGGAGGTCCAAATACAAGATATCTGCGCACCTTCCCTGTAAGAGAGCTTGCCAGCAGAGAGTGCTCTGAACACTGAAACTCAGAGGAGAGAATCTGTCTCCCAGGTCTGCTGATAGACGGTAACAGAATCACCAGAAGAACAATCTCTAAACAGAGTCAACTATAACTACTAACTCCAGAGATTACCAGATGGCGAAAGGTAAACGGAGGAATCTTACTAACAGGAACCAAGACCACTCACCATCACCAGAACCCAGCACACCCACTTCGCCCAGTCCAGGGAACCCCAACACACCTGAGAACCTAGACCTAGATTTAAAAGCATATCTCATGATGATGGTAGAGGACATCAAGAAGGACTTTAATAAATCACTTAAAGAAATACAGGAGAACACTGCTAAAGAGTTACAAGTCCTTAAAGAAAAACAGGAAAACACAATCAAACAGGTAGAAGTCCTTACAGAAAAAGAGGAAAAAACATACAAACAGGTGATGGAAATGAACAAAACCATACTAGACCTAAAAAGGGAAGTAGACACAATAAAGAAAACTCAAAGCGAGGCAACACTAGAGATAGAAACCCTAGGAAAGAAATCTGGAACCATAGATTTGAGCATCAGCAACAGAATACAAGAGATGGAAGAGAGAATCTCAGGTGCAGAAGATTCCATAGAGAACATCGGCACAACAATCAAAGAAAATGGAAAATGCAAAAAGATCCTAACTCAAAATATCCAGGAAATCCAGGACACAATAAGAAGACCAAACGTACGGATAATAGGAGTGGATGAGAATGAAGATTTTCAACTCAAAGGTCCAGCAAACATCTTCAACAAAATTATTGAAGAAAACTTCCCAAATCTAAAGAATGAGATGCATATGAACATACAAGAAGCCTACAGAACTCCAAATAGACTGGACCAGAAAAGAAATTCCCCCCGACACATAATAATCAGAACATCAAATGCACTAAATAAAGATAGAATACTAAAAGCAGTAAGGGAAAAAGGTCAAGTAACATATAAAGGCAAGCCAATCAGAATTACACCAGATTTTTCACCAGAGACTATGAAAGCCAGAAGAGCCTGGACAGATGTTATACAGACACTAAGAGAACACAAACTGCAGCCCAGGCTACTATACCCAGCCAAACTCTCAATTATCATAGAGGGAGAAACCAAAGTATTCCACGACAAAACCAAATTCACGCATTATCTCTCCACGAATCCAGCCCTTCAAAGGATAATAACAGAAAAAAACCAATACAAGAACGGGAACAACGCCCTAGAAAAAACAAGAAGGTAATCCCTCAACAAACCTAAAAGAAGACAGCCACAAGAACAGAATGCCACCTTTAACAACTAAAATAACAGGAAGCAACAATTACTTTTCCTTAATATCTCTTAACATCAATGGTCTCAACTCGCCAATAAAAAGACATAGACTAACAAACTGGCTACACAAACAAGACCCAACATTTTGCTGCTTACAGGAAACTCATCTCAGAGAAAAAGATAGACACTACCTCAGAATGAAAGGCTGGAAAACAATCTTCCAAGCAAATGGTATGAAGAAACAAGCAGGAGTAGCCATCCTAATATCTGATAAGATTGACTTCCAACCCAAAGTCATCAAAAAAGACAAGGAGGGACACTTCATTCTCATCAAAGGTAAAATCCTCCAAGAGGAACTCTCAATTCTGAATATCTATGCTCCAAATACAAGAGCAGCCACATTCACTAAAGAAACTTTAGTAAAGCTCAAAGCACACATTGCGCCTCACACAATAATAGTGGGAGACTTCAACACACCACTTTCACCAATGGACAGATCATGGAAACAGAAACTAAACAGGGACACACTGAAACTAACAGAAGTGATGAAACAAATGGATCTGACAGATATCTACAGAACATTTTATCCTAAAACAAAAGGATATACCTTCTTCTCAGCACCTCATGGTACCTTCTCCAAAATTGACCACATAATAGGTCACAAATCAGGCCTCAACAGATTCAAAAATATTGAAATTGTCCCATGTATCCTATCAGATCACCATGCACTAAGGCTGATCTTCAATAACAAAATAAATAACAGAAAGCCAACATTCACATGGAAACTGAACAACACTCTTCTCAATGATACCTTGGTCAAGGAAGGAATAAAGAAAGAAATTAAAGACTTTTTAGAGTTTAATGAAAATGAAGCCACAAAGTACCCAAACCTTTGGGACACAATGAAAGCATTTCTAAGAGGGAAACTCATAGCTATGAGTGCCTTCAAGAAAAAACGGGAGAGAGCACATACTAGCAGCTTGACAACACATCTAAAAGCCCTAGAAAAAAAGGAAGCAAATTCACCCAAGAGGAGTAGACGGCAGGAAATAATCAAACTCAGGGGTGAAATCAACCAAGTGGAAACAAGAAGAACTATTCAAAGAATTAACCAAACGAGGAGTTGGTTCTTTGAGAAAATCAACAAGATAGATAAACCCTTAGCTAGACTCACTAAAGGGCACAGGGACAAAATCCTAATTAACAAAATCAGAAATGAAAAGGGAGACATAACAACAGATCCTGAAGAAATCCAAAACACCATCAGATCCTTCTACAAAAGGCTATACTCAACAAAACTGGAAAACCTGGACGAAATGGACAAATTTCTGGACAGATACCAGGTACCAAAGTTGAATCAGGATCAAGTTGACCTTCTAAACAGTCCCATATCCCCTAAAGAAATAGAAGCAGTTATTAATAGTCTCCCAGCCAAAAAAAAGCCCAGGACCAGATGGGTTTAGTGCAGAGTTCTATCAGACCTTCAAAGAAGATCTAACTCCAGATCTGCACAAACTTTTTCACAAGATAGAAGTAGAAGGTACTCTACCCAACTCATTTTATGAAGCCACTATTACTCTGATACCTAAACCACAGAAAGATCCAACAAAGATAGAGAACTTCAGACCAATTTCTCTTATGAACATCGATGCAAAAATTCTTAATAAAATTCTCGCTAACCGAATCCAAGAACACATTAAAGCAATCATCCATCCTGACCAAGTAGGTTTTATTCCAGGGATGCAGGGATGGTTTAATATACGAAAATCCATCAATGTAATCCATTATATAAACAAACTCAAAGACAAAAACCACATGATCATCTCGTTAGATGCAGAAAAAGCATTTGACAAGATCCAACACCCATTCATGATAAAAGTTCTGGAAAGATCAGGAATTCAAGGCCAATACCTAAACATGATAAAAGCAATCTACAGCAAACCAGTAGCCAACATCAAAGTAAATGGAGAGAAGCTGGAAGCAATCCCACTAAAATCAGGGACTAGACAAGGCTGCCCACTTTCTCCCTACCTTTTCAACATAGTACTTGAAGTATTAGCCAGAGCAATTCGACAACAAAAGGAGATCAAGGGGATACAAATTGGAAAAGAGGAAGTCAAAATATCACTTTTTGCAGATGATATGATAGTATATATAAGTGACCCTAAAAATTCCAACAGAGAACTCCTAAACCTGATACACAGCTTCGGTGAAGTAGCTGGATATAAAATTAACTCAAACAAGTCAATGGCCTTTCTCTACACAAAGAATAAACAGGCTGAGAAAGAAATTAGGGAAACAACACCCTTCTCAATAGCCACAAATAATATAAAATATCTCGGCGTGACTCTAACGAAGGAAGTGAAAGATCTGTATGATAAAAACTTCAAGTCCCTGAAGAAAGAAATTAAAGAAGATCTCAGAAGATGGAAAGATCTCCCATGCTCATGGATTGGCAGGACCAACATTGTAAAAATGGCTATCTTGCCAAAAGCAATCTACAGATTCAATGCAATCCCCATTAAAATTCCAACTCAATTCTTCAACGAATTAGAAGGAGCAATTTGCAAATTCATCTGGAATAACAAAAAACCGAGGATAGCAAAAACTCTTCTCAAGGATAAAAGAACCTCTGGTGGAATCACCATGCCTGACCTAAAGCTTTACTACAGAGCAATTGTGATAAAAACTGCATGGTACTGGTATAGAGACAGACAAGTGGACCAATGGAATAGAATTGAAGACCCAGAAATGAACCCACACACCTATGGTCACTTGATCTTCGACAAGGGAGCCAAAACCATCCAGTGGAAGAAAGACAGCATTTTCAACAATTGGTGCTGGCACAACTGGTTGTTATCATGTAGAAGAATGCGAATCGATCCATACTTATCTCCTTGTACTAAGGTCAAATCTAAGTGGATCAAGGAACTTCACTTAAAACCAGAGACACTGAAACTTATAGAGGAGAAAGTGGGGAAAAGCCTTGAAGATATGGGCACAGGGGAAAAATTCCTGAACAGAACAGCAATGGCTTGTGCTGTAAGATCGAGAATTGACAAATGGGACCTAATGAAACTCCAAAGTTTCTGCAAGGCAAAAGACACTGTCTATAAGACAAAAAGACCACCAACAGACTGGGAAAGGATCTTTACCTATCCTAAATCAGATAGGGGACTAATATCCAACATATATAAAGAACTCAAGAAGGTGGACCTCAGAAAATCAAATAACCCCCTTAAAAAATGGGGCTCAGAACTGAACAAAGAATTCTCACCTGAGGAATACCGAATGGCAGAGAAGCACCTGAAAAAATGTTCAACATCCTTAATCATTAGGGAAATGCAAATCAAAACAACCCTGAGATTCCACCTCACACCAGTGAGAATGGCTAAGATCAAAAATTCAGGTGACAGCAGATGCTGGCGAGGATGTGGAGAAAGAGGAACACTCCTCCATTGTTGGTGGGATTGCAGGCTTGTACAACCACTCTGGAAATCAGTCTGGCGGTTCCTCAGAAAATTGGACATAGTACTACCGGAGGATCCAGCAATACCTCTCCTGGGCATATATCCAGAAGAAGCCCCAACTGGTAAGAAGGACACATGCTCCACTATCTTCATAGCAGCCTTATTTATAATAGCCAGAAACTGGAAAGAACCCAGATGCCCCTCAACAGAGGAATGGATACAGAAAATGTGGTACATCTACACAATGGAGTACTACTCAGCTATTAAAAAGAATGAATTTATGAAATTCCTAGCCAAATGGATGGACCTGGAGAGCATCATCCTGAGTGAGGTAACACAATCACAAAGGAACTCACACAATATGTACTCACTGATAAGTGGATACTAGCCCAAAACCTAGGATACCCACGATATAAGATACAATTTCCTAAACACATGAAACTCAAGAAAAATGAAGACTGAAGTGTGGACACTATGCCCCTCCTTAGAAGTGGGAACAAAACACCCATGGAAGGAGTTACAGAAACAAAGTATGGAGCTGAGATGAAAGGATGGACCATGTAGAGACTGCCATATCCAGGGATCCACCCCATAATCAGCTTCCAAATGCTGACACCATTGCATACACTAGCAAGATTTTACTGAAAGGACCCAGATGTAGCTGTCTCTTGTGAGACTATGTCGGGGCCTAGCAAACACAGAAGTGGATGCTCACAGTCAGCTAATGGATGGATCACAGGGCTCCCAATGGAGGAGCTAGAGAAAGTACCCAAGGAGCTAAAGGGATCTTCAACCCTATAGGTGGAACAACATTATGAACTAACCAGTACCCCTGAGCTCTTGACTCTAGCTGCATATGTATCAAAAGATGGCCTAGTCGGCCATCACTGGAAAGAGAGGCCCATTGGACATGCAGACTTTGTGTGCCCCGGTACAGGGGAACGCCAGGGCCAAAGGGGGGGAGTGGGTGGGTAGGGGAGTGGGGGTGGGTGGGTAAGGGGGACTTTTGGTATAGCATTGGAAATGTAAATGAGCTAAATACCTAATAAAAAAAAAATGAAAAAAAAAATTATTGTACAAAAAAAAAAAAAAAAAAAAAAAAAAAAAAAAGAGTTATCTATCAAACATCCCAGGACAGAATAGCATTGCTCATTTTCAGAGATTTAAATCTCCCGTGGGTATGTCTTAGGGCAGCATAATAGTGGGAAAAGCTGTATTCAACTCTCTAAAAATATATGGATTGGAATACTTCACTGTAATTCCCATAATAATATCTCCTGCCAACACAGAGAATGGCCCATTAAATTCACAACAGTTCAGAGAGAAAATGCATTTAACACTACCAAGTAGAATGTTGTTAAAAAATTAATCTAACACATTGAGTCCTCCTCCCATAAGGATATACTGTATAAAGTCTCCTTTGCAATGTAACACCTTCAACCAATGGAAAGAAAACTGGGTTTTTATACAGAACACATTTACAAGATTTAAATTCCCCCATCATTTCTTGATTTTTCAAAGAAACCTAAAATAAGAATTTTTGTGCCAAGAATTTTTCTACATGCTAGATTTCATGCCTACTTGAAGAAATTGTTAGTAACCTGCTTCTTTGGCAGAAAACACACCATAGCATCTAACTTCAAGTTCCTTCCTTGAAGTTATCCAACAGCTTCAGTGTCTAGACAAACATTCTTTCTTTACACCAATCTTTTTTTTTAAAGATGTCATTTTCTAAAATTTCTGTATGTATGCATACACGTACGGATTGTTATATTTGTGCACATGTACATGGGTGGGTACACTTGCGCATATATTTATTTGTTCACATATGGAATCCAGATGATGTCATATGTCTTTCTCAACCATGCTCCACTTATATTTGGCACAGGCTTTCCCAGTGAACCCGACACAAACCATTCCTGAAGATTTGCTGACCATCGAAGTCTTGGGTCCCAAACAGAGACTATGTTAACATAAATCTACTCAGTAAAGACAAATATTCAAAGCTGCCATTAGGTCAATACAGGAACCCTCAGATTCTACAGCATAGAGCTTGCTCAGCCTTAGGGGGTATATATGTATTTTTTAATTAAAAATTCTGAAATACTTAAAATAAGCACTGAACTTTGTAAAGAACCATTAGTTTATTTCTAGAAAGCTAATTACTTCATTGTTCTGTAAGTAAAGATATAAAAATTTGACATCATTTTCAAAGATTCAACATTTCAAATAATTTAAAATGACACAATTTTAAATCCCAACCAGCTCAGAGTAAAATACTATTAATAATAATAAATATTGGTATTTGTACCATTATAAGCTAGCCCATGAACTATTATAACCCTTGTAACAGTATACACACTTAAGCTAACTATGACTTTGCCAGCCATGTATAATTGATTATTTAGAAAAGACTGGTCACATACCAACTGCAAATGCTTCATTATAGCAAGCCCTTCACTTACTAAAGCAAAAACTTTAAGTAATAATATCAATATCTATATGGTAGCATTCTTGAATTTATTGGTGTGTTTAATCAGATAGTATGGGTTGTTGCTTTATTTTTATTGGGGTTTTAGGAGCTTCCTGTGCTAGATTGTCACTGAATTGAGTGACATTTGTCAAATGCCACATTACACAAATGTGGCATTCATCTTTACGATAAATATGATACATGAATCATAAGCCACCAGAGCAGTGGACATAAAGGCTGACTTACACTGTGTCCATCTCAGCTGAGAAACTTACTGTGAGTAAAGAAGAATGAAGGAATAAGCAATGGGGAAGGATTAACTTCCAGAGTTTTAATATATTTGACTCAATATTTAAAGATGAGCCACTTCTGAAAATGAAGACAGCAAAGGAGCAAGAGAAAGTAATGGCCTCTCTAGCCACAATATCACCATGCAAGGGTTTCATCTACATGTAGAGCTGTAGTTCATACAAATACCCACAGTGCAAACTGTTTAAATAGATTTTGGCATGCTTTCTTTTCTATGCTTTTTTTTTTCACTTGATACCTGATCTTAGTGCTCAGTGGAGATAAAAATTTTAGTTTCCCAACCTCTCTCTTTCTCCTCCAAAGCTCAGCTCTTTACTCTCTATTCCAATTAGAATATAACCAGTCAATTAAAGTGACAAAAGATTTGTATTTTGTATCTGTATGTCCAGACTTGTTCACTATAGCTCTGAAACAGGTCTGGGCCAGAAGGGTTGGCACACATTATGATGAAAGCATTGTTATGGAAACAGGTAGCATATCTTTCCATCTTCCTCCCTCCCTCTGAACTTTCTTCCAGAATTAGGTTAGAGGACAAGAAACTTTTCCTAAGAAGTTTTACCACCAATCCTTTTCTTGATTTTGGCCCAGTCATACTAGTGGGACCTCCATCCATTTGTATGAAATCAATAAATAAAGGCACTATACCTGACTGTGTATACAATTAAACCTTGATATTTCTATCAGACAGGCATGCTACTACTGAAACCATCTCCCGTAAATGGAGACAGCTCTAACTTAACACTACTGTTTAAGATGTCTTAATGGCACTTCCTTCTTGATTCAAGTAGGAGCCTTAGAAAATCAATTAAAGTTACCTTACTTCTCTGTCCTGTTATTCCTGGTGACTGCAAAGATATAAACAAAAGAAATTACAAAAAAAGTGATAAGAATTAAAAACCAGGAGAATTAAGGGAGTAGTTAGGGAAAGGACAATGAAGAACTAACTTAACTAAAGGAAAAAGGCATTGATAAATAATTTTTAATATTTAGCCTATTTGGTTATAAAAGTATAAATTTAAAACACAAGATACATATTTATAATTATTAATTAATAAAAACATTTCAAAGTTTTATTTAGCTTACTAGCTGCCTGAAACTCCCCAAGCCAGTGATTCCTGGTTACTGGTAAAAAATAATGTCCATTTTCAACTCCCCATAAGAAAACATGACACATGTGACATGTAAATGTTTCAGCCCTTTTGACTCACTTACATCATTCTATAAGTTGACTACAAAAACAAGATCTCAAAAATGAAATAAATATACATGTGCTAAGTAATAAATCACAATCAATATAGACACCTAGAAATGAGATTTGAGGTAAAACTCTGCACATGTATGTGTGTAACGCAACCCATGACACAACCACCATAGAGAACACCAATTCTTGTGTGCTATGGAAACAGGTAGATAATACAATAATGAATAGAGAAAAGCTGCAGGGGTTGGTTCTGTCATCATTTGCCACTATTTGTAAATCAGACATAATATGTCATCATTTAAAAAAAGAACTTTAAATACAGAGATGCTGGAGCACACATAGAGGGGTCAGTGGATCCAGAAGAGCTCACTAGATGTTTGTTAACCAGGATACTGTTCTACTGCAGAATCAGTCTTATGGTGTGAGAGATATGATATGATGACAAAAAGCAACATAGGAAAGAACAGGGTTTATTTGGCTTCATTTCCAAGTCACAGTCCATCATTGGGAGGAAGTCAGGGCAGAAACTGGGGCAAAAGCCATGGAGGATTCTGCTTGCTGTCTCGATCATGCCTAGCTAGCTTTTGTATTTAAGGACCTGACCAGGAAGAGTGCTTCCTATTGTTGTCTGGGCTTTTGTGCATCAAGATAATGCCCGCAGACAAGTCCCAAAGGCCAACCTGATCTAGGCAATTTCTCAATCTAGACTTTCCACTGTGGCCTGTGTTAATTGTATGACAATTAAAGAGACATAGTTCAAAGGAAATCCTTTTAAAATACCAGCAACCCTTTAAGCTGCAATGACCTTTGATACTTCCTCAAACTCCTGGTAGCCAAAGAAATGAGAACTAATATAAAGGGATATTTTTAACCTATTTAAATAACCACAATTTTAAACAGTATAAGGTTGGATCTGGAAATGAGGTAATGCATGGTTAATTCTAGATATAGCAGAATGAATAGCATACAATAGTGGGGGAAGGGTAGTAAACCTCAAAAGACATTGATATTCCCTCAAAGAAAAATCCTGGCTCTCTGCTCCTCCCTGTTCCATAGACAGAGCCAGCCTCTTGTGCAGAGCCAGCCTCGTCCCGTAGACAAAATGGTGAAGGTCAGTGTGAACGGATTTGGCTGTATTGGGCGCCTGGTCACCAGGGCTGCCATCTGTTTTCCACATGGCAAAGTGGAGATTGTTGCCATCAACGGCCCCTTCATTGACCTCAACTACATGGTCTACATGTTCCAGCATGACTCCACCCATGGCAAATTCAACGGCATAGTCAAGGCCAAGAATGGGAAACTTGTCATCAATGGGAAGCCCATCACCATCTTCCAGGATCGAGACCCCGCTAATATCAAGTGGGGTGATGCTGGTGCTGAGTATGTCGTGGAGTCTACTGGTGTCTTCACCACCATGGAGAAGGCAGGGGCCCACTTGAAGGGTGGAGCCAAAAGGGTCATCATCTCTGCCCCTTCTCCCGATGCCCCCATGTTTGTGATGGGTGTGAACCACGAGAAATATGACAACTCACTCAAGATTGTCAGCAATGCATCCTGCACCACCAACTGCTTAGCCCCCCTGGCCAAGGTCATCCATAACAACTTTGGCATCGTGGAAGGGCTTATGACCACGGTCCATGCCATCACTGCCACTCAGAAGTCTGTGGATGGCCCCTCTGGAAAACTGTGGTGTAATGGCCGTGGGGCTGCCCCAAACATCATCCTTGCATCCACTGGGGCTGCCAAGGCTGTGCGCAAGGTCATCCCAGAGCTGAACGGGAAGCTCACTGGCATGGCCTTCCGTGTTCCATCGTGGATCTGACGTGCCACCTGGAGAAACCTGCCAAGTATGATGACATCAAGAGGGTGGTGAAGCAATCATCTGAGGGCCCACTGAAGGGCATCTTGGGCTACACTGAGGACCAGGTTGTCTCCTGCGACTTCAACAGTAACTCCCACTCTCCCACCTTCGATGCTGGGGCTGGCATTGCTCTCAATGACAACTATATCAAGCTAATTTACTGGTATGACAATGAATACAGCTACAGCAAAAGGGTGGAGGACCTCATGGCCTACATGGCCTCCAAGGAGTAAGAAACCCTGGACCACCCACCCCAGCAAGGACACTGAGAGCAAGAGAGAGGCCCTCAGTTGCTGAGGAGTCCCTATCCCAACTCAGCCCCCAACACTGAGCATCTCCCTCACAATTTCCATCCCAGACCCCCATAATAAGAGAAGGGGCCTAGGGGACCCCTCCTTACTCTCTTGAATACCATCAATAAAGTTCACTGCACCCATAAAAAAAATCCCTAAATTCATTTAAGCATGTCTTTAGCATAAGACCTAGCTTTACCAGTCATTCAACATTGAGAAAAACTGAACACAACCTCCATACCACACAGCCAGGTAGTGCATGTGCAAACTGTAGGATGTACACTCAACAGCATAGAACATTGTCACTAAAATGGATGCTCACAGATGTGCTAATAGAACAAGAGAGAATGCATATACCAGAGTTCCAACTGGAAGCAGGTGCATAAAGTACACAGACACCACCCTTACAATCTGCTTTAAACACATTGTGTGCATCAAACAGACCAGACAGAAGCACATTGGAATTATATCCAGTTACATTTGTGTGAGAGTATTACAAGTAATTTTTTTTCATTTTTTCGTCCTTTTTTCAAAAGATATTTCCTATCTTTTGATTTTAACTTAATAAATATTCTAATTAGTTAATTTCTCATGATCCTTAAATTATTAATATAATAAGAATAATTGTTTCTCAAAAAACCTAAAGGACAAAATTAATGAATGATTCAGCATCTTGCAAGCAGTATAAAATAAGATTCAGCAGCACTCGGGAGGCAGAGGCAGGCAGATTTCTGAGTTCGAGGTCAGCCTGGTCTACAAAATGAGTTCTAGGACAGATAGGGATATACAGAGAAATCCTGTCTCAAAAAAAAAAAATTACAGGAGGATATATAACAGTGAAGTAGAACATGAAACAGTAAGGATTTTTCTCAAACATAATAAAAAAATTCATCATTTCTAAACACCACCAAGTATAGTTACATAAATTAAAATGGTCATAATTTCACAAGAGCATATACTATCACAGGAGTGCTGTGCCTCAGCCAGTCCATCATCATCCAAAGCATCTGTGTGTGGCTTATGATTGTAAAACTGTTCCAACGACTTTAATACTTGGTAACTATCAATATCCCAGTTGCATATCCTGCTTTTAATATCCCTACATTTCTTTCAAGATGCAACTAAAGAAATAGACACTAATGATAATCACAGAGGGTGGGGTGTTGGAGAAGCTAAGGTTGCCTAATAGACCAGGGGTAGCTGAGCTGGGATTTGGAGGGCATTTGACAGGTAGAAAAAGGATCAGGAAAAGAATGAGATGTGTTCATCTTTACTCCATCTGCATCGGGACAGAGAGGTCTAGAGCAGCGGTTCCCAATCTATGGGCTGTGATCCTCTTGGGGATCAAATGGCCCTTTCATGAGGGTCACACATCAGATATTTACATTGCAATTCATAACAGTAGCAAGGTTACAGTTATGAAGTAACAATATGATTTTATGGTTGGGGTTCACCACAACATGAACTCTATTAAAGGGTCACAGCATTAGGAAAGTTGAGAGCCACTGGTCTAGAGGATACAAATCTGGGAGGCATGGCTTAGGGAATGAAATGTCTTACAAAACCAGGTGACTACCTAAAGAATGTCAGGACTAGGACTAGAAATCAGAACCTCTGTTCATGAGCTTTGGCTTTCTCTATCATCCAGGTACAGGGGAATACATTGAAGTAATTAAAACTAAAAACCTCCTTCTATTCATGACTCAGCTCTATGAAGATCCCTTGGAGAATTCTGGCTATCTGATAAGAATAGATGCCTCTTGCTCAGGTTGGTAAGATTACATTAAAGATCCTTGTCAATCCAAGAAATGTAAAATACCAATCGTGCTTTCTTCCTTAGTTTACTAATTCTTGCTGCTTGAAAGTTAGATGGCACGGCAGATTTCTACCTACAGTCAAGGTCTTCAAACTTCACTATACTTCAGGAATGCCTAAAGACCCTTAACATTTTTGCTGCCCAGTTGCACACTTACCCATTACATCTGAAACTACAAATGTGGTCCAGATTAAACTCTACCGGTGTTGCAAATATCCAGGCACATTTGAGTCTCATACTCAAAGCATAGTCAAAGACTACACTGGCAGAAGCATCACCTAGGTGCTTGGTATTCAGGGCAAACTCAAGACCACCTGGGGCAACAGAGAATACTCTTAGTTTTATAAGTTCTCCATGTGGCTAGTATACATCTTAATATCTTCAAGGCACTTTTCAATCTGGATTTACTAAAGCTATAATAAATACCCTCTAGTTCCCTCCTCTTCTGGCTTTCAGAATACAGAAGAGAATAAATCGCAGCATCCTTAATCCTTGAGATCTCCTGAGATTACCTTCTGCAGGAGAGTGGGAGCTGTGAGTTGATGAGCAAGGCCTCCTGGAGGAACTGTAGTACTGGGACTGTGGTGACATCGCAAGTTTAACATTGGCCAGGTTACATCGGAAGCATCAGACTAGAAGTTTGATGTTTTAAAGTTTAGGGAGGAGGTCCAGATTGGTGATACAATTTGTGTGAAAATGTTCTGTAAACTGTAAATCATTATGCAAATGGGAGTGTTTCTACTTTCCCTAACAAGTTCTCATGGGTCTTCTAAGAGTCTTTAACAAATTAAACTCTTAATGACAAGAAAATGCAATCACCAAGTCAGGGTGGGCACTCACCCAGGGCTCATGTCTTTCCAAATGATGTAGCAGACACTAGGTATCCCTAGCTGATGCAGTGTCCTCTGCACAGATGAGCTGACCAGTATGACCACATATCCCATTTTGCCTGCCATGCCAGCACACTTTGTAATCTCATCTCCACTCAAGCTTGGATAATTAAAAATACAGACCTAACAGTGCTTCAAAAATGAAAATGAGACTTCCTTAATTTCAGTAAAAGGGGCAGAGCTTTGGGAACAGTTTTCAGGCTTGTGTGGAATCAGCCCAAAACCTAGATATTTTCTGTGCTGAAATAAGGTTTACATTGTGAAACCATGTGATCTGAAATGCATTGACCCACATTCCCAGGAACCCTCAGATACATGGGGCTCACAGCTCATAAGACTGTAGGTCCATTACTGTCAGTCCTGAAAACCAAATATTACACACATCTCACATGTCATCAACCTATTATGTATTTTGAAATTAACACTCTCCAGTTGACCGCGAATCACCATCCACCGATAACAATCACCATTGATTCTGAACTAGTTAGATAACCTTCTGTGGTTACTGGTTCCTGAAGGGAAAGGAAAGGGAAGAGGCAACCAAGACAATGTACCACTCCACATAAAGATGAATTTAATCTCAAGCATTTCAGTTCCATTCTGTCCCTTCAACAGAGACAGCAGTTTCAAATTATCTGGCAATGGACTAACTTCATAGTCATGTCTCTGAATTCTATTTCTGAAGAAACCAAGAAACATGCATCCATCATCAGTAAAGATTATTTTCTAAGACTTGGTATAGAGACTCCCTTGTTATTTATGGGCTCTTCTGTGCTCTCCACTGGGTAGGAGGGGGTGGAAAGGGAGTGTCGATCTACTGAGCTCTATGCCATGCATCCCAAGGGACATTTTACAAACATCCCCCAGGAAGAAGACACCAATATCTCCATGTCACACATGAGAAAACTGGCCCTGGAGGAAGTCAAACTACCCAAGTCACAGGTTAGGATAGTGTAGAACTCCACTTTCACATCTGCTCCACCTATGTTTCCATTTTGACCACAACAAGGTAAAGAACCCTGGGAACACGAGTGAGTCAGCATCCTTGCCATCCATCTCTAGGGAACACAAGTGAGTCAGCATCCTTGCCATCCATCTGTAGGGTGTTTTCATCTCATTCTCAAGCTCTGCCACACCTCTGCTCTTCTTTAAGATAACCTTGAACCCTTATGTTCTTCCTGGGCATCTGGAGACAGTGAATCTATCTAGAACAATACCACATCCTAACAAAAGACTGTCCACTTGCTTTAATCTATCTTCTAAATGTCTCAAGTAATTCTGTATCAGAAAGAACAGTGTTGGAAAAATTCTTCTACATTGTAGTTGGAAAAACTCATTCAACCTGTATTTTCTCTTTACTCCTTGCAGCCAGCATACTTACTAAAACCCAGTCACTCTGCAAGAAATAAAACTAAACCCAACACAAACTCTCCTGAATCGATATTTCCAATACTCCATTATACTGCATATTACCAAGTTCCCAAACATCTCCAGTCAAGTCAAATAAATAAATTTATCAATGACACACTATTACACAGAATTCCACTCAAGCTGTGTCAATGAAGAAAGCACGAGCCACGATTTACCCACTGTTTTCAAAGGCTAGAGCTTTAAAAGTGAGTGAGACGTGTCCTTTGTTCTCTATAAAAAAAATTGTACTCAGGTAAAAGAGGAAAAGCTGCACAGAGACATAGTTAAGCCACAAAGTCTGGTGGCCTAAGGTTGACCACTGAAATCTACACAGTGGAGGGAAAGAACAGGTTCCTGAAAAATGTCCTCTGCTCCACATACATCATGACACATGCACCTGGACCTGCATATGCACACATAAACACAGATTAGTATATGAATGCTTAGAAAAGTTTTCAAAAGTCAGAATTTGGGGACCAGAGAGCTGGCTCAGTGCTTAATGTACCTGCTAGACAAGCATGAGAATAAGAGTTCTCAACTCCAAAAGAAAATCACATAGTTGGTCTTGGCAGCCCATCTTAATTTCAGCACTTAGAAGGTGGATGGAGCATGGCTCTTAACAAGGGAAGGGTGTCTGGGTTTACTAAAACAGTGCTTGATTGATGAAACTGGCTGAATTCTCAATAGGATGAATAAACCTTTAATAGATGTTGTTTGGGATCAAACTCTTTTATTTACTGAACTTTTAACTTTATTTTAATTATTTACACCCCAAAGTAGGAGTTCTCAACCTTCATAATACTCTGACCCTTTAATAGAGTTCCTCATGTTGTGGTAACTCCCAACCATAAAGTTATTTTCTTTGCAACATCATAATTGCATTTTTGCTATTACTGTGAATCCTAATGTAAATATGTGTCTTTCCTGATGGTCTTACATGTCCCCTATGAAAGTGGTCACAGCCCATTGGTTGAGAACTGCTGGCCTACAGACGCTAGCACCTGAACTCATTAGATGGTGGCTGTTCCTCATATCTTATCTTTTCAATTTTAACCAAACAGCTGCCCCACCTGAAACAAGACTCTGCCAAGGCAGAAGCAGGACATTCTCTGCTTTCAGCACAGACTGGGGGCTCCACATCCCTGAGAGCCCAGCATTACCTGAGCATGCAATGAGCACTCTACAGGAAGCTGCTTCATCTATAGTGAGAACCAAACCCCATCCCTAGAGGCTCAGTGATGCACTACTGTGCCAGCATTGGGGACTTATCAAAAGTGTCTGGCTCCTATTCTGAAGTCCAGACTCTGATCAAGTAGATCACATGTGTCAGAGGACCCTTCAATATCATAAGGTCCCAGCAGATTCTGAGAGGCAACCAGGCTTGGAGCACATTGTCTATGTTCTAAGTCCTTTTACCAAATTAGAGTCATCCACTCTCATGATCACTCTTCCTCCACATCACACCATTGAAGCTCCCACCTCCACCCACATCACACATGCAGGGTGCTCAGTCTCACATAGGTTAAGTTTCCTAGCAAATGCAAGATGCACACCTCCGCCTGAACTCATCATCTTGTGTTAACCTCCTGCCTTTTAGCTGTTCCCACCTGAACCTGTCCACTTGAGCAACATCCATTTCCTCTTTGGTGCCCAATTTGTCAGCCCAAAGACCCAAAGTTATAACCCATGTCATATTACCCTCTTCCAAGCCGCCCAAGTATATCTAGTATTACCTTATATTCATAGCACCCCCAGTTCCTAACCATACCATGACCAAGCCTACTCCATGACCTGTTGTTCTCATCTGAAGTTAAAACATTACGTGAACAACATGTGTTTGGCACTTATAAGATCTCCAATAAATGTCTGTGGGGTCATCATCCAGAGGAGTGGTCCACAGTTTTTATTGGTTAGGTTCACTGGGATATCTACAATGACATCAGTTATTGATATATGTGATTACTTTTCAAGACTCTCCTCTGTGTCAGCTTGTAGAATCCTGTAGATTCTTTTACTTAAATATCGTTCTCATTCTGATTTACAAATTAGAAAACAAACTCATAACTTGTCTAGAGTTACAGTGTAATGAGTGTAGAGTCCAGATTCAACCCAGGTTTTCTTCACCCTAGACTGTACTCAGCACCAGGTTGTTATTCAAGGTCAAACTCCTCACCCAATGAGGGGGACATCTGTTCCTGCATTGCCCACCTGCTCATTACAACCCAGAGGGAAACACTTCTACCATATCTCCAAGCTGTCAGGAGATATGGCTGTTACTTTACAATGACAGACACCCTCAGGTGCTAAGAACAATGTTGGAAACCTTGGCTTGTCAGGGCTGAAGTTAATATTGTAAGAAGGGTATGTCTGCTAGGCACCCCAGACCCCCTTCTGCCATTTAGGGAGTAGGATAACAGATGTCACTCTTAAGAGATAAGCACTCTGAGGATAAACCAAGTACAAAGTGTTTTAAGGACTCCGGAAAAAGAAGTCGCAGCTACCTCCTGTCTCCCTCCAGCAGAGACATGGGTTTAGTAACAGCTTCTGCCCTCCATCTCAGGTAGCCCATCAGAATCACATGAGAAGCTGCTTTTCAAGCAGCAGGAAAATTAATACTGGTATAGAATGCAAGGAAATGAACAAGACTGCACTAGAATTTATGACACCTCAACTTCAAACTCCATAACAAAAATTTCTTCTCTTTGGTTTTGAAAAATAACACAGTGCCAAATGACTTGATTTTTTTTCTGTGTGTTGCTTTTCTTTTTTTTCTAGCCTGGCACATGACCTTGGCCTACAGCCAGGAGAATCTTATAGATTCTGTTTAGCCTAGCATCATCCCAACCCTGAATTGTTTTTGATCTAGAACTGATAGAAATACATACACTTGAAGTGTGCAGCATAATGCCCTGTGGTATATGGAAAGGGTCACCATAGCTATGCTACATGGCACACCCATCCTCTCACATAGGGTTTTTCCCCCTTTGGTAAGGATAGTTGTTGTCTATCAGTAACTGTCCCCCATGCTGTGTATTAGCTCTTCTGAGATTTTTCATCTTAAGAACTAGGCCTCTGTTCCTTTTCCCTCACTTGCTTCTACCAAGAAAGTCTCTTCTTTGGTTGAGGTCTGCCTGCATGTTTTGGATGAATCACTGAATATGACAACATCTTCCCTAATAGGTCATGGTGGTCTCTGATCCAATGCTACTTGCTCCTGAGAAGGAAGAAAGATTGCATGTCCCTTTCTTCCTAACATGGCACTCCACTAGGTACCTCAAACAAAATTGTTGAAAGAGACAAGGAAAACAGAAGCTGTAGTCAGGTAAGTGATGAGATGCCCAAGTATACATAGTGGTGACTGCAAGCTGGGGACTAACCTTGTCTATCTGTAGATAAACCAGGCTCCTACTAAGTGTATAACTGAGAAAGCTCCGGGAACAAATGCTGATGTGAGAGAGACCTGTTGTACAATTCTGCCTCTTAAACACAGTTGTTCTGTCTTAGTGTGCTTGGACAGAATGCCATCTTCCCTATGTGAGGCCAAGGAAAGGGAAGAGTTAACAGAATATCCTCTCCACTTCAATATAGAGGGAAAAGTCTGCACATCAACAAAAGGAAGAAGTCTGGTATTGTCTTTTCTTGGGCACTCATGGCCCCCTCCTCTCCCAGTTCCACACTTAAGACTTAGATGATGAAATGAGCTGCTTTTTTTCTGCCAGTGTGTAACTTCAATAAACCCTCAAGCCTACACACACACACACACACACACATATACAAACACACACACACACTGCACTGTTGCTATGGGAACCAACCTGGAGAATTCCCTGCCTTTTATTCTATTAAAATTTTACCCTCACATCTTTGAAGTGAAACACATTTCCATTTACAAGAAGACAACAAGAAGATGCTGTCTTGACAGGATGCACACCCTATGAGCAGGCTGGTTTTTTTCCCAAATCTGATGATCTTTCAGAATAATCACAGTATGCCAGAAATCATGGACCTATCCCTAATTACTAACGTGTAGGTGAGCCATCAGAGCTAGGTGGCTAAGTAAACTCCCTCTCTCCTTTACTCTTGGAGCAGATAAGGACCCCCTAAAAACTGCGATTTCTCTGTTCCCATTTAGTGACCCTCTCTGAGTCACTTACCCTTCTAAGCCTCTACTAGAAATCTGAAAATATAGGAAGAGAGGGTTAGATAAATGGCTATGTAGGTAAAGTGCATGTCACGCAATTATACAGACTTAAGTTTGGACCCCAGTAACCACTAAAAAGCCAAAAATGGTCACGTGCATCTGTGACTGCTGTGGTAAGGGGTAAGGCGGGCAGAGTCCAGAGAATCTCCAGATTACAAGCCAGCCAGTCTAATCAATTGGCAATACCTGTCAAAAAAGATAATGCAGAGATTCATAGTGAAAGACCTTGAACATTGATCTCTGGATTTCATATACACTAGCACACATATGTAAATATACATGCCTGTGAAGACAGAGGCAGATGTCCATTTATTCAATGATCCAAGAATGCTGTCTTTATGATGATACCAGAGTTCATCTGAGTTTCCCTTGCTATTTATGAAGGAGGAGGCTTGCAAACAAATCTAAATGCAATTGCAGAGAAACCATGATTATCAAGTAGTTGTATTCTGAGGCATCTCAGAGAAGCCCATTTACAAACTTAGCTGATATTTGCCAAGTAAGCAGATACAGTATGGCTTGAACTGATGTAAAGTTAAAAGCCATTTTTACCTCTTCATTTAATCATCATGGTGGAAGCCAGAAGGCCAGAGTTTATCTCTCATGTCTGTCACGTACTGCCTGTGTGCACCACCCCAAATGTTCTAAATTCCTTGAGTCACAAATTTCTCATCTGGAAAGAAGAACTAATAATGCATATAGCATACACTAGATGAGAAGGTACGTGACAAATTACGAAGTGTGCCAGTCTGTTGGCTGTGTTATTGCCAATGATACTGCACTGAGGCATGGCTTGCTGGCTAAAGTGTGAGGATCATAGCTCTTATTATGTTGTATAAGTGTTTCAGTGAGCGACTAAGATCACAACCAGTTTCTTCCACAAGGACAGCAAGATGGGCATGAGGTGGAACCCAGGTGCCTTGAATTGGGCTGAGAGCAACTGTAACTCTTTTCAAACTGTACCTCTGCCTGAGAAGATCTTGCCTAAGATCTTACCTTAACTGAAAACAGCAGGGGCCAACTTGGAACTACATGAACTCATTGCACAAACCATGTCAGCTTATGAGCGGTGCAAAAAACAGATTTGAGAAGTCAACTTGGTCCATATTACCACCCCTCATGCTGCCGAGTCTTCTGGGGTGGGGAGTGAATGTGGTACCTCTTCTCTTTCTTTCCGTTATTGCTCCTGGAAGCTTTGTGGTTGTGCCAGAATGGAATTTTGCTCCTCACCTTCCACCTTGAGACAAGTCTCTCTTGTTTGCTCACCAGTTTGCTGACTCATGAGCTCCCAGTTTGCTGACTCATGAGCTCCCAGGGATTCTCCCATCTCTGCTAACCATCTCCCCCTCTGGGATCACAAATGCACTTTACAGCACCAGCTTCCCATGGATTCTGGGGGCTTGAACTCAGCTCCTCAGGCTTAAGCAGCAAGTCCTTTACTGGCTGCATCATCTTCGCAGGATGCCTTCCTTCCTTGACCCTGTGCTTCAGATGATTTGGTATTTGACCCCTCATTCAAAAAGGCTCAGAATGAGTCAAAGTCATAGAGAAAACAGGAGGCTGAGTGGCTGCTCCCAGGGGGCAAAGACAGGAGGCTAAGTGGCTATCCCCAGTGGGCAGAGACATGGGCCACCCAAAGAGGACATACACACCTGTGTGCAACTCTATGGGCCCCTGAGAACCTAAGCATCAATGGTCACAACTATGATAATTTAAACCAAAGTTGTCTATTTCCCAGGGTGTTTGAACTGCTTGCCTCATTTGGACTTGACTGTTTTCAGGTAACATGTATATAATGAATGTCACAAAGAGATTGTAAGGGAGCTGGTGACAAGTATTAAACTAACAGTGTGACAGATAATGAAATAAGTTGCATTTCTAATCCTCTAGGATGAAGATGCTCTATAAAGATAAGGGATGTACAAGGATGGCATTTGAAACGGCTCCACCCCGATGTCAAAACTGAGCAGGGATTCCAGATGCTGAGCACCTTGATCCTCCCATTTAACACTTAGCTACATCTAGCAAGGTGACAATTCTTTTGCTGTTTTATAAATACAGGAACTGTGTCAGTCAGCTTTCTTTCACTGTGACAAAATACCTAAGGCTAACACTTTAAGTAGTAGAAAGGTTTATTTTGGTTTTTGCTGCCAAAGACTTCTTGGATCCTTGGCTTCTTTGTTTTGGGTCTGTACCAAGGTCAAGTATGATGGTAAGGATTATGTGGTGAAGAAAAACTGTATATATAATATCAGCTGGTCAGTTCTGAGGAAGAGAAAGGAAGAGAGGAAAAGAGGGTAGAGGGGGGAGGGTGTGATAGAGAAAGGTCCCAATATACCCTTGAGGCAATGTATTCTTCCAATGACAACCAAGGCCCACCCCTAAATTTTCTATCCCCTCCCAAACTGCCATCAACGGGTAAACAAGCCTTCAATGCATGAGGCTTGAGGCACCATTAAAATTTAAACAATGTGAGAATGTTCTCTGGTGCCACCACTGCTAAAAACAGCATGGAGATTCCTCAGGAAAAAAAAAAGTGGAATTAGTGCAATAATATCATCCAGTGCAACTCTTGAGAACATAGCCAAAGGATTCTAAGTCAATGTCCCATACTGGTACATGTATATCCGCATTACTGTGTCACTACTCACAGGAACCAGGGTATGAAAGCTCCCTAGGAGTCCAGCAACAGACAAAGAAAAAATTATGTGGAACAGACACACAATGGAACCTTATTAGGCCATATAAAAAGGAAATCATGACATTTGCAAAAAAATGGGAGAAACTGGAGTGTCCAGTAAAATCAGTCAGACTGAGAAACACATCTGTCTCATATGTGGAGGGATATTTAAACATATATAAGTATGGGTGGAAACATGAGAGTAGTAGGGGATTCTGAGGAGGCAGAAAGAGGTCTCAAGAATGGGAGAGGAGAAGGGGTAATAAAATATATGTGACATGAAGGCAAAAGGAATGATTGATTACTCAGGAAGAAGAACTAGCTTCTGTGTTTTCTTTCAAAACAGTAAAATACTTAACATAGTTTGAAGGGTGTTCTCTATCTCTATGCTCTTAATCCATTCGCCAGATCTTCCTTCTGCCAGCACTTGCACATGCCATAATCTGGCTACTTATCACAACCCCCTTTCCAGAATTTCTATAGTATAAGGTGGAGAATATTGGACATTGTAGGTAACATGACAACTGCAACTCAATTCTTATCTTTGAGGACTTCAGAGTCTACAAGGAGAAGGACACAGTTATAGAACAAACATAGTTACAATGGTTTTATTGTGATATGCCAAATTGCAATGTTAAATAACACTATACTCTATTTTACATGTGGGGTGTGTGTGTGTGTCTGTGTGTGTGTGTGTGTGTGTGTGTGTGTGTGTGTGTATACAAGGGTGAGAATGTGTGTACATTCAAGTATATGTGTGAGTATGTACATGTGTGTATGTGATTGTATGTTGCACCCATATACTATAAAGTATCACTTAAGTTCTCAGGTTATTCAGAAAAGGGAGAAATTGATTTGGGGAACAGAAGCCAGGATAGACATTTAGACAATGTGCATTTTAACTTAGCTTTGATATATGAACATTGGTAATGAAGAGAAATAATATATTAGATAGAAGGGGCAGTCTGTTTAATGATCAAAGAAAGCCTATATTCATAGAGATGCTTTCTGGTTGTTTTCTTAGCCCCATGTTATTCCCTTTATTTACCTCACTTACTCAGCCAGCAGGTGGGAAGTAGCTTCCTACTACTGAAATGGTTCCTAAATGCAAAGCAAAGGGACCTGACCATTTCCTATGTGCACAGAGCTTATATGCAAGTGCAGAGAAAATAGAACAAATTAGAATACCCACTCGGCATCTTCCAGTCATCAATGCTATAAAGAACAACCAGATAGAACACCCCACTTGATGAAATCCTAGACTCAACTTTCCCAGAAGGCATTGCTACACTGTCACTTTTTTGAATTAGATTCTAACCAACCAGGTGTAAAATATTTATGGCAAGATCGTCTTGGCTGTTAAGAAGAAAATCACATTGAAGCACCTGATATTTCAAGTTCGTGACTGGGTTAGTTTTAATTAGAATTCTCTCCCATGCCTGAACAAAAAAATTACAGGACACGGTATCAGAAAATCAGCTTTCCTCTGTGACTTGTGAAAGATAAATCAACGTGAGAAATTTCCAGTCATTTCTAGACATCTATTTTTTAAATACTATGAAAAAAAATTGTGACATACTTTAAATTCTTTTTAGGTCACCAAGATCTGTAACATTTAATAATACGTTTCAGAGCTAAGAATTCATATACACAGTTTCATGTTATCTCCGCAAATTGGATTCCTGGCCTCCAGTCACAAATAAACTTAGTCTCTTTCACCATATAAAACAGTTTCTTTACTATCCAGCTCATTTAGCCCAACAAAAGCTTTTGTACTCTTTTTAAGTTTGAGTTTTCCAGAGGAATGTCAAGTTTACAAAGTGATTTTTAGACCTACAAATATACACAATTTATAATTTTTAAGTGCTTTGAAAACCCCCCTTCTCTTAGAAGTAAGGAAAAGTTGGTGCTTACCAGTCATATTCTCTGTTTCACTAGTACATTGCCCTTGGTTTTATATTTATTTCAATGTCTTAAACAAGAAACCTTATTCCTGAGACAAACATTAGCCAATGTTACATATTAAACTATAGTAAGGAGATTTGCTATTTTTATTGCTTTCTGTGGTGTTTCTATCAACCAAGCTGTTGAGTGGCAAAATCGGCTTCTGATGTATAGCAAAGTCTTTACCTCCAATACTACAATGATATTGATAAGACACTTAGGATACAGATACCAAAGTGAGGAAATCCTTCTATTATTAAGAAGTTACCCTAATGCCAAACTAGCAACAGTGACCTTAGACATGCTACCATCTACAATGTGGAATTTGGACAAATCTTGAGTCTCTCTGCTTATGAAAACAAAATCCGGAGAATTATGATTTTTGTATTCTATTTTGTGACACTAGGATGCTTAACATCATGTCTGCCCTTTAACAGGTCTGGAAACATGCACAGGGACTTTGCATCATCTAGACAAAATGCTACACAGCACATCTGTAGCGTGTGTTTGTTTCACGAGACTAAAGTTTACATCTCCCACTATCACCTGTCCTAAGCCCTGGCAGTCAACTCTCTATCCATCACTTGTGTACATTTACCTACTTTCGAGAGCTTCCTGCTTCAAGGAATAGGGGCATTTATATGGAACAATGTGTTTCATGTATGTTTTGTATCTTCACATCGGCTCTAAGAGGTGAGTGTGACTGCAGTAGATTGCAGTGACTGCTCCATGCCATGACTACATGACTGGCAAAAGTAGCATTAGAGCACAGAAAAGAACAGCTCAATTAGGGGCTAATCCTTGCTCTCCCGACTATGAGAAATGTGAAGGAAAGATTAAAAAGCACAGCCATGCTATGTCTGCCATCTAGACTATCAGGGAAGCCTTTACTGTCTGTTTTAGGGTTTTATTGTTGTGAATAGATACCATGGCCAAGCCACTCTTATAGAGACAAACATTTAAATGGGGCTGGCTTATAGTCTCAGAGATTCAGTCAATTACCATCATGTTGTGAACCATGGCATCATATAGGCAGATCTGGTGCCAGAGGACCTAAGAGTTCTATATCTTGATCTAAACACAGCAGGAAGAAACTATTGTTTCCCACTGGGCAGAGCTTGAGCATATATATATATGACCTTGAAGCCCCACATCCACAGTGACACACTTTCTCTTCCAAGGCTACACCTTCTCCAATAAGGCCACATCCCCTATTAGTGTCACTCTTTATGGGCCAAGCATTCAAACACATGAGTCTGTGGGGGCCAAACCTGTTCAAACCACTAAATTCCACTCTCTGGTCCCAATAGGCTTGTAGCCATATCATAATGGAAAATGCATTTAGTCCATACTCTATCAGTCTCAGCAATGTTTAAAAGTCCTAAGTTCAAAATCTCTTCTGAGATTCCTAGAATAGCAATCTCTTAACTGCAATCCCCCATATGAGAAAAAAAAATCACATACTTCCAACATCTCAGGACATACATTACCATTCCAAGAACTCATAGTGAGTAAAAACTAAACCGAAGCAAGACCAAAACCAAAGGTTGGCAAACTCCAAACTCTACATCTCCATATCTGATGTCTACCTCCTTTCAGCTTTGTTACCTGCAACACACTTATTTTCTCCTAGGTTAGTTCCACTCCCTATTAGCACTTTCCTCAACCAATATTATACAGCTCTTACATCTCTAACATCATGGGGTCTCCAAGACAACTTCAACTTCACAGCATCTTGTTCCAGTGTTTGGGATCCACACATAACCATATGTGATTCTGCAATGGGCTTGAGTTACTTGTCCAGCTCGGCCATCTGTAGCACTCTAGGCTCTGGTTGATTTCACCTCACTGCTGCTACAGTTCTTGGTAGCCATTCCATGGTACTGGCATCTCTAATACACGGGGGGTCTTCTACTGCAACTAGGCTGCACTTTCACTAATGGCCTCTCATGGGCTGTCTTCATGGTGCTAAGCCTCAACTTCTTTGCATGACCCCTTTGGTGCTGGGCCTTCAACTGCCAATGAGGCTGCACCTTCATCATTTCCCTTTCCTGGCCTTTCACAAAGCCAAGCCTCGGCTGCTCTCTTTGAGCCCCCTTCATGCCTTCAAAGCCAGTCCATCTGGCTGAATCTTACAAATTCCCAAGTCTGGCTGCCAGCACAATATCTATTTCTGAAAAACAGCTTCTTTGTGTTCTCAGAAAACACTTCCCAGTAGATTTCACCACAGTGATGCTGCTCTCTTCTTAATCACCACTAATTTCTTAGCTCCACCTAACCACTTTCTATTCAGCCACATGGCTGAAGCTGCTTGCTGTTCTTGTTCTGCTATTTGCTGGGGCTGGAACATGGCCCCTTGATTCTATTACATCTTCACCAGTTATCTGTTTTTGATGATTTCCTTCACTGCCTAAGGTTGGTTGTCCTGAAACTTGCTTTGTAGACTAACCCTGAATCCAGAGATCTACATATCTCTGTATCCTGAGTGCTAAGATTAAAGGCAGATGTATACCACCACACCTACACTTAATCTTTTCTTCAATCCCCTTTTACAAGGTGGATACTGGGTGGGATCTCACCCCAAGGTCACCACTCCCATAATTTCATTTAATACTTTAATATGATTTGAACACAGAAATTTGCACTATTCCACTTCTTGGTGCCTCTTTAATCCTTGAACCACACATTTTATATTTTTCCTTTCTAAGCTTGCTATGCTTGATCAAAACTCTTCATAAGAGTGAACCATGGGACAAAGTATATGTTAGGCTTTTTTTTGGGGGGGGGGAGATTTTCCTTGTCAATGCAATTAATCTAAATCTCTTTACCTTAGCCTCAGGTAGACTTTTTGGACAAGGTCAAAAAGCAATCATATTCTTCATCAAAGTATCACAAGAGTTATCTCTAGGCGGCATACTAAAATTCTTCTCTTCTGAAACCTCTTGACCCCAGAGTTCAAATCACCCTTAGCACCAATGTCTCCTAGATTCCTACTAGGATGGCCCATTAAACTCCACTTAAAGCATTCCACTGCTTAACAAATCCAAAGTCCCAAAAATCGACATTCCTCTAAACAAAAATATGACCAGGCCTATGGTCAGGACAGCAATACCTCAGTTTCTGATACCACCTCTGTATTATCCAGGGCTCTCTAGAGTCACAAAACTTATGGATATATATATATATATATATATGGATAGATATAGATAGATGATAGATAGATAGATAGATAGATAGATAGATAGATAGATAGATAGATGCAATGAGATAGACATAGATGAGAGAAAGTGTGTGTGTATATGTGTGTGTGTGTGTGTGAGAGAGAGAGAGAGAGAGAGAGAGAGAGAGAGAGAGAGAGATTATTGGAATGACTTACAGGCTGCTAGTTAAACTAACCCAGCAATAGCCAGTTGTGAATGTAATTTCTCTAGCTGTTGCTCAGGCTGGGTGGTTTAGCTGGTCTTTTGTATAAGCAGGAATCCTGAAGAAGTAGGTTCCAATGGAGGTACTAGAAAAGTAAGTACAAGAAGATGAAAAACAAACAAACCTTCCTTCTTTTATTGTCCTTATGTAGGCCTCCAACAGAAGGTGTGGTCCAGATTAAGGGTGTGCCTCAAAATCTGGATTAAAGGTGTATGTCAATCTAGAATTAGATGGTGTGCCATTACACCTCATCATCTGCATCAAAAGCCTCAAGTCTTCTAGCCTCAAGATCCAGGTCATAGGTGTGATCTCCATTTCTGGATTGTAGTTTATTCCAAATACAGTCAAGTTGACAACTTAGAATAGCTATCATATTGTTCCACTACAAGAACTTGAGAAAATTAAATGATGGTGACATTTTTAGGAATAGTAGTAACAACATCTGGAGGATGAAATGGTTACTTGGGCAGGGAGATCAGTTTGAAGTTAATTCCACATGTGTATATGTTACACTAGAAAATATCTATTTTTAGGAGAAACAATGTCAACAAGTGTCAGTGACTTAAGTTATAAGGTCTTCAGGGAAATAAGTTCTATGTACTGAGGTGCTTGTCTTAGTATTCTATAGCTATGAAGAGAGACCATGATATGAAATACCATAACAGCTCTTATAAAGAAAGCATTTAATTGGGGCTGGATTACTATTTCAGAAGTTTGGTTAATTATTATCACCATGGGAACATGGCATTGCACAAGCAGGCATCGTGCTGGAGAAGGAGCTGAAAGTTCTACATCTGGATTCATAGGCAGCAGGAAGAGAGTGACACTGGGCCTGGCTTGAGCATCTGAAACTCCAAAGCCCATCCCCAGTGACCCATGACCTCTAATAAGGCCACACCTATTAATCCAGCAATTTTCCACCTATGGGTATCAATCCCTTTGGCATTATATATCAGACATCTTGTATATCAGATATATTGATATTATGATTCATAAAAGTAGCATAGTTACAGTTATGAAGTGGCAAGAAAAGTAATTTTATAATTGGGAGTCTCCACAACGTGAGCAGCAGGATTAAGTGGGTTAGAGCATTAGGAAGGTTGAGAGCCACTAATCCTTTCAAAGAATGCTACTCCCTAAGCATTTAAATATATGAGCCCTAAGGGAAAATTCTCACTCAAACCACCACAATTTTTACCATGGCATTTTCATGACTACTGATTTTGAAAAGCATCTAGAGAAGGCATAGTTTACCATGTAATATTACATTTAATTTATTATAAATATTCTAAAGTATGTATAATTATATATAGTAGAATAAAATGTTATAAGATACAAATATTTTAAAAAACCTGTGCTCTATACTACAATAAAACAGGAATCAGTGACATAATAGGAGGAAATAAAGGTTTCTGTTCTGCAACCAGCCAAATGCCAATTCTTCATCATTTATCTTCCTATAAAGTACAAACCTTCTTTAATAGTCACTATGACCATGGATAAAACATGGGCTTTTGCATGTCCTTTCCAGTTCTCTAAGCACTTTCCTTGCACACTCAGCTTTCCAAAGGTGTCACCTGACCATCCAGCATCAGTGATTTGGGGATATGCCAACAGATACTTTCAGGTCTGTATGTGTGAAGTCCCAGGAGCCTCCTGATTTGTATTGATTCTGCTGCCACAGGAGGGTAGCTACCAGTGATTGCTCTGCCTCTGACATTCACTCATGTTTTCCCTATGCCTTGATGTTGGTCATGAGCTTCCATTTAGGACCTACTTAAAATATCATTAAATGCCATTCAGTCCTTCTTTATCATCATTAAAGCAGACATTAAGCCAGTCAGGAATTCTCAACCACCCCAGGGGAACCCTGGATGAGATGCCAAGCATGAACACGGGACCATTTATCATTTAGGTCTACTTTTTCTTCCAAGGGCATTTTCAATACATGGGCTGATTTTCATCTTCATAGAATTTGGACCAATTTTAAAACTAAGTTATCAGGATACACTAGGCAAGTCAATTATCTGAGACCAGTCTCTGAGCACTGCCATGATCCTTCTTCCCACATAATGGGCGATTCCACTTAGAAGCCAGCAGTCGATGCTGAGGCTCATTCAATCTCATGCTGTTTGACAGGTAGGAAGCCAATTCTATCAACAGTTTTTATTTTTCTCTCTTAATATTCATTTCATTTAGTCACAATTTTTGAATTTGGGCATATCTGATAATTCCCCATCTTTGTCACCCTGATGTTTAAATCTATGCTGTTTATTTCAGAGAGGTGAAAAAGTTCTTTTTTCACATGATGATCATTTTCCTTGTTATGCTGTTTTCTTTGTCTGTGATATGATTTGCCAGGAATGAGTAGGTCATCCCAATGTAAAACATCTCTGCTAAAAGCTTGGGCTCCCACCCAGACTTTCTGTGCTTCTAATCTCATCAGATTGTCAGGGGGAAAATAATGCCTCTTTGCCTTCAGTGGAAACAAACAAACAAATTTTCTACCCAACTCCAGATATCAAGCGCAACCATCAAAGGGTAACAGTAAGACCTAAAAACCATCCAATAGAAAAACCACCCAATAGATATGTGTGAGAGATGAAAAGATTTGGTGCTTTGCTTTGTTATAAGTTCAAACCAATTCTAGCTCTATGATATACCATACAGCATGACTCTGTCAGGTCATCTCAACACACACTCCCCAGGTGTTGCATTCTACCTCCGGAAATGGAATACTATAATATCTGATTTTCATCATTCACAAATAATATTTTAATAGTATAGCAGCATAACGGGAAGTTTGTCCTGACATCATTTTGTCCTTCCACCTCAGTACGATGACAAAAGACCAGCAAAAGATGCTCTAGTTCCACTGACACTTCCTCTATCCAGGGTAAACACTTCCAACAATTAGGACAACAAAGACAATCAACACAAATGAAAGCAGTCACAACTTTCAGCCACTGAAGACTGTCAATGGGTCTTATCTCCTGCTTCTTTAGCCTCAGTCCTCATGATCTCTCTCTCTCTCTCTCTCTCTCTCTCTCTCTCTCTCTCTCTCTCTCTCATACTCTCCCAGTTTTCCAAGTGCCAAGTCAAATCTATGGTATAACCTCTTTCTCCTGGCATCCTCTTCCTCATCCATTCATTCATCCTGGAAGCATTTTAAGAATGCTGTCCATTTAAACAACTAAATAACTTGACTATAGGGTTTTGTTGTTGTTGTTGTTGTTGTTGTTGTTTGTTTGTTTTGTTTTGTTTTGTTTGGGGGTTGTTTGTTTGTTTGTTGCATTGAACTGAACTCTGAGCTCAACATTATCCTCAAACTAATAAGAATGACCTTTGATAACTGGAAAATGTCACACATGCCAGAAAGTCAAAGCATATCCCTTGTTTCACCAGGGTCTGGGGATATAGACAAAAAGATGAATGTCTTCTCTCAACAAATCTCTAGACATCCCGAGTACTATTTTTAAAAAACATCTACCCAGAGATGTCATTGAGTTGCAGACCAACACGTAAATGAAGCATCTGCAATCTCAGGTTTGTATCCTTGATGTATGCTATGAATGAGTATACAGATGTAAATATCTGATGTTGATGTCCAGAGTGGGAGTACTAGGAGATACCAAGGAAATTACGTTCCCTAAAGCTGTTGAAGGTGTGCCCTTGAAAAATCTAGTCTCCTTGCCTGCCCTTCCTTTTCTCCTCCTTCTCTGTTCTGTTTCTCTGTCTGTATGTATCTCTCTGTGTGTCTTGTTCTCTCTGTCTCTCTGTGTATGTCTGTGTGTACATCTCTGTGTGTGTCTCTGTGTGTGTCTCTATCTTTATCTCTCTTCTGTCTCTCTTTCCCTCTCTCTGTGTCTCCTTCTCTGTCTCTATCTCTCTGCCTCTATCTCTCTGCCTCTATCTTTCTGCCTCTAACTCTCTGCTTCTACTTCTCTGTATCTTTCTCTGTTTTTCTATCTGTCTTTTTCTTTGTGTGTGTCTCTATCTCTGTGTTTCTGTCTCTGTTCCTGGCCTACTACCCCATACTAGAGATGTAACTCCTAGCCCTAACATGCTCCTCTCATGATGCAATGAATGACTGTGCTAACCATTACTTGGCCTTGGACATAATATTTATAACCATGAGCCAAAAATAGCCCTTTCTTTACTTCCTGACTACTTTGTGTCAGACATTTTATTATAGTGATGGAAAATGAAAAATGAAATGCCTATAGGAAAAGATTCACCAGGTTAAATTTAAAGATTGCCAAAGGATGGGAGAGGAAGAAATAGAAGGAATAAGAATAGAAGGCTGCAGAACAGGTGAGTCCAAGTGATGAATTCAACTCTCAAGCCTACTAAAAGAACAAATGAAACAATGAATGAATGAATGAATGAATGAATGAATGAATGAGGGAAGGAAGGAAGGAAGACCCTCAGATTAAAAATCTTCTGGGTTCCCATGAGCTCATAAGAAGATCCCACTTCTCTTCATTCCACAATGGAAAAAGAAGGCAGCTGTTAATCTTGCCCACTTACAACCTCAAGACCTGCCTACTAATAGGAGAGTAAACATTAAAACATTTCAGCCTAGTCCCGCTGGTTAGTCCTATGGCCCCCCAAAAGGATCTAAGTCAAAACACTGTTCTGGCTCAGCCTGGTTTCTCAATAAAGACACACCCTTATATTTTCTGGTAAATCATAATTGGATAAGAAACATTCACAGCTACCATATTCTTTGATACTTATGACAATGCTGTGAAACTCTATATTTGGTACTAAAACTGTCCCAGTTTCAAACAAGAAATAAAACATGATTCTAAAAGGACCAATAGCAGTGAGATTATATATGAATAGTGAGCCATGTGACATGATCTAAGCCCACTGCTGTATGCAATTTCTATCCATTTGATTAGATACAGCATTGCCTCTTCATCTCTTTCCTGGACTGTATGACCAGGAGATGGCCAAAATCTAGTAAATAATTTTCACTTTGCCTTGGGACTTTCAAACCATTAATCGACAGTTATAATTATTTTCCAAAACATTGATCTATTTTATTTATTGTTGCTACTATTGCCTAAAGAAAATTGTTTGCCAAAAGTAACACCATAGTTTTGGTACTGGAAAAGCTAAGTGAATTTCTACATGAATTCAAATAAGAGAAACCTGATGAAGATCCAGGTAACAATTCTTTTAGTAAAAAAAAAAAAAAAAAAAAAAAAAAAAAATGTGCTAAGCATAATATTTTCCTCTTCATTTAAATCTCCTCTTAGCCATTTTTCAGGACATTTCATGCATATCCTGGAAGGTATTTCATGCAAAAAAAAAAAAACTTGCAGCTTTTGCATATTGTAAATTTATCCATCAGATGTGATTATGCACGTAAGGAAATGCTTTTTTCTGCATATCAATAAGCTACAGAATGGTCCACTTCAAAGCACGCAGTCTAATGAAATGGTAATGATTTCATTAATGTATCAAACCATGTCTAATTCCTCTCAAGGAACATAAGACAATTTACATTTACCCTGAATGCATAATAAGTAAATAGTCAAATTGGCAACAGATTAAAGAGTTCTCTACAATCAGAGTCCTGATACACATATTGTTGCAAAATCATTAGAAATTGTTACAAAATGCCACAAGTTGGGGTATAATGTTGAAATATTAGAATCACTTTTTATGGCCATAATTATATATGAGGTTAATAATTAAAACAGTATTCATGAGATTACTCATCACATGTTTTGTACTTGCAACTGTTCATCTAATTCTTACTATAAAGGCCAAAGTCCTTTCTTCATATTGCTTTGTACATTGTCCCTTGGACACAATTTTCTGGATAGTGATGAGAGGAAAAGGAACTATAGTCAGAGAGAGGAAGAGAATCAGAAGTACAGAAGTCAAGAGACAATAGAGTGGCAGGTCTCTGGACCAGGCAAATTAGTATACCTTCTTACTTTTACCTCATGATTGTCTATTATGGGATGAACATCTGAATATTCTACAGGTTGCACACATTGAAACATACCTGTGGAATGACAGCATTTGGAGACGTGACTGGTTCATGAGAACAGAGTTCTTGAGGCCACTGGAACTGGGAAAATACTTTTTTGGTAAAGTACATGCTAAGTAAACATGAGGTCCAGAGGTCAGATCCCCAGGATTCTGGTGAAAAGCTGGGCATGGCGATGCCTGCCTGCAGTTCCAACATGGGGAAGGTAGAGACAGCCAGATCCCTGGGGCTAGCTAGCCAATCAACCTAGCCAACTGAACTCCAGGCTCAGTGATAAATAGTTGTAGCTTTTAAACTACAACTATAGTTGTAATGATAAATAGCTGTCTTTGCTATTGTTGGTTCTTCTTTTTCCCATTTTTATTACCCTCCCCCAGTTTTATCCCCGTGATAGGAGCGAAGGAATGATAGAGAACAGAGAGAGAGAAGAGAGATCCTTGAATCTAGTTTCTTTATTCTTGTTTCTTCTTTCAGCATGTCTATAAACAAACAACAACCAATCCCCCTGAATGACCACTAACCACCAACACCCTACCTATTTAGGTTCTTGCATTTATATACCATCTGAAAAGTTCCCAGAATTCCAAAAGAAAATCAACAACTGGCAAAATCAAGGCTCTGGTAGAGCATGAGGCAAATAATAGTCAGCTTTTGTGAAGCAGCTCCGTATCCCTGGGATTAAAACAAAATATAGTCTTATAATATTTCTATGTTTTTTAAAGAAATCAAGATTCCAGAATTCTCACTACAGATATTATCTCAAAAATATTAGGTAGAGGATGATTGAGGAAGACACCCAATGCCAGCTCTGGCCTCACAAGCATACACATACACAAACACACACAAAGCATAGATATAGATACACACACACACACACACACACACACACACACACACATAGAGCAACTGTGCACCTGAAAATTAGCTAGGCTACTGTTCATTCCACCATGTTGGGATTCAAGAAATCTACAATGCTACCTAGCCGTGAAACTCACCAGGGCCTGAGGGTGTTTCCAGCTGGGACTTGCCTTCCAATCCGCTGAACTGTGAAGAATAATCCTACTGCCTATAAATCACCGAGTGTGTGATGCAATAACAGCCTGAAATACAATAGAGCCCATATCATCTTTACTGTTATCTCTGCCTTCTACAGATGAGACAATAAAGGCTTAAAAAGAAAGGCAGCCAAAGTCATAACAGTTATTATTGGAGAACTGAATGGAGTACTGCATCGCATGTCACCCCTAACTCCATGCTCTTCACCCCATCAGTGCTGGGGATATTCCCAAGAGAATAGAATTTCCACAGATAGATAAGGTCATCAGACTTCCATAAAGGAAGACTAGTTTTGTTTTGAGGGTTACAAAATTATCAGTAATTTTTTTGGAGCAGGTGCGTAGACTTCACGAGCAAATGGAACATACTGTAAAGGGTGAAATGAGAAATAATGGAAGCAACCACTCTTCTGACTAGGGTGCAACTGGAGACTGGAGAGTAGCACAGTACAGATATCCTTCCTTCTGTATGGGAGTAAAGATGAAAGCAAAGGAGAAGAGTTTGGAGGAAGCAAGGACCCAGGGGAAGTTTGGAGGCCCTGAAGGTTAGATGGTCATGAGAACAAGAGGGTAGAGCAGAAGAACACAGAAAAGTAAAGGATCAGGGAGTCTGAGATGGAGTGCAGAGCAAAGAGAGCACTCTGTTCCTAAGAACAAGTTCAAAAGAGATAGCAAGAATTCAGCCATTTTGGCTTCAAGTCCTCAGAGCTAGGAGATGAGAAGCAGCTTTCATCAGTAAAATAACTGCTAGATAATGTCTCCTTTATGTTCAGACATCTAAGACAAAACTAGTTGACACAGGCCAGGGAGAGAGCATCACAAGCCAGCTAGTGAAAATGTGAGACTCTGAAGCAGAAAAGAAATGAGTTTAGTCTTCCCCAGATTAAAGTCAACCGCCACTTACCCAGCACTCACGCTGCACAGAGGGTTAGATGAAATTCTGAGGGTAGTGACTCGGGATTATGAGGTACAGAACCTGGTGGGAGAGATTGAGGGATGATCCCAGATGTGTGTTTCAAAGGAGGAACAAAATGGGATGAACACCTCCAGGGCCCACTGTATACGAGAGCTGACACTCTTATATGTTGCTCACTGAATTAATTGATTCTGCACAAGACAACACTTTGGAAAGGAAATGACAGGTAGGTAGGTATTCTATGAAAGATGAACAGCCTTCATTCAGGGAGAGGTGGAGTGTGGTCCCAGTCTATAACCAGTCTAGTTAGGAAAGCCATTGGACACCTCTCCTACAGGTGATTTAAATGGTCACCCTCCTACGCTGAAAACTGACAGGGCATAGGCAATAGATTTGAGCTCTCTGACAGAGAGAGTCACACTGAGTCAGCTTAGAGAAGCACTCTAAGGTTTCTGACAATAAACAACAGTTAGAAATACCACTTCCAAGAACTCTGGACAGAAACTATCCAGGGATTCTCTCGAATCCTGGAAAAGAAAACTCTATTTCCTTTTAGAAAACCTGAATTTCTATGGTCTTCTCTGTGACTTTGAGGGTTCAGGTTCCCCAAAACTAAATTCTACACAGAATAGGCTGGTATATGGATTAACCATGCACTCCTCATGACAGAGCCAGGAAAGTCAACCAGAGTTCTGTGACTGTGCTCTTTGCTACGGAAGCCATTGAAACTGACATTTCTCAGAGTTAAATCTTGTTATTCTTTCAGCCCAATGCCTATCAGCTTTTCCTTCGATTCCCTTTAAACTTTGCCAGTCAGGACCGGCAGTATGAGATTTAATATGAACTATTTAATAGTTCACTGGATGACGTTGCTTGCCATGAAGCCTGATGCTGAAGTTAAGATCCCCAGAGCCCAGGTGGTGGAAAGACACATCTCCCAACATGTAAGCACACACATGTGGTATGTATACAAATAGATAAAAAAATTTTAAAGTATTGCCAACCAGTATGCATAAGAGTATATCTTATTGTGATTTTAATTTCCATTTCACTTGTCAAGAAGCAATTTAAAGATTAGTTTTATGTTTTCTTTCTTTTCCCTGAATTGAAAAGTTATGCCTTTTGATTGCTTTAGTGATTATTCTCCTTTCTTATAAAGATTGTGTAGCTCCTTTAAGAAGGTCTGGGTTTGCTGTTATCTTTTACAACCTTGACATCATGCTGCTATCAGTGCTGTTACCTTATTAAGAGTTGGTAATTGGCATTATTAATGGCATTTTCCCTATACAATACTGATATTGTAATCTCAGAATACTCAAATATACCCTCACATTCTTGCACATTATTTGAGTTTGTAGTTTTAGGCTAGATGGCTTCACCAACTCCTATACTGAATACAAAGCTTGACGTGGTATTTTGACTCATCTACAATATGTGTGTGTGTGTGATACAGACTAAAATGGGTTTAAGTTATGCACAATCCTGATTTACTTTCAGATGAACACTTGACAGTTCCAGTATCAAATCCTAAATCATAAAGTTCTATAAGCACTGGGAATGAGTTCTCTATTTTGCATTCCACTAACCTGCTTGTCCATTCATAAACTAATGACCTAGTGACTTTGTTATAATAGCTTTATGGTTAATGACATCTACTGAGGGAAATCTCCACTTCTTGTTCTCCATTACATCTCTGGGATTCTCTCTCTCTCTCTCTCTCTCTCTCTCTCTCTCTCTCTCTCTCTCCCTCTCTCTCTCTCTCTTTCTCTCTCTCTCTCCTTCTCTCTCTCTCTCTCCTCTCTCTTTCTCTCTCTCTCTGGCTTTCATTCTTTTCATTCTTCCATATAAACTTTATCATCACTTTTCAATACCTTCCCTCTTGGTGAAGGGAACAGAACTCAGATTATATTTACACAACATGATGCTAATGTGGGTATCTGGTATAAGCCAGCTAAAACCTGAAAGAAAATGGAGGTGTCAGGGACCATAAGTCAGCTAAAGGTGGCTAACAGTGAGTATGTAGGAACACAGGGCAAACAGTGATGTAACAGGTCATATACATCTTTTAGTTTAATGCTGCTTCTATGGGGTTTTGTATAAACATAGCCTTGAGGTCAGAGATCTGTGCCTTTACCTCCGTCCAATACCTTCACTAACCAGCCTATGTAGTCCTGTATGTGTCTACCTGGAGTCTGTGTGCCAGTCTCTGTATATGCCGGTGCCTGCTTCTAGGCGGCCTGTGAATGAAGCCTATGCCTGGGTACCTGACAGTGTCTGCCTCCATAGCAGCCTGGGTGCTGCTGAAGTATGTCTTATCTACCTATGACTGCTCACATTCTCTTCAACATCCATGACCCTGCCCTGTTCCTTGGGATCAAAGCTTGTACCTCAAATCTTAAAATTTACTAACTTAGAAAGACAAAAAGGTTGACAGGAAGATGTTACCATAATCTTTGTTTGTTTGTTTGTTTCTGTTTATTTGAGACAGGGTTCTGTTACAATGAGACTGGCCTGATACTCCCTATGTAATCCATACTGACCACAACTCTTGGCAATTCTTTTGATTTGACTCCCTCAGGGCTGGAATCACAGGCTTGTGCCACCACACCCAGCACTATAATCTAGCAATAGCTTTGCAGGTTTTACGGCATCTTCTGGGTTTTGAACGCTAAAAGGGAACATGAGGAGGCTGAGGGATAGCTCAGTGGCACAGTGCTTGCCTAGCAAGCTTGAGGCTCTAGGTTCAGTTCCTAACACAGCAAATAAAATACACGATGACCTAAAAGTTGGCTGTAATATCAAAGCCTGCCACCAGTTACTTCATTTCATGTGTCTCACCTTCACTCAGGTCCCCTGACGATTAGAAAGAGGACAACAGGTGCATTTTCAGACAGTCCTTGACCCTTTCCATGAGGCAGAATGTCTCTGTGGAACCCAGGCTGGCTTCAAGCATACAATACTGCTACAGCGTGCTGGGATTATATCTCATCTCTGTACCACTGTACCTTCTTCAGCCCGATTTTAATTGGACTCTTTTTCCTCACTTAAAGTTTAGCGTTGATTTTCGGGCATTAGTATCAGTTAACTATCATATTTGCACCTCTCCTTTGGGGGAGATTACTATTAGAGGTCAGCACTGAGTTGATCAAAGGTTCCTCGGCATTTATTGGAGTACTTGGGTTTTCTCTCTTGGTTTTGTTAGCAAAATCGATGTTTATGTATTTAATTGGCATTGTGCCTTGGTTTAATGATAACCAACTCCCCATATCTGCTATGTCTCTTGCAGCTTAGGTCCAGTAACTCTGAATAGGAGTGGCAAGGTATTGGAGAAAAGACAGACACACCGAAGAAAAGTTGGAGCATAGGCTTGGATGGATTCACACAGGTACCACCCTTGCCACCAGGATCCTCCAGGTGTGTTCACTAGGTACTGAACAGGGAGAGGAAAGAGTTAGCCTCAGTAGGAGGTCTCTATAGGGCAGCAATGGGTCATAAGCGTGCAGGAGTAGGAAGCTGCAGTTGCTAGATTTGTACACACTGATCAATCATTATTAAGCACTGGTGTGTTGACAGAACTAGGCTTTGCCTTTCAGAGTCTGACCCAAATAGGGACTGGCCTTGACAACTCCCATGGGTCAAAGGTTTTGGAGTCATGGCTGTGCTCGTGTCAATAATACTCAGGCACCTACAAATCATCACATATTATCCTTGGGATGCACTGTTGGAACAGGCTGACTAATATTTGCCACTTCTGCATTTTATGTTTATGAATGCAGTTGGTTTTGGGGTTTTTTTTTGTTTGTTTGTTTGTTTGTTTTTTTTTGGTTGTGTTGAATAGACCGACTGCCACAGAAGACACTAGAAAGATAATTAAAGGACCAGCGTTGGAGAGTCATCAGGAACTGAAGTGCTCACAGCTGCATTTTATCCAACCTTTAAATAGCAAATAATTGCATTGCTTTCTGACCCAATGATTTTCAAACTTGGCTATGAATAAGAATCATCTCAGAAAGTCGGAGGGATGTGACAGGAAAGAACAGAGGCCCCGCCCCTGTGTAAGCCGATGAGCCTGGGTCTCAGTGTTCTTTTCTAGCTTTCCAGGTGACTCTGACCCTTGAAACAATTTGAGAACCATTGTTCTAAAGTGTTTACAGAGCTCCTAGTTCATTTTGTGAAGCCAGAACTACTTTAATACCAAAATCTGAAGAAACTAGAAAACTGGGCGTTCTTGCTTTTTAAAACCATTTCCCTGTTTAAAACTTTTGAGCTATTTTAGTCCATTGAAACCCGAACTAAACTCTAAATTCCTTTCTCTAGCCCACAAGAGGTTTCATATGTCATAATACATATAGTGTGCCATGTTCACTTGATGTCTGTCATCTTTCTATGCCACGGCTTCTTGGGGCCTAATCAGATGAGTTTGGTCCACTTTATGGTCCCTGCTCTTCCAGACACCTGTACTCCCTTCCTTGAGATGGGGAGACCTCCAAGGTAGACCTGAGTGGCTCTCCTATCTATCACCCGGGTCACTGAGTAACATTTTCAGACCTTATCCAAAGAGACCAGTTTCTGTACAAGAGACCCTAGACCAAGTTCTCAGCACAAAGAAGATTTATTTGCACCAGAGGGACAAATGACAGGGATAGAGAACAAAGACAAGAGATAGAGGATGAGGAAGACGGGAAAGGGGGACAAAGGACTGCCTCTGGATAGAAGACAGGCATAACCTATAGGCAAATGGCAGTTTACAGAGGTAATGGGGGAACCCTATGTTTTGATTTTAATTGGGCATGTTAATTCAGTGAGCTAGAGGAGGAGGATTGCTGGATTCCAATACTTCAATAGCTAGACCTTGTTAATCAGCCTTAGGAGGAAGACTTGGCCAAATAAGGGAATGGACCTTGGTGGTTTGCTTTAGGGCTGTAATCTAATGGGTTTGTTTGGTTTGGTTTGGTATTCTGTTTTGTCTTTAATAAGGCAGAGTGAATTCAGGAGAAGAAGGGCAAGCCCTACTGGAGCAATGTTTGCCATGCTTAAGATGACTAGAGTCCCTTTAATATCACTACCTAGTGCTCATTTCTGACCATTCCTAAGACCACAATATAACAGACACAGCAGCAGGGAGCTCACTTTTTTCCCACTAAGTTCTCAGCATTAGCTCAGGACCTGACACCTGGAGGGAATTGACTCCCTTATGAGTCAGGTTTCTGGGAGACTCAGTGTGGTCTGGTTTGAATCCATCCCTCCGAACCTGGTATAAAAATGCATGCTCAGGACACATCTCCTGAATAAGAAAATCAATGTTTGTTGGTCTTTCCCACAAAGTATTCATAATAAAGAATTGTTGCCCTAAATATTTATTTTAAAGTTTGTGGAGAACTCTGAGGACTGGGTAAATCCGGCCCAAGGAAGCATGTTCCACTGGGTTGGAAATTTTAATCATAGTCTACTAAAAGTGAGAGCCATGGTAAATCCTTTAGCAAAATGAATTATAAATGACCGCCTGGTTTAGACCTCTGCCTTCAAACTGGCTCACCTTCATTATCCTTACTATATAGACAAAGCCCATCAATAACAGAAGAAAAGATGACCGTAAGCTAAGAAAGAGGGTAAGTGAGAGAGAACTCGCACAAAATGAACTAGAGTGATTTCAGCAAACTGGAAACAGAGAGAAAATTATTCTGGCCTTATGTACCCATGCATTCTGGAAATGGCTCATGAGATAATGTAGCTGTGAGCTGTGGGGAATAGGGAGTGGATAATGCAGTAAGAAAGCAGGACAAGGATGATGGAGGAGCCATTCAAGGAAGGATGGCTCACTGAGTGGAGAGAATAAGCCATTGCCCTGTTTCCAATCTGAGTTTTGTTCACATCAGTCTAGAGAGGACCAGCAAGCTACCAGCTCCACACAGAGCTAAGGGTGGAGGGGACTGGAAAAAGCACAGATCTGTCTTCCAGGCCAGCTATCACCAACTGCCTAGCAGGCTGTGTTCTACTAAAGAGAGACAGGAGGATGGGATGGGATGAACTAGAGTAATTTCAGAAAACTCTGGAGACAGAAAAAGGAATCTGAAGAAGCTCACTGTTAGAACTAAAAACAAATTCTACCATGTGTAGAGGTAAGAGGAGGAGCAGGGGGTGTCAGGTGCCTGTGACACAGACTCACAAATCTAAACTCTTCACTGTTCTCACAATTGATAGTTAAAGGGTTCAAGGATGATATTGTTCAAAGAGATCCATTCTTTTTAAAAGTTAGTAATTTAGACTTCTGAAAAGGAGTCTTTTTAGCATGGAAAAAAATAATTTCGGCTCCCAGACTCCACAGCTCACCAGGGAAAAGACTCATCCTTGTGCAGTTTTTGCTCTTAATTAATTTAAGCAGCTGTCTATTGTCTCCAGAAAACCATCCTCTCTGAGAGTGTGGAAATTTATCTTGTTAAACTTGCTTTTTTTCCTTCTAAGAAGCACATAGGACTTATTCAGAAGGAGGACACCCATGCATAGACTGCTAGAGTACTGTTGGAGGGTCACCATCCTAAGCCAGGTGACAACATCAAAGCACAAGTTCGGAGTCAAGGAAAAAGAATGAAAACTAGAAACAGCCTACTCTGGGGTCTCAGTCCCAGCTAGGGATTGCTCTCCTCCCCATGTTAGTTAATGACAGTGCAGAGGCTCAGAACCATGCTGGAGACAGAGAGGGGAGCCTCATGAAGAGTGTACTACTGGACTTTCGGGAACAGATGATTTAAACAGCAGATGGGGGAGATGGAAGAAGGGACTCTGCAGCAGTCTAACTAGTAGAAGAAATGGCAATTCTGGGAAACTTCTTTCTTCTCTAAACATGACTAGAAACCTTTCATTAAAAATTATTGTTCACCTGGATGGAGGAGTTGGAGAAGAAACTGAAGGAGCTGAGGGGGTTTGCAGCCCCATGGAGGGAGCAACAGTGTCAACTGGCCAGACCCCCAGGAGCTCCCGGGGACTGGACTACCAACCAAAGAATACACATGGAGGGACCCAAGGCTCCAGCCACATTTATGGCAGAGGATGGCCTTGTTGGACATCAGTGGGAAGTGAGGTCCTTGGGCCTGAGTGTGTTTGATGCCCCAGTGTATGAGAATGCCAGGGAGGGAAGACAGGAGTGGGTCGGTGGGGGAGCACCCTCAAAGAGGCAGGGGAAGGGGGGATGTGATAGTGGGTTTCTGAAGAGCAGACCTGGAAATGGGAAAACATTTGAAATGTAAATAAAAACAATATCCAATTTTTTAAAAAGGGAAAAAGTATTGTTCAGGGCTAGAGAAATAATTAGATAGATAAACAGACAGACAGATTGATTAGATAGATAGAGATAGATAGATAGATAGATAGATAGATAGATATTTGTTCTCTTGATTCTGTACCTATAGAGCAGTGGTTTTCAACCTTTCTAATACTATGACCCTTTAATATAGTTCCTCATGTTGTGGTGACCCCCAACCATAAAACTATTTTATTGCTTCTTCATAACTGTAATTTTGCTACTGATATGAATAGTAATGTAAATATCTGTTCTGCAGGATGGTCTTAGGCAACACTGTGAAAGGGTCATTCGACCTCCAAAAGGGTCATGACCCACAAATTGAGAGCCACTGCTCTAGAGACCTGAGTAAAACACATCCCATTTGCATTCTCTCCTCTAATTTATCTCTGTTGCTCTAACACTGACTGCTACTCTTGTTTCTCTCTCTTAGTGACTGATTACTTAGTTCGTGCTGTACTGCCCTTGTTCATTTCCCCCCTAAAAATTATTTCAGTCTTTTATTTTTGTTTTATTTCTTTTTTATGTGCATTAGTGTTTTGCTTTTATATACATCTATATACTATGTACCCTCAGAGGAAGACGGCAGCTCCAGATTCCCTGAAACTGCAGTGACAGGTGGGTATGAACCACCAAGTGGGTCCTGGAAATGGAATCAGGGTCCTCCGAAAGAGCAGCAAACGTTCTTAACTGATCTCTATAGCCCCCAAAGAGTGTTTTGGATTGGCTTCCGCTATACTTTCACTGTGGGACCTATGCATTAGTTTTGGTTGCTTCCAAAGATAGCATTTAACTCTCGGTGTTAAAGATTGAGCCCAGTACCCTGAGCATGTGAGCTAAGAGTTTAGTCACTGACTTATCTCTCTAGTCCAGTGGGAAGTAACAGCTTCTCACCCCTACTACAACATAGTCCCTCATGAGCATCGTAATTGCATGGACTGAGAGAATGTGCTTGATTAAACAAAGAAGGCTCACCAATCTAATCTCCAATGTGCCAGCCCAATGCAAAGACACAAGAAATATGGGAGCTCAGGGCAATAGGAGTCCTCTGAATATTAGTAATATCACAGTAATAGACTGTTTCTCCTCATTACTTATATTAAGATGCTAAAAAAATAGCTTGAGGATATTCTCAGCTAATCTATGTAGCAAAATATGATAAAGTGTAGTTGTCAGTGATAAGCCTGTGGCTTGGAAAACATTTGGCAAGGAGATGTTCTTGGGTGGGACAGCATTCTTTGTTATTTACTCTATTGGGACATTCAGGTTTGAATTATAGGGTTTGAAGAAAAGAAAAAGTGTGGAAAGGCATTCATGGCAGATGACAGACTTTCATCTCCAAAACTTCTCTTCTTCAAAATGGGAAGAATTGTATGAGGCAACTTAGAGGGCCACAGAGCTGCAGCCTTTATACACAGGAGGTGGACAGCCATCATCCCACTGGTAACAGGCCCGCCTCTGCCAGAAGTCACAGATACCAAGCTGCCCTAAGTCTTAGGGATTTGAACCTACCTAGTTAAAGCATTGGGCTTCTGTTACCAAAGCTTTTGGGGATGAATTGCTTTAATGGACTTGATGGTTAGATTTTAATTCAAAGGTAATTGTTTGCAAGACACAACATTTTATATCTTGGGCCTGGTAAGGTTCAGGTTTCCTTGAGGCCAATTGATGCTTCCTACTTTCTTCTTGTCTATTTCTACTTTCACACTAAACATGTCTGTCATACCTCTCATTGTGTTTGGAAAACATATCACCAGTTTGGTTTCACAGAATCACAGCCAGAGAGCAATTTGGCCTCTGGACTGATTAAACGCTAGAGTCAAACCTATAACCGATGGAGGTTGTATTCAGGTAAGATTTGAACGTTAGATTTCAGAGTTGATGAGGAACACAGTAAGATTTTCCGGAACTGTTAGAGCAGAATGAATTGTTTTGCGTACACGGAGGACATGAACTTGGGGGGCTGGAAGTAAGATGCAAATGAATAAGTATTTATGTGGCCCCCAATTATGTATGTTGACTTCTAATCTTGAATATAAATATAATTGAAGGTATGGCCTTGGGAGTTAATTAGTTCATGACAAAGAGGCCCTAAAACATGACTAGTACATCTATAGGAAGCAATGGGAGAAACTTCATTCTCTCTACCCACCATGAGTAGTGACTCTGAAGCCTAAAAGAAAATTTTCAAGAGAACCCAAGCATGCTGGTTCCCTAATTTTGAACTTCCAGTCTCCCAGAGAACTAAATTCTTGTTGTTGATAAACTACTCAGTCTCTGGTGCTTTGTTATAGCAGCCTAAAGTTCCACAACCCATAACAGGTGAAGGAGGAAAAAAAATCCCACTGCAATGAATGTGAAAAGAGCTTCCATGTGCAAATCTATGCTCCAGTCACATTGATCATTACAGCAGAACTCCCAAGTGCATAGTATCATTTTTTATTATTATTCAAATAATATATGAATGTAAGGACTTGTTAAAAATTAAGGCAATGTTAGGAAAGTATTTTAAAAGCCCTATTGATCACCTCTGCAGCCCCAGTCAGTCTTCAGGGGGAAATTTTGCCAGTTTGACTGTATCTATTAAGGTTTTCCTTGTGTTTCATCAGTATACACAGAATCAAAAGACTGAGCTTTTATTCTTCCCCCATCAGTGGGATCACAAATGATACATGCTATATTTTATTTCTATGTTTATTATTATAAGATCTTCTCATGTCAGCAAACACAGATGTCCCTTCCTTTTAATTGATTTATAGCCTTTCATAGTATAATTGGGCCATGTATTGCCTTTGCTTGCTGATAAATATTTAGAGTTTTATCTTTCCAGTGTTTTATTCATAAGCAATACTGCGATGGAAACTTCTGTAAATGTTTCAGAATTTGCATATGCAAATGTTTTTCTCAGGGCAAATACTGAGAGTGGGATTACTGGATTTAAAGTGCATGCACATTTGAAATTCAAGTAGAAATTATAGGTGACACATGTAATACTAACATTTAGGACTCTGAGGCAAGAAGACTGTGACTTGGGCACCGTGTAGGCCACTTAGGCTCTTTCTCAAAAATCCAAAAAGAAAAGAAAGAAATAATGAACTCTCCCTCTAAATATCTAATTTGTGTTTTCTCTAACAATAAGAAAAATAGCTCCATTCTGAAGGACTGACACTGCTGATATTTTTCTGATATGCTATATTCTTCATAACTTATTTTATTCTCATTTTCTTGATTATCAGTGTCCCTGAGTCCCATTCATTCCTACGTCCTTAAGTGCATAGTAGTGTCACTAAAATTATGCAAATATCAAGTATTTTTTTTTATCAGAACTTAATACAATTACAGGAACAGAGACATTTACTGAGCGATAATGTCAGGGGGTATATTATTCACATTATATTCATGACCTCAGTAATTTCTTCAACTGCTTTCTAAAACATTCATTTTTCCTTCCCATATTGAAATGGAGAGACTGAAGCCCTGAAAGATTAAGTAAATCCTCAAGGTCATATAGACAATAGAACAATAGAATATCACAGCCCAGGTCTGACTCCAGAAATGGAGTCCAATTTTACTTAATCACTCCTAGGTCTTGATGGAATGCCTTCTCCATTCACAGAGCTGCAGAAGGTCTCAAAATCATTAACATCACACCTACTCCAGGCATAAGGGATGACTTAAAGTACAGAGAACCAACAGAGTAACGTTTGCCTCTATAGTTACTAATGTACAGCTCACCAAACCCTTTCTCCTCTGTTGCATGCAGGAATCCAAAGCGTCTTTTTAGGTAGACAGGGCAAGGTTTATGTGAACACTGACCACCTTGACTTGAAATATTTGAACCTGACTCACAGAAGAAATTACTGAGGTCATGAATATGTGACTAATATACCCCCTGGCATTATTGGAAGGTCTTATTAAAAAATTACTTGGTATTTGCTTAACTCTAATGACACTGCTGTGCACTTAAGGATATAGGGATGAATGGGACACAAGGTCACTTGTAATCAAGAAAATGAGAACACACAGTCAGCAGATGTAGAAGCTGCTAACTGTCCAAGAGGAGACCTGGGCACGAAGATAATTAGAATTCTTCTGGAAGATGCCTACAGGATAGACATAAAAGGAAAAAGGAAGGAGGAGGATTCAACTAGTGTAGGAAATGTGATGGGTTCATGGGTTGGGGGTATGGGAAAGAAGCACAATCAATCAATCGGATGCTCCAACTATCAACATCAAACGTCAGCATTACTCTGTAACTCAGGATGAATTGACCTCAGAGTGCTTCTCACACAGAACTGACATTATGGTATGTTCTCTTCTATCTTTCTTGAGTATAAGAGCTGTGCTGGCTAGATATTTTTCTTTTTGTTTTGTCAATTTGATACAAGCTGGAGTTGTCTGAGAAGAGGAAACCCCAACCAAGAAAATGTTCCCATCAAATTGACCTGTAGGCAAGCTTGGGGGACATTTTCCTGAATAATGCTTGATGTGAGAAGGCCTGGCCAACTGAGGGTGGTGCTACCCTTATGCAGGTGATCCTGGGTCATATAAGAAAGTTGCCTTGGCAAATCAGAGGGAGCAAACCAGTAAACATCATTCCTTCATGGCTCTCTTTCAGTTCCTACCTCAACTGTGTTAGATGATTAGCTGTGCTGTGGAAATAAGTGAAATTAACCCACCCCCACCCCCACAAGTTGCTGTCAGTCCTGGTGTTCATCACAGTAAGGGAGCAAATGGGGACAATGACCCTTCTCCTTCTGATAATAACCTTAATGTCCTTATGCAGGCCTGGAGAGACAAGCTTGTAATCTTAGCAACATGGGAGGCTGACGAAGGATGTCTTGGTTAGAGAGTGAGTCCAAGATCAGACAGGCAACTTGGTGAGAGTCTCCACATACAGAAGAAGAGAACTGGAGACATCACTGAGTCATAGGGCACTTTCCTAGCATGCTCAAGGCCCTAGGTTCAAGTCTCAGTACCAATAAATAAACAAGAAACCTCAGAAGGCAGGAGGGTTTCAGTTTTAACTCTTTGCGTATTCCTATTGCTGTCCTGTCCTCCATCCCTGACAGCATATTCAGAGCACTCTACAGTTTATGCAATGGCTCTCTGGCCAAAGGTGGGTAGTTTAAAAACCTGAATGTTTTACCTCTCAAGGAACCTTCTCTTAGCAAAATGTGAAATGACAAAATTAAAGTCAAGTGGATAACTATGTAGGATTGGGAAATAAAACTTTCAGAACAAAACATCTAGAACAGACACGGTAAATACCACAAAATCTATAAAATAGTGTGGCCCTCTTGTCTATGATTGTCTGTTTGAAACACCATAATCTTCCTCCTCCTCTGTGTGGCTCTCTACACTTTGGTCATCTTTTTGACATGACAATGATTTGCTAGATTCCTTTGTATATAAACAAACAACACTTAATTGTGCCTGTCTTCTATAAGGGTTGATTAAAACTTGGCTTTAAGTAGTGGTGTTTCTGAAGGTGAAACCATGTGGCTATGCTCCTAGATTTATCTGCAAATTGTACAACTGCTAGACTAACCGCACTTCCATGAACTGTGTCTTGGGCCCAATTTAACTTGGGTATCACACAGCAGTGTAAACTTTAGAAATTTCCCAGTCCATACAGCTTTCATAACGCAACAAAAGTCTGACAAACAGTTATAAAACAAACAGTTCAGAGTGGTATGTGAATCCAATTGGCTGTTTTCTTAAGAGAATCCCACTTGTCTATCAGCTGAGAAGCAAGCATCTCACTTAAATTGTGAATCACTCAGGATTGGAAGACATCACCACAGACTAGCTCTGGTGCTGTGCACTTCATAGTCATCTCTTACATACCACTCATTGAGTCTTGATGTCTGGTGCTCTGAGAATCCTTACAGTTATATATGACTTCCGGCCATAGGCTTTGGTAATCTGCACCACTTGAGCCACCACAATAAACAGTAAGTGGTTATCTTGGGTTAACTTTCTATTGTCATGACCAAGGTAACTTATAAAAGAAAACATTTAATTTGGGATCTGTGGTGGTTTGAATGGGAATGGCCCCCATAGCCTCATACATTTGAATACTGTTTGTGAAGGTTAGAAGGTATGTTCTTGTTGGAAGAGGGGTCTCGCTGGGGTCATGCTTCAATGTTTTAAAAGTCCAATGTTTTAAAAGCTATTTCCAATTTCTTTCCCTCTCTCTGGCTCTCTCATGCTCTCTGGCTCTCTCTCTATGCCTACTTTGTGCTTTCAAATCAATAAGAAAGCCCCCAATACACCTTTTATTCTATAAGTTGCCCTGGTCATGGTGTCTTTTCACAGTAATTTAGCAATGTAAAGGTAAGAAAGATAGAGGCTCGTGGTTCCAAACAGTTGGAGCCCATGGGGAGCACAGCAATGGGCAGGCAGGCACTGGAGCAGCACCTGAACAATTACATCTAGATCCACAACCACAAGTCAGGGATGGGGAGGGAGAGTGACAGAGACACACAGAGAGATACAAAGAGTTTCAGAGACAGAGAAGCAGACAGACAAAGAGACTGAAATGACATGAGTTTTTGAAACTGCAAAGCCTACCTCTGGGGACACACCTCCTCCAAAGGCCAGGCCTCATAACCCTTCCCAAATGGTTCTACCAACTGGAAACCAAGCATTCGAAACCAAGCATTCAAACGTATGAGGAGTTTATGTGAGCCATTCTCACTCAAGCAAGGAATCCCTAAAAATCCATCTACCTCCAGATCATCAGGCAATAACTGAAAAAACCTGGTGAAGACCATGCTGAAATGCCCCACTGCAACCACGCAAGCATCTCCACACGAAGTCTCCTTTGGCCAGTTTCAGAAGGTCTACAACTATTCTAATCCTTTGGCCTGACAAGAGTATGAGGATGTCAGATTGAAAAGAATCCCTAAGTCTTCACTTCCATGTGTAGGAGCACAAGCTCACTCCAGCAAAGTCTACAGAAAGACCAGGTCCTGGGAACAAGTGCTGAGGACTCACTCTGTAGCTCACCTTCTTTGACCTCATGGTAAATCCCCCTACTCTGCTTCTAGAAACAATCCTGCTCCCATGAAATATCCTAGAAATCCACATCTATCTACAGTAGCAGTTAATCTCTTGTGACTATAGGCATCGTGGGAGCCAGAAGACCTAAGTTTTCCCACAGCCCTTAACTCCTATTGGGCTAGTGCCTTTCCATAAGTCACTTACTTAGGCTTGAGATTTAGTTTCCCAGGATGCTGAGATGACTAAGTGGATAAAGGCACTTGCCTCCAAGTGTGTAGGTATGTGCACACACATGTATGCGTATATACATGTATGTGCACACATTTAAGTAAAGTTTTAAAATTTAAGATGAAATTTGTGTCCTACTCTATCGAATGGAAATCATGGTACCAATCCTCTCAGGAGGCCATGTTTATCACAAGGATGATGGTCTTCCTATCTCAATGCACTTGGGGCTGAGTAAACAAGAAGTAACTAGTGAGGCCCCGCCTCTGCTCCCCAGACTGGCAATCTCTCAAGAAGAGTCATCCCAGAAACTGTGGTCCAACATCCTCACAGAAGTGACCCAGGAAGAACTGAAAGAAACAGTTACAGGCAATTTTTCACCGGCTAATCTGTGCTGGTCAAAGAGGCTTTAGGGCTTCTGGAAATTCAAAGGCTGATTACTGCAAATCCTCTCCCAAGAGCCCAGTGGGAGGGGCTGAAGACTGCTTGGTAGTCTGTGCACAGGCCAGGATCTTTCAGATAAGCATTGTGACAGAGCTGGATGGAAGACTTTCCAGGAAGCCTGGTTATCACAACTCTAGAGAGCCCAGAGGACTCTCTTCAGCCTTCTAGCCTCACTGGCCTCTTCAGAGTGGTGGGTAGCAGAATAACCCAGGTCCTGCTCTGAAACAAGTCTTTTTCTAGTTCAGTGGTTCTCAGTCTTCCTAAAACTACCACCCTTTAATATAATTAGTTCTTCATGTTTAATACAGTTCTGAGGGCCCCCTCCCACTCCGAAATTATTTCCGTTGCTACTTCATAACTAATGTTACTCTTATGAATCATATTATAAATATCTCTGGTTTCCTTTAGGCAAGCCCTAAAGGTTGAACCCCCAGGTTGAGAGTAGCTGCACAGGCCCTGGAGGTCCAGAGAGCTCACAGGGCATCCCTAAAGGCTGGGGATTCCCGGATCCTGACTTCTCTCTTTCTTCCCACCCCAAGCTCTGCTAAAGGTGAAGAGGTGAAGAGATGCCTGTTCTTAATGGGAAACAAATTAGGTGACATCTTAAATCTTGTCACAGGTCAGGCAGGAGGTGGTGTGACTGATGAGTCTTCAAGAGGGCAATCCATCTTCTCTGTCTCAAAAGGGAAAGGCAGATCCAGAGAGAGGGGAGAGGCTGAGGCAAGGGTGGAGTCAGGAATGGATTAGCCTACACTGACCCTGCTCAACTGCTTCCAGAAGTCCCGCAAAGGAAGATACTGCTAGTAGATAAAGGAGCACCCTCTTGCTCTCAACTGCCCTGCCTCTGCCCTGTGGTGTCAGACTCACAGCCAGCGTGGACTGTTCTACCGTGAAGTGTGAAGAAACACATCACATCTGATTCTTACCACCATCCAACAAGGACACATCAGTATAGGTGGGAAACCAGACTCCAAAGTTCCTCCATAATGGAACCAGGGGGAACCTCTCATTCCCTTAGGGCTTTCAGGAGTTTTATCTGCATGCATACAGAACCGGGCATACACAACTCATCATCCCAAGCACTGAGAAACATGGGACAAGCATCAAGAGCTCTGGGGAAGGAAGCTGAGGAAATCTGACTGGAACTCCTCACCACCACCCCCCTCCAAGTGGTCTTATACTAATGGATAAGCCAGGCAGGGGTCCTCAATCCATGAGTCACAGCCCCCCTGGAATATAAACAATCCTTTCACAGAGGTCACCTGAGACCATCAGAAAACACAAATATTTATTAAATGATTTATAGCAGTAGCAAAATTACAGTTAAGAAGTAGTAAGAAGGACACATGCTCCACTATGTTCATAGCAGCCTTATTTATAATAGCCAGAAGCTGGAAAGAACCCAGATGTCCCTCAACAGAGGAATGGATACAGAAAATATGGTACATTTACACAATGGAGTACTACTCAGCTATTAAAAAGAATGAATTTATGAAATTCCTAGGCAAATGGATGGACCTGGAGGGCATCATCCTGAGTGAAGTAACCCAATCACAAAGGAACTTGCACAATATGTACTCACTGATAAGTGGATATTAGCCCAGAAACTTAGAATACCCAAGATATAAGATACAATTTGCTAAACGCATGAAACTCAAGAAGAACGAAGACCAAAGTGTGGATACTTTGCCCCTTCTTAGAATAGGGAACAAAACACCCATGGAAGGAGTTACAGAGACAAAGTTTGGAGCTGAGACGAAAGGATGGACCCATCTAGAGACTGCCATATCTGGGGATCCATCCCATAATCAGCTTCCAAATGCTGACACCATTGCATACACTAGCAAGATTTTTCTGAAAGGACCCAGATATAGCTGTCTCTTGTGAGACTATGCTGGGGCCTAGCAAACACAGAAGTGGATGCTCACAGTCAGCTATTGGATGGATCACAGGGCCCCCAATGGAGGAGCTAGAGAAAGTACCCAAGGAGCTAAAGGGATCTGCAATCCTATAGGTGGAACAACAATATGAACTAACCAGTACCCCCCCCCCCCCCGAGAGATCGTGTCTCTAGCTGCATATGAATCAGAATATGGCCTAGTCGGCCATCAGTGGAAAGAGAGGCCCATTGGTTGTGCAAACTTTATATGCCTCAGTACAGGGGAACGCCAGGGCCAAGAAGTGGGAGTGGGTGGGTGGGGGAGTGGGTGGGGGAGCATGTGGGAGACTTTTGGGATAGCATTGGAAATGTAAATGAAATAAATACCCAATTAAAAAAAGAGAAAAAAAGAAAAAAATTAAAATACCAAAAAAAGAACCTGAAAAAAAAGTAGCAATGAAAATAATTTTCTGGTAGGTGGTTACCACAACATAAAGAACTGTATTAGAGGGTCACAGCATTAGGAAGGTTGAGGGCCACTAGATTAAGTGATAGTAGATTTAGCACTGGCAACTAATCAGATTGGCCTCGGCTGGTGAGCCAATGGCCTGCTGAACCCCATCCTGGCTCCCTTTATCCCAGCTCTTGCAGCTGCCGGAGTTACCGTTTGACAGTGATTAAAAGCCTCCCTCCTTGCAGCCCATGTTGCCTAAGTCCTTTGGTGGGTTAGGTGGTACCTATGGCTCTGACGAGTAAACATAAGATGTCAAGGTGGTACTTGTGTGTCTCAGAGCCTTTGTTTACTTCCCCCATTTGCTCTCATTGGCTCTGCAATCTAACTTTCACCATGTTATCTGAGTACATGGACCAAAGCCTAACCTTGCTGTGTCAGCCCTCCCACAACTCTCCAGGAGGAATTTCCTCTTGCATAAGGGCAGCCTCCTTATTCCAGGATTCCAAGCCCTCTGGCTGAGCCTGACAGGACCACCTATGGTCTTCAAGCATAGAGCAGATTACATGCCGTTGGACAGCTGGCCCACCTGAAGGATGGTCAGACAGTGCTAACATCAGAAACAGAGAGATGTGAATGAAAAACAGAGGGAGCAAAGAGAGGGAGACAGACAGACAGACAGGCAGACAGATAGGGAGATACAGAGACAGAGAGGCAGAGAGAGACAGAGAGAACATAGAGTCCTCATGATGGGAGGTTCTGGGACCTTAGCAAATAAGGCAGTATAATTGGAGACATCTAGCTCCATCTTCAGAGAGAATGAGGGAAAGATGCCATAAACAGGAAAGGGATCTGGGCAAAGACTAGGACACCGAAGCATTTGGCTCTGTCACACTCATTCCTGCATCCTTGGCTTTTCCCACAAACATGATTTTACAACAGACAACTAGCAATAGAGCCAGTGGGATGCCATAGAAGTAGCCAGTGCCTAGGGGAGATAGCAGCTGTTCTAATGAGGAGAGATCCAGACTGAAGGTTTAGTGTACCCCAGTGGATGAAGGGAGTCAGAGAATGAAGCAGCCTAGCTGACCACGTGCAGCAGGGATACCCGCAGCTGGTACTTTGCTCAGGACACAGCTAAGTGTTCTCTGATGGCACAGAAGAGGAAAGAAGAAATATGCCCTGAGCAAAGGGGATGAGACTCCGTCACATGTGTCCAGTTGTCCACTGGGAGTTTGGGTGACTCGGTAACAGTATAGGCGTCTGGGCTGGTATACAACGAGACCTGCACAGGCTGTCTCACTTTCATGGGTTTTGCCAGCACCAAAGGTCTTCCCACACACCCCCACTTCTGATATCTAATGGAAATCAGACCTGGGACACTGAGGGCATCTTTAGGGTCCAGAGTGCATTCCACCACTGGCTTTGAAGCATGCTTTATTTTAGTGAGGGAACATGAGCTAAGAAATGAAAGTGATTTGTGCCCGAGTGCCACGTTTCACTGTTTGCTTTAAACACAGACAATATTTAATAGCACACACCACTTCTAAATCTTCCTGATATTTCTGGAGCTTAGGACTGCTGGAGGCTTCACATAAAAACTTAGTCCAAATTGGTTTCCTTTGTAGGAAAAGGAACGGTGGGGGTAAGAGGCAAACCTGGGAGGCGGTAGCCTTCCCCTCTGCTCCTTTCTGACTATAAATGTGTAATTGCTATCCTTGGAGGCTAGAAAATGCCAAGAGACTTGAACCAAAGAAACGACAATGTCATTGCTGGCTGGAGATGAATACAGGGGGCAATAATGACCATAATTTAGTTTAGTTTCCATTTATTATTACACAGGTTGTTAATTGGAATAGTGAGAGGAAAATTGCTGCGAGAAACAAAATTACTTCAGAAAATTGGGAAATGACTGAAATGACCAACAATGAGGTTAAAATTACTACCAGCTAAGGAGAGAGGGAAAAAAAATAACGGAACGAAATGGCTGAGTGTTTCCAAGTAAGCCCTTTGGCTATATGCCTACTTGCATTCCTTCTGAGGAAGTGAGACCCAGGCTGGTACTCCCTGGGAGTTCTGCATGGAAGAGGAGGTTAACAGGTTTGCAAAGCCACTGGGTCCTTCCTTATGACAGAACCTTCCAACCCAGGGCTAAGAGAAGATAGATGCGTGCCCTGTCTTCTGCACAACAGGGGTAGATCCTCATAAGGGTATTCTGGAATCTTCCTCCACCAAGTAATAATAAAACTTGGCATAATCCATGACTTAAATCAGAAAGGAAACTTCAGCCATAAAAGGCCACATGGTAAGTATTTTAGACTGAGAGGGCCACAGAGTATTGGGTGCTGTATGAATCTCATCACTGCTGGAGGAAGGCAGCTATGGGCCATGCAGGAACAAAGGAGTGTGGCTGTCGATTTATGAAACAGGCAACAGCTGCCTTTAGGCTCTGGACTCCAGTCTGTGCCGACCTCCACTTTAAGTAGTAAGAGCAAACCCCACCTCTCAGTGTCCTGCTATTCAACCATCTTCTGTCCTCATTTTCTCACTGGTCCATCTCAGTAATATTTGAGGACAATTAGGAAGGAATTACAAAGGCTACATCGCTTTAATAATAATTAAAAGAAATCCAGGTTTCCAAAAAGCAAGTGCTGTACCCAAGGCCACACAATCTGTGAGCAGCAAAAGCCGGGGTAGGGTATCCTTGTGTCTTGGCCTCCTGCACATCTGGCGATCTGGATCTTAGTCTTACTCTCTTTACCTCCCAAGGATGTTTCATTGGACACAAGTGTCTAGACCCCACTCAGACCCTAAAACACAAGTCTCTCCCGAGGCCCAAATCCCTCCTTCAAATCCTTATTCACACCAGGAGTTCCGATAGACCTCCAGTGAGGTTTAAAAGACTTTTTAAGCCAAGTCCCCAGAACTGTGAAAATCCAGGGTCTAAATCTAGTTCTGCCAGGGCCTGATGGCCCTCTACTGGCCAGCCAGGTCTTCCACATGCGGCTCAATGATCTCTGCTGGAGGATGTCTCTGACTTGACCCTACTCTGGCCTGTCAGAACTCCCTGGCTTTTTCAAAAGGCCCACAATGTAGTGTCTGCTCCTGGGTGTTACCTGTAAACTTGACCTAATCAGACAGACATCCCCATTCACCTTTGTACCCACAAGCAGTGCCGAGTTCCTTCTACAGAGCACAGAGACAATGGAGGACGGTTGACTGACTGACTGAATGAATGAATGAATGAATAAGTAGCTGGATCAAAGAATGTTTTTTTAGTAACAATTTTGGAAATATGGCTTTTAACAATAGATATATATTATTTTTCTTACTTTTATGACAAAAGAAAAGACCTGATAAAAGCAACTTAAACAAGGAAGAACCGGTTCGAGGTGGTCTCAGCATTTGAGGGTGCAGTCTACCATGACGGGCAAGGTGCAAGATCAAAAGCTTGAACTTCAGGCAGCCTATCCCACTGAAATCATGAAGCCGAGAAAGACGAATGCTCAACCCTTTGTCCTTTGCATTCAGTTCAGAACCTCATCTGCGTCACTCAACTTCAGGATGGATGTCTTAGTTAGGGTTTTATTGCTGTGAAGACACACCATGACCATGGCAACTATAATAAAGGAAAATATTTAATTGCGGCTGGCTTAAAGTACAGAGGTTTAGTCCGTTATCATGATGGTGGAAAGGATGGTGGCCTGCAGGCTGACATGGTACTGCAAAGGTAGCTGAGAGTTCTACATCTGGATCCACAGGCAGCAGGGAGAACAAGGCAGCCACACTCAACGTGGCTTGAATATCTGAGACCTCAAATCCCAACCACGGTGATACACCTCGTCCAACAAGGCCACACCTCCCAATAGTGTCACTCCCTGGGAGCCTGTGGCAGGCATTTTCTTTTGCAAACCATCACAATGTATCTTCCCAGTTCAATGAAGCTGATCTGGAAAACTTCTCACAAAGACAGTAAGAGGTTTGTCTCCTGGGAGGGGTCTAGACCCCTGTTAAGTAAACAATAAAAATTAAGCCTCACAGAGAACTGAGGCTAAGCAGAGAATAAAAGTCTTGGCTACAACACAGAGATCAAACGGATCCCTGGTTGTGCTGACCCGGAAGGAGTAAGTCTCTCATTATTTAGATTCCAGATGACAGAATCAGCTTTCCCCAAGACCACCTGTTAACATGCTGATGCTGCAGAAGGAGGGGCAGAGGGAGGGACAGTACTTTTCACAGCTGAGTTCCCTCCAGCTGATGAAGAGCTAGTGACAGCTGACTTAACAATAAACTCTCAGCCCAGAACCCCCACAGTCCAATTATTTCAGCTACATTCAAGCCTATTGGCATTGCACATTCAGAAGAAAAACAGCCAGGCTGCATTAATGAGGGTTTCCGTGAGTCAGAAAAATAAAGGCAAGCCACAGCGAAGTGTACTGACAAGGGGCTCCACAAAATGAAAGATGCCTTAAAGAGCAGGATTATTTCCTGATGTGGCCAGGAAAGATGGGAAGAACCTCTCAGTTGGACTCACAGGATTTGTTATGACCCAGTGGTTGGCCTGTTCTTCACTTACACAAGACTCAGTTTTCTCATCTGCACAATGGGCATAGTTGTTCATATCCTTTCATACTGCAGAGTTCTGAGAAAATTTATAATGAGATGAATACAGTAAGCTAAAGATGGTCTACATCATCTCTCTTAGTTGAGATCACCATTGCTGTGATGAAATACCATGAGCAAAAGCATCTTGGGCAGGAAAGATTTTATGTGCCTTGTGGTTCCACACCCATAGTCTATCACCGAAGGAAGTCAGGGCAGGAACTCAAACAGGACAGGCATCTGGAGGCAAGAGCTGATGATGCAGAAGCCATGGAGGGGTGCTGCTTACTGTCTTGCTCCCCATGGTTTGTTCACGGTGCTATGCTTTCTTATAGAACCAGGACTGCCAACCCAGATATGACTCCACTCACAATGGGATGGGCCCTCAATCAAACATTAATTTTAAAAATGCCCCACAGATTTGCCTACAATAAATCTTATAGAGGCATTTTCTCAATTGGGGTTCCCTCCTCTCAAATGACTCTAGCCTGAATCAAGTTAACATAAAATTAACCAGCACACATGACCCTTGGTCAGTTTGACATACAACACTTGAAGACATAAACTTTCCTTTTCTTTATTCATCACCAAGATCTCAAATGACTAACTCAAAAAGCATATTACAAACTTGAAAGTCCAACAGTTTTGACCAATTGAAACAGTTTAAAAGTTTAGTCTCTGTTTAAAAAAAAAAAATCTAAAGTCTCTTTTAAAAATCCAGTTTCTCAACTGTGGGCTCCAATAAGATTAAAAATATGTTAAATACTTTCTTACTTCAAGATGGAAGCACCAGGGCATAGAAACAACGTGAATAAATCAAAACCACACTCAAACAATGTAAAGAACTCAATGTCCAATGTCTGGGCTTCACTCACCATCCAGTGAGCATTGCCAAGGGCCTTGGGTCACTCTGCCAGCTCTGCCCTCCACAACAGCCACATCTTGTCTTCTACACTCCAGATGGCTCCACTCCACCGCTGCTGATGTTCTGTGTGTTCATCATGGTACTGCCATCTCCAAAAAATCTAGGGTCCTTAGCTTAAACTGGGCTGCACTTTCACCAGTAGCCTTTCCTGGGTTCTCCTTGCTTTTCTCTACAATCCATTGGTCCCTGAGGCTTCCTTTGTTACTGAGGCTGCATCTTGACCAATGGCTTCTCCTGACCTCTCACAGTGCCAAGCCTCAACTGCCTTCCATGACCCCTTCATACCTTTAAAACCAGGACCATCTGGGAGCCTCTTACAAATAATCAAGCTTGACTACCAACACAAGGTACAACCTTAGCTAACTCTGAACAAAGCTTCTATGTGTTGACTTTAGGGGTATTTTCCAGAAATTTTCACCTCAATGATACTGGTCTCTTATAATTTACAGGTAACTCTTTAGAGCCAGCTGATCAGCATCCAGTAATCCAGAAAAACAAAGGTTTTACTTTAGTGATTCTGTTCTCTCAATAATCAAAGTTGATTCTTCAGCTTTGGCTGACCAAACACCACAGGTTCTTCACACAGATGGCCTGGTAGAGCCCTTGCTTTCCTTGGAAATGTCACAAGCCAGGTCTCCATCATGTGCATTTCTCTCTCAGCATTCTTATCTTCTAATCTCCAACAGAACAGCCCACTAAGCTCTCAACACTTAATGGTCCTTTGGCCCAAACTTCCAAGTCCTTCCCAAAATCATGGTCAGACCTGTCATAGTATTACCCTACTATGCTAATACCAATTTGATTTAGTTAGGGTTCCTATTGTTCTGATGAAACACCACGACCAAAACCAAACTGGGGAGGAAAGGGTTTGTTCAGCTTATACTTCCACAGGACTGTTCATCACTAAAGGAGGTCAGGGCAGGAACCTAGAGGCATGAACTGATGCAGAGACCACAGAGGGATGCTGCTTACCAGCTTGCTCCCCACATGGCTTATTGAACCTCCATCCTTATAGAACTCAGGACCATCAGCCCAGGGATGGTGCCATCTACAATGGACTGGGCCCTCCCACACCAATCACTGATTAAGAAAATGCTCTACAGGGTTGCCCACAGCCCAATCTTATAGAAGCAATTTCTCAATTTAGAGTCGCTCCTCTGTGATGACTCTAGCCTGTATCAAGTTAACATGAAATTAGCCAGGAAAAAGCTTTCACACTTTTGTTCAGTCTTGCAATCACCTTTCACTGGAGAATGGTTTGATCTCCCCCATGCAGAAACAATGCTTTGAGCATGGAGCCTTCTATTTGGAATGAAACATAAATGGATTTGCTAACACCAAGGCATAATTGGAGAAAGGCTGACACACAGCAATGAAATGTCATATGCTAATAGGAGCTCCCTGAGGGACAGTGTATTGAAATCAGATTTCAAAGGAAAGGGCCTATTCTGCACAATTAGCAAAGACTGATCAATTTCTAAATATTATCTTCTCCCAAAGTAAATATCAGAATCTCAATCATGTATTTTTCCCAAATTCCTGGAGCATTCAAATTAGACAAATCAATCCAGGGAGTTCTGATTGACTGCCAACATTATGTTGGGCACTGTGTTGGGAGCTAAAAGTACCATATGTTATGATCCTGAGCTCAGAGACCAACAAACAGGGATTGAGAAAATAAAGCATTCGCAGTGCATCAGAGACACTAATGCCGACATCTGAGCACAGTGCTGAGGACACAAAGAGGACAACCATTCTGAATGCTTGTGCATAATTTCCAACCCCTGCCCCAAGTACCACACTGGGCGAAGTACAATAGGAATGGCCTGGATTTATTTTACTTTGTTGCCTGCAACCATGGACAGATGCTTTCCTCATCCTTCTCTCCACCCAGAAATGCCTTTCCCAACATGGAGTGTAGTGTCCTGATCCCTGCCCCATTCCATGCCTTTCCCAACATGGAGTGTAGTGTCCTGATCCCTGCCCCATTCCATGGATGTGCTTAGCACCCATGGCTTTTCCCATCCCATCAAGAAGAGGAATCCTAGACAGATTTCTATTGTTATAATGATGATCATGATCAAAAGCAACTTGTAGAGGAAAGGTTCATTTCACCTTATATGTCTCTGTCAGTCCGTCAGGAAGGACAGACAGGAAAGGAACTTGAGGCAGGAACCTACCTGAGGGCAGGAACTGATGCAGAGGCCATGAAGAAATGTTTCTTACTAGTTTGTTACTCAGCTTGCTTTGTTATACAACCCAGGAGCACCATTGCAGGGATGGCACCTCCCACAGTGGGCAGGAATGTTCCATATTAATCATTAATTGAGAAAATGCCCCTATAAACTTTCCCTACAGGTCAATGTGATGGAGAAATTTTTCTCAGTTGAAGTTCTTCTTCCCAGATGACTTTAACTTATGTCAAGTTGCCGAAAACAAACAAACAAAATATAACATAATAAAACAAAACACACAAACAAACAAAAAAACTAACCAGGAAAAATATAGCCTATTTCTTGGGTCTGTTCTGAGACTGACTTCAACTTTCACTGGATCATCTGTTTTAGCTCAGAAAATCCTCAAGGAAAGACTCTAAGACAGGTGATTTTGATATGGTTGCAGAGGCCCTGAAACTTAGAAATGGCTTTGCCAGCTGGCTCCTCTAGAAAATCACAGACACTCTACCCCAAAGCCCAGCTCTTTGCAACTCTGTGGTACCTCAAACAGCAAGCTCTTCTCAGGGGGAGGTGCAGGCTCAGAGTCACAGAGACAATAAGGCTGCAGCCCCAGTGAGGTAGAGGTGGGAGTTATATAAGTTCATATATAAATAAAAGTAAAAATGTATAGAATTAAGGTACCCATCATGATGAAATCATTCCCATGATCAAGTTGGTAAGCATAGTTGTCACTCCTGTGTGCACATGGTAGGAGTGTCATTTAAGATATAAATTGGTACGTTTTAAAGGCATGGCATAGCATCAAATCCATGATCACTACACCATAACTGACATACACACACACACACACACACACACACACGAATGTATCCATCCCATAACTGAGAGTTTGTGTTTAGCCACATCTCCCTTTTCCCACCCATTCATACTTTAGCCCTTAGATACCAGGAATTCTGACATTTGGTTACACTGTGTTTATAAGATTGTATTGTTAGCCTTTCTGTGCCTGCCTTATTTTGCTTGGCTGAAGACTATTGCCAAGTCTCAAATATACAAACAATCTCCTGAAGCAAATGCAAGCCAGACTTCTCTGGGCCTTCTCCTAGACTAGGCCCCAGGCTTAGCAAAGCCTAAGCTACCCTACTCTTGGTACCAGCCCGTTCATCCTTAATGTCTAATCCACTTTTCCCTCTTCCATTCTGATGTTTAAATCCTGTGAACCTTGTTAAATCTGTCCACTGAGAACAAACATACCTTTTACATCTCTGTTAATAATTTTCCATTTGTAATAATCTCAAAGTCTACTTGCAATTTTAATGGGTTCCAGAACAATTTTTTACTATAGCCATCTACATGTCTGTGTCTATGTAGCCATGTACATTTATATGTATGCACATAGCCACATATCAAAATACACAGAAACAATCTGCTAGTCCTACCCAGAACACAAGTGTCATTCCAACCTCCTGTCTCTTGCCTAACTTCAGTCTCTAGCAGAGAGAAACCTTCCTTCCATGATTTACAGTTCGAGTACTATCCCAGTTTGTATTTCTGTTGCTGTAACAAAACACTGACTAAAAGCAACCTGGGAGAGAAACAGGCTTGCTTTGACCTCATCATCTAGGCCAGTGGTTCTTAACCTGTAGATCTCAACCCCTTTGGGGGTTCTATAGCACATATCCTGTATATCAGATATTTATATTATAGTTCATAACAATAGCAAAATCACAATTATGAAATATCAACCAAACAACTTTATGGCTGTTGGTCACCACAATATGGGGTACTGTTACATGGGGTATATTAGGAAGGCTGAGAATCACTGATCTTAGGAACTTGAGGCAGAGACCATAGGGGACCACTGCTTACTTGCTTGCTTCCAGAATCATATTTATATCTACCTTTTATCTTTTTTAATGAAGTCTAGGACCACCTGCTTAGGGGAGTGCACTGGCTAGTTTTGTGTATCAACTTGACACAAGCTAGAGTCATAAGAGAGAAAGAAGCCTCAGGTGAGGAAATGCCTCTATGAGCTCCATCTGTAAGGCATTTCCTCAATTAAGTGAAAACAGGAGGAGCACTCAGCCCATTCTGGGTGGTGTCATCCTTGCTCTGGTGGTCTTGAGTTCTATAAGAAAGCAGGCTGAGTGAGCCAGGGGAAGCAACCCAGTAAGCTCTATCCCTATGGCCTCTGTATCAGCTCCTGCCTCCAGGTTCCTGCCCTGTGTGAGTTCCTGTCCTAACTTCCTTTGGTGATGAACTGCAATGTGGAAGTAAAAGCTGAAGACATCCTTTCCTTCACAACTTGCGTTTGTGGTCATGGTGTTTCATACAGCAACAGAAACCCTCACTAAGACAGGGATATACCAAACACAGTAAGCTGAGCCTTCCCACATCAATTGGTAATCAAGAAACTGTTCCCATAGACATGGCCACAGGCCAGTCTGATAGACGCAGTACTTCAACTGAGATTCCCTCTCAAGTTCTATGTCAAGTTAATAACCAAGATTAGCCATCTCAGATGCTTATTTGCTTAACCCTAGTATACACATTCCTGTGAGAACTAAAATTACCCCTCAGAGCCATGGTGAGAAGGGATTTCTGTTCCATCTTTTCTAAAATCCAGCAGGTGTTCCTACCCCCACCCCTGCCTGGTTCATGACATCATGTCAGACACTAATACGATTAGAATCCTTCCTGTCCATCAGCATTCATGCCCCAGGACCCTCTAACCTGCTTTCTTGAGATCTGAATAAGACATCCCCCTCCCCATTCTCGAGGAACAGCATTCCACAGCACTCTCTTCCTCCAGCTGTATCGAGGACCTTCACCTGTGTTGTGTGGGAAAATCCTGGTACACAGCCTCGCAGATCTGCACTGATCTGCAACAGAGATGCAGGAGATAGAGTGGTTGTGTATTGTCCTTCAACACCACTGCTGTGTCCTCATCATATCTGTAACCATGGCGCTCAGGGAATCTGCACATAAGCCTTTCAGCAACTCCAGGGGCATCTTCTTGTCTCATCAACCCACACTCAACCTCCATCAGTTTATTAGGCCTTCTATCTGAACCCCTCCCATGCACAACTGCCTGCCTGCATGAGCATAGTTTCATGACTCTCCCACCAACAGGAACTGCCTCTCCATGGATTTTCCCCTGGTTCCTATTCCTGCAGTATTTAAGGCCTTCAGAGAGAGTCATGGATTTGAACTTGGCCCAGCTTTTTTTCATCACGGGGTTCCGTTTCTTCCAGATCTCTGCATTCTTGATGAGGCTCAATTTGGCATATTTTTACAGCTAATGTTTATTTTAGATCTTGAAGCTTAATTTGAATGGGCTAAAAACTCAACTGAAGTGTCTTGCTGAAATTCACATAAATCCTAAAACTTAAAAAAAAAATACTTTTAAAAGTCAAATCCTACATCTAACACCATAAAATGTCTTAACCACTATATATGGATAGTTATAGGATTTAAAGAGACTGTCATGTAAATCCAACACATCCAGAGTATAGCTTTACTCTTTAGGTTCCTGCAGATCTTGTAATGAGTATAATTTGAAGGGAAGTAGATAGAAAAAAATCCCCTTCTGGAGCCACAAGAACTGTTGTGATGTGGAAATGGGAAGATTTTCTATTTTTATTATACTTATTTTCCCCCACTTTAATACTGAACATGGTTTTATTTTAGTTAATTGTACAGAAGAGCATCTGAATGAGTTCACACAAGGGAGAAAATTGTCTTCTCACTAACTTGTTACTAACTACAGGGTGGAATGTGAAATGATGGGACCTAACTAATGACCCACTCTGCACTGGAGCACAAGTGTCCCAGACAGTCCCCCAGACCCACTCTCCAGGGACAGAAGTGCTCTGCCATAGCATTAGGAAGTGAGCTGGGGCATCACTGGCCCCTCTTCCCATTGCTGAAGGCCAGCAGCAGCCTTGCTGGTCCCAAGTCAAGCACAACTTCCTGTTCTATTGCAGATCAGACTAAGGGTGATTCAGCTCAATAGCCAGACACAGCCACCAAACGACCAGGCTGTGACCTCTTCATACTTGCCATTGCGTTCTAACAAGACAGCTATTTTCTCATTTCAGAGATAAGCTTCCTCCAGTTAACTTATTCTGGTTTGGGTTGGAAATGTCTCTCAGAGGAGTGAGTCAGATCTGGGTGTAAATGAGGTCCCTTAAGAATGGGTTGTTTGAAACTATTCTTAGCATTTTCAGATGACTCTCACTCCTGCGTCCTTCCACACAGGTGTGTGTTCTGCCTGTGCTTGGTCCACTTTCTACTTCTCAGCCTGCTGTGACACAGCAAAGGGGACTCTTGCCAGATTCTGTGCTGTTTAAGTCAAATAAGCCTTATTTCTGGAGGAGAGAAGGACGGGGAGAAGAAAGGGGGAGGGAGAAGAAAGGGGAAAGGAAGGCAGGGCAGAAGGGACAGTTGGAGAGGAGAAGACAGAAAAGCAGAGGGAAAGCAAGGATATGAGAGGGACAGGGTACAGAAGAGAAGGGATGGAAGAGGTGGATAAGGCCCTGGAGGACGGAAGAAATTTGGAGGAGAATAGGAAAGTGAAGGGGAAGAGAGGAAGGAATCAGAGGAGAGGAAAATGGAGGAGAGAGAAGGAGAAAAGAGGAGAGGAGAGGGGAGGAAGAGGAGGCAGCCGTGAATAGGGAGAGGAGGGGAGAGAGGGATAGAAGGATGGCGAGAAAGTAGACACAGGGAAAGAAGACAGAAAGGGGAAAGAGAAGAAGAGAGGAGAGACTCCCAAAGACCAGAGGTCATGTGCTTAAAGGCTTGCTCACTCAGCAGAGGTGTTAAGGCAGGAAAGAGAGAGCTTTAGAAAATGAGCCCTAATTAGATGGTAGATTACTAAGAGTGTACTGAGGGTGTACCCTTATAAGAGAAGTAAGAGTTGCTTCCATAGATAGATAGATAGATAGATAGATAGATAGATAGATAGTGTGTGTGTGTGTGTGTGTGTGTGTGTGTGTGTGCTTCCAGCTACGATGAAGTGAGCAAATTTCCCTGCCACACCCTTCTACCATAACTTTCTGCCTTACCAAAGACCCAGAAGCAATGATTCCAGCTAACAGCCGACTGAAATCCTGTGCCAGAATAAACCTCTCCTCCTTCTAAATTGTTTCCCTCAGGTATTTTGTGACAGTGTCAGGTGGCTAATACACACAGGTCATCTTCTCCATTCCTCATCCTGCTTAGATCTACCAGTCACAGGGAACCTCAGCCCCCCCCCCCCATGCTTAGGTACTGTCCTGCTCATTAAGGCTTAGTTGGACAGGCAATTTCACGTTCCTCAATGAAGCCACTGCCTGGATCAGTTGCAGGTAAGTATGCAACACACTGGTACCTGTGAGGCAGGAAAAATATACCAGTAAGCCTAGGTGACACAGAGGAAAGGATCGAACCCTAGAGCTGGGTCCAGACTGAGAAACCATATGGGCAGAATCTCCAGTGGGGAAGTCATCTAGGGGCAGAGGCTTTGCAGGTAAACCAAGAAGGTAACGTGCACCACAGCTCCTCAGGTTGCCATCAGCCTGTCAAGAGCTTCAATCCCACCTGCTGCCAAGTTGAACCATGTACAGAGCCAGTGCTGTCCCTCCTGCCAAGCCTGCCCTTGCTTGAGCTCCCCTATGTAGACGACCTCTCCATCCTATCCCCTATCTAGGCAACCTCTTCATCCTTCATCCTTGGTTTCCTTGGACCTTCCTGCTGGGATCCCTTACGTCTCCAGGAGCCAGAGACTCTCTGTGGCCCAACAAGTGCTCAGGAGCTTCCCACTCCAATGCCCTGAGCCTCGATACGGCCCCAGTATGCTCTGACAAGAAAAGGAGTGGTTTGTTGGAATTCAGGGGATACCAACCTTCCTCCTAGGATGTCAGCACCACAGACTTATTCAGCTAAAAGGAAAACTCACAGCTATTTTTTTTTCTCTCAAGTGGCATGGAATTGCCAGTCAGTCACAGGGTTGGGGAGCAGCCAGGAGAGTCTGACAGATCCATGAGGGGGATCCACTTTGGGGGCTGATGTCAGGTAACAGAGACCAGTGTGCCTGCTGCCTCCATCAAAGGTACTACAAGCCAGTTATGCACCCCTGCGTTCAGCAGCCGAGCCAAAGGAACATGGTGGGTGGGGGCTTATAAAGAAGTTGACAACAGCACTGGGTAGCCCAGGAGGAACCTAGCCAACTGATAGAGGGAGATACAAACACACACACGAACACACACACACACACACACACACACACACACACACTCAGAGAGAGAGAGAGAGAGAGAGAGAGAGAGAGATCATAGCTTTGTCTATGTGTGTACGTATGAGGGTGTCTGCTCTTGGCAGTCCCAGGCAGCTTATTTCAGCCAGAGCCTTAGGGACCCTGACTCAGAAACCTTAAAACATGAGTTTTAGCCCATCTTCAGTTCTAACTGGATGTGTGACTTCAGGCAAATTCTCCTGTCTGAGACTAGGTAGTGTCACCTGTGAATTATCCAGAAAGCTAGCTTTCTTCTGTCACTCAGGCTCTCTAAGGCCTGGATGCGTTTACGCTCAGGAACCTTATCCTGGAACTATTTTAAGGGACCTCCAAACCAGAGCCCAGTCCTCCTCCTAACTCTACCTCCTGTTACATGTGCTTTGAAACCTCCCTTCCTCTAACCAGACAGTGTCTACTAGAGCTTCATAGTCTTTCATTCAATACCCAAGGAGCTTCAAAATTCAGGTTTTCCCCCATTTTCAAAGGAAATGGGCCTGGGAAGGCAGCTTAGTCAGTCTAAATGACTTTGGTCCTCTGAACCCACATAATGAAGCCACTTGTGGGAGTATGCACTTGTGATCCCAGTACTGGAATAGGGAGACAAGAGTATCCTAGGGGTTCACTTGGCTCCAGACCAGACTGACCATCCCTTAAAAACCAAGGTGCATCACATATTGAGGTTGGATTTTCTCCTCTGCACACATGTACACACATGCGCACATACAAACATGCATGCACATGTACATACAAAACAATAAAAAATAAAACTAGAACATTGCTCATATAACATATATCATGCAACATCCATCAAGGCTTCAGGGACTGATGGACATGTGACAAGCAGATATATGTCCATCTTGAGTGTATACAGCCTTGGTTGCTTTGGAGTTTCTACCTTTGACCTCTTGACTTGGGAGAGTCGGTAACCCCCATCTCAGTCTTCCAGGGGTCCTGTTATGACTTCAACATTGTAAAGATAAATGAGGACAGGATGAAGGACGGAAACAGATACAGAGTGGTTTGAATAAGAATGGCCCTCATAGGTTAATACATTTAAATCTTAGGGAGTGGCCCTAAAAGATTAGGCCTTGTGGAAGGAAGTCTGTCAACTGGGCATGGGCTTCGAAGTGTCAAAACCCAAGACAGACCCAGGGACTTTCTGTTTCTGCTGCCTGAGGGTCTGTATGTAGAATTCTCAGCTACCATATCTGCCAGCATCCTGCCATGCCCCCCACCATGATAACCATGGACTAAACCTTTAAAACTATAAGCCTCAGTTAAATTATTTCTTTTGTAAGCATTGTTATCATCATGGTTTCTCTTTGCAGCAACAGAACAGTGACTAAGACAAGAGCTCTCAGAGTATAGACTAGTCTTTGTTTCTTCTTATCTCCCATACCTAGAAAAGCCTTAGAAATGCCAAGGTCTTAGTAAATTCTTGTCGAATAAATGACAGAAATAATTGTTAAGGATGCTCTTAATGATTACTGGTGTGGTTGAACAACGGATATGCCCTGTGTGCCCAAGACAAAAACCTGATCACTGTTTAGCTCTTTGTCCTCCAAGCACCAACGTCTATGCCATCACCATCGCCATAAATACATCTACACACACACGGTGACCTCAGCCGAACTATATTCAGGGAGCCTCCAAGGAAAAGATCTCCAAGGGTACACAGATCTTGTGAACACACTGACTCTCACAGACATAAAACAGGGGAAAAGGCCATGAGTGACAGCTGTTCCAGGGTCACAGGATTCCTAGTGGACATGTGTAGTTATGAAAAAAGCTCTACCCACCTACTCGCTGTGATCCTGGGATGAGAGATGGAACCTTGCAAGGGCCCCAGTGCTTCTTTTCTACGAAGTTGCTTCTCCGGATGGTTGTGCATAATAAAAAATACAAAATAAACATCTAGAATGCATTTGCATACTGTATGTTATTGCCCTGTGAAGCCAAGGGTGCTCCGCCTCCCAGACCTCCATATCGGGTTGATGTGCTCCATCAAAGCACCTGCACCTGTATCATCACCTATCTGTTGGTAGCATCGTCAGTGTCACTGTGAGATAGGTCTTCATCAGTGACCAACGGATGGCAAATACCAACTAAAGAGTAATCCAGATAGGATTTGTCATTTGTCCATCTTTCTAGAAGTAATCTTTCCTAATTTAAGTGACATCCACAGCAAGAAAACATTCCTGTCCCTTGATTATCAATACCACTCTCCTGCAGTGCTCCTGTAAGGTCGCAGTCACTTGTGATAGTGACTGTGGACTTGCTCCATATCCATTTTTGACTAGGTGTTTGGGGTTTGGGGGCTGTGGGTAGATCACATGTTCCTTGTTCTTGCCTGTGATGCTTAGTACAGATGTTGATACATAAAGCATTCCCATCAATTAAGTGATCGATTCCAAAAAATTTGGGAGGAAACTAGACATGACTCTCCATAAAGTGCTGGAAACAGCAGGCAATGAACATAGGCTGTGCAGTACCTCTCTGTTCAATGAGGCAATGATGTGCAAAGACCACACCCATGTTGCTTCATGAACGGTAATTATATAATACTACCTTAATAAAACTAATAATAACTGGTTTATAAAAGGTAATAATACTGGGAAAACACCAGATATTTCCAGAGCACCCAGGATTCAGGAAACAGCTAATTATATCTATTTCTTAATTCTGAACTTATAAATATTCTTCTTGTAATTCTTCTCAAACATGTCCTTGGGTAGAGATGGTGCCATATAGCTGTCATCTCCTACATTGTCCTCTATGTCCATCCTTCTTCCTCTCTACAAAAGAAAGCCATGCCTGAATCCCCATCTCAAATCTTCCCAATTTGCCTTGTCTCTAGAGCACATGATCAGCTTTCCAATCATGAGTGTTTACAGGTCTCTGAGACCTGGCATTTTAAAGCCTTCCCCCTTCTATCTTTCTGAGACATAGGTTCCAATCAAAATTGTGTTTTATATTTAATAAATATATTCATTCACAGTATGTGTATTTTTCTAATGAATTGCATATTAAAATAATTGTAGTAGTAATCCAATACAGGAAAAACAATGATAACATTGAAAGAGCCTTAATAGACAGGGGAAATTGGTTTCTGTGTTTCAAATTATGTGCATATTTTGATACAAGGATGTATGACAGGGAAGTTAACAATAGATATTTAAATATAAAATATATTATGCTCATTTAAATTCTGAAAGGGAAGAGAAATGGAAATTTAAACTCAGTGGGGAAAATATTAATGTAAGTTTGCAACTATTTAAAAATAGTTCATTGGTGGGGCTAGAAGTATGCTTCAATGATACAACTCTAGCCTAGCCTACACAGAGTCCTGGTTTTAGCCCCTAGCACCTCTATTTTATCATCATCATCACCATCACCATCACCCTCTATTCACAGATGGTTGTACTTTATGTATTGTCATTTTGATAGTGATAGTGAATATAACATTACTAAAGTTATATTATATACATTAAACTAAGATGTGAGTCACTTGTAACTCCATGTAACTAACTGTAAACCAGAAAGGACATTTGTGTGTCATTAATCATCATGATTACATTTGTCTACCAATTTAAAATTACTTTAGGGTACGTTGTGCTTCTTTTTTCTGGGGTTATACTTAATAAACAAATGATCTGAGTTAGCACAGCTAATCTAAAGGCAATACTACCCATGAGGTAGAAAGTCAAAGAAATTAACATGAAGAACAAGATAGGACAGAACTCGGGGCCGAGCACTATCTCTCAGCCACTGTGTGACCCTGAAACCTGGAACCTCAGTTTTTGTTTTTTAGTTTTTTGTTTTTTGTTTTTTCATGAAAAGACAGATCTAGGTGAAAGCTTTGTAGGACTCTTTACTCTTAAAATACTTCATCACCAAATGTCCTAGAAAGCAACTCCAGCTTAGACATAACAATATAAGCTAAACTCCCAAGACCAAACCTTCATGCTCAATTCTCCAGAGAAGATAGAAACAAAACTAGACTCGTGTCCTTTTTCCTGAAGATCCTGGGTCTTCTTCAGAATCTAGTGATCAAGAAAGACCTGAAGGTACATTTGGTGGCCTCATCAGCATCTGTCTTAGTCAGGGTTTCTATCCCTGCACAAACATCATGACCAAGAAACAAGTTGGGGAGGAAAGGGTTTATTTGGCTTACACTTCCATACTGCTGTTCATCACCAAGGAAGTCAGGACTGGAACTCAAGCAGGTCAGGAAGCAGGAGCTGATGCAGAGGCCATGAAGGGATGTTACTTACTGGCTTTCTTCCCCTGGCTTACTCAGCCTGCTCTCTTATAGAACCAAGACTACCAGCCCAGAGATGGTCCCACCCAGAAGAGGCCTTTCTCCTTGATCACTAATTGAGGAAATGCCTTACAGTTGTATCTCATGGAGGCATTTCCTCAACTGAAGCTCCTTTCTCTGTGATAACTCCAGCTGTGTCAAGTTGACACAAAACTAGCCAGTACAGCATCCAAGGCTACATATTCACCAAAGACCCATCAGAGAATGAGGGAGTGGAAAGAGGAACTTAGGCCCAGGAAACAATGCACAAGGCAGCTTCTCTCAATGGCCGGCTGTAGTCAGATATCTGAAGTATCATGGTGAAGTAGGGAATGATGTCTGCAAACCAGACTATGTCAGCATTTCACTGCAGAAGCCACTCATTTTATTTGATGCACTGTCTCATGCAGACACTCTGAGAACTATTCCATACTGTCTGTTGATTTTCTGCATGCAATGGTTTGTGCTGATTTCTTAGTCACACTATCTCACCATGCTAAAACAACAACACCAGAATTTGTTATCCAACAAAAAGACATAATTAAAAAACAAAAAATGAAAAAGTTGCATGCAACTTCAAATTATAGATTATATATATCCCCCACACCATTGAGCAAGCAGTAGATGACATTTAATGAGATAACGCATAGTTGGGCCATGTTCAGCTGATGACTCTACCAGGGCCCCATGACAATTCATTGTTCATAAGAGACATCCAGCTTGTACTACTCCAGGTGCTTGTACAGGTTGGAAAGATGGTGCAGTCTCTAAGGACAAATGGTGGGGGTAGAGAAAGTGGTCAAAGAGACAATATCTAACTTTAAGTGTATTGATTATTACTTTCATAATTGTTCTGGCATGTCTGCCTTTCTGCTTCTACAAAGTGTTAGCATTCTGTCTAAACTCCACCCCACAGTTACCTGGCAACAGCCAGATAGGCCTGAAGCACTATAAAAGGGGCTGCTTGCCCCTCCTCTCTCTTTTGTTCTCTTGTTCCTTTCTTTCTCTCTTGGGCTCTTGCTTCCTTGCTCTTCCCTTCCCCCCTTCCCATACCTTCCCCCCCTCTCTCCATGTGCTCATGACCTCCGTCTACTTGTTCTCTCTCTCTCCCTCTCCCTCCCTCTTCCCTCCCCTCTCTCTCTCTGCCTTTCTCTGCCTCTACTACTCTCTAAACTCCCCTCACCATGCCCTGAATATTAAACACCATTCTATATTATACAGTGGTGTGGCCTCAGGGGGAAGGAATGCCTTAGCATGGGCCCACTGAGACATCCCCTTCCCCCACACCTCACCACACATCCATAAAACATATATATTCTTTCTCTCCTCATCTTCTTATAAGCACAACAGAAAGTGAGGCAAATTACCTTGAACTGTTAATAACTGATCCTGCAGACGGATATGTCCCAGGCCAAGGAACACAGGGAAAGGTCCTGAAGCCCAGCATCTGCTTTGAGTAGCAAGCATGTACCTTCTGGTTCTCTCTGAATCTTGCTCTTAAATTCTCTCCCCCAGGACCTGGCTTAAACACCACCTTCAGTGTCTACTCTTAAGATCCTTCTACCCTCCTACTCACCTTAGAACTCTAGGCCTCTGGCCCACATACTCTTGTAGAGCAAAGAAGCAAGGTATGTGAGCCCACCCAATATACTGCTGCAGGGATGGGGGTGGGGGAGGAGGGGACTTCAAGCAAAGAAGCTGGTTCTGGAAGCTTCTGAGTGACCTGAAACAAACACCAAACTTATCTAAACCTTGGTGTTTTCAAGCTATGAAATTTGAGAGATGATATGAATTCTTACCCCAGAGCTCCTGAGGGAAATCAAAGATAAGAACAGATTTAAGAGAGAAGGGAGATTAGTAAGACAGGGCCATACTTCCCCAGCGCCCAGTAATCAAAACTATTATAACTTCAAATGCTAAGTCAAAGCCTCCAAAGGTTAAGAAATCAACTCCATAATTAATGACAGGTTAATGGGCTCCATTATCCTGTAACAATTGAAAATAAAATCTCAGTGTTCTCATTTACCCAGAAAACAAAGATAATGAAAAGTATTTAAATACTTTCCTCTAAGGGAGACTTGTCCAGAATTCAGGGCAAGAGGATGAAACTCTATCCTGGGCCCTTTGGAAAGAGCCATGCGCTTCCTTCCTTGACATTAAAACAGGAGACTTTTTCATGTGTGCACAAAGTCACAAAAGTAGTCCTGTGCGTGCGCACGCACACACACACACACACACACACACACACACACACACACACACACTCCCTCATGCCACACTTTTACACTCACTGTTGAACTCCTGGGTTGAGTGTGTCAACTGAGCGACACCTTGAAATAGAGAAAATAGCCCAGGTTTGGGGCTTCCTTAGTAAGGTTAGGATTTTAGGCAAACTACTTTCTCTGAAGCTCCTAACTAATATCCGAAGCTGCCATGATGAATAAATTAACTCGTCTATGTAAAATGCCTAATCTGATGTTGAAGACATGTTGAGTACCCATTAGCTTACTGGTTATTCCACTAAGCTCCTTCCCCAGACCTAGCAACCTTAGTCATCTTCAGATCTTCAGCCTCTGCCAGGTGCTTCAGGTGTGGGCTGTATATAAAAGGACTGTCCCACCACTCCAGCTTGCTCGCTCTCTCTCCCTCTCCTCTCTCTCTCTCTCTCTCTCTCTCTCTCTCTCTCTCTCTCTCTCTCTCTCTCTCTCTCTCTGTCGCTGTCTCTGTGCCCATGTGTTCTTGTGTTCCGTGTTCCCTGCAGTCTTTCTCCCCTTTTCTGTCCTTCTCTGTCTGCCCTGCTTCTCTGCCTCATGGCTCTGCTTCTGTCTGCCTGTCTCCCTGTCTACATGTCCACTCATCTGCCTCTACTCCAGGTTCTCACTCCCCTCCCTTCCCCCTAAACAAACCCTCTTATACCAGATCTGTTGCATAGTATAATTTCTCAGAGGAATATCTCAACATGGACCACCAGGTACCCCCTCACTTCATTATATTTCATAACAGTAATCCTTAATGTGCTTTTGGAATGGGAGCCAGTATTTGTTAACTATCAAATGTTTCAGCATTTGCTATTGTGTGCTGGTAAAAATGAAGGCCATTCAGATGACATCCTCAAGCTCATTTGAGTCACGGAAGTTGGGGCAGGAATCCATGCTATACTCCGATCCTGTGCCTAACAGAAAAGACATTTCAATCAACCTATGGCACCCAAGACTCTAATCAGAGGGCTCTTGCACAGCCCTTCAAGTCCCTTATCAGCAGCTCCTCTGTTGATGGTGACATTCCGGAGGGAAACAATATGGAAGCATTTGCTAATCGCATTCCCTTTTTAGCACAATGCTGAAAGCTCAGCTTGCAATTCTATATTAATAGTTTCAGAGGGGAAGGTAACAAATCTTAGCAAAGAGAATAAGACTGTAACCCCATTGAACCTGCAAAAATATATCCAGGCCAGGATGGAAAGTCAGGGAAAGAAGAGCAGGCACCCACCATATAGCAAGATAGGGGATATCAGAACCCTGAGGATGAATAGCCAGCATAGACTCCAGGATGCAACTCTAGACTTTAAGGGACAATTTCACCAACAAGGAGCTACCTCGTAGAATCCAAGTGGGCTATTCTGATCTAGGCAACATTCCATCATCCAACACTGACAAGACATCTTTCTAGAATTCACTGTGCAACAAAGATATGTACCTGGCCTCTGTGGCTGGGATACTCTGGCATATCTCTAAGATGGGACTTTACACTCTCACCTTCTGCACTCTTGGAATAGAGTAGTGCTTCTCAACCTTCCTAATGCTGAGATGCTTTAATACAGTCCCTCATCTTATGGTGACCCTTAGCCATAAAATTATTTTGTTGCTACTTTATAACTATAATGTTGCTACTATTATGATTCATAATGTAAATATCTAATATACAGGACATCTGATATAGATCATTGACCCTTCCCCAATGGGTCAATTCCCACAGGTTAAGAACCACGGAACTAGAAAGTTGTCCTAACCATCAAGCTTGAAGGTTATCTCCTCTCAGCTAATCATCTATTAGCCTATGTTATCACTGGGCAGAAAATGGACTTGTTCAAACTACACAGAGCCGTGAGGTGCCTGGGATGCCAGTGGGGCTATTTGTACTAGAGGTTGGATATCTGAAAACCACATCTCAGTATCTAACCCAGCATGATCCTTTTATATGCAATTATCCCCAGTTTGGCATGAAGTCCAAATAAGTGTTTAGAAATGCTGGATCCTCCAGATGAAAGCTATAATTAATGTATCAATGGTTTTTCTTCTAAAGGGCACATAATCAGAAAGAGGAGCCAGCATATTAGAGCAATTAGTGGAAATGATAGACTGTTGAGGACAATGGCTTTGCATTTTGGCTGTCAGGGTTTGGACATTATCAGGTCAGAGTCTGTTGTGGCTGAAGCCCAAACTGATTAACGTCCATGGCTTATGAAGGGATCACACATTCAGTCTGCACCTTGCAAATAAGAAAATATAAAAGTCAAGGTCTTGCCAGAGTGACCTTGACTTCTGAGCACTACGCATGCTGAAGAGCAGAGGGGGGAATCTAAAGTGTCCCATTAAAACAGGGCTGTCTGGGAAAGGAACTTAGGTGAAGAAGGCTTCAGGAAGACTGGAGATGGAGATGGAGCAGAAGTCCATGCATAACTCTGTACTTGGCACTGAACTCTGAGCCATGGCTGAGGCTTTTATCAGACACAGCTTCCCACAAGGCAATGGAAGGCGTCTGGTTTTGTTTTGAACTCCTCTATCTGTCAAACATAGTATCAGTTCTTGACTTGCTCTCTCACCCTTCTCCTGGAAGACAGCCAAACTCGGGGCAAGTCCCTATATTCTCATTCATCAGCCCAGGGCCTCACAGAACAATGTTTATGATGTTGTATGAGATTAGGAACTGACTTTTCATATCTATCTGGCTCCTGGGGACCATCTTTTCTTTGGAATTTTAGGAATACAGAAGCATCTTTCCCTCTATACATCATTTCATCACAGAAGATTCCCCTGGCCCCTGTAACCCTACCCTGTGATCCACCACACCTACCTTCCTTCAGGGGGGCTCCATGAATGCTCTAAGTTCCTCGAGGATGGAAAATGTGCATGTGTGTATTTGTGTGTGCTCACCTTTAATAACAACACACAACTAATGACTCAATGAGAGAAGGAGAATTTGTTTTTCCCAGGGATGAGCCCCTCTATTGTCTGTCCAGTGAGTGGTCAGCCATGAAATCATTTACACAGAAATAACAAAAACAAACTGTTTATTTTGTGTGTGTGTGTGTGTGTGTGTGTGTGTACATATTTGTGCATACACTCATACATGCAACAATAATAATCATAGAAAAAGAGGCTCTTGAGAGTAGGGGGGGAGGGGACATATTAGGGATTGACACAGTTGATGTCAGCCCTGGAGCTGGATTTCATCTCTCCACAATTCCCATGTTCAGGTCCAAACACTAGCATACCACAGAATGCGAATGTGTTATAAGATAGGGCCTCTAAGGAGTAAAGATAGTTAAATAAGGTCTTAAAAGAGGGGCCCTAATTCAATACAACTGACAGCTTTGTAAAATAAAAAAGCACCAGACAGCAAGAGAAAAGGGCCAAGTGGAGAGAAAGGAAAGAAGGAGAAAGGACTACAGGAGAAACGCCTAACCTCGGACCCCAGCCTCCCAAACTGTGACAAAATATATTTCTGTCAGTCATGCCAGAGACCTTGGTATTTTGTTATGGCAGCTCTAACAAACCAATACATAAGTTGTGACATGGAAAATCCCCTTTTCTCTGTCTGATGCCGCTAAGCAGTTGTATGGGAGGCAGAGACACAGAAGAAAAACTGAAACAGAATGTTGTGTGTGTCCATTAGGCTCGTTTGCTCAGTAGGGTTGTGTAAGTCTGCTGTCTCCTTATTGATTTTCTGTCTGGATGTTCTATCCATTATTGAAAGTGGGGTATTGAAGTCTCCAACAAACTAAGCTCAAAGTTAGCAGAAGGAAGGAAATAATAAAGATTAGAGCAGAAATAATTGAGGTTGAAAATAGAAAGACAATAGGAAAAAAAATCGATGAAACCAAGAGTTGGTTTTCTGGAAAGATAAATTTGACAAGGCCCTCAGCTAGATTAACTAAGAACAAAAGGGAAAAGATTCAAATAAATAAAACCAGAAGTAAAAGAAGAAAACTTCCATGGGATGCCACGGGGAAAAGGGAATCATAAAACTATTATGAGCAATTTTATATCAACAAATTGCATAACCCAGAAGAAATGGATACATTCCTAGTATTATATAACCTACCCATACTGAATCATGAAGAGAAACCTGGAACATGATAATAATAGTAACGAATTTGAAGAGCCAATCAAAGGCCACCCAACAAATCCAGGGCCAAGTGGGTATCTCTAATGAAGTCTACCAGCACTTCAGGAAGACTTACCATCGATCCTCTATAAAGTCTGCTAAGCAACTGAAAATGGAAAGAATATTTCCAAATGCCAATGGCATCAAAGGCAAAGATTACCAAAGAACACAGAGCATCTCTCCAAGGAACATAGATGTCAAACTCCTCCACTAAATTCTGTAAACTGAATTCGGCAGCACATTACAATAATCATACACAGAAGCCAAGAGTGAGTTACTTCTGGGATGCAAGGACAGCTTGGTGGAATACAGTATAGGATAGTAATACAGCACATTAAACAGATAACGGGCAAAGGTCATGCAGCCATCTCAATAACTACAGAGAAGTGCTAGGAAGCTAGGTTTAAGATACTTGCAGCAGCATAATAAAGACCATACAAAGTATGTTAACTACTTAAGTATGACCACTTTACAATGTTTACATATATTAAAACATCACATTGTATGCCTTAAATAATATAATTGTTTTTATCTGAATTATCAAAAGTCAAGAAAAGTCAAGCATCCCAGAGTTAATATCTTATCAGTGAAAACCCAAAACCCCCTTTCCCATAACAATAGAGTCCAGAGGAGGATGCACTCTCTCTCTCTCTCTCTCTCTCTCTCTCTCTCTGTGTGTGTGTGTGTGTGTGTGTGCGTGTGCGTGTGCGTGTGCGTGTGCGTGTGTGTGTGTGTGTGTGTGTGTGTGTACTCAGGTGATGGAGGCCAGAGACCAATTTTAAGTGTCTTCCTTCAGCACACTCCACTTAGTTTTTGAGAGGTCTCTCACTGAACTTGGAACTCCCTGATTAACATAACAGCAAGCCCTGGGGTGAATTCTCCTGGCTCTACCTCGAAGGGCTGAATTGCAGGCATGCCCTGCAGTGTTTAGCTTCTGATGTGGGTGCTGAAGGCTTGAACTCAGGTCCTCATGTTTGCACAGCAAACACTCACTTAGACATCTCCCTCACTCCTAAAAGAAAACTTTAATACACAAATAAAACAACAAAGAGGACACATTCTTGAGACCCAATTTAAAATCACTGAAGAACAATGCATACATAAAGGAATTGGAAGGCCAACATGGGAGAGAGAGAGAGAGAGAGAGAGAGAGAGAGAGAGAGAGAGAGAGAGAGAGAGAGAGAGAGAGAGAGAATGATTACCCTCTAAATCTAAGAAGCATATTAATAATATCTAAAATGACTTAAAGTTTTATGGTGTTCTTCCCTTTACAAACTATGAGACCAGGACCAGTTCTTTAAAATCCTTGAGCTTCACTTTCTGCTTTGTTTCATATTTGGAAAATCTACTTATCCATCTAGTCTTAAACAGCTGTGAACAGCAGGGACATCGCGTGCTGTCCCATTGTGAGAAGAAATACAGTTTAGGATCCTGGAGGAATAGTAGGAGTGCTGGGTCCATTCTGCCCTCCTTCTTGACCATCAAGGACTAATATTGCAAAGTAATCCTTCAGTACACACAAACTTTTAAATCCAATAGAAATTGTCCAAATCATATAGCCCCAAGTCTCATCGATGTCCGCCCTTTATGCAAAAAAACAAAAACAAAAAGAAAAACAAAAAACACCATCCTGGTTTATACTGCAGGAGCAGTTAGCAAGAAGCAAAACTACAAAACCCGTAAAGCAAGGTTAGTCCATACAGGAACTTTCCCAGATCCTGGAGCTGTTGACTAGGTGTTTGATAGATTAGGCCTTTGTTCCCATTTTGGCAGGTATTAGGGTATATATACTAGGTTCTAAGGTCAGAAAGGTCCTCTGGGGGTCTTTCATATTAGTCCATGGCCACTTTGATATGCTGTGTTCATATAACAGCAGTAGTTAGCAGATATCTGAGCAGTGGATTTATTATCAACTGACTTGTTCTTCTAAATGATAGTCTAAATTGTCCTGGCAGCCCCACTGGGGACCAAAGGTGATAAAGAATGTCTTTTCCTGACGTTTGAAAATCCCAGATACAATCTCCTTATCCACCTGAAGAGACAATGTGAGGACACACTTCTTTAGCCTTTTCCTATCTGATTTTTTAAAGCTCTTGGGTGCCACGCTCGGGGGCTCCCTGAAATAGCTTCTGATTACTGTGCCCAGCGGGGAAGCTGCTTTGGAAACTGTCACTGTCACATTGCCCAAACAAGAGAGTCCTTCAGAAATTACGAAAGCTCAGGCTCATCTCGGAGTGATTCACTTTTGGGCCATTTCAAGGGAGGGCCTGCTGCTCACAGAACCCTGGGCTCTACAGCCAGGCTCATCACTGGACCTGTGTGTGGCTCTCATTGTGGTTTCCGTAAGACATTGGGGAAATGGGGCAGAATCTGTGAATCTAGAAAAGTGATACCAAAGATGGCAACTGACTATTCAAACTAGTTTTCATATTTTAAGAGACCGAAAGCCCTGGGATATTTCTCAGTTCCTGTTCTCTAACATCTTCAGTCATGTAGAGAAAGAAAGAAACTTTTTAAGGATAGTTTTCATCTGGGATGGAGGTTGCACCAAGTATTGCTGGGGGGCAGGGAAGTAGGCCAGTATTTGGCTTTGTTCGTGAATATCTATGGGAAAAGAAAGAAAAGCATTAGAATACAGCGTTCAGGAGTCACATGAAGACATGGAGTTCTGTAGACTTTAGTGCAGGCTACCTACGAGTCCTTTAAGGGGCTCAGTGAAGCAAAGTTCTCCTTATGCATATAAAGAGTGTTCAAGAGTACCCCTTCATCTACACATCACAATACAGACTCTCTTTTATCATCACGCTTAGAAGAGGGGTCTAGGTGCTGCCTGATTTGCGTTTTCACATGGATGTCTCTCCAGTATTTCTGGAAATGTCTCCATTCTATGGAACACAAAGGGCCAGCCAGATGAGCTATATAGTGTTTCCCAATTCTATCCCCAAACCAGCATAGCTGTTAACTCATATATCCACTATTGAAGCCCCTTATCTAGCATTAAGGATGCCCACAGCCTCTTATGTATCACAGAGTCTATCCAGCCTGACCCGTTTGTATACAAAATGAACTCAAATCCATCACAGCCAAGCTGCAGGACTCCAGAGCTGCCGTCTCTGCTGTTAGAATTTGAAGTGATTCCTGAGGAAGTCAGTGATTCAGAAGTGGTTAACTCAGACCACATCAGAAGTGTGCATCAGACCACAGATCAGGAGTGGCTCACCAGCAGGAGCAGAAGATTCTAGGGCTCCCTGGGGCCTCTGACTCCAGGCTCTTTAGTTCTTAGTCTTTAATCAGGCCAAATGCCAATCAAGTTTCCCACCCCATGACTAACTGCTCTTCTCATCATTCCCTTCCATGGAAAATCCCATCCTCATTACATGAGGTAGAACTGGAATTGTTGGAATATTTGCAATATATGCACTTGGTCACATTGTTGCAATACTTAACGGACCAAAATGTGAAGCTAATATTCCTAGCATGAACAAAAGGAACTGTCCTCCCTAGCCCCGTTCTGTTGCAGCAGCTTTTATACTATCTTGGCACACTTCATAAAAGCCACATCTCCAAGATCAAGTTTTTCACCTTCCAGGTGGAAAAAGATGAAAGGATCACAAAAGCAGGCAAGCCAACAATAGGTCACCAGCAAAGCAGGCATGGAAGGCAGCAGCTTCCAGAGATTTGCAGTGTAACCCCATTGTATGTACTGTTTCATGGTGTCTAATCAAGAACGCATTCACTCTCCATAACCTGGAAGACAGGGCTGAGAACAGCAGAGATGTAATGACCAAGGATGCAATGAAAACATTTTCAAGAAGAGAGTGTATTGATTAAATCATTGTCCTTGAGTTTGTGGAGAAAATGAACATAAAATCTCAGATGGACTTCTACGAAAACTAACATCCACAAAAACTAACAGTGGATGGCACTGTAGAAGGAATAGTACTCTTAAAATGACTTGTTTTATGGCACAGCAGATAGTTCCTTATTGCCTTCCAAAATTTTTAATTTAGCAAAGTGTGAGAGTACCTGCTATGGCTCTTGGCAGTATTTTTTACATCACCTTTAATCTTCCTTATTCACAAGTTCTAAAACTATTCACCTCTTCATCTCCATGACAGTAATAAGATTAAGCTTGTTTTGTTTGCTGAATGGCTATCTATATTCATTCTTCAGGTAATTTCCTGTCCACGTTTTTAGGACCTCATTGTACATTAGAGTGTTAGGAGTGTTTGGCAGGGGTGGGGAGAGGTTTTTTGTTTGTTTTGTTGGTTTCTATTGGTTGATGCAAACATCTACGTACATGTAGCACAATTGCATATATAAATCTTTTACAATAGTATTGTATCTATTGTTCTATTTGATCATTTGGCATTTAACTTTTCCACATTTTAGTAACACTAAGACTTTTTAAACTTAGCTAATCAAATCCATTTCATGCTCTGTGATTTCACCAATAGATAAGGCACTCGTCTTTAAACAATTAGGCAAACATTTGTCCATTTCAACCTTGGTATGATGTTTGCAGTTTTGTGAGCTGATAATTACATAAATATTTAAAGAGTCTTGACACAATGTGTTGAGGGAAATGATCACCCATCCCCTGGTGAGGAGACACGGAGAACACAAATCATGATATAACATTGCTCATCTGAGAACGAAGTTTTCTTCCTATCTGAGGATAATTTATGGACTCAGCAGACATTTTAAATTAAAAACAATTATCAGCATCAATGACAAGCAGATGAATACACAGAAAGTAATGCTGTACATTTTCTTGTATCTTATTTTTAAGAAACACAAGTCTCAGATGAGGGAAAAGTACCTGTGCCTACCTGTTAGCTATGTCCACTCCCTCGGTCACTGCAAGTAACCACAACCCTAAATTGTGTCTTTATCATTTGCATGCATTTCTGTTCTCATTTCTTGTTTAATCAGGTCCTATTATACCTCTTTATGTTGCATACACACAGAGACTAGACATTGAATATTGTCGTCCTCTGTGACATACTTTTGCTTTGTGCATGGGAAGAGATTATGTACATGTCATGGGGGGTTATATGCATGTGGGGGCTTTATGTGTATATGGCATGGAAGGTTATGTATATATGATGTGTGTATGGGAGGGGTCTGTTCTTACACTCAGAAGCTTAAGAAATTCATTGGTTGTTCTGCCTATCACTCTCCATCTTGTCGTTGAGAAAGAGCTCTAATTGAATCTGGAAGGTAAGTTGGCAACCCACCAACTCCAACTATCCTCCTGTCTCTGCTCCCAGTGCTGTTTGGGGAAAGTCTTCCACTGCAAGACAGATTAGACCAGCATATGCTTTCTCTCCTGAGTGATACATACCATAATATAACCATTGTTAAGTATATTGTAATATGTCATCTTTTTATCAGATATTCACGGTTGGAGCCGTTTAGGGTTTTGTTTGTTTATACACAACGCTTTGTGCCTGCCTTCAAAATAATTTGCAAGGGTTAATCTAAATTTCAACAGTATATTTTTAGTATGATGTATGATAATTTTGTAGTTTATTAAAAGTATTTTTAAAGTTCTGGGGAAATGTTTCAGGAGCTGGAGAGATGACTCAGTAGTGGAGAGTGCTTATTGCTCTTGCAGATGACCTGAGTTCTGTTCCTAGCACCTACAACAGGAGGCTTATGACTGCCTGTAACTTCAGTTCAAAGGAATCCAACACCCATAGGTACATGCATATACATGATGCATATGAAACCACAAAGGTGCACACACATACACATAAACAGAAAAAAAAAGAGAGAAAGAAAGAAGAAAAAAGAGCTTTAAAAATTCTTTGTGAATAATGGGAACACTAACATCAATATTAAAAATGAATTATAAACTTGTAGTAATAGAAATAAGTGGTTAAGGAATAGAGAGAGCATCAGGATTTTTCAAAGAGCTCAAAATTAAATCCAAGTACATTTGAAGGCACATGCAAGATTAAAGGAGATATTTTAAACCAATGATAAGAGCTGATCCAATCAATACTGCCTTGAAGACTAGCCAGCCATTTGGTAAAAGGAAGCAGGGATTCCTACTGCTTTCTATATATGAATGATTTCAAATAGAAAATCAAGTAACATATTATAAGTTACTAACTATAAATAGACATGACAAAAATCTTTCATGGATAATAAGTGTTCAATAGATCTCATACTGAAAGAGACACAGTTTGTGTTTTTTTATCTATCAGAATGGTGCGCATTTAACTGATATAAATGATACTAATGCCCAGTGGTGGCTGAGGACATATCAAAAAGCTGACAGTGGTCTGATAGTATCTAACTTCATTAAAATCCAATTATTCTTTAAGTCATTAATTCTTCTTCAAGAGTTTAACTTTATTGATAAACTGGTACATGTGCACTAAAATTTATCTACAACAAACTCATCATGCCACTGTAATAGCAAAAGTCATATCTTGTTTTGGTGAACAACTGAATGAACAATAGTTGGTGGCATTTGCTTACTTCCTGGTAAAATTTTAAGTGAAAACACAGATCCCAAGAGCTCACTGGCCTGCCAATTTTGGCAAATCAGTGATATCCAGGTTCAGTGAGAGCTCCTATCTCAAAAATAAGGTCTATTTAAAGCAATGGAGAAAGATACACAATGTCAACCTATGGCCTATACGTGCACACCCATCCAGGCATATTCATGCTCACATGAATACATATATACAGCATATATAGAAACACAAAGTAAATATCAAACTCAAAAAGCTACTCAGTAAAGACATAAGAATTTACATTTCTGAGATATAAAAGGATTCTTACCAACTAATCACATAGCCTTAGAAAGGTTGGCTCAGTCTGATCTGTCTTAATACCTTTGGAGATGATCCTGCTGAAATTAGCTACACTCTCTTGATGCTATATTAATTCAAGAATGGCATTTGTTTCCTGTTGTGACACTGATATCTGTCAATATGGTCATCCCACGTATGGATGCATGAGCACAAAATTCGTAGAAGGACACAAGAAATTATAACTCTAAATGATGTAGTTCACTCAAAGAATTCAAGAGTAGTAGTATGTGTTTTATATTTTCCTTTGATGAATTTATGCTAATTGAGGTCTTTCCCACCAAACGAACATGTGTTTCCCTTTAAATAGAGAGGTATATTGAAAAATAGAGAATTAGAAATCTGTCACTCTGCCTTACATCTCTACCTGTTATGGAAAGTAGAATGATGTTAAACACTTTTTTTCCATCCTAATGAACACTCCTATTCTAGAAATCTCTACCCTGATAATCACCACTGTTAGACACAGGACACATGGAACATAGAGTCAGGTGGTCTCTCTGTTCTTTTCCATGCCAAGAACAAACTCGAAAAGATGAGTATGAACTTCACCTAAGAATCTAGTCATAAGATACTTGAATGACTAAAAAAAGAAATCTAGTGCTATGAATGTATTAAATTGCTAAGTGTACATGCAAACCTAGCCTCAATGTCCATCCCCCTCTCCCCTTATTCCCCCTTCCCCTGTCTCTTATACATACACACATACAACACACGCACACACACACACACACACACACACACACTCACGCACACGCACACGCACACGCACGCGCGCACACACACACACACACACCAGCAGTTGGAAAAACAGGCAGTTACATTGATTGACACTCTAACCCCAACACTTTAGCGTCTGAGAGAGGATTCCTATGATGTTGAAGCTCAGGTTTCCCTAACTGATGGGAACTGTGCAAGCAAAGTCCTCCTTCTCTGATAATACGCCATTTGGGCATGCTTGTTTGGAGGACAGTGGACTTTAGAGAATAAAGGGAGAATGTTTTCATCTTTCTTTCCTACCATTAGACTTGGATGGGAATTTAGCACAGACTCTACCCCATGAGAAAGGCAGGACTTGATGAGAAATGACTGACACATCAGACACCCGCATTTAATCCCAATGACCCCAGAGACTAATGCCTGGGATTCAGCCAAGCAGTCTTCCCGTTTGTAGCCACCTCCCTGCCAAAGGCAATTACTTGCTGTTGACCAAGTTCACAGCCAAGTTGTTCCAAAATACTTCCTTCAAAATTTCCCTTCTCACACAACAGATCATAGCTCACCATCTATCAGTGCTGTAAACCAAGGCAACAGTTATGCCTTGGATAACAGCTGGATGTCTGGACTCCCTTCCTGTCACACACACACACACACACACACACACACACACACACACACACACACGGAACATAAATTTTCTTAGGAAAAATGGCCCACACCTTTCTCAACACTTTATTTTCTGCCTCATTAAAGAGCAGAATAAGCCACCACAGCACAGAGCTGTCAATAGTCACGTCTGAGATCATTGTATCAGGATGCAAGCAAGCAAGAATGAACTAAGTGATTGTGTTTATTATATGCAACCAAATTGTTACGAGCACCAAGTAATTTTTCTTTCCTCCCAATGAAGTATTTGATCTTGCACATGTGTTAAGGTTTACTCTGCTAGGACCCTCTTGTGCCTCCACACTTCGATTCATCAGTTTGATGTATCAATAAGGTTTACTGGGTGTGAATCTGTACCAGTCATTAGTTGGGAGCATAAAGAGAAGACTCTACCCTTTCTAGCAGAGATGGTAACCCAGTGTGGAGTACAGACAGGAACAAGTGAACACAGCCTACTTTGCTCCATAGAGTAGTGGGAGCAGGTGAAGGTAGTACTGTGCTAGTAAAGCATGAGTCATTTGAGGATGGAGGGCAAAGGACCCAGTGAGGCTTTAAAGAGGTCTCTGACTGATGGTTTAGAAGTTGCTCTCATTTTTTTCAACATGTATCAGAGGACAGAAGACATTTTTGGCATACAGCCAGACATGTACAGACCCAAATATAGAGCTGGAATTGTTGGCAATGATCAGAGAAGACTCAGTCAGGAGGCAGTCAGGGTTCCTTAACACAGAATGAATTTTACACTGCAGGCAATCAGGAGCCTTGAAGGCTTTTCCAGCAGGGCATTAACAGGGTCAAGGGTACATTCTCCCTGTGACGGTTGGCACTAGAATTGGCCTGGAAAGAGTGTCGCAGTGTCACCATTACACACAATGGTGAATATCAATAAACCCAGGATTGCACATGTCTCTTTCGGAGCACCTTCATCTACTGCTCAAAATAAATAGCACTTTGTCCCACGTCTGTTCATCCTCCCAAGAAATTCAAAGAAACTTGGAGACTTTGTCCCTTTAATCTTTTCCAGCATTGCTCACAGATAGAGTGGGGAAAATAGCACATCCACTGGGTGCTCACAAATACTTTCAAGCCTGGTGTGTATGAATTACAATGAAGCAGGGCTTTGATCTCTGTCCATTTCAACCACTCTCTGCCAAAAGTATGAATGTCCCTGGACCTCCTGAGCTGGCAGAGCTTGTAGACCTGAGGTAAGGACTGTCAGATGCAACATTCCCAAACAATGAGCCTTTTATTATAAAAAAGAAAACATAGAATATATATATATATATATATAAAACATTAAAATGAAAATTAAAAACATAGAAGTGAAGACTTTTAACCAGTGAATATGTGTTCCTCTGGCCTTCTTGACCACATAAAAAAGTCAGCATCAAAGGGAATATATAATTTGGGATTCCAGTCTGTGTGCCCCACATGAGGAATGCCATAGTACAATGCACTGTGATTTTTGGTGATAACTGGTGTCTGAATGTTCGCTGCTGATGAGCGAACAGCTTCTCTCCTGTCAGTTTGTAAATCGCCTTTCACACAAGGAGAGCGCGAGGGCATTTTAAATTATGGGCGAGATGACCTCAAAATCTCCTCTAAATCCTGGATTAGCTGACTGTAAAACTCTGCAAAATGACAAACTACCAGATTAATCACAGAGCTTTAGTTCATTCCATCTTCGGTTCTTCTGAGGAGAGGAGAGGAGAGTTTAGAACTAGATTGGCCTAAAGTAAGAACCTCCTTCAGCCATTAACTAGTGGACTGGCTTTCATAAGACCTTTAACTGCTTTAAGACTCAGTTTTTTTTTCCTCAGCAAAATTAAATCCTCTCATATATGTTTGAGAATTTAAAAGAGAAAGAGCTGCAACTGTGCAGTAAGCCCTCCAATTACTCATGATCTTCAACATCTCTGTCATTTCCAGGCCCCTAAGCAATAGAGCAGAAACCATCACTCATTTCTGAGGCAGCTGGTGAGATCTGTCAGGATCACCTTCATGCACACACATTCCCCAGGATACAGGATGCCCACAAAGAATCTGAATTTCTCACCCTCTCCACTGCTGTGACCGCTGAAGTCTCCAAGGCTAAACCATACACTCAGTATCTGAAGGTCTATAGGAACTGTCAGAGTTCACGTCTACATATCGATGGTTAATATCGATAGTCACCTTGATGGCACTGGAAAGCAGCCAGAAGAAACCCTCAGGTCATGTCTGTAAGAGAGGTGGGAAGGCAGACCTGCTGTAAATGTGGATGGTAGCATGGGACAGGTCAGACTCCAAGACCATGTGACAAAGAGAGGCAGAAGACTACCAACCTTCACTGGCCTCTGCTTCTTGACTGCAGATATGAGACCAATTGCCTATGCGCCTGCTGCAGTACTGTATCTACCACAGTGAACTGTCCTCTCCAATCATGAGCCCCAAGAAACTCTTCTTTCCTTCATCTTTTTGACCAGTGAGGTTTTTATCTCAGTAACACGAAAAGTGACAGATATACCATATTGTCTGGACTCTTCCACACAGCTGTCTCTATGTCCTGTCTCCCATGGCCTTCTACTGCCCTGTCATTGTCCTCCATGTGGTACTTCTTGGCCAGCATTGCGGTTTTCCTGCAAGCCTTAATCATAAAGGGCCATACGCTCTTGAGAACAGTGTTGTCTCTTAGTCCCTACTTTCAAATGTAAGATACAGAGTAAATAACCAATACATACTTAGAGAAGGCATTAGAATGTATTCAGCATGATTCTTTACAACTGTTATATTGGCAAAGGGGTATTTCTTTTTTTTTTTAATGTTTCATTTTGATATAGAATTTAAAACAAAACAAAACAACAACCCAGATCTCCTCTTAGACCTAAGAATTCCTATGTAATGAGAAGGCTGAGGAGAGGAAAGCCACTCCCACCCTATGAGCCAATCCCTCTGACCAAGAAGCTAATCCCATCATACATCCAGCACCCTGGACAAGACCTACACAAGAAAGAGGGGCTAGCCAGAATCTTGGTATGAAGAGTTGCCCTTTCTCCTCTAGAACTCCAGATCATTAAGGTTGTGGATCACTCAATTCTATTCCCTTAAGCAAGGAAGGGCTCATATGCAGCTAGGATAACTTGTTATGTTTGAGCTGATGAGAATAAGGCATCAGTCTACATAGCTTCATGTTCAGAGCCATAGCTGCCCCTAAACACTCTGGTGTGCTAGTTTAACATTCTCTCTCCAGAAACACTGTCCACATTTGATCAACACTTAAAACTCTCCAGAACTTAGAAAAAAGTAGGAAGGTTGTTATAGTTACTTATTGCTGAAAACACATATCACTCTAAAAGTGAGTGGGTTTTAAAACAATGGAGCCATTTTTTTTTAACTCCATAGCATAAGAACTTTGGCAAGTATAAGCTGAATTAGCCTTCTGCTCCATGTACCAAAACAGCAGAGTGGACTTTAGTTTGGAACACGTGTGTTGAAGTTTTGCCTTTTATTCTCTATTGTAATACTAAGTGCAACCCCAAGACCTGGATTCTGAACTTAGCCTGTGGACCCATGTTAATTCTGATTGGTGAATAAAGATGCCCGCAGCCAATAGCTGAAGATAGGTAGGGTTGAATTTGTGGGCTTGAGTCAGAGAAAATGCCATGAGGAAGGGAAGAGAGAAGCTGCCATAGGATAGAAGAACAAGAGAGAAGAGAAATGAGAGGGAGGGGAGGGGAGGGGTAGGGAGAGAGAGAGAGAGAGAGAGAGACAGAGAGACAGAGAGAGACAGAGAGAGACAGAGAGAGACAGAGAGAGACAGAGAGAGACAGAGAGGGGCGCAATGGGCTAGGGACCAAAAACATGGCCCAGAGGGCTGCCTGGCAGGAGTTGAGAGCAGTTCAGATGGAACATAGTAAATAGTGAGTGATGGCTTGGGGTTATCAGTAGAAAGGTAGATTCTAACAGCAGGGAGGGTAGGCAGCTGCCCAGCTATTGTGCTGCATAGGGCATATTTAAAAATTAAAGGCTGTGTATGTCTTTCATCCAAGAACATAAATGGTATAAGGTGGGTAGAAACCCCACACTAGGATTTTTTAATATTAATTACTACATGGACATGTCTAGAATACCAGATGGCTTTACTCTAATGTCCACATTGGTGGAGTACCTAGAAGGTTGGGCTTAGATAGACTGGTATTGAAGAGTGGTCATTCAGTAAGACAAACTTCTACACATGTGATAGCTTAGAGATCTCAGAGATCTGTAAGACTCAGAAAATACAAGCTCACAATGTCTTGGGGTCTTTAAGAATCACCCCAACACTTTTTCATTGGTCATAAAGTCCACCTGGATTCGGATGGTGGAAGCAAATTCTTGACTGGAGGGTGGCCAAAGACCCCATCACCATCCATTATCTTCTATATAAAGAACCAATCAGGACAAAGTGTCTGTTTCACTCCTCCCCCAGATTATTTATGTTTCTTGGTGATCTTCTTATATCTCTACCCATAGATCCTAGATCAACCAGTTATCTCTAAGCCAAGAAAAACAAAGAGTACCTTTATTGTGAACCCAAATAATTCAAATGTGGAATGGCCTATGGCATATAACATAATAGCAATTGCACATATTTTTACTATTGCATTAACCTATCTGAATAATGGGACCCTTTTCTGTTCATTCTAGCTCTTCTCCAGTTAATTCTTTGAGCTTTAAAGGAATATTCCCAAGAGATATTTTTCAAAAATGAGGTGTTCATTAATAGGTCTGTTTAGGTTGTTTGTGCAACATACTGTATTTTCAGTAATTCTTTCTTCTCTTTAAATGGATAGATGATGGATGGGTGAGGGATGGATAACTCCCCTGGGATATGATTATCTACATATTGGTTATGATTTTAGAAAAACAGCCTGGTGAGCCTAGACAAGGGCTGTAACTCAACACAATTAGCGGCACACACACAGACTTTCCTGGTGCTTTGGATTTTAAAAACATAGTATGCAAATATCATTCTGTAGATAACTAGGCACAATAAAGCTACAGTAGGAGAGTGCTAGAGTGTGGACCTGGGGGCTCTACCCTTTCCCTACTTCTTACTTTGCACAGTTATATCAGAGACCTATCTATCTTGAATTCATAGCCAAAGCCATCCTCCTCTACCCATAGATGACTACCATCGACTCCCTGAGTCGTTGGTGTGACTCTGACAAGATGTGTCATATACTCCAATTTGAATGAGACTTTAGCTGCCATCTGGGAAGCTCAGAGGTTGCATATGTCACAGGTATTATAGGCACAACACTGCATGGAGCCAGGCATATCTGAGTTGATTCATATTTCTTCTACCTCCTAGACATGTAAAACTTCAGAAAGGTCACTAATCTCTTAGTGTCCATTTCCTAGTGCCCAGTAAGTAAGGGTAATGATAGAAATAAAGCAGGAAGACTATAAGAATTTGATAAAGCAGGACAATTGGATACAGAATATCCTTCCAAAGTGTTTTCATTAAAAAATACCAGCAAATCATGTGATGACTATGGAGGTAGTGCTTTGATAGTGGTGGCGTTGGTGATGGTGGTAGTGATAATGGGGTAGTAGGGACTGTGATGGGCAGTGATGTAATGGTAATAGTATTGGTACTAGTGATGGGAATGGTGATGCTGGTGGTAGTGCTGGTACTAGTGGTGCTATTGGTGCTCGTGGTGATGATGGTGGTGATAATGGTGGTAGGACTAGGGATATTACCTGATCAGTTTACCTGCCTATGACCCTAAATCCTGTCATAGCATGATCAGGTCGTGTCTACAGCTCTGTATCGCATAGTTCCAACTGTCTCAGTGCCATTTACTTTCACAGTGCTCCATGTTCTGGCATTGAACCTCCCTGTCATTCATCCAGTAGTTTCTTAATATAAAAACATTTGTTGAGTCACTATAGTATAGTGTGCTTATGTCAGAACCTGAGAGTATAGCAGCAAGAAGAAAGTCTACCATAATGAATCCTACAGCTCCCTTTCTGTTAAGCTGATTCCTTTCTCTGAGCCCTGCTTTGCTGGTGTCATCCCCAGAATCTTCCTCACCTCTGCTCTCAGTACCTCTCCTGAGGTCCATTCTCCTGCTGCACCATTGCTCCTCTTCTACAGTTCCCTCTGGAAAATAGCTCACTAGTTCAAAGCCAGACCTCCCACAAACTATAACAACCACCATTGATTGGGAACCTGCCATGCAATGCATGAATTCTTTCATTTATTCCTACCAGGCAGTGCAGGATTGAAGTCACTGTTACCATTTCTAACAGAGGGGCCTAAGGTACAATAGTTAGCTAAAGTCAACTGGTGAGTAGTGTAGACAGGGTTCAGACATGGGTAGTAAAAGTATTAAAGTATTAAAGACATGAGCAGAGCCAGACAGAAAATTAATGAATAACTTTCCCTCCTTTCGGGATGAGTGGTAAGCCTCCTTCACAGCATTTGCGTTGCCTACATCTCCCCATAGTGTGCATGTCAGTCAACTAATAGGAGTTGTGCTTCCTAGAGAATGAAGAAGACATGTGGAGCAGAGATGAGGTGACATTATGGAGAGCCTTGACATGGAAACACCAGCCACCTGTGACATAGCTAGGAAAAGACCTCAAACTGGTCTGAAGGGAATTCTGTTTCTTGTGACTATGCTTACCCAGTCAACTGACACCAGGCAGGACTCTTCTTTTCTCCTTTAATTCTGCAATGCCTAGCCTTGTGTACAAGGGTACCCAAAGTTAATGGCTGAATGGTACACATAAGCTACCTTTTAACGTTTCTAAAGCAAAAGTTAGATTCACTCTCCTTTTATCCCGGTTTTTTTTTTTTTTTCAGTAGGAACAAAATGTCCTCATCTATTCCACGTGGAATATGAACCTCTTCCAGCATCATTTGCAAAAGTGTTCTAAAATTGAAAATTGTTGTGGGCTAAAATTGTCTGCCCTCGTCTGCATTTTTATGCAGTCTTAGAATAATACTGTGATGAGGAATGAACAGATGTTTGATGCAGGTAGAGCCTGCTTTTACCAACATAGCATACAGAATCATCAAACCATTTTCATCCATCACAACAAAATCATAGCTTTTCCAAACTCATGTAGATAGATCCAGAAGAGGGGAGAGGTTCCATTAAGAAGTTTCTGCGACTGACTGAGCAGCCTGTAGAAGCCATCAGTGTATTCCCTCCAAGTAGAAATCACAGGAGGAGAGCCTGAGTTTTGAGGTCAAGGGACCAGCATGTCATTCTTAGCTCTGGACATATGAGTTCTGCAACTTACAAAGGACAGATTAATGTCTCAGAGATGCAGTTATAACATCTGTAATAGAGACACAGGGAGCTAGGGAGATGTCTCAGTGGGTAAACTGCTCCCTCTGTAAGTCTGAGTACCTGAGCTCAGAACCCTATAACCCATGGAAAATGGCTGGGCATAGTTGTACATATTAGTGCTGTGAGACAGGGATGGGCAGATTTCTGGGTCTTTCTGGCCAGACAGTCTAGCTGAAATGACTGAAATGGTGAGCACCGAGTTCAGAGTGACCTTGTTGCAACAAGTAGGTGGAGAGCAGTGTAGAAAAATAATACCCAAAGTCAACCTCTGGACTCCATGTGTGTATATACAGTTCATTACACACATGCACGTACAGAGAGCGGTGGGGGGGACGGGACAGAGAGAGAGACACAGAGACAGACAGACAGAGACAGACAGACAGACAGAGAAAGGCACACATATACACATGGAAAAGAGAGAATTACAGATGTCAATTCTGCTGAAAAGTCTAAATAAGAAAACATATAAACTTTGTACCAAAGTGAATACTACGTGGTTTTTGCTTTTATTAAAAGAATATAAAAGGCTTGTTAATCAATTAAGTCACCATTTAAATGGTTTCTTCTTAGCAAAACCATTGTTAGATTAACCTGGAATGTCTGGGATAAACTGAGGTTTTCTTATTGGGTTTAATCTTGTCAATAAAATCCCTTAAAGACAGACTAAAAAGGAAGCTCAAGGAGAATTTCATTCGAGTTTTAGAGGAGAAGGATGTACCTGGAAAGCTTGCAAATCTTGGCAGCAGCCGGGAGGAGGGAGAAAAGGGCAATAAAGGTTGGCGAGCAGCTGTGTGATGGAAGGTGAGAGGGTAGTCTCAGAGGAAGAGCAGAATTCCAGCAAGGGACTTTTGGCCAGAATCTGAAAGAATTGTGGATAGAAAAAGAAGAAAATAAAAAGAAAGAAAAGGTTAAAGGTTTGGGACTCAGAGGGAAGAGACTTTGCAGTGTTACCCCAATGGAAACACAGCCTAGTGTCTGTCTAAGTTAGCAAGGGGCTGCTGAAGTAAATAAGTATAGTATCACATTAAGGGAATAGTTACTCCTTCCTTCTTCAGGGGAACCAGCAATCCTGGAGATTGGGCTCCAAATGATTGACAGGTACAGCTGGGTTAACTCTTAAAACAATGGTTCTCAACTCACAGTGGTCACATAGCAGATAGCCTGCATAGCAGATATTTATTTTACATTATGAATCACAGCAGTATCAGAATCACAGTTATAAAGTAACAAACATATAGTTTTATGTTTGGGGGTCACCACAACATAAGGAACTGTATTAAGGGGTCACAGCTTTGAGAGGGTTGAGAACCACTGTCCCTAAAGGAGCCAGTAGTGTGTAATATTTTGTATAGCTTAAACTATCAGGGCAATAGGTAAAATTTTATGTCTATTCTTTTGACCAGGAGGAGCATGACTTTGCTTTTAGAGGGCCTCAACAGAGCCTAGAAACCTCGACCTTCTGGGAATGTAAATCCTAAAGAGGGGCTTCTCTCCTGTAAATCATCTGGGAAATGGCCTCTAAGGCTGCTAATCTCTGTACCACTGCTACCCCCTAGTAAGGAGTAGTTAGGGAAGATAAATGATGTGTTCCGTGCATCAGACCTTCTCTCTCCTCAGCCTGCCCTTCATCCCTAACTGGTCAGACCAATGATGTTTAACCACAGCATTACAGATAAGGAAGACAGAGTGACCAGCCCAGCTCACCTCTCCAGTGCACCCATGAAGGAAAATAGGAAATGTTCTTGGAGAATTCATCAGCTGCTCAGCCTCTGAGGCAGCAAGAAACGACACCTTGAAAATTAGATCCCTTCATTCTCAAGGGATCCAAGACAGCTCTGCTTGACTGTACCCTGAGGTAGGGACTGCCCCTCCACTGCACTAATGGGAAAAGAAAAGGAAGTTTAGCTGATGGGAAATTGCAAAGCCAGGAGAGGACCAGGCAGGGTTCTCCAGTGGCATGGATAGCATTTGTTTATTTTAGCTGGACTTTCATTTGGTCCTTTATTGTTTGCACAAATATTTGAGTAGTACTTGCAACATCCGAAGCCTCTGTGGCAGGAGATCAAAACACTAACTCTGGCTAAGTCAATTGTTCTGACATCAGAGAAAAGGACACATAATGAGGTACAAGTCCTTACCAGTCAGCAAGTGTGTGTGAGCTCAGTGAGAGCCCAGGGAGAGGAGCCCAGGTTCAGGAAAAACAATCTGACAGCGATTCATCTTAGACCTAATTGTTCAATTTTCTACATGTTTTTTTTTTTCTTTAGGTTTTTATTGCTAAGTCACATGCCTTGATATTCAGATTCGTGACCCAGTCCTCAATGCAGTTTTTCTCATTTCTCTATCTCACTTCAAGATCTGAGCAGGTTCTCAGTTTCTCTTGTTATTTAGTGATATAGGTCCTCACTGGATAAGTCTATCCAGCCTTCACGGTTGTGGTTCCAGGCAGTACTCACATTGAATTGCTGTTTCTTTCTTTCTTTTTTTTTTTTAAGTATTTTCCTCAATTGCATTTCCAATGCTATACCAAAAGTCCTCCCACACCCTCTCCCGCCCCCCCACTCACCTACCCACCCATTCCCATTTTTTTGGCCCTGGCATTCCCCTGTACTGGGGCATATAAAATTTGCCTGTCCAATGGGCCTCTCTTTCCAGTGATGGCCAACTAGGCCATCTTTTGATACATATGCAGCTAGAGTCAAGAGCTCTGGGGTACTGGTTAGTTCATAATGTTGTTGCACCTACAGGGTTGCAGATCCCTTTAGCTCCTTGGATACTTTCTCTAGCTCCTCCATTGGGGGCCCTGTGATCCATCCAATAGCTGACTGTGAGCATCCACTTCTGTGTTTGTTAGGCCCCGGCCTAGTCTCACAAGAGACAGCTATATCACAGTCCTTGCAACAAACGCTTGCTAGTATATGCAATGGTGTCATCGTTTGGAGGCTAATTATGGGATGGATCCCTGGATATGGCAGTCTCTAGATGGTCTATCCTTTTGTCTCAGCTCCTAACTTTGTCTCTGTAACTTCTTCCATGAGTGATTGCTTCCAATTCTAAGAAGGGGCAAAGTGTCCACACTTTGGTCTTCGATCTTCTTCAGTTTCATGTGTTTTGCAAATTGTAACATATATCTCGCTATACTAAGTTTCTGGGCTAATATCCACTTATCAGTGAGTACATATTATGTGAGTTCTTTTGTGATTGTGTACCTCACTCAGGATGATGCGCTCCAGGTCCATCCATTTGCCTAGGAATTTCATAAATTCATTCCTTTTAATAGCTGAGTAGTACTCCATTGTGTAAATGTACCACATTTTTTTTATCCATTCCTCTGTTGAGGGGCATCTGGGTTCTTTCCAGCTTCTGATTATTATAAATAAGGCTGCTATGAACATAGTGCAGCATGTGTCCTTCATACCGGTTGGGACATCTTCTGGATATATGCCCAGGAGAGGTATTGCTGGATCCTCTGGTAGTACTATGTCCAATTTTCTGAGGAACCGCCAGACTGACTTCCAGAGTGGTTGTATTAGCTTGCAATCCCACCAACAATGGAGGAGTGTTCCTCTTTCTCCACATCCTCCGCAGCATCTGCTGTCACCTGAATTTTTTATCTTAGCCATTCTGACTGGTGTGAGATGGAATCTCAGGGTTGTTTTGATTTGCATTTCTCTGATGATTAAGGATGTTGAACATTTTTTCAGGTGCTTCTCAGCCATTCGGTATTCCTCGGGTGAGAATTCTTTGTTTAGCTCTGAGCCCCATCATTTAAGGGGGTTGTTTGATTTTCTGGAGTCCATCCTCTTGAGTTCTTTATATATATTGGATATTAGTCCCCTATCTGATTTAAGATAGGTAAAGATCCTTTCCCAATCTGTTGGTGGCCATTTTGTCTTATTGACAGTGTCTTTTGCCTTGCAGAAGCTGTGCAGTTTCATGAGGTCCCATTTGTCAATCCTCAATCTTACAGCACAAGTCATTGCTGTTCTATTCAGGAATTTTTCCCCTGTGCCCATATCTTCGAGGCTTTTCCCCACTTTCTCCTCTATAAGTTTCAGTGTCTCTGCGTTTTATGTGAAGTTCCTTGATCCACTTAGATTTGTCCTTAGTACAAGGAGATAGGAATGGATCAATTTGCATTTCTACATGATAACCACCAGTTGTGCCAGCACCATTTGTTGAAAGTGCTGTCTTCCTTCCACTAGATGGTTTTAGCTCCCTTGTCGAAGATCAAGTGACCATAGGTGTATGGGTTCATTTCTGGGTCTTCAATTCTATTCCATTGGTCTACTTGTCTGTTGCTATACCAGTACCATGCAGTTTTTATCACAATTGCTCTATAGTAAAGCTTTAGGTCAGGCATGGTGATTCTACCAGAGGTTCTTTTATCCTTGAGAAGAGTTTTTGCTATCCTAGGTTTTTTGTTATTCCAGATGAATTTGCAAATTGCTCCTTCTAATTCGTTGAAGAATTGAGTTGGAATTTTGATGGGGATTGCATTGAATCTGTAGATTGCTTTTGGCAAGATAGCCATTTTTACAATGTTGATCCTGCCAATCCATGAGCATGGGAGATCTTTCCATCTTCTGAGATCTTTAATTTCTTTCTTCAGAGACTTGAAGTTCTTATCATTCAGATCTTTCACTTCCTTAGTTAGAGTCATGCCAAGATATTTTATATTATTTGGGACTATTGAGAAGGGTGTTGTTTCCCTAATTTCTTTCTCAGCCTGTTTATTCTTTGTGTAGAGAAAGGCTATTGACTTGTTTGAGTTAATTTTATATCCAGCTAATTCACCGAAGCTGTTTATCAGGTTTAGGAGTTCTCTGGTGGAATTTTTAGGGTCACTTATATATACAATCATATCATCTGCAAAAAATGATATTTTGACTTCATCTTTTCCAATTTGTATCCCCTTGATCTCCTTTTGTTGTCGAATTGCTCTGGCTAGGACTTCAAGTACTATGTTGAAGAGATAGGGAGAAAGTGGGCAGCCTTGTCTAGTCCCTGATTTTAGTGGGATTGCTTCAAGCTTCTTACCATTTACTTGATGTTGGCTACTGGTTTGCTGTAGATTGCTTTTATCATGTTTAGATATGGGCCTTGTTATCCTGATCTTTCCAAGACTTTTATCATGAATGGGTGTTGGATCTTGTCGAATGCTTTTTCTGCATCTAACGAGATGATCATGTGGTTTTTGTCTTTGAGTTTGTTTATATAATGGATTACATTAATGGATTTTCGTATATTAAACCATCCCTGCATCCCTGGAATAAAACCTACTTGGTCAGGATGGATGATTGCTTTAATATGTTCCTGGATTCGGTTAGCGAGAATTTTATTGAGTATTTTTGCATCAATATTCATAAGGGAAATTAGTCTGAAGTTCTCTATCTTTTTTGGATCTTTCTGTGGTTTAGGTATCAGAGTAATTGTGACTTCATAGAATGAATTGGGTAGAGTTCCCTCTACGTCTATTTTGTGGAATAGTTTGTGTAGAACTGGAATTAGATCTTCTTTGAAGGTCTGGTAGAACTCTGCATTAACCCATCTGGTCCTGGGCTTTTTTTGGGTGGGAGACTATTAATGACTGCTTCTATTTCTTTAGGGGATATGGGACTGTTTAGATCATTAACTTGATCCTGATTTAACTTTGGTACCTGGTATCTGTCTAGAAATGTGTCCATTTCGTCCAGGTTTTCCAGTTTTGTTGAATAGAGCCCTTTGTAGAAGGATCTGATGGTGTTTTGGATTTCTTCAGGATCTGTTGTTATGTCTCCCTTTTCATTTCTGAGTTTGTTAATTAGGATGTTGTCCCTGTGCCCTATAGTGAGTCTAGCTAAAGGTTTATCTATCTTGTTGATTTTCTCAAAGAACAAACTCCTCGTTTGGTTAATTCTTTGAATAGTTCTTCTTGTTTCCACTTGGTTGATTTCACCTCTGAGTTTGATTATTTCCGGCTGTCTACTCCTCTTGGGTGAATTTTCTTCCTTTTTTTCTAGAGCTCTTAGATGTGTTGTCAAGCTGCTAGTGTGTGCTCTCTCCAGTTTCTTCTTGGAGGCACTGAGAGCTATGAGTTTCCCTCTTAGAAATGCTTTCATTGTGTCCCAAAGGTTTGAGTATGTTGTAGCTTCATTTTCATTAAACTCTAAAAAGTCTTTAATTTCTTTCTTTATTCCTTCCTTGACCAAGGTATCATTGAGAAGAGTGTTGTTCAGTTTCCATGTGAATGTTGGCTTTCCATTATTTATGTTGTTATTGAAGATCAGCCTTAGGCCATGGTGGTCTGATAGGATACATGGGACAATTTCAATATTTTTGTATCTGTTGAGGCCTGTTTTGTGACCAATTATATGGTCAATTTTGGAGAAGGTCCCGTGAGGTGCTGAGAAGAAGGTATATCCTTTATTTTTAGGATAAAATGTTCTGTAGATATCTGTTAAGTCCATTTGTTTCATAACTTCTGTTAGTTTCACTGTGTCCCTGTTTAGTTTCTGTTTCCACGATCTGTCCATTGATGAAAGTGGTGTGTTGAAGTCTCCCACTATTATTGTGTGAGGTGCAATGTGTGCTTTGAGATTTACTAAAGTGTCTTTAATGAATGTGGCTGCCCTTGCATTTGGAGCGTAGATATTCAGAATTGAGAGTTCCTCTTGGAGGATTTTACCTTTGATGAGTATGAAGTGTCCCTCCTTGTCTTTTTTGATAACTTTGGGTTGGAAGTCGATTTTATCCGATATTAGAATGGCTACTCCAGCCTGTTTCTTCAGACCATTTGCTTGGAAAATTGTTTTCCAGCCTTTTACTCTGAGGTAGTGTCTGTCTTTTTCCCTGAGATGGGTTTCCTGTAAGCAGCAGAATGTTGGGTCCTGTTTGTGTAGCCAGTCTGTTAGTCTATGTCTTTTTATTGGGGAATTGAGTCCATTGATCTTAAGAGATATTAAGGAAAAGTAATTGTTGCTTCCTTTTATTTTTGTTGTTAGAGTTGGCATTCTGTTCTTGTGGCTGTCTTCTTTTTGGTTTGTTGAGGGATTACTTTCTTGCTTTTTCTAGGGTGTGATTTCCATCCTTGTATTGGTTTTTTCTGTTATTATCCTTTGAAGGGCTGGATTCGTGGAGAGATAATGTGTGAATTTGGTTTTGTCGAGGAATACTTTGGTTTCTCCATCTATGGTGATTGAGAGTTTTGCCAGGTATAGTCTCCGGTGAAAAGTCTGGTGTAATTCTAATAGGCCTGCCTTTATAGGTTACTTGACCTTTCTCCCTTACTGCTTTTAATATTCTATCTTTATTTAGTGCATTTGTTGTTCTGATTATTATGTGTCAGGAGGAATTTCTTTTCTGGTCCAGTCTATTTGGAGTTCTGTAGGCTTCTTGTATGTTCATGGGCATGTCATTCTTTAGGTTTGGGAGGTTTTCTTCTATATTTTTGTTGAAGATATTTCCTGGCCGTTTAAGTTGAAAATCTTCATTCTCATCAACTCCTATTATCCATAGGTTTGGTCTTCTCATTGTGTCCTTGATTTCCTGGATGTTTTGAGTTAGGATCCTTTTGCGTTTTGTATTTTCTTTGATTGTTGTGCCGATGTTCTCTATTAAATCTTCTGCACCTGAGATTCTCTCCTCCATTTCTTGTATTCTGTTGCTGATGCTCGCATCTATGGTTCCAGATCTCTTTCCTAGGGTTTCTATCTCCAGCGTTGCCTCGCTTTGGGTTTTCTTTATTGTGTCTACTTTCCTTTTTAGTTCTAGTATGGTTTTGTTCATTTCCATCACCTGTTTGGATGTGTTTTCCTGTTTTTCTATAAGGACTTCTACCTGTTTGGTTGTGTTTTCCTGCTTTTCTTTAAGGACTTGTAACTCTTTAGCAGTGTTCTCCTGTAATTCTTTAAGTGACTTATGAAAGTCCTTCTTGATGTCCTCTATCATCATCATGAGATATGCTTTTAAATCCAGGTCTAGCTTTTCGGTTGTATTGGGGTGCCCAGGACTATGTGGGGTGGGAGTGCTGCGTTCTGATGATGGTGAGTGGTCTTGATTTCTGTTAGTAGGATTCTTACATTTGCCTTTCTCCATCTGGTATTCTCTGGAGCTAGTTTTTATAGTTGTCTCTGGTTAGAGCTTGTTCCTCAGGTGATTATGTTAGGCTCTTTCAGCAGACTTGGGAGACTAGCTCTATCCTTAGTTTCAGTGCTCAGAGTACTCTCTGCAGGCAAGCTCTCCTCTTGCAGGGAAGGTGCCCAGATATCTGGTGTTTGAACCTGCCTCCTGACAGAAGTTGTGTTCCACTCACCATAGGTTTTAAGATCCCGTGGAGGGTCCTGTGGGGGTCCTTCCAGGTGTCCGGAGACTCTCCGGGCCAGGGACCCTGGTGCTGCAGTGGACTGGAAGGGACTTGTGCCCCAGATCAGGCCGGGTTATCTGTTTCCTTAATTAATGCAGTCTCAGGTCCCGAGCGATTGGATTGGGGCAGGCGCTGTGTTCCACTCACCAGAGGTCTTAGGATCCTGTGGCGGATCCTGTGTGGGTCCTTGCTGGTGCCCGGAGAATCGCCAGGCCAGGGACCCCGGTGCAGCAGTGGGCCGGAAGGGCTTTCTACATGTTTTTATTGTTTTCTCTGCAAAGGTCCAAGTGTGAACAATTTAAAGTGGAGATAATTAAGACAAAGAATGACTTTTGAATTTCGGTGGAAATGTCAGATGCTGATCCCAAGGCAGCAGTTCTGATGATGTCCTTGTTGGGGGCCAGGAATGGCAGGAGAGAGTTCTGAGTCATGGTCCCTTGTTATCTCTCACCCTTACCTGGAAGCAGTACTGAGCAGAGACATTTGGACACCTGAAGCCAGCTGGACTGACCGACCCATACTTAGACCCATACCTCACTCAGTTTCTGTCAAATGCCTTTCAATAGACCCCAGACTAGACATTCCACCATATATGCTTCCTTTGGGACCCCCTCCTGCTACACATGAGCTCTTCCCTCTCTCTTTCTATGAATTTATAATAGAGCTCTCTCTGAACTCCTCTGTGGTTGATGAATTTCATTCTTAAAATTTGCAAGAATCCAAAGGCCAATGACTCAGTGAAAATTCTGTGTGGCTATGAGCATCCAACTCCTTAACTCCTGAATTGAAAGCCCACCCAAGAGTCAAGAAAACTGTACAACCCTCAAAGACAACCCCAAAATTTTCCCATACCAGTATATGAATACTCTTTCCCCTTGATGAAATGTAATTAAGACTGGAGAGCATAGCTCTTTCATTTGGATCTGTAATGTCTGTAGGTGTTGTTCTCAGCACTGGATTTACAAGCTCTGCACCCAAAAAAAGGTGGCTTAATGCTTCTGAGCAGTAGTTTCAATGTCTGTAAGAAAGAAAGATACAGAGTAGGTTGAACATAATGAATAAAATATGCAGCATCCTGACTCAAACACAGGAAACATTGAACAATAGCAGTTTACCTTTATAATCAGAGAAATGATGTAAAAGGGTTATTGGTTCATCATTTAATTAATTCTCTAAGTGAATTATTCCCACACAACCTAGAGTTAGGCAGAGCCCAGGGTGTCAAGAATGAACTCACCACTTGCTACCATATAACAAGAGAAATAAAGACTGACTTGCTAGAGCTTAGCCGCTAGCTTGGTATATAGCTTGATAGTAGTGGAAAAGCTAAGAAGTGGGGTCTAGAAGGAGGTTTTCAGGTCACTGTGGGTGTGTAGAGGCTTAGAATTTTGCAAAACCTACTTTAATAAGGGTTCTCAAATGTTTTAGATCTCCATCTAGACCAGTGTCCAAAGGTAGGGGCATAAAGATGGTAAATAGGACAAGGGGATGTTGGACCTGTTTAGAAGTAGGACTTTGGGGCTAATTCAAATCTCTGGGTACCAGCAGTCCAGTTCAGTAGTTTCAGGATACCAACAGACAAATTCCAAAGTGTCAGCAATGGCAGCACAATGCAGCAGAAACCACCAGGCCTCTGTCAAATCAGCACAAGTCAGCAGGAATGACCAAGACCAGCCAGAATGCCTGTAGTTCTCTGCTGTGCCTCTCTCAACTAAATGAATGTGAGTGAAGACTCAAGACCAACAAAGAGTTGCACAGCTAGCTATGCCAGCAACTTGTTTCTCTCTGTCGAGTCCCATTTATACTTTCTCCAAACATCATGTGTCCTCACACAGGTCTTGACCAGGTAAAACATTAAATGAGTCTGCCTCTGGAAATACCACGTGAATCTGTCTCATATAACACAACCAGAACTTTCCACTTCAGTTATGCTATTTATTTATTTATTTATTTATTTATTTATTCATTCATTCATTCATTCATTCATTATTTACTTATTTAGAGACAAAGTTTCTCTGTGTAGCCCTGCCTGTCCTGGAACTTGTTTTGTAGATCAGGATGGCTCTAACTCCTGAAATGCACAAAGGTACATTTGCCTCTGCCTCCTGAGTATTGGGATTGAGCTCCCAGGGACTAAACCACCAACCAAAGGGTACACATGGAGGGACCCATGGCTCCAGCTGCATGTGTAGCAGAGGATAGCCTTGTTGGACATCAATGGGTAGAGGTCCTTGGTCCTGTGAAGGCTCAATGCCCCAGTGTAGGGGAATGCCTGGATGGGGAAGTGGGAGTGGGTGAGTGAGGGGGAACACTGTCATAAAAGCAGCAGGGGGTGGGGGTGTCCAGGGGGAAACCAGGAAAGGGGATAACATTTGAAATGTAAATAAAGGGTTCTAACAGACTCAGGGGACATCTCTATTTTCTCTCCCTTTACTGTCTAAGGAGGGACCAGCCAGGAGTGCACAGTTCACACAAGCAGCAGAGCAGCTGTGACAGGGTTCTTTCTTCCTCCATCTGCACTCAGGAAATGGGGCTGTTCTGCAGCCCTCTGTGCACTTGTCTTGCCAGGAGAGAGCTGGTCTCACAGCCAAAGACAACAAGAACATCCAACACCAGAGATTACCAGATGGTGAAAGGTAAATGCAAGAATCTAACCAACAGAAACCAAGAAAACTTGGCATCATCACAATCCAGAATCCAGTACTCCCACCACAGCAAGTCCTGAGTACTCCAACACACCAGAAAAGCAAGATTCACATTTAAAATAATATCTCCTGGTGGTAGTAGAGAATTTTTAAGATTTTTAAGAAATACAGGAAAACAAAGGTAAATAGGCAGAAGCCCTTAAAGAGAAAACACAAAATTCCCTTAAAGAATTATAAGAAAACACAAACAAACAGGTGAAGGAGTTGAACAAAACCATCTAGGATCTAAAAATGGATGTAGAAACAATAAAAAGATCACAAAGGGAGACAGGAAATAGAAAACCTAGGAAGGAAGTCAGGAGGCATTGATGCAAGCATATCCAACAGAATACAAGAGATAGAAGAGAGAATTGCAGGCCCACAAGATACCATAGAAAACATTGACACAACAAACAGAAAATGCAAAATGCCAAAAGATCCTAACCCAAAATAGCAAGGAAATACAGGACACAATGAGAAGACCAAACCGAATGATAATAGGTATAAAAGAGAGTGGAGATTTCCAACTTAAAGGACCAGTAAATATCTTCAACAAAATTATAGAAGAAAACTTCCCTAAACTAAAGAGATGCCCATGAACATACAAGAAGCCTACAGAACTCCAAATAGACTGGACCAGAAAAGAAATTCCTCCAGTCACATAATAATCAAAACACAAAATGCACAAAACAGAGAAAGAATATTAACAGCAGTAAGGGGAAAAGGTCGAGTAACATATAAAGGCAGACCTATCAGAATTACACCAGACTTCTCATCAGAGACTATGAAAGCCAGAAGATACTGGGCAGATGTCATATAGACCCTAAGAGAACACAAATGCCAGCCCAAGCTCCTATACCCAACAAAACTCTCAAATACCATAGATGGAGAAACCTAGGTATTCCATGACAAAACAAAATTTACACAATAACTTTCCAAAAATCCGGCCCTTCAAAGGGTAATAAATGGAAAACTCCAATACAAGGAGGGAAACTATGCCCTAGAAAAAGCAAGAAAGTAAGCTTTCAACAAACCTAGAAGAAGACAGCCACATGAACAGAATTCCAACTCTAACAACAAAATTAACAGGAAGCAACAATTACTTTTCCTTAATATCTCTTAATATCAATGGACTCAATTCCCCAATAAAGAGACAAAGACTAACCGACTAGTTATGTAAACAGGACCTGACATTTTGCTGCATACAGGAAACCCACCTCAGTGACAAAGACAGACACTACCTCAGAGTAAAAGGCTGGAAAACAATTTTCCAAGCAAATAGTCCCAAGAAACAAGCTAGAGTAACCATTCTAATATCAAATAAAATCGACTTTTAACCTAAAGGTGTCAAAAAAGATAAGGAAGGACACTTAATACTCATCAAAGATAAAATTTACCAAGATGAACTCTCAATTCTGAACATCTATTCTCCAAATGCAAGGGCATCCATATTTATAAAAGAAACTTTACTAAAGCTCAAAGCACACATTGCACTGCACATAATAATAGTAGGAGACTTCAACACCCTACTCTCATCAATGGACAGATCATGGAAATGAAACTGAACAGAGACACAGTGAAACTAACAGAAGGTTGAAACAAATGGATTTAACAGACAACTACAGAACATTTTATCCTAAAACAAAAGTAGATACCTTCTCAGCATCTCATGGTACCTTCTCCAAAATTGACCATATAATCAGTCACAAAACAGGCCTCAACAGATACAAGAAGATTGAAATAATTCCATGCATCCTATCAGATCACCACGGACAAAGGCTTATCTTCAATAACAACATAAATAATTGAAAGCCAACATTCACGTGGAAGCTGAATGACACTTTACTCAATCATAACTTGGGCAAAGAAGAAATAAAAAAAGAAATTAAAGACTTTTTAGAGTTTAATGAAAATGAAGCTACGAAATACCCAAACTTATGGGACACAATGAAAGCAGTCCTAAGAGGAAAATTTATAGCTCTGAGTGCCTCCAAAAACAAAGTGGAGAGAGCATACACTAGCAGCTTGACAGCACATCTGAAAGCCCTAGGACAAAAAGAAGCAAATAGATCCAAGAGGAGTAGAAGACAGGAAATAATCAAACTCAGTGCTGAAATCAACCAAATAGAAACAAAAGGAACTATACAAATAATCAACCAAATCTGGAGCTGGTACTTTGAGAAAATCAACTAAATAGATAAACCATTATCCAAACTAATTAGAGGGCACAGAGACAGTATCCTAAGCAACAAAATCAGAAATGAAGAGGGAGACATAACAAAGGAAACAGAGGAAATCCAAAACAAAAAAAAAATCATCAGAAAAATCATCACAAAAGCCTATACTCAACAAAACTGGAAAATCTGAATGAAATGGGAAATTTTCTAGACAGATACCAGGTACCAAAGTTAATTCAGGATCAGATTAACTATCTAAACAGTCCCATATCCCCTAAAGAAATAGAAGGAGTCATCAATAGTCTCCCAACCAAAAAAAGCCCAGGACCAGATGGGTGTAGTGCAGAGTTCTATCAGACCTTCAAAGAAGACCTAATTCCAATACTTTTCAAAATATTCCACAAAATAGAAACAGACAGACCACTACTCAATTTGTTCTATGAAGCCACAATTACTCTGAAAGCTAAACCACACAAAGACTCAACAAAAAAAGAAAAGTTCGACCAATTTTCCTAATGAATTCGATGCAAAAATACTCGATAAAATTCTTAAAAACCTAATTCAAGAACATATCAAAATGATCATCCATCATGATCAAGTAAGCTTCATCTCAGGGAGGCAGGGATGGTTCAATATATGGAAATCCATCAATGTAATCCACTATATAAACAAACTCAAAGAAAAAAAAAAACTACGTGATCATTTAATTAGATGCTGAAAAGCATTTGAAAAACTTGAACATCCCTTCATGATAAAAGTCTTGGAAAGATCAGGAAATCAAGGCCCATATCTAAACCTAATAAAAGCAGTATACAACAAACCAGTTGCCAACATCATACTAAATGGAGAGAAACTTGAAGCAATCCCACTAATATCAGGGACTAGACAAGGCTGTCCACTCTCTCCCTAACTGTTAAATATAGTACTCAAAGTCCTAATCAGAGTAATTAGACAACAAAAGGAGGTCAAGGGGATACAAAGTGAAAAGGAAGAAGTCAAAATATCACTATTTGGAGATGATATGATAGTATACTTAAGTGACCCAAAAAATTCCACTAGAGAACTCCTAAACCTGATAAACAACTTCAGCAAAGTGGCTGGATACAAAATTAACTCAAACAAATTAGTAGCCTTCCTCTACTCAAAGGATAAACAAGCTGAGAAAGAAATTAGGGAAGCAACACCTTTCAAAATGATCACAAATAATGTAAAATACCTTGCTGTGACTCTAACTAAGGAAGTGAAAGATCTGTATGACAAAAACTTCAAGTCTCTGAAGAAAGAAATCAAAGATCTCAGAAGATGGAAAGTTCTCCCATGCTCATGGATTGGTAGGATTAATATAGTAAAAATGGCCATCTTGCTGAAAGCAATCTACAGATTCAATGCAATCCCCATTAAAATTCCAAATTTATTCTTCAGAGAGTTAGAAAGAGCAATTTCCAAATTCTCGGGAACAACAGAAAACCCAGGAGAGCAAAAACTATTCTCAACAATAAAAGAACTTCTGGGAGAATCACTATCCCTGACCTCAAGCTGTATTAGAGAGCAATCATGATAAAACTGCATGGTATTGCTACAGTGACCGGCAGGTAGATCAATGGAATAGATTTTTTTTTTTATTTATTTTATTTTACTTTATTTTATTTTATTTTTAATTAGGTATTTTCCTCGTTTACATTTTCAATGCTATCCCAAAAGTCTCCCATACCCCCCCCCCAATCCCCTACCCACCCACTCTCACTTTTTGGCCCTGGATTTCCCCTATACTGGGGCATATAAAGTTTGCAAGTCCAATGGGCCTCTCTTTCCAGTGATGGCCAACTAGGCCATCTTTTGATACATATGCAGCTAGAGACAAGAGCTCTGGGGTACTGGTTAGTTCATATTGTTGTTCCACCTATAGAGTTGCAGTTCCTTTAGCTCCTTGGGTACTTTCTCTAGCTCCTCCATTGGGGGCCGTGTGACCCATCCAATAGCTGACTGTGAGCATCCACTTCTGTGTTTGCTAGGCCCCAGCATAGTCTCACAAGAGACAGCTATATCTGGGTCCTTTCAGTGAAATCTTTCTAGTGTATGCAATGGTGTCAGTGTTTGGAAGCTGATTATGGGATGGATCCCTGCATTTGGCAATCACTAGATGGTCCATCCTTTTGTCACAGCTCCAAATTTTGTCTCTGTAACTCCTTCCATGGGTGTTTTGTTCCCATTTCTAAGAAGGGGCAAAGTGTCCACACTTTGGTCTTCGTTCTTCTTGAATTTCATGCGTTTAGCAAATTGTATCTTATATCTTGGGTATCCTAAGTTTCTGGGCTAATATCCACTTATCAGTGAGTACATATTGTGCAAGTTCCTTTGTGATTGGGTCACCTCACTCAGGATGATGCCCTCCAGGTCCATCCATTTGTCTAGGAATTTCATAAATTCATTGTTTTTAATAGCTGAGTAGTACTCCATTGTGTAAATGTACCACATTTTCTGTATCCATTCCTCTGTTGAGGGGCATCTGGGTTCTTTCCAGCTTCTGGCTATTATAAATAAGGCTGCTATGAACATAGTGCAGCATGTGTCCTTCATACCGGTTGGGACATCTTCTGGATATATGCCCAGGAGAGGTATTGCTGGATCCTCTGGTAGTACTATGTCCAATTTTCTGAGGAACCGCCAGACTGATTTCCAGAGTGGTTGTACAAGCTTGCAATCCCACCAACAATGGAGGAGTGTTCCTCTTTCTCCACATCCTCGCCAGCATCTGCTGTCACCTCAATTTTTGATCTTAGCCATTCTGACTGGAGTGAGATGGAATCTCAGGGTTGTTTTGATTTACATTTCTCTGATGATTAAGGATGTTGAACATTTTTTCAGGTGCTTCTCAGCCATTCGGTATTCCTCAGGTGAGATCTCTTTGTTCAGCCCTGAGCCCCATTTTTTAATGGGGTTATTTGATTTTCTGGAGTCTACCTTCTTGAGTTCTTTATATAAATTGGATATTAGTCCCCTACCCGATTTAGGATAGGTAAAGATCCTTTCCCAATCTGTTGGTGGCCTTTTTGTCTTATTGACGGTGTCTTTTGCCTTACAGAAGCTTTGCAATAGGAATGGATTAATTGGCATTCTTCTACATGATAACTGCCAGTTGTGTCAGCACCATTTGTTGAAAATGCTGTCTTTTTTCCACTGGATAGTTTTAGCTTTCTTGTCAAAGATCAAGTGACCATAGGTGCTATAGGTAGTGGGTTCATTTCTGGGTCTTCAATTCTATTCCATTGGTCTACTTGTGTGTCACTATACCAGTACCATGCAGTTTTTATCACAATTGCTCTGTAGTACAGCTTTAGGTCAGGCATGGTGATTCTACCAGAGGTTCTTTTACCTTTGAGAAGAGTTTTTGCTATCCTAGGTGTTTTGTTATTCCAGATGAATTTGCAACTTGTCCTTTCCAATTCGTTGAAGAATTGAGTTGGAATTTTGATGGGGATTGCATTGAATCTTGTTTGCTTTTGGCAAAATAGCCATTTTTACTATATTGATCCTGCCAATCCATGAGCATGGGAGATCTTTCCATCTTCTGAGATCTTCTTTAATTTCTTTCTTTAGAGACTTGAAGTTCTTATCATACAGATCTTTCACTTCCTTAGTTAGAGTCACACCAAGGTATTTTATATTATTTGTGACTATTGAGAAGGGTGTTGTTTCCCTAATTTCTTTCTCAGCCTGTTTATTCTTTGTATAGAGAAAGGCCATTGACTTGTTTGAGTTATTTTATATCCAGATACTTCTTTGAACCTGTTTATCAGGTCTAGGAGTTCTCTGGTGGAATTTTTAGGGTCAGCATCCTTAATCATCAGGGAAATGAAAATCAAAACAAACCCTGAAATTCCACCTCACACCAGTCAGAGTGGCTAAGATAAAAAGTTCAGGTGACAGCCAGATGCTGGCGAGGATGTGGAGATAGAGGAACACTTCTCCATTGTTGGTGGGATTGCAAGCTGGTACAACCACTCTGGAAATCAGTATGGCTGTTCCTCAGAAAATTGGACATAGTACTACCAGAGGATCCCACAATACCTCTCCTGGGCATATATCCAGAAGACGTTCCAACTGGTAAGAAGGATACATGCTCCACTATGTTCATAGCAGCCTTATTTATCCAGCCAGAAGCTGGAAAGAACCCAGATGCCCCTCAACAGAGGAATGGATACAGAAAATGTGGTACATTTACACAATGGAGTACTACTCAGCTATTAAAAACAATGAATTTATGAAATTCCTAGGCAAATGGATGGACCTGGAGGGCATCATCCTGAGTGAGGTAACTCAATCACAAAAGCACTCACACAATATGTACTCACTGATAAGTGGATATTAGCCCAGAAACTTAGAATACCCAAGATATAAGATACAATTTGCGAAACACATGAAGCTCGGGAAGAACGAAGACCAAGGTGTGGATGCTTTGCCCCTTTTTGGAATTGGTAGCAAGGCACCCATAGAAGGAGCTACAGAGACAGAGTTTGGAGCTGAGACGAAAGGATGGACCATCCAGAGACTGCCATACCTGGGGATCCATCCCATAATCAGCCTCCAAACGCTGACACCATTGCATACACTAGCAAGATTTTGCTGAAAGGACCCTGATATAGCTGTCTCTTGTGAGACTATGCCGGGGCCTAGCAAACACAGAAGTGGATGCTCACAGCCAGCTATTGGATGGATCACAGAGCCCCCAGTGGAGGAGCTGAAGGAAGTACCCAGGGGGCTGGGGGGATCTGCAACCCTATAGGTGGAACAACAATATGAACTAACCAGTACCCCCCGGAGCTCTTGTCTCTACCTGCATATGTATCAGAAGATGGCCTTGTCAGCCATCAGTGGAAAGAGAGGCCCATTGGTTGTGCAGACCTTTATGTGTCAGTACAGGGGAATGCCAGGGCCAAGAAGTGGGAGTGGGTGGGTGGGGGAGTGGGTGTGGGAGGGTGTGTGGGACTTTTGGGATAGCATTGGAAACGTAAATGAAATAAATACCTAATAAAAAAACGTCCATTGGTGGAAATAGGGAGACAAAGTATGGGGCAGAAACTGAAGGAAAGGCCATCCAGTGACTGTCCCATCTGGGGATCTATCCCATATACAGTTACTAAACCCAGACACTACTGTGGATTCCAGCAAGTGTTTACTTACAAGAGCCTGCTATAGCTCTCTCCTTAGAGGCTCTGTCAGTGCCTGACAAATACAGATGCTCACAGCCATCCACTGGACTGAGCACAGGATCCCCAGTGGAGGAGCTAGAGAAAGGACCCAAGGAGCTGAAGGGGTTTGCAGTCCCATAGGAGGAACAACAATATGAACCAACCAGTACCCCCAGAGCTCCCAGGGACTAAACCACCAACCAAAGGGTACACATGGAGGGACCCATGTCTCCAGCCACATATGTAGCAAAGGATGGCCTGGTGGGACATCAATAAGAGGAGAGGCCCTTGGCCTTGTAAAGGCTGGATGTGCCAGTATAGGGGAATGCCAGGACAGGGAAGCAGGAGTAGGTGGGTTAGTGAGCAAGGAGAGGGGGATGGGATAGGGGGGTTTTGAAAGAGGAATGAGGAAAGGGGATAAAATGTAAACAAATAAACATCTAATAAAAATTTTTAAAAAGAATTTCAAAAATTTAAAGTTAAAAAAAATGAAAATAAAGAAAATATCTAATAAAAAAATTCCAAAACAAACAAAAACCAAACAAAAAAGATTTATGTGTCACGACTCCCAGGCTTGTCACTATGTTCTTAGAGGGTATTATGGGGGCTGGCTGCTCTTTCCTCAATCTCTTTGCCTTCTGACAGAGTGAGGTCTGCAGCTTGATCCAGCATGAACTACCAGCCATGATAGGCTGAATACAGGCTGAAAAACATCAGCATCACCTGATGGTAGGCTGGGATGTCTGGGATTCTGAGCCACAAGTAAACCTTTTGGCTTCTGATGTTAATTTATTTCTGGCAACAGAAAGATGGCTAACTCAGCTTGCCTACAAATTGTTTTGGATCTGTGTAGAGCATAGACTTACCTACACATTGCAGAGCTACTCACCTGGGGTTTGGGGGAGACTTGGCTTCACTTCTGGGAATTTCCTTGAACATAAAATGACACTTAAGAACAGACAGTGTTAGGAACAGAAGAAATACCTCCACCCCACACACTGAGTTAGAAACAGGACACAAATGGGATCAGGAGAATGGGTCTATGACAGATTCAAGGCAGAACAAAGGCCACTCAGGCTCTGCTTCTTCTCATACCGCAAACCTAACTTGGATGTGAAACAAGATATAAGAATTCGAGTCATCATCAGGTCCACAAAACAGACAAGGATCTATGAACCTGGGCTAGATATTTAGTCAATACCAGACAAACACAATTCACAGGTATTTCTGAAAACAACAGGACAGCAGAAAATCTTAAGACTAAATCCACAGCAAAACTACCCCCCTGCACACACACACACACACACACACACACACACAAAACAATTATCACAGATCTCTTAAGTCCCTTCAAGGCTGATCTCTGCCATGGCATTATAAATGGCTTTGTAAAATACTTCGTAAGTATTAGAATTCTGTATGCATGGAGAAATGTAACTGACTTATAATATATACCCGAATGAAGTACTTTTAAATTTCCTACCTGCCTAGAATCATGAATCTGAAACTGGGGCCCCATCTGCAGTCAGTTTCTCATTTTGCCTATGGGAAAAGGACACCCAAGGATCGGAGAAGACTTGTCCAGATTAGGGTCCACAGAATTGGTTTAGAACCAGGACCACCAGCTATGACAGCTCCAGTCATGGTGTATAACAAGGAAAGGTGGGAGAGCACAGAGAAGGAAATGCACTCCAGAGTGCCTGGTACTGACAGCAACCCACACGCAGCTCCACGGCCGTTGCACTGGGAAAAGCTGGCCCAGTGTTGGTAATTTTTCAAAAGAATCTGGAAATCAGAATTTTATGTGAAGTCACCATCTTTTAGAAGTTTGGTGTGATAAATGATCTGAGTTTGAAGAACTTTGTTCAAACTAAGAGGACATGTAGGACTCCCACCTAGGACTCCAGGTCCAGACGATAGAAACACAGCACAACCCCCATCCATCTTTGGCCTCTGCAGCTTTCCGCAGCTGTGGCTGTCTCCTTCAACCCATTTGTGGTAAACTAGGAGGACCACACACCAAGATGTGGGTAACTCTGTCTTCTGTGGGTGACTCAGTTTTGGTTCTGTAGATATTTCCTCATATATGCTAGTCAGTTTTTCAACACTATAACAAATGCCTAAAATATAAAAATGTAAAAAGGCTGATTTTGGTTAATGGTTTCAAAGGTTTTATTTCATTGCTACTTGGCCCTGTCACTTTTGGCCAGTAGCAGGGCAGATCAACATGTCCGACAGCACAGAAGAAGTTCCAATTGGCAATAAGAACACATGCTCCACTATGTTCATAGCATCCTTATTTATAATAGCCAGAAGCTGGAAAGAACCCAGATGTCCCTCAACAGAAGAATAGATGCAGAAAAGGTGGTACATTTACACAATGGAGTACTACTCAGCTATTAAAAAAAGTGAATTTATGAAATTCTTAGATAAATGGATGTATCTGGAGGATAACATCCTTAGTGAGGTAATCCAATCACAAAAGAAGTCATTAGATATGCACTCACTGATAAGTCGATATTATCCCAGAAATATAGAACACCCAAGATACAATTTACAAAACACAAGAAAATCAAGAAGAGGGAAGACCAATGGGTGAATACTTCGTTCCTCCTTAGAATAGGGAACAAAATACCCATGAAAGGAGTTACAGAGACAAAGTTTGGAGCTAAGACAAAAGGATGGACTATCCAGAGACTACCCCACCTGGGGATCCATTCCATAATCAGCCACCAAACCCAGACATTATTGCATATTCCAGCAAGATTTTGATGAAGGGACCCTGGTATAGCTGTCTCGTATGAGGCTATGCCAGTGCCTGGCAAATACAGAAGAGGATGCTCACAGTCATCTATAAGATGGAACATAGGGCCCCCAATAGAGAAGCTAGAGAAAGCACCCAAGCTGCTGAAGGGGTCTGCAACCCTATAAGTGGAACAACAATATGAACTAACCAGTACCCCCAGAGCTCATGTCTCTAGCTGAATATGTATCAGAAGATGGCCTAGTCGGCCATCACTGGGAAGAGAGGCCCCTTGGTATTGCAAACTTTATATGCCCCAGTGCAGGGGAATGCCAGGGCCAAGAAGCGGGAGTGGGTGGGTAGGGGAACAGGGCAGGGGAAGGGTATAGGGAACTTTCAGGATAGCATTTGAAATTTGAAACGTATATAAAGAAAATATCTAATAAAAATGTGCAAAAATCCACACACACACAAAAAAAACAAAAACGTGTTAGGTTAAAAACAGTTCACTTTGCAGAAATTGAGAAGCAACAGGGTAAAAGAATGAAACAGAGACTCAATATATCTTTCAATGACACCCCAGCAATGACCCAGTCCCTTCCACATAACAACTGCCTCCTAAAAGACCCACTTTTCTTGGTACTGCCAACAGGTAGGGATCAAACCACAGGAGCTCTGGGAGAGCACAGAAGACCCAAACGATAACAGGAGCTTGACTTTAATTCTCATATGTAACCTTGATAAAACATATGCGTCAGGGCCAGAGATGTAGCTCCATCAACAAAGCGCTTGCTTCATAAACATGTAGTCCTGATCGCGGATCCCCAGCACCTATGTAAACGGCTTGAGATGGCAAGACATGTCCACAGTTTTAGAGCCATTGCGGCAGAGACCAGAGAATCCCTGAGATTTGCTAGCCAGTCATACACGTGCCAGTGAGTTTCAAGTTCTGAGAGATACTCTGTCTTAAAACTAATGTGAAACAATTGAAGAAGACATTTGGCATCAAACTTGGGCCTGTGTGCATGCACATGCATGCGCGCGCACGCACACACACACACACACACACACACACAAAGGCATACATGAGAACCATGACAGATTCTAAGGGACTGATCCCAACATTCATAGTTCAGTATAGTCCCAGTACAGATAAATATTTCTAACGCAGAAGCTATAACATGGAACTAGATCCAACCCAGCTACAAGAACCCAAAGGAAAAGGAAGACAATATCCTTTTACATTGACTCCTGACATGCCACCGGTGAAAATTAATAAGACATCTTTGAAGTGATGCTCTAAATATAAAAACAGTTAAAACATGCACTGATATCCTCATCTGAGTGTTTCCCCTCCTCCGAACGAGGCTGGGAAATCTCTCAGTGTAGGACATTCCCAAGGCTGACACCCAGAGTTGTATTCACATTGACAGCTACACTTCACAAAATCCCCACAACATATTTGGAGAAGCCACGGCAGGCAAGAGGTCTTTATTTCCAAGTCCTGCGGCATTAGATAAAAGGCATTTCAAATGGTTTTCACACTCCAGCCATATGGGGTCTTCACAGTCTTTAGGAGATTCCCACCTTGCATAAGAGCCTCAGGATGACAGCGGGTCCTCCTTAGAGGCCAGGAGAAAGGACAGAAATGATGGTACTCATCCCTTCCTTACCCACAAGTGTCATCAAGACACAAATTATGCTGGAGACAAAATAGCTGTCTCTTGGATTCCTGTGGTTAGAATATTCCAGAGAAGTCCATGAGAGCAGAACCTTCTTCATTGTTCTGGAGGCCTAAGCCTAGTGGCTGAGCTCCTTCCAAGACCAACTAATTCAATTACTCCAACCCACATCCAGGGAACGGTTTTTGGGGAAGCTGAATTCCCTGTCACAGTAATGCAGTGAGAATCTGAGCTCAGATGTTATGCTTCAAATGCCCCACACTGTGTCTCCATTGCAACTGCCTGTCAGTAAACTATCTGCCTACCCCTTAGCTTTAAGGAGCTTTGAGTAAGGCAAGGGGCACTTTCAATGCTTCCCATAGGAGCCAGTGCCATACATTTTTTAAAAATTTGCCTAGGATGGTTTCATCGTCCCAGGCATGATAAATTGCACACCGTTGGCAAAGTATGCAACTCGTGTTCTAATTAATTAGCTGTGTGAAACATAAGGCAGATTGGACAAGAAACAAAGAATGAGACTTCAGAGTTCATGGTAAAGATTCCTGAATTAGTTTCCAAAGCAATGTATTAATTGCCTCTGGTACTTTGCTCCTCCCCATCTATTTCATTCTGCAAATAACATTAAAAGCCTCTGTGTTCCTCTGGGCTTTTCAAGTTGTCTCTGAAGTCCCTGCTCTCTACAATACTGTGATCCCCTCCCTGGATGATTTCTCCCATCTACAGACACAGCCAGCAGTTCCTCCAGTATGTCCAATTCACAGATAATTAGTGCCAACTAAGAACATAATCTGCTCAGGATAATTGACTCTATATGAAGGCAGTGTTTAAAGAAGGAAGGAAGGAAGGAAGGAAGGAAGGAAGGAAGGGAGGGAGGGAGGGAGGGAGGGAGGGAGGGAGGGAGGGAAGGAAGGAAGGAAGGAAGGAAGGAAGGAAGGAAGGAAGGAAGGAAGGAAGGAAGGAAGGAAGGGGAAAATATGTCAACTTGGGCTTCTCAGATATGCATATTACAAGATTATTTCTTGGTTCAAATTGGAATCTTGAGGACTAATCTCCCTTTATATCTGTTCGGTCATGACTAGCAATTCTGATGGAGAATGAAGAGGCAAAGCAGCCAACACATCACTGTAATTTATCTAAATGCGGGATATAAATGGAATTATTCTAAAAGGTTACCCAAACCCAGCAGTCAATAAAGTGTTTGTCATTCAAGCATGAGGCTCCAGGTTCAATTGCCAGCACCTACATAAAAACTTGGGTGTGGTGGCATATTTGTAATCATAGCACTCGGGAGGTAGAGGCAGAAGGATTCCTGGAATTCACTGGCCAGCTAGCTTTGCCTTATCACTGAGCTCTAGACCAGTGAGAAACAGTCTTGAAAAACACAAGGCAGAACTGAACAAAGAATTCTCACCTGAGGAATACCGAATGGCAGAGAAGCACCTGAAAAAATGTTCAACATCCTTAATCATCAGGGAAATGCAACTCAAAACAACCCTGAGATTCCACCTCACACCAGTCAGAATGGCTAAGATCAAAAATTCAGGTGACAGCAGATGCTGGCAAGGATGTGGAGAAAGAGGAACACTCCTTCATTGTTGGTGGGATTGCAAGCTTGTACAACCACTCTGGAAATCAGTTTGGCGGTTCCTCAGAAAATTGGACATAATACTACCAGAGGATCCAGCAATACCTCTCCTGGGCATATATCCAGAAGATGTTCCAACCGGTAAGAAGGACACATGCTCCACTATGTTCATAGCAGCCTTATTTATAATAGCCAGAAGCTGGAAAGAACCCAGATGCCCCTCAACAGAGGAATGGATACAGAAAATGTGGTACATCTACACAATGGAGTACTACCCAGCTATTAAAAACAATGAATTTATGAAATTCCTAGGCAAATGGATGGACCTGGAGGGCATTATCCTGAGTGAGGTAACACAATCACAAAGGAACTCACACAATATGTACTCACTGATAAGTGGATATTAGCCCAAAAATTTAGGATACCCAAGATATAAGATACAATTTGTTAAACGCATGAAACTCAAGAAGAACGAAGACCAAAGTGTGGACACTGTGCCCCTTCTTAGAATTGGGAACAAAACACCCATGGAAAGAGTTACAGAAATAAAGTTTGGAGCTGTGACGAAAGGATGGACCATCTAAAGACTGCCATATCCAGGGATCCATCTCATAATCAGCTTCCAAACTCTGACACCATTGCATACATTAGCAAGATTTTGCTGAAAGGACCCAAATATAGCTGTCTCTTGTGAGACAATGCCGGGGCCTAGCAAACACAGAAGTGGATGCTCACAGTCAGCTATTGGATGGATCACAGGGCCCCCAATGGAGGAGCTAGAGAAAGTACCCAAGGAGCTAAAGGGATCTGAAACCCTATAGGTGGAACAACATTATGAACTAACCAGTACCCCAGAGCTCTTGACTCTAGCTGCATATGTATCAAAAGATGGCCTAGTTGGCCATCACTGGAAAGAGAGGCCCTTTGGACTTGCAAACTTTATATGCCCCTGTACAGGGGAACGCCAGGGCCAAAAAGTGGGAGTGGGTGGGTAGGGGAGTGGGGTGGGGAGTGTATTGGGGACTTTTTGGATAGCATTGGAAATGTAAATGAGGAAAATATCTAATAAAAAAATTAATTAAAAAAAAACACACAAGGAAGAGAGTTCCCAACAAAGGGTAATACCTTGGCCTCCATACACATGCAACAACTACACACACACACACACACACACACACTAATAATAATAATAAGTATCTGATCCCATCACAAGAAGCAATCCAGAACTCTTCGGTCTCTTTTTTAAAGATTTATTTATTTATTTATTAGATGTACGTACACTGTAGCTGTCTTTAGACACCCCAGAAGAGGGCATCAGATCTCATTAAGGGTGGTTGTGAGCCACCATGTGGTTGCTGGGATTTGAACTCTGAACTTTCGGAAGAGCAGTCAGTGCTCCTAACTGCTGAGCCATCTCTCCAGCCCCAACTCTACAGTCTCTTACCAAGGATACAGAACTAAAATAAGGGTAAATTGCATTTCTGTCTAGTTGATATTGACAAGAATTTAACACGTCCGCTATATGTTCATTGATGAAGTATAAACTGGCACAAACTTTCTGAAAAGTTCATTGGCAATATGCTCTCTTCCTAAGTTGATTCCAGGAGGTTAACCAGAGATCCTGCAGTAGTTGTGTTTGCATCACTCTGAAAGAATGCCCAATAGATACAACGTGAGGGAGGAAAGGGTTTATTCTGCCTACATTTCCAGGTCACAGTCCACTATTGAGTGAATTCAGAGCAGGAGCTGAAACAGAAACCATGGAGGAAAGCTGCTTATTTGCTAACTTACTGGGTCATGTACAGCTGGCTTTCTTATATACGAAGTCTACCTGAATAACGATGGTGCCGCCCACAGGGGGCTGGGCTTTCCTACATCAATCGGCAATTGAGAAAATGTTACCCAGACTGTCCGGAGTCCAATTTGACCTAGATAATTCTTTAGTGGAGAGTCCCTCCCCAACTGGAGGTTATCAAGTTGACAATAAACACTAGCCAGGACAATGGGGAAGGCAGGGTCAGAAACAGCAGCTCTATAGATGGCAGAGGGAGTATGAGGTGACAGGTGTTCACTTGACAGTGTAATATGAAGCAGAGACCACAACCTAAGTCAGAGGCGAATATACCCGCCACACCTCCTAAGCCCAAACAGCCTTCAAACAACATTCATAACATGAGCCTGTAGGCAACAGTCCAAGCTCAAACCATAACAAGAACCAATAGCAACTTCTCTGCAAGGAGTTTTGTCAGTGTTATTTACAAAATAGGAAACTTGGAGGGAAATGCCCAACTTAAAAAGAGCTGTTTAAATCAGGTACATTATAAGCGCAAAGTTAATGTAATATAAAGTTACCTAAAATGGTGTTTAAAATGATAATTAGATATGGGGAATATGCTCACAATGGAAGGAGTGACAACTGGCCTTTTAAAAATTTAAAAACTGGGTTCCCCACCTCCCAATTTGAGACAGTGAAAAAAAAAAGTTCAGCTCTTCTCATTCAAAACATACTTGTAGTGAATGGTTCTCACAACACATATATATTTAGAGAGCTACTTAATTATAATACATTTTTAACATAAACCTAGTTGCTAGTTACTAAACAGGGAAACTCATTAGTCAAGTTGTGTTCATTATTGCTAATAGTTCCAGAAAGAAATATCAGCTTTCGAGGTCTGGGTTCTGGGCCAAAGTGAGAAATCAGCTTCGCATTTGACTGATCTCATTTTAAAACATACAAAGAGAAGGTGCAATAAAGCTGGGATCATAAAAAAGTCATTTGCCTAGCCCTCCCATTCGCGTCCTGTCCAGCCCTCACTGGCTGTTAAGGTACCGTTTGGAAAGAACATATTCCCTTCTCCGGTAATCAAAATGCGTCTTCTTCTCCATCTGCCTCATAACAAGAGTCATAATCCTCTTTTTATGATATCATCATAAAAGACACCAATAGAACAAAAAAAATTACATTGCTCCTGGTAATAATAGCATTTGTTATGGAAATGGTAGGGGTGTTCCCATCTAGGTGCAATCCACTTTAATTAAGTCTTGTCAAAGAATACATTTTCAAAACATCTAAATCAGATATTTCGGAGCCATGAGCTGGCTGTCACAGGGAAAGAAATGCACCTCAGGGATTAAGCCTGGGGCTGAATCAATTTTCTTATTAAGAGCCTGGATGGCTCAAGACATTTGTAATGGAAGTTAAGCCAAGCCTCTGGCCTTAAGTTCAAAACTGGCAGAGTGAGAGCTTGTTACGCTTAAGACACTGCCCAGCTTCCCTCGGGCACCTAAGCTCTGTGATGCACACAATTCCAAAACACTCCCTTAGGCTCTCTGCATCTATATCCATGGTGTTCTTGAACCACAAGCACAAAGAGAGAACAGGCATCCCATGGGCTTATCAGCTAAACCAGGTTCCTAGAAGGATAAAGACGTAGGAAGATGTAGCTATGAAGATGCTGCCTAAATGCAAAGGAGGCAACAATGGCTTTCTTTCCTACTATCGAATCTTTTAACAATGGCTTTTAGTAAGAGTGAAGAAACATAGGTGTTGTACTCTAAAAAGAAGGCGTGGCAGCATAAAGGACTGCCTATAGTGTTGCCTTCAATATACTCTCCAAATGAGATTTCTTTGGCCACAAGAAAATGCTAGTGTTTAGAGTTGTCATGGGTTTGATGAACAGGGTAAGTTTTTGCCTTTTAACTTTTCTATAGGCTCATAGCTTCCTACAATGAACAGATTTAAGAGCTGGTAAATGAGAAAACAGTGCTGTGTCGTGTTTTAAAGAGACAGTCAGATGGTCTTGGGGAAGTATAGTAATGAATGTGGCGTTAGAAAATGCTTTGGTTGAAGACAACTAGCCAGGCTTGTGTCTATGCTGACCTGTCTGGTTGTAAACCAAGGCATGCTGTGAAAGTAGTTTGTATGTAGCTATTTCCCTTGAATTGAATCATTCCTTCCTGGAGGGAGGCTCCTTGGAATGAATGAAGCAAATGAAAATTTTAATGATCAAGCCAGGAAGTATATAGGTCTCAGGAAGGTCAAGAAATGTAGGAGTTTCACAGGGTCCTGACTCAAAGTTTTATAAGCAGAAACAATTGCCAGGGAGAGACAGCAGCAGGTATTTTTAAGTTGGCATCTGCTGGCCCAAATCTGGTAGGGTCAGGGCTAATAACCTGCCACCCTTTCTCTTGTCCAGCTGTCTGACCTCTAAAGAGCTACATGAGAGCTTCTACATGCAGTGATAGTAGAGTGGAAACAAGTGAAATTTGAATGAGAGAATTTTCACATACACACACACACACACACACACACACATACACACACAAAGAATGATCCAGGTTATGACCATGAACTTCTGCTGCAACATGCTATGTACTTGAAATAGTTACTGTGCTTGAAGCTGGGTTTTGTCTCTCTTATAACAAGACAAAGTGTCAAATCTAGGGACCTTTTCTGTGAAAACAAATAGCTCTCTCAATGTGCCAGCAATGGATTTTTTTTTCAAATAAACACACTTAATCTGACCTATCAAGGTTAAGAGTGAGAATGTGCCTGCCTCTCTGAAGAGATCAGTGTGCTTAAGACCACTTTTAAAGCCATTCCTATCACTATGTGATGCTTTTGGCTAGTACAGTTATTGTGCCCAGCAGTCAGTATAATGGTATTCACATATGCACATTTAAACCGAACTCTTCAGCATGCTTAAAAATCTCCCAGTGAAGTTTCAATGGGTTGGGGACACATTTGTTTAAAGATGTAAAGATGAAATATCTTCCAATTAGTTTGCAAGAATAACTGTCTGACATTGGGAAGATGGAAATTTACTAGCCCAATTTCAACAGAAGCCATTGTATAATTGGTGGATGGCACTGAAAAATGAGAATCGTGATTGAGTAAATACAGCCACCAATGCCCTTCTTCCACTGGGATCAACATCTCTGTGGGAGAAATCCTTTTAAACCCTGACATCCATTAAAACTAAGAATATTTTTAAAAACTAAACTTAGAACTTCAATATCTCACTGTATCAAGCATTAAAATTTCATAAATAATGAAGCATATTCTATCTTAATACTTACTGTACACTATTATTAATAACTTCAATATCAGCAAAGAAAGTGGCACAGAAAGAGAATTTTTAACTCAGGCAATTTAGGGCACTTTCAGTATTCTCTTTAAATTGAACTTTTAAAAGTTTTCTATTTGTGTATATAAAATAATGCATATGTATATTACATATACATTGCATATATCATAATATGTAAGATTGGCATATTAATATATGTAAATTATGAAATTTATATAAGGGCACTTTACAAGTGGCTTACTTGGTAAAGTATTTGCCTAGTATACAGAAATCCCTGGGTTTGATCACCAACACCTCATAAACTGGGAATGGTGGCATATTTTAGTAATGCCATATGCCTGTGCTCTTGAGTTTCCCTCTGCAGTTTAGACTCGCTGTCCCTTCAATCTAGAACATTCTGTCTGCACCTGCTCATGTGTCAAGCCCTTCTGTTTCCTTTCAGAAAGTCCCTTAAAGCTTTACCAGTGCCTCTTGAGAGATGCCTCACACAGAGAAACATGTCAATAAATAATTTTATACTGCAATGTTATGTAATATTTTTATATCCCCAGAGAGTCTGCATTTTTGTACCTGAGATATTTATTCTAGTGTTTGATACAAACAGCTGACACTTATCCCAAGACTAAGGCAGAGGAAAAGATACCAAATTAGAGCAGGGTTGTCAGTTGCACAGTCTGTAAAACTGATTGGCATCCAATAATCAAAATTAAAATTAGCTTCTCCAGTGAAGATTTAAGTCTGCTATTACTGAACTGATCATTAACTACAGACATGGTGTTGGGCAGGAGTGGGCAGATTTGGGAGGGGAGGGGGAGAGCTGGAGAGATGAATAAATCAAACACATTATATGAAATTCTCAAATAACTAATAATAGTATGTTAAAGTATTGTATACTGTCCTATATTTTCTACCTCTTCTACTGAGTACCTGTTTTTATTTACTTTTTGAGAGTTTCAAGTATTAATAGTGTATTGATTTCACTCCCCTTCCCTCTCCTCCTACAGTACCTCCTCTCCTTCCTCAACTCCTCAAATATTTGGCCTCTTTTTCTTTAGTTGTATAAACATTTACACACATGTTCATGTATAAATATGTGAAAGGAACTTGCTAAGTTCATTTAATGTTGTTTATAAATGTTTATGGCTGACTTCTTAGAATAACCAACAGGGGCCTTGACCATAGAAAATAGTGACTCTCTCTCTCTCTCTCTCTCTCTTTCAGCAACCTTAAATTGCCTGTAACTCTTCATCTATGGGTAGAGCCTTGCAAGAACTCCTTCATATACATTTGCATGTCAATTGGTGTTGTCATTTTCCAGGTCTTGTTTAGACAACCATATTGTGGAGATGTCCTGAGAACAGCTTCCCTGTCATATATGGAAGACACAACCTCCCAGCAGGCATCCTGGTCCCCACTAATTACTTTCATGAAACAGACTTTTTAACATAATGTACTCATTGGAGAACCACCTTTGATGATTGCACTGAGTTTTCTGAGCCCAATATTCAGAGAAGAATGGTGTAAAGATTTCCCAGGAGTACTCTGTGTAGAGGTTGCCAACTGTTACAGTGTCTATTAGATCAAGGACACCATACCATAGAGAAACCATTTTTATATTAGCTCTGTTATCCTGTGCACCTGTGATTCCTCCTGGTTTACCACCATTAGAAGTCACAAAGTTTCCTCCAAGAAGCTACCAAAGCCATTGCTTGAAATGGTTAACCGTTCAGGACCAAGGACAGAGCTTGACTTGGGCTAGGAAATGTAAGTCAGGGTCCAGTTTAATTAAAGTATTTCATAATCTCCTGCCTTGTAGAGTGTAGATTTGATGATTAAACAGAACAAAACAATCTCTTATGAGCATCCTGAATACAGTTAGAGTGGAGACACAGCACACAGGTACACTGGGTGACTTTAGCCATCAGTCTGGTCCACATACCTTCCTCTGCTGATCCTTGACGATCTTTGGAAATTTGTCTATCATGCCCAAGTCAGGCACACAGATAAGCTAATACTTGTTTGGAACATAAAATTGAAAATATTCCAGAGATTATGATTCTCTTTTGCCTGGGGCTACGCCTGTCCAAATTGAATTTACTTGAACACCGGGATAGCTATTACAATGCACTCTTTCAGCACTGTGCTGTAATGAGATGGCTTTGGGTACTATTAAAAGTTAAATCAGTCGACAAATGAAATATTAAAATCACTGGAGAATTGGCCCAATGTACAAAATATTAACACTGTAAGTTCTAAATCAGACACTGAACACGAATTTAGTCAAAGCCATTAAAATAAGACCAGGGAGCTTGGCCCAGAACTTTGAAACCAAGCTTGGGGCGTGCTTTCCAGGAGCTCTGTCTTCCCTGTCATTTCAGCTTTGTCATGAGATCCACACTGAGGGCTGTCTCCAGCCTGTGTACCCTGGAGAGATTTCTCAGGGAATCCAGAGAAGTCAGGTGACAAGGGTTTCAACTTTCAATCATTCCATTTCCTGTCAAACCATGATATCCTTAAGAAAATAGACTTCAATCAATTCATGTTGTATGCCCAACATATATTCATATTATCTTCCCTCTTCTCCTCTACAGTCCATTAGCCTTGCCTACATACTTGTCCGCATTGTGTGTCCAATGTGTGCTCAAACTCTACTCCTTCCAAAAACAGTCTTAGATTATTATACCAGAACCTTCTCCCCTCTGGTTGGTCCTTCTGCTGTCACTTCTGGTATGTGCATCCATTAGATCTCCCTGCTTTCTGGCTTGAATTGCAGTTAGTTATAAAGACACATCAGATATCTTAGTTTTGATTCTCCTAGAACCATATCCTAAAACAGTGATTCAAGAGAGAATGGCATATTTATACAGCAAGAATAAAAGTCACAAAGGAAGGCTAGTGACACCAAAGATTCATTCAGTGACAATACTTAATCCCAGAGGCACACTTTGAGAAATGATTCCAAACACAACTATGATAATTTGCAAGGGAGCTTGGGAGTATATATCAGTACCCCAAATGCGCATTTGAGTGAGACATGGTGGTATACACCTATAATCCCAGAACTCTGAAGTCTGAAGCAAGAAGATTATTAGTTCAACACCAGCATGGGTGCCGAGCAAGCTCCAATGTCTCTGTAAATTTCAGCAGATCTCTGATCTCACAGGCAACTGTACTTGGAGACTGAGATTGTAGGAGATTATGGATATTAGATGAAGATGATATATTCATCTCAGAGGAATGGTGGCCATATTAAAGTAATAAAGCTGCACACACACACTGGATGAAAAGGCTGTGTGTGGGATGATCCAGAAAGCAACTACAAGCCAGATACAGTGCCCTTATAAAACCACTCATGCTAGTACCCTAATGATGGATAGTCTTCCAGCCTCCCAAAGCATGAGACACTAATGCATATATTTGAGTCCTTAGTATTCTGGTGTTATTTCTTAAGACAGTCCAAGCTGACTAAGGCAAGTAAGCCTTTTATAGAAAGCAGAAAGCTAGCTGGGAGTATCCAGGATGGTCAGAAGTATGAGAGACAGTTTAAAACTCAGGCTTGGCTCAGTCACACACTTTGTAGCTCAAGTATCAGTATGAGTATAAGGTGATGTGTCCTATTCCCAGGACCACCCAACTGGAAAGGAAAACAATGTTTATTGAGAACTTAGTACATGTCATATTTTACCAGGATTTTTAAAGGTTTGCTTATTTTTATTATGTTATGTGTACATACTTGCTTGTCTGTATTTGTATCACATGTGTACAGATGCCTGTGGAGGCCAAATGAGTTAGAACCTCTGTAACTGGAGTTTCAGATGGGCAAGAACTAGCTGGTATGGGTGATAGGAACAGAATGTGGGTCCTCTGAAAGAACAACAAGTACTCTTGAACATTGGACTAGATATTTTTAATCAACTTTATTAGTGTATCATTTACATACAATGCACAGTTACATACATACATATGCACATTTACATACATATTCACATTTGAAGTCACCATCTGTAAATTCTGACCATTATGCATTCCCAGGAAACCACCATCACAATCATTCAAAGATTCCTTGAGGGCTGGGGAGGTGGCTCAGTCAATAAAGTGCCTACCGTACAAGCTTGAGGTCTGAATTCAAATCCCCAGAATTTAATGAAAGTCAGAGATGTTGGAACATTTCTGTAACTCTAGTACTCAGGAGAGAGAGGCAGGTAGACTTGATTTTTGAAGCTCAATGGAGAGACCGCCTAGCCAACCTGATGAACTGCAAGTCCTTCTCGAGACATACAAGTAGATACTGATGAATTCCCTCCCTACCCCATCTCTCACACACAAGGGCACACACATACACACACACACACACACACAGACACACACACACACACACACATGCATTCACACACACGCAATCTCTTGGGCCCTTTCCTAATGAGCTCTCTTGCCTCAATCCAGGTCACCACTAACTTATTAATTAATCTGTCTTTCCTAGAATGTTTGTTGAATCACAGAATAGACAAAGTACAGTTTTCTGTATTTGGCATCTTGCTCTGAGCATAACACTTTTGTTTATACTTACTACATATTTGTTTATTCAATTGTGTGTGTGTGTGTGTGTGTGTGTACAGGTGCATGTGTGCCACAACGTGCATGTGTATGTGTAGGTGAGAGAACGATTTTCAGGATCCTATCCACTCTTCCCTCCATGTAGGACCAGGTGATCATACTCAAGTTTCCGGTTTGGCAGCAAGTGTCTTTACCTATCTTGTTATCGGCCATATTGCTACAAATACCAGCTGAATGGCTGCACTGGCTGAATGTGGAAGTGCTACCAATGTACAAAAAAAGTTACTTCCAGATCAACACATGCTAAGCTGAAAGTAAAGTAAATAAGAGATCACTATCATAATGAACACGCATTGTCTATCAAATATCATAAATGAACACACAGAACACTGTAGGATTTATCTATGTGACTGTGTGGCTGGTTGAAAGCTATGGGTTGCAGGCATTGTATGGTGCTACATGTGACCAGAATAAAATAATTAAAATTTAAAATATGGATTCTACCAAATATATATTCCATTATAAACTAAAATATATTATTGCTGAACTATCATATGTTGGGGACCATCTATGCCATAATTTGCTTATTGGCTGACCTGTTAATGGACTCTGGGCATGCTGCAAGTTGGTTCTATTATTAATTAAAGCTGCCATCAACATTTGTGTGTAAATTTTTTATGAATGTATTCATATGGAGTATCTTCTAAGAGGTCGAATCAAGGGTCACATGACATATGTATGTTTAATTTTATGTGAAACAATGTGACGTATATTTTAAATTTTATAATTAATCAATTAAATTTATGTATTGTGTGTTTGGTATGTGTGCACTAATGCATTAACCCATGCATGTGTACAGGCCAAAGAAAGACATAATATGCCCTGCTCCATCACTCTCTAGCTCATTTGCCTTGAGACAGGGTCTCACATTGAACCTGAAGCAGAGTTAACAGCTGGCAGACTCCAGTACTTTGCCTATCTTTGACCACACCCCATAATTTTGGGGTTATAGGTGAACATGCACAACCACACCTGACTTTTTTACATGGGTGCTGGGGATTTGAATTCAGGTATTCATGAATTCTTACCCACTGCCTCTGCCCATGCCACAAATTTTTAATTTACTGCATTTAATTCTATGGTATATACAAGAGTCATAGAATATTTATTATTATTATTATTATTATTATTATTATTATTAATTATTGCCACTGTGAGGTTTATAGAGGGAAATAACTTGTTTACATTAATGCCGCAGTAAGAAGATCACCATATGGACATACAAGTTTTCCCACCCTGATGCTATGTTCTTTCTATCACATTATCTTTATTGCCTCACCAACGAAGATTTGATATTGAACCCAAGGCAATGTGGAGTTTCTTCTAGACTTCTAGTCTTTACAATTACATAGTTCTAGAAAAGCTAGTGAACAAATGGAGAGGTGGAACCCCAGGGAAAGGGCACTCCAGGCTTATAGAGGCTTTATCTGGACCAAGGCAGGGAGCTAGCAATATTTACCAGAAAAGCTATTGAAAGGAAAGGACTTATACCAACCAGTGTGGGGTGTGTGCTTTTGGAAACTGCAATCAATTGCCTCCTGTCAGGCTCAAAAAATGCAGCCAGTTCATAATGAACACAGAGAAGAGAGGGAGCCATGTCCTTCCATCATTATCTGAGAAGAGCTTTAAGTCTTAGCATCCAGGCATTCGGGTGAGTTTAGGATCTCATATAAAATCAACCCTAATGCTGACCAAGGCAATCCAATCAATTAAAATGCGGTAAATACCACTCCACATGGACTCCAGAACTCACAAACTAGAGAATCAATTCACTGGAACAAGAAAATAAAGGAACCGTAGGGGTTGAGGTCAAATCTTTAGCGAAATTCTAAAGGGAAGAATTGGCCTGGAGAACAAATCTTTTAGTACTTACAATGAAAACTCTGGTTAATGTCCAGAAATGAAGCCCATTAAAACCGCATTAGGAAGGCCATGTTTACATTTCTATAGTCCACCAGATACCTCCTCTCATACCAAGCAGGGTCCCATCTGTATATAATACTCTTTACTATCTGTCAGTAAGAAATGCACTTGAACTTCACTGAGCTGCAGTTCTGGAAATAAGCAGAATATTCCTTGAGTTCACAGCAGCATGTGAGACAAAACGCACCACAGACACAGCAATAAGCAGAGGTAATGCATTTTAGTTCTTGATTCCGTTCCTCAGATGGTCACCTGATTCTCTAGTAGAGACTGCGAATGGTCTGTTAAGGCATCTAAGGTGACTTTAAACTCTTCCTCCTGACAAGGGCAGTGGTGGGTCGCAAGGGTTTCCCTTTTTTGTAGCTTGTTGCAATCTATGTTTGTTTCATGTAGTTTTCTGTACAGTGTGGTGCAGAGAGAGATGGCTATCTTTACTTAAGGCTTGGTGATAAGCACCTGAACGGGATATAAGTTGTCTCTTCAACAGGAGCAGAGTCTGGAACTACTAGTACTCAACCAGGCATGTTTGGAGTAATATTGAAATGACAAGTTTTGCAAAAGGAGGCAGCCTAGCAGAAGGTTCAGAGAGCCTCTATATATGTCTACAAAGATAAGATTTAGGGACTCAAGAGTTAAAGAAGTGGGGAGGAGCAAGAGAAGAGTGACTGACTGGGTGTAGAATAAAGTGCAGAATCTGGCAGTCTGCACACGTATAATCAAGCCGCACAGCTCCATAGAGCAAGCTTGTTCAGAAGAGCTCTGGGGTGGGGAGCATTCTGATGTCAAAAAAGACACAAGGATCATGAGTGCCACACAAAACAAAAAGATGCTGGTGTCAAGAAGTTTGAACTAGACCATGGATGTCCCTGTGTCTCTAAGGGAGTACTAGAAAACTCTCCCACCATGCCTCACAAGCTAAGGCATTACAGCAAAACTACTGTAAGCCACACTACCCATCTAAAATTGTTGATTTTTTTCTATTTTTAAATTGAAATAGAATTACATCTCTTCTCCCCTTTCTTCCTTCCCTCTAGCAAGTACCTTCCCTGGAACCCCTTCCATGCCCCCTATCAAGTCATTAATCTCTATATCTTTTAATACATTTGTTACATATATGTGTGTGTGTGCACTATATATTATATATATAAAATGTGGTGACTTTCTGTTGTTTTTCTATATGTAGCGTAGCTTCACGCTGATCACTCTGTAATAAATAAGGGAACTCCTTCCTGGGAAAGGTTAATTTTCTTTCTCCCAGCAGTCAGTACTTACCTGTAGTTCTTTTTCTAGGAATGGGACCACATGAAATTTTGCCCTTCCAAGTTAACATGTCCGTTGCTATTGCTATTATTTCCAGTGTTGTTTATGCAGGCATTTCTAGGAGAGACTGTTGCACAGCAGCCTCATTGGTGTTCTGGCTCTTATTCTCTTTCCACCCATTTTTCTGCAATGCTCCAGGATACATGAACCCTAGATACAGGACCTGTGATGTAGATACATCCTTTGGAGCTGTACTCTCCATGACTCATTGAACTCGGCATTGTATCCAGTGATGATTTTCTTCAAAGGTCTCCATTTCCTGTAATGAGAAGCATCTTCAATAAGGGCTGATATCTAGACTTATTCAGGAAAGGTGAGCCACATGCCAGCCAGTGACTTGTATTTAAATCAATTAGAAGCAATTAACTAACAGTGAATCTAACCAGGGATGTGTACAAAGTTTGTTCAAGTTCCCCAATTTACTTATATTTGTGTGCAATGCCTGTAATATAAATATGGCATTGTACTAGCTAGTTTTGTGTCAACTTGTCACAGCTGGAGTTATCACAGAGAAAGGAGCTTCAGTTGAGGAAATGCCTCCATGAGATACAACTGTAAGGCATTTTCTCAATTAGTGATCAAGAGGGAAAGGCCCCTTGTGGGTGAGACCATCTCTGGCTGGTAGTCTTGGTTATATAAGAGAGCAGGCTGAGCAAGCCAGGGGAGGCAAGCCAGTAATGAACATCCCTCCATGGCCTCTGCATCAGCTCCTGCTTTCTGACCTGCTTGAGTTCCAGTCCTGACTTCCTTGGTGATGAACAGCAGTATGGAAGTGTAAGCCAGCCGAATAAACCCTTTCCTCCCCAACTTGTTTCTTGGTCATGATGTTTGTGCAGGAATAGAAACCCTGACTAAGACAAATTGGTACCAGCATAGTGGAGTATTCCTGTGACAACCTGACCATGTTTTGGGGAGGACTGAGAAAGGACTTTGGAACTTTGGGCTAGAAGATCCATTCGGTGTTAAGAGCTCTGTCAGATGTTATGTAGGAGCTTGGAAGATAATGTTGAGAACAGTGTAGAAGATGGAGGTCTGGCTTGTGAAATTTCAGAGGGAAAATTAAAGACTCTTTTCAGGGCCATTGCTGTTTTGATTGTGAACATTCTGTAGTTCTGGTTATCTGGGGCTGAAGAATCAGCTGTGATTAACAAGATACCAGAACTACTAAAGCAAAACCTTTGCATTACTGGGACTATTGATGCTGGTTAGCTGGAGCTAAGAAATTAGTGGTGATTAAGAAGAGACCAGCATCGTTGAGGTGACATCTTCTGGGAAGTGTTTTCAGCACAAAGACACTGTGTTCCAGAGATAGGCAAGGTTGTACTCCTGCTGCAACGGGACTTGGTAATGTGTAAGGGTCACTCAAGTGGTACTGGTTTTGAAGGCATGAAGGGGTCACATAGAGCAGCTGAGGCTCGGCACTGTGAGAGGCCATGGAAGGCCATTGGTGAAGGTGCAGCCTCAGTTGCAATTGACAGCCCAGGACTAAGTGGGTCATGCAGTGTTTTGGAGATGCCAGTACCATGAGATGACCACCATGAGAAGCAGCAACAGTGGAGTACAGGCATCTGGAACCTAGAGGATGATGTGTGTGCTACAAAGGCTGGAGAAGTGACCCAAGCCCTTGGAGGAGTCCAGAAGATCGTGAGTTGGATCCCAGACATTGGATGGTTGGAGATTGATTTTTGCTTTTGATTGTGACTGTGCCCTGATATTTTCCCTGTTGAAGGACGAAACTATTTTAGTGGAGCCCACAGTTAAGAGAGTTTTAATTGTAAAAAGACTTTAGATTTTAAAAGAGATGGATATTTTAAAGAGATTGAAATTTTAAGAATATGTAAAGACTGTGGGAGTTTTAAAGTTATTTAGACCTTGGGGATGAATAAGAATGTAAGGGTTGAGGCTTACTAGTGATGTGTTTGTGTGTCAAGTTGACAAGGGGTCAATTGTACTGGCTAGTTTTGTGTTAACTTGACACAGCTGGAGTTATCACAGAGAAAGGAGCTTCAGTTGAGGAAATGCCTCCATGAGATACAACTGTAAGGCATTTTCTCAATTAGTGATCAAGAGGGAAAGGCCCCTTGTGGGTGAGACCATCTCTGGGCTGGTAGTCTTGGTTCTATAAGAGAGCAGGCTGAGCAAGCCAGAGCAAGCAAGCCAGTAAAGAACACCCCTCCATGGCCTCTGCATCAGCTCCTGCTTTCTGACCTGCTTGAGTTCCAGTCCTGACTTCCTTGGTGATGAACAGCAGTATGGAAGTGTAAGCCGAATAAACCCTTTCCTCCCCAACTTGTTTCTTGGTCATGATGTTTGTGCAGGAATAGAAACCCTGACTACGACAGGCATGTTGAAAAATATTTTAATTTTTAAAATGTCCAGTCCTATTCAGTTGTCTTCTTTTGAATGCCATGGTTCCAGTGTCCTGGTTGGCTCCAGAATTATAGTACAAATACCCAGTGAGGAGCTCCTGGTGGGGAAACACTTGATTTCCCACCAGCATTAGAGAGATGAGGTACTTCAAGCTGTGCCTGCCTCTGTAGCCCTTGGGAAAAATGGTTTTAATTTCTGAAGAATACAAGGCATCTATAACCTGGGAGAATGTAACTAGGAAGTAAGATGCTAAAATAAACAGTACTTTAGCTATGGTACTTCTGCTTGATTATTTAGGTAGATTTACTTCACACCATGTGTTGCAGGGCAAGACCTGATTACATTAAGTAAACTAAGATAGAAAGTGTTTGATATTTTATTTGTAATAAATACCAATTCAACTATCAAGCTAGGGTATAATCTTTGTGAATAATCTTTAAGATAACCATAGAGGGGACTGTAGCCAAACCTGTTTAACCACCTTATAATCTACCCATGCCTATTGAAGGACCCTAATCTAATCTTCAGTCATTTGGCGTGGTTGAAAAGCAAGACAAGGGCAGGTGAGATGGTTCAGTAGGTAAAGGAACTTGCTGTGCGAGAGAAATGAGCTGAGTTCTAGCTCAAGAACTCCTGTAAAGGTAGAAGTAGAGAATGGTCTCCACAAAGTGGCATCCTATCACGGGATATAGAGTTTGAGTCTACATGCAATACCAGCAGCTACTGTACTTCTCTGTGTGTGCAGTCATATTCTTCTATACCTTGGACCACTCTGTTTCATTGTCCCATAAATTTCCACAAAGGCGATTGTGTGGCCTGCTTTCCTGCATCCATGTTTGGCTGTTGCACTACTTCTCTTTCTGTTGCTGTGATAAAACTCTAACCAAAAGCAATTTAAGAGAGGAATTGGTTATTTATGCTTACACTTCTAGGTCATAAGTTGAGAGAAAGCAAGAACCCAAACAGGAGCTACAAGTAGAAACCTTAGAGTAATGTTGCATGCAAGTTTTCTAACCCAGGGTCATATTTAGCTAGCCTTCTTATATAACCCAGAACCACCAACACAGGGAATGATACTGCCCACAGCGGGCAACCTCCTGCGTGAATTACCAATTAAGACAACTGCCAACTGACATGCCCACAGGCCAACTCCTCAGTTGAGACTCTCAGATGATTCTAGACTATGTCAAGGTGACAGAGTTAACTAGGGTGCTTATCTCAGAAGTAAATATTTTGACTTTTGTAAAACTTGTCATTTCTGTAATTGAGCTAAGAAGAACTAGATACCCCCATCCACTCTGATGTCCTGCTAGCTGAAGAACCCTTCTTTAGAATACATATGTTATTTTTCTGAACATATTGTTCACAGAACCCCTTCCATGGAAGAACACTTCTTTACATATTCTGAATCTGGTAGCACCAGGTACATGGTCAGGGAACTAAAACAGTAGAGAAATGGGGTGGCACATACTCTCCTCCTGCTCTTGTGAGCAGGCCACATGATCAGCCTGTCCAACTTTTGCTCAAGCCCCCTAAATACCACCAGGTTTCTTTTCTTTCACTGGGTTTCAGTGCTTTGTTACAAACTAGAGGGCCCTTCAGGCAGCCAGGGTTGACACTTTTATATGGAAATGCAGACACCCAAGCTGTTTATCACACATCTCCTGGGTTTATCAGGAATATGAGGAAGAAACTATTTGTTTTCATCTCACCCTAGACATTCTCTACTTTCTGTTCCTTTCTTCCAAAAGGCCTTTGCCACTCTGTCCCTGGGTAGAGATTATCTCCACAGGTTTTACATGGTCTCTGAGACTATTGATCATCCATGGTGTCTTCCATTAAGGCTATTCCCGACAGTCATAGTCATTAGTCATGTTTGTCAATGATGCTCACTGTAGTAACGCTTCAGAAAGTTCTTCATAGGTTAGACAAAGGCATGCAAGATTTGGTTTGACCACTTGTACTGTGAAAGGACATCTCTAAAGATGGCCCCAGTGACTCAGCATGCCCTATACAAACACTTGGGTTTAGACCTTCTCCCTGCATGTTAGGTATGAGCTGTTCCATAACTGATTTTTGCCCATTGTCTGATCACTCTGCTGCAGAAGGAAGGGACAAGCATGAGTAGAGAAACCACATGACACTAACTAGACTTTACACTCCAAAAGAGCCCAGGCATATAGTCATTCTAGCCAAGACAGTAGAAAAGAGAAGAAATTGTCAGAGGATCCCAGTTCCCAGATATAACACAATGATGATGAATGATCTCCATGTGTGATAGTTAAGCTTGATTGTCAGCCTGATTGGATTTAAAATCAGCATGGAGACATACCTTTGGATGTGTCTCTGATAGTGTTTCATAAGAGGTTTACTTAAGAGGGAAAACACTAACTTTGAATGTGGGCAGTACCATCCCATAGGCTGAGATCCTAGACTTAATCAAAAGAAGAAAGCTTTGATGGGTCCTTTATAAGAGTTACCTTGGTCATGGTGTCTGTTCAGAGCAATAAAACCCTAACTAAGACAATGATCCACAAGAATTATGAGTAGCAATAGCCTATTGTGATCTGCCACTACATTAAGGTGCAATGTATTAAGAAGCATGTAGGGATATGTATTGTGTGGGGTTCATCCTGGAGTCAAAGAAAACTGAAGAGACATATCTTGGGGCAGGCATGCTGTCAGGTGAGGACTATTGTGAAGATGGAGACCCACTCACAGTGACCAAAAGAGCTGTCCTCTTGGTTAAGAATACCTGAGAGATTGTGAACTAGCCTGGGGGATGAGCTAGATGAGATATATTGGTAGGTCTCCTATGTTTGGGAAAACTGAGGGGAGCCATAGCCACTCTGAGAGTGAGAAAAGCAAAGGCTTGGGGATGCTGGGCACAGGGAGCTCACAAGCTCTCGAAACAAGCAGAGTAAAGCCAATATGCAGTGTCTCTCACAAGAACATTTTTAGAATCATGCTACAGCCCTCCATCTCTATGATTGGTAAGACTATCATCCCACTTTATAGGTTAAGCGGGACCTCAGGCACTAGTAAACATGGGGTAGAGAACCCCAGGGATGGTACCCACCATCACGGGTGCAGCAAGTTCTTACTCATCTTAGAGACAGAAGATGGGAACACTCCTTACTTCTTCCCAGCTATGAGAAGGCTATCATTCCTTCCTCGGACTCAGTGCATTTCTATGCCCCTCACCAACTCTGTCTAGATGCTGACCCCACAGTGCACATGCCTCATTTTTTCTCTCTTTGCCTGCATTTCTCAGGCAAGAACTGCAAGGATGAGCACTTCCCTGAAGCCCCTGGATATAAAGAAAAAGACTTAGAATTTGAACCCAAATCATTTCCTTTCCTCTTGTCCCTTTAAGGCCAGGCATTCTGCCGTTGCCAGAGTCATTCATCGTAAAGGCAAGAAGTGAGCAGCTGTGTGCCCAGGAGGAGGAAGAAAAGGGGGATTCTAGCCAGGATCGTATCAAAAGGTGAGAGAACGCACCGGCATGAACACAGCAGCCTCTCCCACCACCACACGCTGAGGAGCTGTGAGAGGCACCCTGGGCCAGCATTGTTTCCACACTTCTGTCTGAGACTGAATGTTGCTTTCTGCACATGACCTTTCTCCACCACAGGATGCCTTTGTCACTCTCTAATGGCCTCTTCTCAGCTTTTCTCCGCCTCTTTTATTCTTTTTTGGCTCAAGAACATCTATTTTTTCACTCAGCCAATAATTTCGTTCAATATCTAATTCATCTTTTTCTCTTGAAGGAAAGCCAAATGGGGGTGGGACACAATTATCTGTCGATTTCTAAGAGGCCCAGATGTCCACCAGAATGAAAGCTGGGTTTTCCTCAGGGGCAATTGTGGGGCTTAGTAGAATTACATTTAGTTAGGAGCAGGGCCTAGCTAGACATCCCAAAGTACAAGCTTGATGGATCTCTACATTTAACAAATACACTGAGGGCCAAGGCCAATGCTATTGCCATTACCAAGTGTGTCCACAGGGGGCAGTGGTGAAACGGACCTGCCCCCAACTCCACTCAGCTGTTATTCTGTTGGTGTTACTGGTGGTCCAAGGCTAAGCAGGGTGTCTCCGGGTTCCAGTTTAAGACAGCGCAGATGAGAAAGGGTTACACTGTCAGGACTGACAGTAGGCTATATGAGTGAGGGGAGGGGACCCAGCTTTTGTTCCTGTGGCTTCCATTAATGGAGTTCAAGAGAAGGAGTTTGATTAGGAAGGGGATAGTTTTGAATGGTTCTGTATTTTGATTGACAGGCTTGGCTTAGGCAGGCATTCACTAACTATAAATGTCTCTTCCTACAATGTGTCTGATTTTAATTATATGCATGCCAAATTATTCATAGGTATGCCATGGTAAATAATTTTCCCTAAAGGTTCACTTGGGGGACATAATTTGCCTTATTGTGTATGCACCCTAAACTAGTTCAGGCTGGACTAGGCTCCTGCACCCATGCTAGATATATTAGGACAATGTTTGAGTAGAAATTCTTCAAATAGTAGAAGAAAAACTGATTTAATTGCTCAGAGTGGGGTGTGCATGCCCCTTGATGCAGGTGGGGTCCTAGATTGCCAAACAAGTTACTAGGGCAAATGTTCAGAGTTGGATGTGTAAGCATTTTACATGCAGGCAAGACTATTAGATAGACACGTGCATTATTAGAAGACGGCTATGTGTATAGCACAAGCCAAGTAGAGTCCTAGGCGGCAAAGTTAGTCCCTATGCTTGCCTGCCTCACTGGGGAGTGAGAAAGCTGTCACTGGGGCTATGAAAGATGGAAAAAGTAGGTGAATATTCAGCTTGCTCATAAAAGTCTAAGATACACATTTAACAAAGGCCACTGGATATAGAAACAAGGCAATCCAAATCATGAATAGGAAACAATTATATTTATTTTCATTTATCTCTAACTGAAATGTAGCTTTCCCCATCCATTATGAAAGGAAACCAAACTAATATTAATAATTCTGGAATTTTTATGACCAACAAACATGTTTACATCATCTTACTATGGTTGCTAGTATATAAAAACTATTATTTATGCCCATTAGTACTTTGAGTTTATGAAGGTTTTATCCATATTAGATCTTGTTTTTAATTCATAATCAGAAACCACAGAGAGTGGTAGGCCATAAATTGATGTTTTATAAAATATCAACAGAGTAAGACATTATTAACGATGTTTTGTCTCTGTAATCATATACTCTGAGACGGCATCCCTAGGCTGTATCAGACTACCAGAGGGGCCTAAGCACACTCTTCTTTATGATCTTTTGCTCTGAGGGAAGCCTGAGATTCTTTAAACCCTATTCCAACCAGGAGACAGAGAAAGGAGGAAGAAAGAAAGTAGAGAGGAGAGAGAACAAGTCAGGGAGACAGACAGACAGACAGACAGACAGAGACAGAGAGACAGAGATATACAGTTTCCAAACCAATTCCAAGAAAATACAAAATATCACTAAGTGAAACATAAGTTTAAGCCAAGGAAGCTCAAAACAAATCCTGAAAGTCTCCATCACCACCGAGGCACAGCAACATTGACCGTGCACTGAAGGTCCAAGCATCCTGTGTCTGCCCAGGTATTGGTAGAACAGTCTCAGTGTGATCCTGCCTAAGACAAGGAGCCAGAGGGTAAAACACCAGGCCCCACACATGAAAGATGACAAGCTCTGGTCCAGGTGGTGAGTCCCGTGATGTCTGAAACACACTTAGTATCCCCACAGAAAAGTGGAAGTCCCCCTGGCTCCTCTCCCTGACAATGTTGAGGTGCCCCCACTGAGGAAAAGTAGGCTGCATCCAGGCATTCAGTGTATTGTGTCTTAGGATCCAGTCCGTGAAACTCATCAAGTTACAGTAGATGCCAAGAGACTGCCTTCACACTCCTTTCCAAACAGACATCCATAGCTGATACTTCAGGTGCTGACTTTTGGAAGTCAGCTGATAAGTACTGGTGGGATGGGGATGAGAGGAGGTGGCAGGGTATCCACGAGGCTGCTCAGTTAAGTCCTCTACAGATTACACTTCATTTCTATAATATCTTATGAGAGCCGAATCTTAGCTGAAGATCACAAAGGAGAACATATAGACTCTCTCTTCATCACACAAGCAGCATCATGCAAATTAAACATCTATCACAACTTAGCCTGCTTCAGAAGACAGCTTTTTTATGTGTTGTTGCTGTTGTTACTGTTTTATTGCACTGCATATAAGTTTGGAGTCATATAGTCCCGTTCTCAGAAGGATCTCATGCTAGGCTCTGCAACCCCACCATCTTGAAACATGACTAATTTGGAAATAAGAGTAAGGTAGTTAATATTAGTCGCCAACATGACTGGCTTTAAAATTACCATGGAAACACATTTCAGAATATATCTATGATAGGTGTTTCCAGAAAGGTTTGAGAAGGGACAACCCACTTTGAATGTGGGCAATGGGCTGGGGTTCTGAACAGAATTAGAAGGGAGCTGAGCACCAGCATTCCTTGATCTCCGATTCTTGACTACAATATGACCAGCCCCATAGTCCTGCAAGCATGCCTCTCAAAATGTGAGCCAAAATAAAGGGCAGCTTTCTTCCCTAAGCCGCCTTTGTCACTCATTGCAATTTGCTTTGCATTGGGCTATAGATTTCACCTCAGGTCCTAACTCAGGGAGCCTTGCCCATCCACATTCTAATTCTCCCAAGAAACTCATCTCCAGCTCAGATGTAGCCAGTTAACATGTGACTGGCTCTGCAGAATTAATTGAAAACTCCCTGCCACTTGGATAATAATTGTCCTCCCTAACGTTATACTGAGAATTAACAAGTGATAATGATTTAACAGTGTACTCCAGGCAGCAGAGACTGGCCAAATTCTTTCTCAAAGGCCCTAGCTGTTACTTTAATCTTCTCGCTTCTTCCCTGTGTCGCAGCACAGTGGCTAATGACCTGCAATAAATCCAAGAAGCTGTGATTTGAAAGCCACTGAGATCCAGCTTGGAAACAAATCTATAACTTTCATTGAGAGGTGGTATCTAGGTTACCTGGGCCCAGCAAGGATCCCTCGATATTAAGGTTGTTCTTCTTTTGAAAACTGAATCAGCATCTCTACTGTCCTCACCCAGGGACTTGTACTTTTTTTTCTTTTTATCATTCACACTACCGTTTTTATCTAACCTTGCCAGACTACTTTGCTCTTTCAAGTCTAGTGGCTGGATTATCGAAGGTGATTGTAAATATGGCATTGAAAGGGAGCCAGAGACCAAGTAATGACTAGAATATCTTGAAGATATGTACCCTTGAGACTAGGCTCAAGTCCCATACTGAAGCTGTGGAGAACCCCTGGCCCTCAGGAGCTCCCCCTCCCCCAGATCCTGTCTCCATCCTTGATGCATACAGGACCAACGTCCAGAGGCCTCACAGAAGACTGTTTGTAGCCACCAAGACTCAATGGACATGTTTGTCATTTTAATCCTCTATTCTTTGGGAGCTTCTCTGCTTATAGATGGATCTATTTGATAAAAGCTTAGTTGGTGATGTTCTTTTCTTATTTTTTCTTGAAAACGCATAGTGATGATCTCAGCTCTTTCTAGCTGTATCCCTAATAGGAACTGAGGAACACTTTCAGTGGGGGTGGGGGTAAGTACAGCTTCAGGAACCTCAGTTCACAAACACGAATTGAAAGCTGAGTTCTTTGCAGTCTGCAGGTCAAAGCTTGATCTGTACTGAGCTAAAGTAAACTCCATTTCACTTCTCCCTCTGGATGTGACTGACTGTTCCTGTGTCTGCAGCCAATCTGTGGATGCTGCTCCAGGCAGAGACCGCCTGCAGTTGTTAGATGGTACAGAATGGACACACCATTCTACCTTTTTTAAATGCATGCACATCTGCACCTTGGAGTTTGGACCTTCCGTTCTCTTAATGTAGGTTACAAGACACTCACTCAAAGTGTGAACTGTGCATAGATGCTTATGGTAGAAGCTGGGAATCTGAGAAGAGAAAAGCTCTGCACATAAATGTTTGTCTTTGGAGAAGGAGATGGGGAGGCACCCCAGTGAAGAATTATACCATGTGTGGCGGTGAATAGCACTGGATATGCAAAGGTTCAGTAGCAGGAAGCCGAAGGGGAAATACAAGACCAAAAGCCCCCTGTATAGCAGCAGAGAGCAGGAGAGAAAGCTGGGAAAGGACCAGCAGGCCACGAAAGGCAATGCAAGATGGGGCTATTCTTTAAAACGGTAAATTCCGGCAAAGCTGGAAGCCCACACAGGTGCCTAGCCATGAGGCATGGCAGGACCCAGGGAGAGATGGCGAAGTGGAATGTCGAGGCATGACTTTGCACTCAGGAAGAAGATGGATGTACAAAATGAGTCAGGAAAAGGGGGGCGAGGGGTGACTTGGATTCTACGACGTAAAGCTGGTACCCATGCTGCATCTCCCTCAGTACAATGGGCCTGGCCTGGGCCCCAGCCCAGCCCTTCTTCATTTGTATTTCTCTTCTAGCATACCCAGAGAGGCTTAATTATTTAAATCTCAATTAATCCCCGTAAGGGTGCTCGCATGAGAAGTTTGTTTGATTATCTCCTTTAAACTCCCCAGTTGCACATGGCCTTGTTTGGTTTATTGATCACTCAAGCGCCAGGCTTTTGGCCAGGAACTGACAGCTGGAGTAGCTGAAAGGTAAGGCCGAGGAGGGAATTCCAAGGTCCGCTGTGCTCCAGCCTGTACTGTCCAGGACCCGAAACAGCAGAGACAGCCTCCTACGGCAGGTCATGGAAGAGACTGGGCCACCTCTGCACTGTCCCGTGGCTGTAACTTCATCCATTCTTTGCCTGTGGTCACATTTGGCCTTGGTCACTGGCTATTAAGGGCCAGTTCCTAAGAACAGAAGATGCCATGCTCTTGTGGCACCTCCCCCCATCAATGCACCCCAACATTGCTTTCTACTTTTATGGTAAAACATATACACAGTGTAAAATTCATCATTTGTTCCTTTACAATGCTGTGCAATCATCTACATCAAGTTCTAGAACATGTCCATCTTTCTACAAGATAAACTCATACCCATTAAGAAATTACTTTCTATTCTCTCTCTCCCCTCTCCCGTGCCAGTCACCTATCTGCTTTTTGTCTGTAAGGATCTGTCAATTCTGGATATTTCTGATGGATGCCACCAGGTAGCATGTAGCCTCTATCTGGATTCTTCCATGTGGCTACATGTTATCAGCATATGGTAGCATAAATTAGTACTCTGTCATTTCTGTAGCAGGATAATATTCCAGCCACCAATATACCAATTGTATTGGTATAGTACATTTTGCTCATTCACAAAATTGATGGCTCTCTGGGGTCAGATACTGCCTTCTCATTATGAATATTTGTTTCTGGTTGTGGTCAGGAATGTCAATGAAGAGAATCCTTTATGCAGTTGCTCTCTACCTTCCTAATGCTGCAGCCCTTTAATACAGCTCCTTATGGAGCGGTGACCCCCAAATACAAAATTATTTTGTTCCTGCTTCTTTTCTTTTTTTTCTTCCTCCCCCCCCCCTTTTTTATGATTTTAGAGCTTTATTGTAGAAAGGCAGAGAGAAAGAGAGAAGGTAAAAAGAAAGAGAAAGGCCAGCCGTGGACACTTGGAAAAAAGGTGGGGGGAGAAGGAGAGCTAGAGGAGAGCTTAAGAGTTGTTTCTACTTCTTAACTATAATTTTGCTATTATTATGAATTGTAATATAGGCCAGGCAGTGGTGGCACATGCCTTTAATCCCAGCACTTGGGAGGCCGAGGCAGGAGGATTTCTGAGTTCGAGGCCAGCCTGGTCTACAGAGTGAGTCCCAGGACAGCCACGGCTACACAGAAAATCCCTGTCTGGAAAAAGAAGAAGAAGAAGAGAAGAAGAAGAAGGAAGAAGGAAGAAGGAAGGAGGAAGGAGGAAGGAGGAAGGAGGAAGGAAGGAGGAAGGAAGGAGGAAGGAAGGAGGAAGGAAGGAGGAAGGAAGGAGGAAGGAAGGAGGAAGGAAGGAGGAAGGAAGGAGGAAGGAAGGAGGAAGGAAGGAGGAAGGAAGGAGGAAGGAAGGAGGAAGGAAGGAGGAAGGAAGGAGGAAGGAAGGGAGAAGGAAGGAAGAAGGAAGGAAGAAGGAAGGAAGAAGGAAGGAAGAAGGAAGGAAGAAGGAAGGAAGAAGGAAGGAAGAAGGAAGGAAGAAGGAAGAAAGAAGGAAGAAAGAAGGAAGAAAGAAGGAAGAAAGAAGGAAGAAAGAAGGAAGAAAGAAGGAAGAAGGAAGAAGAAAGAAGGAAGAAGAAGGAAGAAGAAGGAAGAAAGAAGAAGGAAGAAGAAGGAAGAAGAAGGAAGAAGAAGGAAGAAGAAGGAAGAAGAAGGAAGAAGAAGGAAGAAGAAGGAAGAAGAAGGAAGAAGAAGGAAGAAGGAAGAAGAAGAAAGAAGAAGAAAGAAGAAGAAAGAAGAAGAAAGAAGAAGAAAGAAGAAAAAAGAAGGAAGAAGAAGGAAGAAGAAGGAAGAAGAAGAAAGAAGAAGAAAGAAGAAGAAAGAAGAAGAAAGAAGAAGAAAGAAGAAAGAAGAAAGAAGAAAGAAGGAAGAAAGAAGAAAGAAGAAAGAAGAAAGAAGAAAGAAGAAAGAAGAAAGAAGAAAGAAGAAAGAAGAAAGAAGAAAGAAGAAAGAAGAAAGAAGAAAGAAGAAGAAGAAGAAGAAGAAGAAGAAGAAGAAGAAGAAGAAGAAGAAGAAGAAGAAGAAAAGAATTGTAGTACAAATAGCTGTGTTTTCCAATGGCCTTGGGTGGCCCCTGTGAAAGGGCCATTTGACTTCCATAGAAGTCTCGACCCACAGGTTGAAACCACTGCTACAGAGCATACACCATAGAAGAGCTTTCAAATAAACACTTGAACTCTGGCGCTAATCAGCCTTGATTCACAATCTGGTGCAGAATCCAATGTATCTGAGCAGTATCAGGTCATTAGTATATAGCTCTGTGTGTGTTCTTGTTTTGATTTGTTTTCTGGTGGTGGGGGTTGTTTTGTTTAATTTTTGAAAGAGTAATTTCCAAGGACCTGTCCAGTCTTCAAGTGCGCAGCTTCTTGTCATGGAAATCTCTGAATTGGCCCTTAACGATCATCAGGAAGGAAAACAAAAGGAGGCAGCTTACTTCTATAGGACCCTCTGGCCTGGGAGCCCAGACTGATGAAATAACTCTTGCCGCATTTGAAGTGCAAAGAACTGGACTTGGATCATGCCCCTGCTTCATCCTAGTTTATATCTCTGCTATTTCATGTACGGAGCACCAGTGTGTTCATGCTGTCTGCTTCAGATGGGCTAGAGAGAAAGATGGCTCAGGTGAAAATGTCAGCTGTGTAAGCCTGGCGGTCCACATCTGCATCTCTAGCAGCCACATAAAAAGACAGGAGCAGAAGTACACACCTGTAATCTCAGCAGGGACAGGAGGAGCCTCAGAGGGTACTTGCCAGCCAGTCTACAGCAACTGCTGTGTTCATGGTTCAAGTAAGTACCCTGTCTCAAAAATCTAAGGCAAAAATCAATTGAAAAGGGCACCTGCCATTCTCTACGGGCCTCCAAATGCAAACATGTGCACATGTACTCCCACATATGTGTGCCACACATAAACACATGCAACCACAACCATATAATACACACACAAATAAAATAAGATATATAGCATTTGAAAAACCAACAAGGTTGTGTGTTCTATCTCACTCCTATAATCACAACATTTAAGAGGCTGACACAGATGGATCTTGGGTCGAGGTAACCTGGGTTATGTAGTGAAAGAGTAAGATCTTGTCTCTGAAAGAGAGCAGGCTAGAGGGAAAGGAAAAATAGAGGAAGACATATTTAAAATATACCATATGGAATGCATGGGTACTATTTTCTTCTTTAACTTGTAAGTATGTAGCAAAAAAGAAAGAAAGAAAGAAAGAAAGAAAGGAAGGAAGGAAGGAAGGAAGGAAGCAAGGAAGGAAGGAAGGAAGGAAGGAAGGAAAAGAAAAACACACTAGTATCTAAGAACCAGCAACTCTTTCTTGGAATTTATCCAAAGTTGGTGAAAATGTATGTCCCCCAAAGTCCTTCACATGCTTGTAACACCTCTGTTAAAACAACTAAGATGCCGTGCAGGAGATGGAAGGTTAACTACGCTTTGATAGTCAAGCAATTCGGTATCATTCAACACTAAAAAGAAACATGTTCTCACGGCCAGACGACGGGAAAGCACTGGATATACATGCTACTAACTGACATTTCTCTAACAAGACTGCATTCTACAGGATCTAATTGTATGATATTTTAGAGAAGGCCAAACTATGGAAACATTTTTAAATGTTTTTAAAATGTGGTTACTGAACATGGAAAGGGTTCGGTGAGAAAAATGAGTAAGTGGTACATTTGGGCAACAGTGGATTCTTAGGGCAAATAGACTGCTTTGTATGACACTGGAACAGTAGGTAGATGCCGTTCTTGCTATTGTCAAAAGCCAAAGAATGTACACTGCCAGGAGTGAGCACTAATGTTAGGTGACCAATAGGTGACTATGATGTGTGAATGTAGGAGTATCCAAGTGTGATAGATGTCCCACTCAGATGAGGATGTTGGTACAAGGAGAATTTGGAGATGTGTGTGAGACCCATCTGTACCTGAGAATGGAGAGCAGGTGGGTGACAGGTGTGTGAGACCCATCTGTACCTGAGAATGGAGAGCAGGTGGCTGACACCCATCTCCAGCAGAGATGAAGGAGAAGAAAAGGGGAGGGGGCAGTGAGAAGCACCTGGGCCTTCTCAGAGTTTTGCTGTGAGATCCAAATTGCTCTAGAAAGTTACAAATTTTAAGTCTGCAACTCTGCAGAACACATAACAATTGGAACTCCTGAGGGCTGGAGATGTAGCTCAGGGGTAGAGCACTTCCTCAGGCTATGCAAGGCTCCTGAGTTTAATCCCTAGCACTGAAGGGAGAAAAATGAAGAGAAAGATTGAGCTGCTCAATGGTTTTTAGAAGAAGATAGAAATCTATGAGCATACATACTCACACACGTACACACACACATACACACATATGCTCACACACATACACATATATACTCATACACTCATACACACTCGCCATATATATACTCACATACATACCCACAGACTCACACAGCACAGACTCACACAATGCAAATTCACTCAGCACACACATTCACACTTATACACAATACACACACATGCTCACATACATACACAACATATACATGCTCCCAGTCACACACAGCCTGCCTCTCTCTCTCTCTCTCTCTCTCTCTCTCTCTCTCTCTCTCTCTCTCTCTCACACACACACACACACACACACACACACACAAACATTGGCAGGCAGTTAACTGATTTAGCTCTATGTGGGAAGGTTCTAGAACTTAAAAAATTACTACTTTGTAGATTGTAATATTTTAAAGCCATGTACAAAAGAAAATCACATAATATTTTCCAAGTAAGAAATACAGCATTATTTTTTTAAATGCCAACTTTCTTTTTTGAAAAATGCAATGTATGTACCTTGTGTTTTGTTGTAAAAATTTAGTTCTATATGTGCTTTGTCCATCAAGACAACAGAAATTGAAGACCCATGTTCCAGAAGCCTTGATGTTTTCAGCATTCAAACGGATAACCAGAAGTACTCTGCCCTGAGAAGATCACGTCTAGTAGCAAACCTCAAGAAGCTTGCTGGTTCTTGGGTCCCCTTGATGAGGCTACCAGGCACAAGGAGAAACCCATTTGGGTGGTACAGTGTGGGTCAAATGGATGAGGCTTCAAATCTGGGACGAAGCTATACAGGCCTATGCACAATATAGCACAGGGGTCTAAAAATGCAGCTGGATCATACCATTTACATCCTGTTGGCTGTGAGAGATAAGATGCAGACCTGCTCTGGTCTACCTTGGGAGGTGGGTGAAACAAAGAGGAGTAGTTTATGTCTCTGGCAAAGGGAAGTCGTTGGAGGGTTTGAGGAAATGGGGTAGTCAAGTTTGTGTGGAGCAGGCTCCCTATGTGTAACAGTAGGTGTGGATGTGTGTGCTGTGTGAGGGAATGCTGTATGGGTGCACACTATGTGAGTGTGGTCTTCTTCAATGTTGTTTGATAGAAATAATGCATTTTTTAAAGTGCACTACAATTTTTTAAGTATGCATACATTACTTTCACAAGTAATTATTTTACTTCCTGTTTGATGGATTTTTTTTTCTCTAGGATTGTAAATAATAGGTTAGAAGAGGTTATCTAGCTGTCAGATGTAGCAGACAAGATCTGTGTTCAATTTGAAAAGTCCTCCTGGGATTGTGCAAATTTCCCAACCCTTCAGCCTGTTACCCTCTACCTTCTACATACATACAGACCTCTCCTCTCTCACAGGCTCTTTCTCTCATCTCCCTTGATCCTGGGATATCTCTATAAGTTCTTTCCTCTCCCCTGAATTTATATGTTGAAACCCTAATGACTGGTGTCAGCGAACTTTAGGACTTTCGGGGTAAGCAATGTGTCATGGGGATGGAGCCCTCAAGATGAGATTAGGATCCTGATAAGGACCCCAAAGAGCTCCCTCACCATATTCCATCACTAAAAAAAAAAAAAAAAAAAGCAATCAGTCATGGTCTTCCACCCAGACATTACCTGCCCCAGACAACTCTCCCATCTTACTTAGACTATCAGCCTCCAGATCCATGGCATATATACGTGTGTAGTTATAAGTCTACAATACCATGATATCTGTATTATAATATCCCAAACAATGCCTTCCTGAAGGACAACCAACATTAACACAACGTCAACAACGAAAGGTGTCCAGAGTAGAAGGATCCTCCCTGTGATGGGAGCTGACTGATGTTCGTGCAAAGCAGACATGGGCAATAAATGGAGGCAGGTGCTGCCTGTTGGGTCCCTGTTTTACATAGGACTTAACCATCCCATGTGCTTCCTTCCCACTCTGTCACCTGAGGTCTCCCGGCCCACATTCACGCAAAGCCACTGAAATCCTTTGCATCTCTGAGGTTTTTCGATCTCCCCCTTTTCTAATAGTCTATTTAAAGCTGGAAGATGAACCTCATTTTTCCCCCAATGTAATTTGAGGAAATTTGCATGATACACGCAGTAACAAGTGAGTCCTGAATTATGTATGATCTCCTCTAATGGGCCAGAGCTTGTTTGGGAAGTGCGGTCTTATAAACTACTGGGGTTGCTTTTTATGGCAAATTGAACGGCATCCCCTACTCTTGCTTTACATATTCTCCTAATTAGGGGGAGATAAAATAGATTTTAGACCTGAAAAAAGCGATTTCTTTTTGAGAACCCACATTTGTATGGAGAATTAAGCTCATTCCAGTCAGCTGCACCCTCTAATTTAGAGCTGTTGTCAGCACAAAATAAAACCATAAAAGATTTCTCCACTGGGGGCTCTTATGCAATCCACTTCTTAAGGTGACTTTTTCCCTCATTTTTTCTTTTGTTTTCTTTTCTTTCCTTTTCTTTTCTTTTCTTTTCTTTTCTTTTTTTCAGGTATTAAACCACGACATTTTATTATTGTTCAAACTTTCTAATTTATATTTTTGTTGTTGTTTGTTTGTTTATTACCTTTAGTTTTTACAGTCCAGTTGTTATACCCCTCCTGGTTCACCCTTCCATACTTCCTCACCCCATTCCTCCTCCCTTCCTGTCTCCAAGATGATGTCCCCTGTCAGGCCTTCCCATTCCCTGGGGCCTCAAGTCTATGGAGGGTTAGGAACAGCTTCTCCCACTCAGGCCAGAACAGACAGTCCTCTGCTGTATATGTGTTGAGGGGGTCTTGGACCAGCTAGTTTATGCTGCCTGGTTGGTGGCTCAGTGTCTGAGAGATCTCGGGGGTCCAAGTCAGTTGAGACTGTTAGTCTTCCCATGGGGGTGCCCTCCCCCTCAGCTTCTTCCAGTCCCCCCTAATTCAACCACAGGGATCCCATCTTCAGTCCAGTGGTTGGGTATAAGAATCCCATGCATCACAATGGACTAAGGCTAGACTTAAGGTGACATTTTCAAGCCAAGGAGGGGACTGCTAGGTTGGCTCCCTCAGCAGGGTGGAGGAGATAGATGAGATTTGACTTTCTCTAAAGAGAGCTTATAGTTGTTCACATGCTGCTGGTCTCTTCCCAGGAAAGGAAGTAGAGTTTGGAATTAATAAAAATTGCTATCACCTATGAACCTTGACAGCAAGCTAGCCTGGGTATCTCTGAGTATCTCCCCACAGCCTTGAGTAGGAAGAGGTTTGTTGGTGGCACTTGATCATTTTATAGTGACACAGATGTTGTATTCAGGGTTCAGTGGGATGGTGTCTGGGATCTCAACACGCAACTTTCTTCCTTATAGAAGAAAGAGAAGTAGTACAGGGGTAGAAAGAAGATGACAGAGGCCAACTGGAGAAAAGGCAAAAATGATGTTGCCTGAGAAAGCACCATAGTTGTACAAGAGTGTACATTCCCTGTGGAAATGTCATGGCCCACCTAAGGACAGGACCACAGAAGCATCGTGGTTCTATGAAAGACCAATACCTGTGGAAGTATCATGGTCCATGTAAGGGCGGGACCTGAGGAAGCATCATGACATATGTAAGGTCAGAACCGATAACTAGAAATGTCATGGAATGTTCAGAAGATGTGCGCAGAGTCTCCAGGAGCAGATTTTCTGGCTTCTGCTCATTTCCACCATTTACAATAGACACATCTCTGCTGCCACCACTGGCAGCAGACCTACACATCACTCAGGATACCCAGAAAAGACACTGTGTGTCACCAGGGCCTTTAGTTTGGCATATAGCAGAGACCTGGCAAGTTCTGGGTGGAGAGGGCATCAGGCAAGAGTAGTGATGGGGGAGGGATAATAGGAAAGCAGGGGACCTGGAAAGAGAGAAGCACAGTCATGGAAAATGGCATTGTTGCCTCTCTCCCAGCACATATGCCTCCAAATCTTCTAAAAGATGAAACAAGATTAGTAGGACTCGGAGGAGGAGCCCAGAAGGGAAGAAGCAAGACCCCTCGGCAGAGTCCAGGTAGTTCAGGCCGAGTTTGATCCTCAGTAGGGGTGCATGAAGCATTTTAAACAGAAATATCATGGAAGCAGATTTGCTGAGTGGAAACAGCAATGGTTAGAATTCAGGAAGCATTTTCCTGTGCTCCAGGACCGTGCTCCTGACTTCTGACAAGCCACTTCAGTTACTCTCAGGAGCATGCTGGCAGAATGATGAAGAAGGAAGCTGAGGGCTGACACTTGGACCACGCGCCTGCCACTGAACCCCAGCCTCCTAGATTAGACCTCAGGATAGAGCCTTCAGAGTGAGGCTTCAATAAATACATAGATAATAAACAAAGAAAGGAAGAAGCAGGGATGTTATAACCAATATTTAGGAGATGCTCATTTCATGGCTAATTTCTTCTGTCTCAGAACGCACCACTTTTGTGCAGCTGATGAAATGGACTTGATCAAATAATAAAGAGAACGTGGATGCTGTGAGGAATAAGGAGTGGGATAATTAAGACACATTAGCGAGCTCAGCGGGAAACAAAGAAGGCAGCTCAAAGAAGTCACCTTTCTCTTAAAAGGAAGAGAAAAAGAAGGTACTCTTTAGGGGGTTGGGTTTTTTCCCCCCATTTGCCTTTGAGATGTCAGACTTATTTTTCACATCTTCATTTTTCTCCTGATTCTTTGTTTGTTCTTGGAGGGCAGGAGGTATGAAGCATTCCCCACCTACTCAAGTGTCCCAGCTGCAGTTTTTTGTGGTGGAGTCTGGTGGAGCTGGGAGGACAATAAAAAGCATTGAGCCCCGTGGGGAGCCTCAACCACAAAGACAGTGAGTCAAACTGTGCTTCTCCAATGTCCCTTTTGCTTCTGAAATGTCACTAACACGGGCTTCTATCTTTTAAAAAAAATAAACATATATTTTTGAAAGTACAAGAAAGCTAAGGGCAGACTGCTGCTTTTAAAGACTCTGAGTGTCAAGAGAAGATGGAGAAGTGTGAAGAACATAAGCCTCCCCACTCCCAGCTTTTGAGCATCACTGGATCACTGGTGGGTGGCTTGCTTGCTTGCTTGCTTGCTTGCTTGCTTGCTTGCTTGCTTGATTAATTGGCGGGGTTTGTTTTGTTTGTTTGGGGAGGGGCTGACTTAAACTACGGTACAGTCACTGTATGAGTCTAAAATAGTAAATGTGATTTCAATTTGGGTTATTTCTTTAGATTTTCTGTCTCCATATAAAAATTTAGATCTTCTCTGGTGCAAGCAAGCGAGCGAGCGTGCGTGTGTGTGTGTGTGTGTGTGTGTGTGTGTGTGTGTGTGTGTGTGCATGTGTTTATACTCACATCAATTTCTTCTGGAGGCTATACAACAGTTAGTAACAGACTATGTTTTACACAGTAACAGCTTCCGTTGTACCTGTTCTCTGTCCTGTGTGACTTTGACAGTAAAAAAAAAAGAAGGAAACTCTGTCTCTCCCCATGAGTACAAGCACATGTGATCACAGTACAACTTCTGAGGCTAGACCATAAGGTAAGTACAGCCTCCTGTCTCAGCAGTGGAAGAACTCAGTCACCGCAGTGTTAGGAAGCCAAGTTCAATACCCTGAACATTAGTCACGTTCAAATACCCTGAGCTGTAGTCCACAGCGGGATAACAGACTGCAGTCAGCTTCAACCAGGAGACCACTGCTCTTTCTAGCACCAGGGGCTTTAGCCTTCTAACCCTTGCAGAGAGACTCCATGCAGCAGAGAGCAGCAGCAGGTCCCTTTACAAACACACAGGTCTATGGACCCCTGGCACAGAGTTGCAGTTTGGCAACACTCAGCTCCCAGTGGTTGGCAGGGAAAGAGAACAGGAAACTGGAAAACTGTACTTCAGATCAGGGCCTCCATCTGGTAAACTTGAACAAACCATTTAACACCTATGATCCTCGGGCTCTTCATTAACAAATGGGATTAATATCTGCACATGGGTTTTTGTCCAGGATCATAGAAAATAGTGTGCAGGAAACACTTTATGAACATAAAGAAAAAAACTATTCAAACACAAAGCAGATTATTTTTAAATTTCAGAAAAGTCTTGTTGCATCCAATCAGGAATCCTACATGGCCACAGGTGAGGGTGTTCAGTCAGACCCCCGGGTGAGACTGTTACTTTAACTGTGACATAGTTCTGGTATCCAGGAGAAATCCAGGAAGAAAATGAAGATGTATGTGAGACTCATTCGGCTTCATACTCCAACCAAATGTGCCACTAGGAGCATTAAATGGCACAATATATTCTTATTAGGGTTGAATGTGCCACATTTCTTGGGGACTTCCTCTGTTCTTAATTGCAAGGCAGGCTTGTCCCCACCCCATGGAGAATGCTGGGAAATGCTTCCCCAGGGGCACTCTCAGAGCCTTAGAGTTAGTGAGTGAGCAAGGAACAAATGAGCCCCTAACTCTGGGGCATCTGAATGCCTTTCTTGCCATTACTTCCTTGCCAATTACTGCTCTGGGTTAGAGGCTATCTGGAGGAATTTTTCCGAATGTGTTAGATCTCTCCTACCCCCGTCTCTGCTTCTACCTAAATGTGTCTCTGTCTCTATCTACTTGGGCCTCTGTCTCTACAGCTCTACCTATCACTGTCTGACTCTACCTCTTTCTCCATCTTGCCCCTTCCTGTATCACTTTACCACTCTGCCTTCAAAGATCTTAGAGTTCTGAGTTGGTTTAAACCTTCCCTGTGAGGTTTCCTGTTCAGCTTCGCCAGTGCTCGTGGCATGTGTTCTCTGAGCTCAGACACACTATCTGCCTCTGTCTGTCTTTGTCTCTGTCTCTATCTCTGTCTGTGTCTCAGCCTCTGCCTCTGCCTCTCTCTGTCACTTTTTGTCTGTGTCTCTGTCTCTCTCTCTATCCCTCTGTTTGTTGCTATATATCTCTGACTCTGTGTCTGTCTCTGTGTCTGTCTCTCTGTCTATCTCTATCTGTCTCTGTCTCTCTCTGTCTCTCTGTGTCTGTCTCTCAATCTCTTGCCTGTCTCTGTCTGTCTGTGTGCGTGTGTGTGTGTGTGTGTGTCTATCTCCCTGTCTCTCTCTGTCTCCATCTCTCTCTCTCTCCTAGTGAAAACCTAAGGAAGCAACAAGCACAGGCCCATCTGATAAATGAGAGATGCTTGGCCTTACCCAGCACGTGTCAGTGAGGAGGCGAACTGGGCAGAGTGAAGACCAGAGGCCATATGAGAAGGCTGCAAATTAGTATACAAGTCTTCCTGCCCCACCTCACTGTGTGGGCTGATTAGGAACCGGCTGAAGCCATTAGCACAGAGAGGTGCTCCAGGGAAAGGTGACCTGGGGCTCATTATAATACTTAAATGCACATCCTTAAAATGGAGACTTAAGATGCTTATGGGACGCATGAAGCATGAAGAACTACATGCAACAGAGTGTGCACAAGAAAGTGCACACTATGAAAATGACCTCAAAGCACATGCTATGCAAGTGAGCCAGAAAGTCCCCACTATGTGACATAAAGCTCTGATCTGTGTAGTAGGTGCCATTGAACGTTTAAATTCTCTCCCTCTGCACTCTGCTTCCTCTGCTTCTAGCAAACCGTCCTTGCTTTCCTTACCAGCTCCTTGTTGTGGTACACAAGAACCTGGACCTCCTAGAGTGGTACCGTCTGAACCCCTATTTCCCCAGCAGAGAACCTGACTCCTCTTTCATGGCCCACCCACATGATTCCTGCTGGGGCTGGGCTGGGCTGCTTTCCCTTCATTTGTTTCTACTCAATTCTGGAAGCCTGAGATGATGTTATTTGATTTCAAATCATGTCAATTAGCTCCTCAAACTGAGTCAGCACTTGGATTTTATAAAGGCTACACTCATTGTGTGATAGAAGCAAGATTATTTTATGAATAAGGTTATCATCTTGTTGATTATAAGCAAAATTGAATTTTTTTTTCACAGTAGGGACATTAGTGTAGCCAAGCAAAGCAGAGAAACGTGCTTACTTTGCTAAAATATGTATCTTCCTCCAAAAAGGAGCTCTTCCAAATGAGATCACCAGGGAAGAGTTCTGAGGTAACGCCAGTCACCATGCAAACCCACCAGACGTTTACACGGCTTCTTCGTCCCTTCCTGGTACGAGAAAAGGTAAGCTTGAAACGCAAATTCCATTGACTCTGAGGCCACCAACATATTTAAAAATGGTGTGAGCCTGTGACATTTACAAGCACCAAATTCATGTAGGGAATAAATCTGGAATCACCTATAATCACCGAGTATGCAACTTTGTTTATATCTAGCGTTTGCTGGGGACTTGTGCTTCTTAAACGGGAATATTCAAAAAATGCTGGGCAATATCTGCGCCACGGGGCACCATCTCCCTCCACCGAAGAAGTCCTAGTCACTGCCAAAGTGTGAAAATCGGGGTACCCAGAGGCACAGAAGCAGGGAGGACTGAGCAGTTGAGAGCAGCCACCCTTGTCCTGTCTCAGCAGCCACATGGGACAGATAGGCTTGGTTTTGCCGCAGGGGATAGGTGTGTGGGCTGAGCTCAGCAAATCGAATAGCACACCTGGGATGAAGTCTGTGTAGTTCTCAGCTTGAAACGATTCCCCATTTCAAGTCCATAAGGCCCTCCGTGTACGGCGTCAGTTTTGCTTAGCTGCGGCAGCCACAAAGAAGCAATTTATTGAAGAGCTGAAACGGCTCTCCTTCAATGGGCTGACAGGCAAATATTTGAGGGAACGCTTCGCTGGCCGCCTACCGTTGTGAACAGACATCTGCCAGCGCTGTTGATTGGCATCCTTCCTGAGTTAAGTCATCTTGCCCAGCCTTGCTAAAAACTCTCAAGTACAAGTTTATTCTTGTCGCTTGCATACCATTCTCTGGAGGGCTGTTCTCAAGGATGCCTGCAGAGAAAAGCTTCCTTCCTTTCCCCTCAGCCCAAGTCTCTGAGGACCATAAGGAGGGGGAGTCAGGGAAACTTCCCTGGTAGAAGTGAAGATCCAGGGCTGGAGAGATGGCAGAGCAGTTAAGAGCACCAGCACCAACTGCTCTTCTGAAGGTCGTGAGTTCAAATCCCAGCAACCAACCACATGGTGGCTCACAACCATCTGTAACATCCCTCTTCTGGAGTACTTACATATAATAAACAAATAATTCAAAAAAAAATTGAAAATCCATTGTCAAGGTCTCTTCAGATGGCATCTTTGTTTAACTTTTGAAGCTCCACACAGCAGTCAGATAAAAATGAAGATATTAAGACTTTAGAAGAAACACTCGTCCATATCGCTAATGGGTTTTATGATGAGATGTGGAAAAACTGGTACCTAACTATCCACCCTCCCTCACCAAGTGATTGTTAAATGTGTTTCCGTGAGAAACGAACTCAGCCAAAGAGTGCTCGCTGAACTACAAAATCAACATTCTGAAATAGCTCCATGGATATTTTCTGCTTTCAAAATGTGTTTTGTCACCTCAAACTGTATGGAAGCTTCTGGAAGCATGCCGTGTGTCCTGCTGTCTGTGCTGTGGAAGGGCACAGCTCCCGCTGTCCTCTGCCGAGATCATTTTATTTAACAAGGTTGTGAAATCAACTAGGGTTCTTACTTTCCATGGGAGAGATCTAAGATTTGGTGAGCTCACTGGCCCTCCTCGCTGTGGCTTGGGATTGAAGTGTCCTCCCAGAGCTCATGTATTGAAATATAGTTGTGTTCAGAAGTGGGAGATGATTAGATCTGGAAGATTCTGGCCTCATCTGGATATTGCTCCTTTGAGGGGTACATAAGCTCAAAACATCTTTGGGAAATGGGGAACACTTGAAGAGGTAGGACTGGTCGGAGGAAACAGATCCGTGGGAATGTGTCTGGGAAGGCTGTGTCTTAGGCTGAGCAACTTTGCTCCCATCAAGACTTAGTCCTGCCATGAGCTTTAGCCTCATTTTGGAACCAAAATGACCATGGTCTGGAACCTCTGAAACCAAGATCTGAAATTAAGTCTTTGTCTTTTTCATTTAAGTTTCTGCTCTGCTAGTTTGTTACAGTAGTAGAGACCTGACTTACACAGCCCTACAAGAAGTGTTTTAAGAACTGGATCCTGCCTGGTCCTTGATTCTGAAGCCCATGGCTTTGACTCTTCATTGAGTACTAGAATGCCATATTGATCAGTTTTATTGACTTATTGGTTTTATACTGAGATCCATATAGTTTCCAATTTCATGTAAAATGAGAGCAAATAAAAAGTATTTAAGAACAAGAGTATGGCTGTGAGCTGGTGTCCTTGATCCACACCCTACCCATGAACTTTGCCCCAACCCTTGAGTCATCTGTCAAAGATTTGCCCATAGTGTCTGTCTTAGTTACAGTTTCTATTCCTGCACAAACATCACGACTGAGAAGCAAGTTCGGGAGGAAAGGGTTTATTCAGCTTACACTTCCATACTGCTGTTCATCACCAAGGAACTCAGGCAGGTCAGAAAGCAGGAGCTGATGCAGAGGCCATGGAGGGATGTTCATTACTGGCTTGCTTCTCCTGGCTTGCTCAGCCTGCTCTCTTATAGAACCCAAGACTACCAGCCCAGAGACGGCACCACCCACAAGGGGCCTTTCCCCCTTGATCACTAATTGAGAAAATACCTTACAGCTGGATCTCATGGAGGCACTTCCTCAACTGAAGCTCCTTTCTCTGTGATAACCCCAGCCTGTGTCAAGTTGACACATAAAACCAGCAGTACAGTGCCTCCATCTCTCCAGTCACCCTTGTCAGCACCTTCCACACCCTGGCCTCAAGAATCACTCATACTGCCTTCCCATACACACATGTTATAAGACAACACACATGTCATTCAGTGTTGCTGACTTCAGAAGCCTTAACCCCATCTCTTACAGCCTCTGTGAAGTCATCCTGAGCTCTGGACATCAGAGCTGTTTCGAGAGCTCACACCAGAAGACCTGTAGCAGACCAAAGTGTCAAGAAAGCCACGGCCCTCCACTCACCAACCCTTAGCCTAGTAAGAAAACACAACATTTCTTTACCACAGGAATGGTGTCTTTGCTTAGCTTGCGGTTATTACTATTGTCTCAGTGTAGGTCCATGCATCATAAACCACTCCCTAAGTACATGGAATACTCTAAATTCTGAAAGGTAGGCTAGAGCCACATCATAGGCTTCACCCCCAATTTGTCACCAGACGAGCAGAAGCATACCTAAATATCAATGTGATTGGATGTTCTTAGTATTTTTTTTTTAATTTTATGACAGGAGTTTCGTTATGTAATTCAAGTTGGCCTTGAGCTTACTATATGTAGTGTTTTGAAAGAGAATGGCCCCATAGGCTCATGCACTATGCTTAGCCTCCAGCTGGTGGAACTATTTGGGAACGATTAGGAGGTGTGGCCATGTGGAGGTATATCATGGATGGTGGACTCTGAGGTTTCAAATGCCATTCCCAGTTAGCTTTTTCTGCCTCTTTCTTTGCCTTGTGTCTGTGAATCAGATGTAAGCTCTCAACTGTTGCTCCAGTACCATGCTTGCCTGCTGCCATGCTCCCTGCCATGACAGTCATAGACTCTAACCCTCTGGAGCTATGAACCCCAATTAAATGCTTTCCTTTATAAGTTGCTTACTAGGCCAACTAGGAAACTATCCTGGGTGTGTTCCACACTGGGAGACATTCTAGTTCAGGAGAAAGCCTTTTGCACAAACATTTGAGGGGCCTGGAGGCAGCCTTCTCACAATGGAGGAACAGATCATGGTAGAAGGATAGACTTAGGTAAGAGCTGACAAGCTGTAGGTGTGCCTTTCCTTACTGTAGAATGGCTGTCCCAGAGATATTCAAACTGTGACTTGTTCAACCAGGTTGTGCCAGCAGATCCTGCTGTGAGTGGGGCACTCCTACTTCCTGTTGCATTAGAGCAACGAGTTAATGAAGAAAGCAGGTCAGAGTTTAGATCTGGATTAAAGGGAAAATACCTCTCTAGACACTGGTTTCAAAGGAAGCTGCACCCACTCCAAGGTTTAGGGTAGTAATGAACAGATTGGTTATGTTATGTTTGCACAGACTGATACCAGGGAGGTTACATGGAAGCACTCAGCTAGCATCACCATTACTTTTTCTTATTGGTCTGGTCAGCCTTTTTGTTACTGTTTTTTTTTTTCTTTTTTCTTTTTTTTTTTTTTTTAATTCTTCAATTCCTTTTTGTTTCCTCTAAGCCCTGTGATGTTTAGTATGCAATTTTGCAGAACACTGGGGTTTTTAGGGCCACACACATAGTGTTATAGCAAAAATGCATTGTATACACTCTAAGCCTGGTGTGGGGTAGGTGATTTGAAAATGGAGGCTTCTGTTACGGTTGCATCTTTGTCTGCACTTGGCTTCCCAATTGAGGCTTGGACATTGCCATGGCTGTTTGAGTTTCAAACAACCTGACAAATAGGAGTGTATGAGCTCTGCTCTGAGCTCCCTTCTGCCTGGACAGAATAGACTCCTGGGCACTGAGTACTGGCTCTCTCACTGTGTTTCCAGTTCCCATAACCCACTGTGTCTGCTGAGAATGTGTCATGTGACTTTACATCAAATGAGCATTTCTTCAGCCCCTCTCTCTTGAGTGGCGGCCTCTGAAGCCCCTAGCAATCTTTAGGAAAAAATCCTTAACATCCAGAATTCTGTGGTAGGGCTCAACTGTCTGAGTTGTGGTAAGTTCTCTGAGGGAATCTATCATACACTGAAGTACACAGACTACCTATAAAGTGAATAATTTTCTTGAAGACTTCCTGAGTTAAAGACCTGTTCATTGATTCAATTTTTTCATATACTTAGTTGGGGAATATTTATTGAGTTTATCTGATGAGCAAGATACGGTTCTTAATTCCTAGGACTGAGTAAAGCAGGATAACACTCCTTGGATCAGAAGAAAGTAAAAATTAGGATCCTAACCTCAGGCGCCAACTGCCTGCTCTTAATACTGGCTGCCCCTTCCCTAGCTGTACAGATGTCAGTGCCTTGGTTTCCCCATATGCAATGGGGTGACAATGGTTCCTGACTTATGGGGTTGTCATAAAGATTAGGTCAGTGTCAGCTAAACCGATCTTGCAGTATGGTAGCTAAGGTCATCTTGAATTAAACCTAAGTTGAAAATAAAATGTCTTATATGCCTTCTGTGATGTCAAGGAAGCTCTCTGCAATGTTGAACTTCAGGAAACATACTTCAGACACATGTGATATCTAAAGATAATGAAAGAAAAATCTAACACATCCAGTCTTACACTGTTATAGTTAGAACATGAAATGTTCCTCCAAGGTCCATAAGTCTGAAACTTGGTCTCTAGTTTGAGAATCTTTAGGGAGCCTCACTGGAGGAAGTGGGTCACTGAGGGTGGACCTGGAGAACCATTTCCCGTTTGCTTTCTGCTTGCTGAGTATGGATGCTGTAGGACCAGCCAGCCTCCTGACACCGTATCTTCCCTGCCTTCTGCCATGTCTTCCCACCCTGCTAGACAATACACCTCTGCAACTGTAAGCCAAGGCAGCCTCTTACTCCCTTAAGGTGTGTTTGTCAGACTGTTTTGTCACAGCAATAGGAAAGTTGCTATGAGGATGAGCAGAAGTGGTCCGAATTTTAGAACTGACAATGAAGACAATAGTTGACTGGAGAAGGACCCTACCCTGCTTGATGAGAAGTTAGAGCTGTTGCTGGAACACCCATCAAAGGATGCAGAACTTGAGCAATGGTGAGGATGGACCCAGTACACCCTTCAGAGGCAGAGCCGGATAGCAGAGAAGATGACTGGGTATGGGCCCTGCTTTCTGGATCAAGTCCAACAGGGAATCCCACAGGATAGATGCCCCTGTTGTTCTCAGTAGTCTGTAGGGCTAGAGGGTGAGGACATAAACCAAGGCTGTGAGTCCTGTCTTGGGTCCCCAGAATAGGGGACAAGATTCTGTGACCTCTGTCAAAGAAAGACCCTACTTACTCAGAGGAGAGCTGGATGGTTCCTGGACCACCCTTTTTAGGACAGGGATGGTCTAAAGGAGCTGCCTCCAAAGGATCCCACTCTAAGATCTCCATAGCACATTCCGTAGGACGAGGGACATAGGTTGAGGAATTTAACTGGGAAACAGGAACTCCTGTGCATAGCATGAGGGCAGGGCTGGGGGAGGGGCTCACACTGAAGAAAAGTAGAACTTGTCTAGGATTGGAGGCTGGTGTAGCCTGTTCCCTGTCCAGGGTCCCCACGGAGCTGATGGGCTTTCTCTCAGAGAGCATCTCAGAGAAGGCTGGTGGAAGATCTCACAGGCCTCTTTTAACCCTGGACTTCGGTTGAAACCACGGCTAAATGTATTAAAGAAATCAGCCTTCTCTGCTTTACAGACACAACAGCATAAGGCCCACCTTGTCTCAGATGAGCATCCAGGCAGCAGGGAAAACCTGTGGCTTGTGGTCAGGCATAATTATCTCATCTCTCCACGAATAAATTAGGACCAGGCAAATGATTTCTCTGGTTTCCTGTCCTGTTTACATATAAGGCAGCGGGCTCTGGTCAGAACAAACCGGGCACCTTTGCTGGGGTCTGAGAATAATCCAAAGAGTGATTTTCAAAGAGAGCGAAAGTGGGTAGAGGTGAAGGTTTATTCAAACTACGAAGCAGCAGGCTTGGCACTCTCAGACTCTCAAAAGGGTAGAGGTAGGAATACGAGGTCAAAGCCTGCTTGGGCTACAGTGAGAACTGAAGGCCAGCCTGAGAAATTAGTGAGACCCTGTCACAAAACAATAAAAGGTAAGAGGGGGGCTGGGATCTATATAGCTTAGTGGTAGAGCACCTTCCTAGCATATGTGAGGTCAGAACAGAGAGAGAAGTGGGAGGAGGGTGGGAGAGAGGGAGGGAGGGGGAGGGGAGGGGAGGGGGAGAGAGGGAGTGGGAGGGGAGGGGGAGAGGGTAGAAGGGAGGGAGAGGGGGAGAGAGGGAGGGGAGGGGAGGGGGAGAGAGGGAGGGAGGGGGAGAGGGAGAGGGAGAGAAGGCAGAAGAGGAGGAAGAGGAGGAGGAGAAGGAAGAGGAGGAGAAGAAATATGAACTATACAGGTTACTAATGTACCATGAGGCTGAGAGAAACTGCCAGAGTTTATAGAATCATTTCAGGTATGAAAACCAGAGAGAGATTTCCAAAAAGGGGGCAGACAAAACAAAACAAAACAAAACAAAAAACAAAACCACACCAGCCCAATTAGCTTGATGTCACTACAAAAATCTATGATTCATAATTTGCCAGACCCTCTGTGGGGACAGTCAAGGACATCAGTGCTCCAGCTCTCTTCAGAAACATGTGGATGACAGATAAAAGCCTGATTTGGAAGACATGTGAAAGCTGGGCTAGCCAGAAACATACAGGAAATGCTGACCCCTGCAGGTGATGTGGAAGAACAGATGTTTTCTGTGGGCTACTGTAGGGAGGACCAGGCCCAAGGAGTGGGGCTCAGAAGGCAGATTTTTGCCTCAATTTTCAAACAATCATGATGTGAATAGTGTCACTAGAGTTAACCCTGAGCAGCACTGCTCTGGGAGGGGATTAAGTTGTAAACTAAGGTGGCCCAGTTCTGTCCAGTTTAATATTTTAGATCTGTAATATCCCCCTAGCAGGCTATAGGCTTATTATGCTATAAACAAACCTTTATGCTGTTGGTACTGGACCATCTGACAGAAAGGTATAGTGGAAGACCCTAAGGCAAGGACTACATCAGCTACTTACCACATGCATTTCCTTAAGGTCTCTATTGCTATGAAAAGACACTACAACCATAGCAATGCTTGTAACAGAAAGTATTAGGGGCTGGAGAGATGGCTCAGCAGTTAAGAGCACTGACTGCTCTTCCAGAGGTCCTGAGTTCAATTCCCAGCAACCATATGGTGGCTCACAACCATATGTAATGGGATCTGATGCCTTCTTCTGGTGTGTCTGAAAACAGCTACAGTATACTCGTATACAATAAATAAATAAATAAATAAATAAATAAATAAATAAATAAATAAATCTTTTAAAGTGGGGGAGGGTGTTGCTGAAGAGATGGCTCAGAGGTTAAGAGCACTGACTGCTCTTTCAGAGGTCCTGAGTTTGATTCCCAGCAACCAGGTATTGGCTCACAACCACCTGTAATGGGATCTGATGCCCTCTTTTGGTGTATCTGAAGACAGGTACAGTGTACACATATACATAAAATAAAAAAGACTCTTTCTCAATAAGAGTAATAACAATAACAATTTTTTTTTAAAAAAAGAAAGTATTTATTTGGGGCTGGCTTACAGTTCAGAGGCCTAGTCCATTATTGTCATGGCACGAACCATGGCGCCAGGCAAACATGGTGCTGGAGAGAAACAGAGTTCTGCGTCTGGATTAGGAGGCAGCAGGAAAAGTCTATGAACCATTGGGCCTATGTTGAACTTCTGAAACCTCAAAGCCCACCCCTGGTGACATACTTCCCCCAACAAAGGCCACCTCCCAGTAGTGCCACTCCCTCTGAGCCTATAAAGGCCATTTTATTTAACCCACCACATTCCTGGTCTCGATCCTCTGTCCTAACCTCAGCAGCCATCCTTTGACACAAAATGAAGAAGAGTCTTTATAGGAAAGTTGTAAATTATAGAAATGTTGCAACTCATAAATTTAATGAGATAATGCTCACCACGAACACATTTTATAAACTTAAAAGTGCTGTACTCACGTGGAATATCATTAAGGTTTTAAGAGGTTGGAAATAAAAGGCTCTTGAGGCTGATAGCACTTGGTATGGATTACAGTACTGCAAGCTGGCTCTGGGAACATGGCATGGCAGCCAACCATGACATGCTGGGCACAGAGATTTCTCCGGCTTCCCGTCCAATTCTAAAGATTATTTCAATGCACCAAGGCTGAACCTGGGTGTTTACTTGGAAGTTGTCATGTTTTTATTTTGACTTATTCCAAATTTGAAAAGAAAAAAAAATGATATACTGGTTACTTTCCAGGTCCATGGAGAGTTGCTGGAATTCCCTTCCTAATTAAAGATGGTAGTAGATGGAAATGCACTTCATTCTGTCCAAAGCTCATCACTAGGCGGGAGGAGAGCTACCCAGGATGCTCATTCAGGGTCCCAGTGTAGAGCAGGCGCCACAGTGGCTCAGTCGTTCCGTTTGCTCCTCTTAGAAGCTGTGCAGACGATGGTGCTTTTGAGGTCTGTCTCTTTGCTGTGACATCTAGTCCTGCTGCCTCATTGTTCTGTCCAAGGCTTAAGCTGGAACAACACTTCTAAGTGTCTATGGGCACAAATTCATTACATTCACTGCCACTCTGTCTTGTGTGTGTGTGTGTGTGTGTGTTTGGAAAAGAGGCTCTCACAGGCTTGGGCCAGCTGGCCAATGAACCAGGGCTTTATCTGTCTCCCTTTTTCCACAGTTAGGGTTGCAAATGCACACACCATACCCAGCTTTTCCCCCCATAGTGTCTAGGAATCGAACTAGGGTCCTTGTGCTGTCAAGGCAAGGATTTTATACAATGACATATCTCTACTGTGCTATGTCTACATTCTTGTACAATTCAGTCCAGCCAGAATTTGTGGAACTGCCAATCTGGGAAGCAGTCCTTTGTCTGTACAGTGTACAGAGCTGAGCTTATCTTGTTCAACACAGCAGCAAACGTAGTAAGGCACACTTCGTTTATTACTGTGAGCCCTTTAGGCTGTGGGCTGACACTCATGGACATGGTCCTAGCAGTTTGGAAGTCAAAGATCAAAGTGGCAGTATTGCACTTTCTGGGGAGGACCCACTGGTCACATATTTTGTCTTTTCTACCACAGCTTCCTGTGGTGGGACATGAAAGTGACAGGACAGGAGTTGACATCAGGCAAGAGGTGACTTTCTTAAGAAACTCTCCTTGGCAGAGGTAAAGCTGAGGTAGCCTAGAAGCAGAGTTCTCCTTTCATTAAAGGATAGCTGAAACAGAAGGCTCCTAAGTACGTCCCCAGGCCATCACTGAAAGAAAACTTTGTAAGTATTACAATACTTTGGAAAAGTACTAGCTTTGGGTCATTGTCCCTTGCGGTGGTTGGAATAGAAATGGCCCCCACAGACTCATGTGTTAGAATACTTGTCCACAGGGAGTCACGCTATTAGGACGTGTGGCCTAATTGGAGAAAATGTGTTATTGGGAGTATGCTTTGAAGTCTCAGATCCAAGCCATCCCCAGTGTGACATTCACTTCCTGCTGGCTGCTGATCCAGATGGAGAATACTCAGCTACCTCTTCTGCACCATGTCTGGACTAAATCTCTGAAACTATAAGTCAGCTCTAATTAAATACTTTCCTTTTTAAGAGTTGCCGTGGTCATGGTGTCTCCTAACAGCAAGAAAACCCTAAGATATTCCTTAATTAGCAGAATGTCCTTAGGCAAGTACTTGGGACCGCTGATTCTCTATATACCTATCAAGGAGGATAGAAGTCTTCTTGAACCCAAATTTAAGTTCCGGGGGGACTGAGGTATGTTAAGCTTGGTTGGCACATAGTAGGTATGGTGGTTTGAATATGCTTGGCCCAGGGAGTGGCACTATTAGGACCCAGTCTTCTCTTGTTTGCTTTCAGAATAAGATGTAGAACTCTCAGTCTCTCAGCTCTTCCTGTGCCATATGTACCTGGAAGCTGCACGTTCTCGCCTTGATAATAATGGACTGAACCTCTGAACTTATAAGCCAGCCCCAATTAAATATTGTACTTTATAAGAGTTGTCATGGTCATGGTGTCTCTTTACAGCAATTGGAACCTAACTAAGACAATAGGGACAAAACTTTCCCCTATGTCTCTGATGAGAATTTCTATTTTTTTCCCAAGATAATGAGGACCCACTTATAGAAAGACCAAATAGAGTACAAATAATTCAAGTAAAGGCAGAAAGATTCTAATTGCCATTTAACCCAATTTTAGGGACATTTCCAAGCTGCTCCTCTCCTCTGGTAGCCCAAGAGGAGCAGTGGGCTTACCTGCTTCAGGTCTGGGAAGTAGACTGTGTCGTGTCCAACAAGGGCTCCAGAGATCCCTGCCACTGCCTTCCTTCAGAGCTGTGTTCTGGACACTGGGTTTTATGTTGCAATATTAACAGGGCTCTGCAATCCTAAATGCTGTAAATCTTCCTCCCGCTTCCTGCAGAAGTAATTGCCTCACATGCATAAAACAGCCTGCTGAAAAGAGTTCCAGGCTGCTCCTCAACTCCCTTTCCACTGAGTAAGCATTCCTATAAAGATGGCTCTGGCACCCAGATGGTCTGTGGGAGGAAATCACAGCAACTCATCGTGCCAAGACACACAGAAGGTCTATGGTTCACAATGGAAAGGTAGGTATCTCGAACAAGGCAGAGCCCAGGGTAATAAAAATGCCTTTTATTTCCTACTTTCTTTCACAGTAGTAGGCTTTATTCTGAATCTCACCAGAGGCTTGTAAGGCATTAAAAGCAATAGTTCCCTGCCGCCCCTCCCCCCCCAACTGTTTTTGTTTCCTAGAACTGAGTTTGCCTAGGTAGGCAAGGCTGCTCTCTGCAACAGGATGGAAAGGTTGAGAAATGTCATTGTTTGTGGGGACACTTCCTAAAGGCCTGGGGTGAAGGACAAAGGCGCTTCCACCTCCCTAAAGGGGCAGGCAATTCACAAAGCACATTTCTGTCCATGTAGTACGAACGCTATGTCTGTTCAGCTATGCAGTAATACACAGGGATGGGTGGCATATAAAATGCCATACATCAGAATTCAGAATTTGAGGTCTGGTGAGGATCCATTCTTCATAGACAGTCTGACTGTATTCTCACTTGGGAGGGGATCCACAAGTTCTCTCAAGTCTCTCCTTAGATGGATGCTAAGGGGTTTTCCTCTCATGACCTAGTCACCTCTCAAGGCCCTCAGTTCTTTCAAAAATTATCTCTCTCTGTCTCTCTCTGTCTCTCTTTCTCTGTCTCTCTGTCTCTGTCTGTCTCTGTCTCTGTCTGTCTGTCTGTCTGTCTGTCTCTCTCCCTCCCTCCCTCTCCCTCTCTCTCTCTCTCTCTCTTGTCTTCTTTTTTCTTTTTCCCTCTTCTGTTTCTTTCTGTCTCTCACCTAGTCTACCTCCTTTCCTCTTTCTTGTTTTTCCTCTTCTCTCTCCTCTTCTTCATTCTTAAAAAATTCTTTCTTTCTTTTTCTTACTTTCCCTCCCTCCCTCCCTCCCTCCCTCCCTCCCTCCCTCCCCCCCCCCCTCTCTCTCTTTCTTGACTCAGGGTCTCATTATATATTTCTGGCTGTCCTGGAACAATGAAGATCAGGCTGGCCTCAAACTCATAGAAATGTGACTGCCTCTGCATCTGGAGTGCTGAGATTAAAGGTGCTAACCACCATGCCCAAGATCGCTTCCTCCTCTTCTCCATCTTAACTTTCATCCTTTACCATGTCATCTGTTTGTATGTCTGAGTCTTTCTGACTCTGTTTCTTCTATATCACAACATGTACATTGATCAATTCCACAGGTTTCTTAAACCTTCTGAAACTCATTCATGCAAACTGAGGAAAGAGGCTAGTAGACACCCACATATCCCCCCATACCCAATAATCTTGCTTTGATTTATATTCGAGCTGTGAGTTAAGTTTTTGTCCCTGTAAACTGTGGAGGATAAAATTATACTACACTGCTTACTGACAAGATCCCTGGCAGAGGTGACTAAGGGTTGATCTGAGTTCCTATTATGGCAGTTCCAGGGTGCAATCTGTCATGTAGGAGGGAAGGCATGGGGGCAGGAGCTTGAATCAGCTAGTCACACTCCATTGTCAAGTAGCAGAAGAATGAATACCAACCAGCCTTGGTATATCAAGTTGCAGTAAGACTTGGCACATCTCCTATTGAAGCGAGACGAGGCAGCCCAATAGGGGGGAAAAGGGTCTGAAAATCAGGCAATAGAGTGAGAGACAGTCCTGTTCCTACTGTTCCACATGAAGACCAAGCTACACAACTGTTACATATGTCCAAAGGGCCTAAGTCAGTCTTACTCATGCTCTCTGGTTGACAGTTAAGTCTCTGTGAACCCCTATTGGCCCAGGTTAGTTGATTCTGTAGAGGTTTTTTATGGTATCCTTGACCTCTCTAGTTCCTTCAGTCCTTCCTTCCCCTTTTCCACAGGATTGCCGTAAGCTTCGCTTAATGCTTGGCTGTGGGTCTCTGCATCTGTTTCTATCAGTTGCTGGGTGAAGCCTCTCTGATGATAATTATGCTAGGCTCCTGTCTGCAAGTGTACCAGAATACCATTAGCAGTGTCGGGAGTGGGCTCCCTCTCATGGCATGGATCTCAAGCCTGGCCAGCCATTGGTTAGCTACTCCCTTAATTTCTTCTCCATCTTTACCTCTGCACTTCTTGTAAGTAGGACAAATTGTAGGTTGACAAATTGTAAAATTATGGCTGGGCTGGTGTCACAATCCCTCCATTGGAAGTCTTGTTACAGGAGATGGCCAGTTCAGGCTCTGTATCTCCATTGCTAGGAATCTTAGCTAGGGTCACCCTGATAGATTCCTCCCCTTTTCTGAAGAGAAAGGGAGGAGGAGTGGATGGGGGAGGGGAGGTAGGGAGAAGAGGGAGGGGAAGCTGCAGTCAAGATGTAAATAAATAAACAATTTTTTAAAAAGCAGCAGAAGAGTGAACAGTGCTCAGCCTACCCGCTCCCTCCTTCCCTCTCGTTTTTATTCATTTCAGCATCCCAGCTCCTGTAATGATGCTACCAACATCTCACCATCTAGGGTAAGTCTTCCTATCTTAGCTAAGTCACTGCTGAACCTTCCTCACAGACATGCATGTCCAGAGGTGTGTCTTTTCAGTGATTTTAGATTTTGTCAACTTGACTCTCAATACTAACCATTACTGTGCTCCTTTCCACAGCCACAAACTCAGTTCTTATTGATGAGAGATCCATACAAGGTCCTCATCAAACAGTGTCCCTCGATGAAGTGGGAGACTGATGCATTCGTTCTGCCCACAAAGCAACACAGAACAGCAATGCATCTTGTGAGGATCCTTCAACCTGGACTCTGCAGAGCAGAATCCTCAAGAAGGAATATATATATATATATATATATATATATATATATTCCTGTATATGTGTATATATATATACATATATATGTGTTATGTGACAAGGCTATCTGCACATCACTACCTAATCACTGGACCATACAATCACCATCCAGATTTCCCTCCCATCCAAACCCGAGTTTGGATTCCAGAACACATGAAAGCCAGATAGGTAGCAAACATCTGCAGTCTTAGTGCCCCTAAAGGCATATGAGAGGTAGACACAGAGCATCCCCCAGATGCTCACAGACCAGAAGCTCCCATGGCATACATAGTGGAAATCAAGAGGCCCTGTGTCTCAAACAAGGTGGAAGATGAGGATTCATATTTAAGGTTGTCTTCTGACCTCTTCATATGTACTGTGGCACACCCAAACACACACACACATACACAGAAAGAGACACAGAGACAGACAGAGACAGAGTAGGACTGCCTTTTGTATCACTATTACAATATTTGAATACTTCACATTAAGTCTAGGTTTCTGCATTAGAAAGGAAAGCACTACAGCAAGAATCACTTGGAAAAGCCCAAGTCCTTGCATGTAAAGTTAGCAGGGGTCTGGGGGAAGACTATGGAGCACTGGGATGGAGGATGGGATCCAGTGTGGAAGTGCTCTACTCCCACGTTGCTACGTGTGAATGGGCATCCTAGCTGTGTCTCTTAATCCCTCCTGCCTCTGTGTCCTCGCCTGAGGAGTGAGGAAGGCATTGCATAAAACCAAGGTTGAGGTAGCACCTTGCAGATTGTGCAAGGCATTGACAATAAATGGGAATAACCCTGGTTTTTATCCTGAATCCCAGCCATTCTGCATATCTGGAACTTATGAGACCAGTGGCTCAGAAAGCTTGGGACTATCTGGACCTCATTTTTAGTCACTCTCGAAAGCCATTCTCTAAGCGGAGGGCCTTGAGCAACAGAGATCCACGTGATCTGGGAATGATCCAGGTTAAAGCCTCCACTGGACAGAAGCCCGGTGCATGCAGTGGTCCCCCCTATTAGGAAGCCCTCTGGCCCTAAGACTGACAGTACCTACCATGGTTAACTATCAGTCAGACTCTGGGCTTGAACAAGCAGGATGTTGCCATGACAACCTCTTGCAAGTGTTCCCAGAAGGAATGACAAGGCCAAGGGCTTAGTTGCTATTTCCCTTCCCGTCAAGAAGTCTGAAAGCAAGAATGGTTCTGGGTACGAGGTCTCCTAATGCTAGCAGGCACACAGGTCCTGCCTGGGTTACACAGGTGGTAAGTGGCAGCTTTGGCACATGTCTTCAAACCAGCCCATCACTCTACACTGGCTGCTACTCAGCAAACATCAGACTTTTGGGGGAAACTGTCTTTTCTGCACATACCTTCCATTGCCTCTGCTTTGGACTCTGGGCAAGCAGTCGTGGGGGCCTGCCACAAGCTCTTTACACTGCCTAGGTGGGCGTCTGGCTGTGGGAAGTCACGGAACACCAATCCTCGGGGATAGAGAGAGAGCAGTCTGGGGTCCCTGGGCCTCACAGAGTCCAGGGATGATAGGTTCTAGCTCTTGGGCATTGCAGGACGTCGCTGGACACCCCCAGAAGAGCTGAGAATGGATGGGGGGTGCCCAGAGGTGGCTCGGTCTGCCCCAGGGCTGAAGGGAAGAGGGGAAGGGGGAGAAGGCACTGGGTGGTTCTCATGCAAGCAAGAGTCTTTGGCTAGCCTAGGCTGCTAGCTTGGCGTGCTGCTTGGTTTGGCTGGAGCCTAGAAAGGCCTCTCAGATCTGCGGCTCTTTAGAGGAAAGTCTGCTCTAATGCTCCAGTAGGTGGATCTCGATGAGCAGAGATGGTCCATGGTTTTAAAGCTTTATTGTAGAAAGGAAGAGAGAGAGAAAGAGAGAGAGAGAGAGAGAGAGAGAGAGAGAGAGAGAGAGAGAGAGAGAGAGAGAGAGAGAAGTGGAGGGCAGCCATGACCACGTGGAGAGAAGGGAGGGAGGCAAAGGGTGAAAGAGGTAAGAACAAGGCAAGAGAGAAAGAGGGTAAGAGAGAGAGAAGGGGCCAAACAGTCCCTTTCATAGTAGGCTGGGCTACCTTGCTGTTGCCAGATAACTGTGGGGAGGAGCATAACTGGCTATTGCCAGGTTAACTGTGGAGGTGAGATCTAGCCAGAATACCAGGAGCTTGGGACACTCTCTACATGACTGATAGTCACAATATTATGGAGTTGAGGACGTGGTATCACGTGCCTGCGTCTGGGAATGTGGCTCACTGTTTCATCCCTTGTAGAGTTTTCTACTGGGTCTCCAGAGTAAGCCTCGCTCCAACAGAACACAGACTGCCTTTCTCCATCCCACACCCTGTTTCTCTGCCACCCATCTAAGAAGATTTCCATCCTTTCGATCCTGGTCCCTTACTTCTCTCTTCTTTCTTCTGAAGTTACAGCCTGAACCCCATTTAGAACTGGCCTGAGATCCTCTGTTTACCTGAGGAGGTGGCAGAGAGGCACTGTTTCTTCCTTGGTGATTGAAGTATGACAATGAGCTTCAGGCTTCCACCCATGCAGAGAAGGTCATCTGCAGGAAGGAGCCTGACCCAGCAGCAGAGAAATGCAGATCTAGCTGGTACCCGGGGCAAAAGAGAAACAAGATAGCATCTGAGCTCACTGACCCAGTCCTCTTGGCCCTGCTCTTCTGTGCTTGGTTACCAGTGTAGAGAATGGCCCCTTCCTAGCCTAGCCTGTCTTTGCAATGCACATTTCTGCCATTGCCCAAGCTTTCAAGGTAAATTACCACCCCTTTTTCTTAAGGAATCTACCTTTCTTTTGTTCTTGTGGTTTTATTTTTTTAATATTTTTTATTATTACGTATTTTCCTCAATTACATTTAGAATGCTATCCCAAAAGTTCCCCATACCCTCCCCCCCCCCACTTCCCTACCCACCCATTCCCATATTTTTGGCCCTGGCATTCCCCTGTACTGGGGGATATAAAGTTTGTGTGTCCAATGGGCCTCTCTTTCCAGTGATGACCTACTAGGCCATTTTTTGATACATATGCAGCTAGAGTCAAGAGCTCCGGGGTACTGGTTAGTTCATAATGTTGTTGCACCTACAGGGTTGCAGATCTCTTTAGCTCCTTGGATACTTTCTCTAGCTCCTCCATTGGGGGCCCTGTGCTCCATCCAATAGCTGACTGTGAGCATCTACTTATGTGTTTGCTAGGCCCCGGACTAGTCTCACAAGAGACAGCTATATCAGGGTCCTTTCAGCAAAATCTTGCTAGTGTATGCAATGGTGTCATCGTTTGGAGGCTAATTATGGGATGGATCTCTGGATATGGCAGTCTCTAGATGGTCCATCCTTTTGTCTCAGCTCCAAACTTTGTCTCTGTAACTCCTTCCATGGGTGATTGTTTCCAATTCTAAGAAGGGGCAAAGTGTCCACACTTTGGTCTTCGTTCTTCTTCAGTTTCATGTGTTTTGCAAATTGTATCTTATATCTCACTATACTAAGTTTCTGGGCTAATATCCACTTATCAGTGAGTACATATCATTTGAGTTCTTTTGTGATTGGGTTACCTCACTCAGGATGATGCCCTCCAGGTCCATCCATTTGCCTAGGAATTTCATAAATTCATTCTTTTTAATAGCTGAGTAGTACTCCATTGTGTAAATGTATCACATTTTTTGTATCCATTCCTCTGTTGAGGGGCATCTGGGTTCTTTCCAGCTTCTGGCTATTATAAATAAGGCTGCTATGAACATAGTGGAGCATGTGTCCTTCTTACCAGTTGGGACATCTTCTGGATATATGCCCAGGAGAGGTATTGCGGGATCCTCCAGTAGTACTATGTCCAATTTTCTGAGGAACTGCCAAACTGATTTCCAAAGTGGTTGTACAAGCTTGCAATCCCACCAACAATGGAGGAGTGTTCCTCTTTCTCCACATGCTCACCAGCATCTGCTGTCACCTGAATTTTTGATCTTAGCCATTCTGACTGGTGTGAGATGGAATCTCAGGGTTGTTTTGATTTGCATAAAGGATAATTTTTTTTAAAAAGTAGGGAGGGAGGTAAGCCCAGGTGTGGTGAGAATGGGGTCTTATTAGATCTTAAAACATATGTTGTGTTCACCACCTCTGGGAATATAGAGTGGGAGCAGAGGCTTAGCCCACTGTATGGGAGCTTCCTCCTCTGCAGACTGAGAACTCAAATAACACTTACCTGGTAGGGTCATTATAAGAAGTAAATGAGACAACACTTTGGGGTTCATAGAAAAGAACCCCCAGTCCAGCCCAGGTACTCATATAATACTCAGAGGACATAATGATGGAATGTCTTCCCTTACAACCTAAAGTGGGATGAGCACCACCCGCAGACTTTGATGATTATGGTTCTTTTTAGAGCAGATGGAACGAGACTTCAGGCTGTACTGAAGACCGGGCACTCTCCAGGATACGACCAAGCATCGGGGCAGAAAAACACTGCTTCTTTTGACTCTGAAAACAGGGCTGAGGTGAAAGGATCCTTCAGTGATATTGGGTCACTGAAGGCTTTCCCAGACACACAGGAAAACAGCAGAAACAGAGGCTGATAACAGAATTGAAGTTTATCCCAAAAGTAAAGTCCTATTGAAATTTTCACTAAGCCTGCAGCTGCGGCTTTAGAGCTGAGTAAGAAGGGAGCGCTGAGAAATCAAAGCATCGAACAACAGGGAGGTGACCTTCCAACTGCCAATAATAACAATGAACTAACAAACAAACAAAAACCAGGTGACAGACCTCTCAGGTCACCTAAAATACACAAAACTAGCAATGGAAATATATGCTATTGTGATGGTTAACATTGATTCTTAGCTTGACCGGACCTAAAATTATATAGAAAGTGTGCCTTTGGACATGCCTGTGGAGGGTTTTCTCAATTAGTTGAGGGAGGAAGATCGACTCTCAATGTGGGCTGGGTGCTACAATGTGAAGGACTGGATGAAAAGGAGAAAGGCAGCTCTCTGCAGAGGCTTCCTGACTGTGGTTACAGTGTGACAGGCTGCCTCCTGTCCACCACCATGCCTTCTTCCTTGTGGTGGTTTGAAAGAAAATGCCCCCCATACACACACACACACACACACACACACACACACACACACACACACACACACACACAGGCTAATAGGGCAAGGCACTATTTGGTGGTGTGGCCTTGATGGAGTAGATGTGGCCTTGTTGGAGGAATTGTGAGGATGGGCTTCGAGGTCCCAGATGCTTAAGTTAGGCCAGTGGCTTAGTCTTTCCCTGCTGCCTGGGGATCCAGCTGTGGAACTGTCAGCTCCTTCTACAGCACACCTGCCTGGATGCCACCATACTTCCTGCCATGATAATAATGGACTTGAAGCCTCTGAACTGTGAGCCAGCCCTAATTAAATGGTTTTCTTTACAAGAGTTGCTGTGGTCATGGTGTCTTTTTACTGCAATAAAACCTTAACTAAGACACTCCCCTTGATGGACTGCATCATAGAACCTTAAGCCCAAGGAACCCTTCCTTGTTCCTCCTGTTAGAGTACCTTATCAGCAACAGAAAAAGTAACAAAGATCAATAATCCCCAACATATAGAAGGTAAAGCATAAATATGCACAAATACCATTTTATGATTCAATACTTTTATTTAACTACAACAAGTGGGTGATTCTTAAGAAAAATATGGATTATCCCAGTTGAGTGAAGAATCAGAGAATGAATTCTGGAGAGAGGAGTCAGTGTTTAAGGCTGTGAGCTGCTTTTGTAGAGGAGCTGAATGCAATGCCTGCGACATTCACAACAATGATTCACAACCTCCTGTAACTCTATCTGCAGAGCATCGATGATGCCTTCTTCCAGCCCCTAAAGACACTATTGCCATTTGCACAAACTCACAAACATATACATATACATATAAACACACACACACAACTTAAAAAACATTTTAAAAATTTGCACATAGCAATCACCATGAAATCAAGTGACAATATTATCAAAGATTTCTCCCCAGAAGGATATGGCATCTAGCTGGGAAATCGTTCTTTCAAAGTTTTCTCCAGGGAATACTCTCAGTAGATGAGCTAATTTAAGGCACTGGAAAATGCTTTTTACATTAGAAGATAGACTCAGCTAACCTAAAATTTCAGAACTTAAAGAGATATGCACAGTTACTCCAAGACAGTCTTAGCTGTCATGAAAATATGTGAGAGTTTTAAATAAAACCCCATGACTGTATCCAGTGGTGTATTTAAAGCCTCCTACAACTTATTTGAGAAATGGAAGAATTTGAGATGGTGGGGCATATTTGTACTACTAGGGGAGTTTTAAATTTAATTCATCCCTTTAATTTCTCAAAAAGAAAACTAACATGCTCTTAATTGTAAGTACACTGGATATAATTCAACATACAATCATCTCTGATTTTAAAAATACAATAAACACCTCCTTCTGGAAATATATTTTTCTTCTTATGGTGGGGCAAACACCAAATGTCCCATTGAGGCAACAGCCATGATGGTTTCAGTGGGCTCACAAAAGCAGGGAGGATGCCCGCTTGGTGCTCAAGTCCCAGCCACCCCAGTTTCTTCACTCATCTGCTTATACATTGACATCTCACTCCTTTCTAATCCTTTAGTCCCCAGCTTGGAATGGGCCTGTGGGTCAGGGCTAGGTTTTTCCTATTGAAACACAGGGTTGCTTTGAAGACTCTGTGAAGGGTATTTCAACTAGAGCGGCTGCCGGGTGGCAGATTCCTGCTCTCAGGGATTCTGGATCAAAGTGGGGACACCTGAGAGGTCATCAGCCCAGCTCTCTCCCAAGGCCTCTCACGGCGTCCACAGGGACCTGTTGTCTAGAGCCCAGAAGCTTGGCTTCAGTGGGGACCTGTTGTCTAGAGCCCAGAAGCTCGGTTTCAATGGGGACCTGTTGTCTAGAGCCCAGAAGCTCTCTCCTTGCAGAGCTTACCCTTGAACAAACTTGTGCTCTGGAATAAGATGGTAAGGAGCAAGATGTTTTGGCCTTGCCCATTGATGCTGAAATAAAGGTCTAGTGGAATGACAGTCAGTTTTAAGAAGGAAAGGAATTCTGACTCAAGCTACCACATTATGGACCTTGAAGGCACTGAATTAAGTAAGTGAAGTTAAAAATAATGGACAAATACTGTATGTGTTCACTTACATAACAGGCCAGTATAGGCTAATTCCAGAGCCTAAAGATAGAGGGGTGGTCAGCTCAAGTGGGGGAGGATGAAATGGGAAGCTGTTTAATGGGTAGAAATGTTCCGTTCTGCAAGGCAGGAATGTTCTGAGATGGGTTGCACAAAGTAAACAGACTTTAACCTACTGCACTATATGCTTAAAATAGTTAAGATGTTGAAACACACACTCATACAAACATACATGCACATGCACACATACACATGTGCATACATACCCACTGCTTGGAACACAGAACTACAGAAGAGGCTCCGAAGACAAGATGCTACGATTCAGTTCTGCTGATTGATGACTATGATTTAGGAACACTGTTTGATCCCCATGAATTTCACAATGCTCCATAAAATACATGAAAAATAATATACAATAGAGTTACTATGAGGATTACATAGATAGGATTTTCATATTACACAGAGCATCTCCTAACCCGAGCATGGGGAATGTTTTTACTATCATGCTTCAGAGCATCGGACAAGGCAGCCACGAAAGGCCTTCGAGTTTATGGATGTCAAAGAAGATGTCCGCAATAAAGATACCCACATCATATGGGTATGAAGAGAGGCACCTGGATGGGTGTTGAGGAGCCAGGCAGGAAAGAGTGGGATTCAGGTAGGCATAGGAGCCACGCATAGGAACTACTGTTTGCACACTAGAGACGGGGGAGGAGCATCCTGGAGACAGCACAATATTCCATGGGAGACAAGCCCGAGGTGAGAGGGGAGGGCTCTGTGACACTGAAGCAAAGGGATATGCCTGGCACACAGTGGACAGGCTAGGGGTCACCGGAGAACATGGGAGATTTCTTAGAGCCCTGTCTCAGGAAGAAACTGCTCTGAGACAATGCTTAGCAGAACACCCTGTGGGACAGCGTCTTGGCAGAGGAGAGCAGGAAAGTGGGCCAGGTGACCTTGAAGTGTTCTGCATCATACATCTCCTTCCCAATAGGAAGCCCAGATCCTCCCACCTTCTCTCCAGAGTCTGGGAAGGTTAAACTGTGGCACACTGATGGCCAGCTGTGTAAGATCATGTGGATTTTGCATATTTTTCCCTAAATGGGAATGTCCCTTTTCTAAGCGAGAGTGAGAAAACTTCTACTTTCACAAAAAGTGGATGTGAATGGATTCAAAGAACTTTACTTTTGCCTAACAGGTCTGGAGACCCATTTGAATGAATTGCTTTAGGCAAGGAAGCACTGCTTGTGTCATTGGCTATGGTATCTCCCTTTCTCAAAGTACACAAGTATGGCGATTCCTACCTGGGCACACGAAGCTAGAATTCTCAAGGAGCATGGAGCTGTGTAAAAGCAAGGCTGTAGAGTCAGACTGACACCCATTCAAATCCTACCTCCATCTTGAAGTTTGGAGCAAGTTAATATACTCCTGTGTTGGCTTTCTCATTCAGAGGGAGGATGGTCCTTTCCTTTCTGGAGTAGCTTGTAGATAATAACTGATAGAAGAGACTATGCACAAGGGGCCAGTGAGATGGCTGAACAGGTAACTGTGTATATATCATCAAACTTGATGACCCCAGGACTCACATGATGGAAGGAGAAAAAAACAACTTCTTCAACTTGTCTCCTGACTGTGGCTTACACACACACACACACACACACACACACACACACACAAACACACACTCACACACAAACACACACACACAAATAAAATTTAAAGAGACTCTGCACACATATGTGGGAAATGAAAATGCCATACTTTACGTTGTTTTGTTGCTAGGACAGTTTTCTAGACACGGTAGTATAAAAGAAATGAGCTCAAGCAAATTTATTGAGTGCCCAGGAGCAGAGCCCTCCCCATCTCCTGACACAGGTCAGTTGCAAACAGTAGGACTAATGATAAAAGGAGGAGAAGGAAGTGAGGCTCTTACAGATGCAGCTGAGTGTGGATAGAAACATCAAGAATACAGTGCAGCTCAATCCCTTTCCCAAGAGAGAAGCTGAGTTTGTGGAGTATACACAGGACCTGTGCTATCAAACTGTGGCTGGCAGCTTACGCAGAAGACAGCAGACCTTGATACAGTAGGAAGGTCTGGCCTAAGTCTCCTGGTTTGCAAACTGAATGAATGTCTTCTGGAAGAACAGGGTTCTGACTGCTGCCTCAGCTCAGTTCTGGTGCGGAGAGGTTCATGATTCATGTGTCCAGAGAAAGAAAAGACAGGGAGGAATCAGGGTGCTTCCTTGGGACCTTAGTTTCCTTCTGGCCTCCCCATGTGAACTGAGCATGGTCAAGGCCTGGGTCTACCTTCCTGTGGAGGCTCTTCTCCCTTCCCATCATTCTCTTCCTCCCCTCTCCCTGTAAACAAGCTTGTGGCTTACAATGAGGAGGTATGGTAGACACCGGAGAAGCCCAATTAGAGAAGGTGCCTAAGGTCATAAATTAGCCACGTTGGCTTCAGATCTCCAGGCCTGACTCTGGTGTACTGTGTGCTCTCAGCAACTTGTATGCTGCTTGCAAAAATAGTGTCAGTTCCTATACCAACAGTGTAAGGCTTGGCCAGAGCAGGATTGGAGTTGCCATTGGTTCTTTCCTCCGTTCTTTTTAGCATTAGGCTAACTTCTATTTCCAGCATTTATAAGCATCAAACCACACAGCTCTTTTTTCTCTTGCCTGCTTACATTATGAAGCCTCTGGTTTCTGCAATAGATCTGCAAACCTGCAGGCATCCTTTCAGAGCTTGGGAGTGTTCGTGCCCAGGAGTCCAAAACCAGCACCAGCACCCATTTCCCCAGCAGCTGTGCGGTGTGTGTGTGCCTGGATTTGCAGCTGTGTGCAGGTAACACTCTAGTGCTCTTGAGTGTGCATGGCTGGTCTCATTCCTTAGAGGGCTGGATTCATCAGAGTTGAAAACCAGCCTGTCAGCTCCACAGCGCAGGTACTTGAAAATAGAAGCTTTTTCTTCCTGCCAAGCTCTGGAATAGGCCTAAGTCTATTTCCCATTGTATAAGCCATCTTCAGTTTTTAATGACTCTGAGTTATTAAGGAGAGTGACTGAATCCCCAGCTGCTGGAGCCAAATGAGTGTGGAGCTGCAGCATTTAGAGTTAACTATAGAAACCACCGCTCACTCCACAGGATAGGGCGAGCTTGCTGTTGAATTCCTTCCTGCTAGGTTTATTATAATGAGTTTTCTCTGCAAAAAGGTAAAACCTAATTTTCAAAATGATGGAAAACTTAACTCGTCCTTTTCCTCTAGGGACACTGCTATTCAGACCCAGGGACCGAAGGCAGCTGATTAAAACCAACCAACCAATCAACCAAACCCCAACACAAAGCAATCTTATCCCACAACCCAAATTTGACTTTGGTTTGAGTAAGCCATAGAACTTTTTTACTTCTCTCAGATATTATTTTTCAAGCCAGGTACCACATACCTTCCCCTGAAAACCAGAGAGCAAACTGGATGTGGGAAATGGTTTGAAGCAACAAAGACACAGCTTCTTTGTGATGGTTACTTGTAATTGTCACCTTGACACAAACTAGAACCACCCAGAAGAGAGTCCTGATGAAGTCGTCTAGCCCAGATTGGCCTGTCATGGACTATATGAATTATATTGATTGATGATATGGGGAGACCCAGCCCTCTGTGAGTATCACCATTCTCTGGATTTGGGATGTAAAGAAGAGAAAGGGAGCAGAATAACAACATGCATTCATTCATTCTCCTCTGCTCTCAACGCTGGATGAGACTAGCAGCTTCACAGTGATGGGCTGTCATCTGAAACTGTGAGCTAAAATAAACCATTTCTTCCCATATTAGTGGTCAAGGATCAGCCTCAGCTTGGAGAGGGGTTCTGAGAAAAGGAGTGTTGGAGAGCAGTGAAACAAAGGACTCGAAGTCAAATCATGGGTCCAAGCTGGCAGCCTATGCTCTGCTCAAGACAGCCTTCCAGGTTGTCCTCTCTCTCTGTTCTGTTTGAGACAGTTCTCTAAGTTCTCTCTTGCTGTTCTAAAAATTCTCTGGATAGCTCATCTATGGCAGGTCAAAAGCTCAGTTGCTTCTTTACATATCACATCAGTCATTATTCCAGGTTCCCTTTTGATTTTCCCATGAATCAGTATCCCATGACCCCACATTTATATATTTCTACATGATAAAATATCTATAAAATGTCAACCCATCCACACATAGATTATACCTATTGATTACCTGCCATATACTCCCTCCACTCCAAAGTACTTCTTGGTGGCGGGGCAGAGGAGCTTTAAGCCACAGTATGGTGATGCCAATGGCTCTGGTATGTTTGTTCCGCATCCCATGATCTAGGATGTGAAGTTTAAGAGAGACTCTTTTGAAAGCCACGGGCAGAGCACTGGGCCACAGGCTCGGTCCTTGCCCATATGCTTGGGGAGGAGGAACAAACACCAGTGTATTACTTGTGAGAGTTCTCCTCTCTTACCATGAGCAACATCCCTTCGGTGGCTTTAGAGACATGTGAATATCTCAGCCTTAATATGTTTGTGTGGACAATCATACTAACTGATTCGCACCCCCATGTGTTGTTACTTGTCATTTAGCTGCAGTTTACAAGCAACATTCATATATTCTCAAGCCTCTCTTATGTGCCCAATGGAGCTGCACACTCATCCTCACACATTACTCAATAATTTTGTTAGCTACATAATTTAACAGTGATGTTCATGAGTGGGCCAAGCTTTGTGGAGGGAGACTACTTAAGGCCACAGGAACTGTTCTGAGCCTTGGACACAGGACCACTGGTCCTTCTGCCTATGGCATGTGGCCAAGCCACTGGGTACATCACACTGGATACATCTCTCACAGTGAGCCATTGTTCCCAATTTTCTTAAGTATAGCTTCACAGTCAGTTAACTCTGTTCTACTCAGAAAAGAAAAACGTGAAAAGGTAAAAAAGCATCAACAGTAGTAACAGAGCATGCTAAGCCATCAGTATGAGAAAGGAAGTACTCAAAGGGCATCCGGTTGCAGTTTATATATATATACCTTTATTCCCGACTTGTTATAAATGCTGAGAACAATTAATTGCTACAAATGCTGCTTCGGGCATGGCTTTGGGGTCTGATGCTCTCTCCAGCCAGGAGCAGGGTCATGGGTGGTTGTGCTCACACCCACTGCCTCACTGCACTGAGGGCAATGCTGAAAGTTCTGAAGACCCGGTGAGTCCCCTGGACAGCCAGGAGGAGTGAGCCAGCTTCGACTTCATGGCCGGCCTCCTGCAGGTGTCTAGCCAGTTCCTCTATATTCCAGCGCCCTTGTTGGTTGTTGGCCACAAGGTGACCAACAATATGTGGGTAGAAGGGTGTGGAGACACATTTCACCAGCAGCCTGGCATCCACCAGCAGGGAAAGCAGCTCCTGGTCACAATTGGAGTCATTCACCTTCAAGAAATAAGAAAGCCATGAGTGGGTATTGCTCTTTCTCCTAACTCCTGTGCCCTCTACAGGGTTGGCCTTCCATATCACACACATCTGTCTAGCTTATGAGACCCTGTGACATGCTCCAAACAGTGCAAGGAGGACCTGAGCATCCTGGAGGTCAGCGATGGGACAGCAGACATGGCTTCTTTTCAGCCTAAGGAGACAATGTAGCAGGCCCATGTTTGAGCCTCACCCCGAGTTTGATGTTACAGAAGCAGCAGTTACAGAGCCTTCCAGTGCAGGCTGGAGAACTGGCACATTCATGTCTCAGTCTCATGGTAAGAAAATTAAGGTGTAAGACACTTTGCTTAATGTTGTAGTAAGTCATAGTGCTAAAGTCTGGATTCAGATTAGTCTTGACTTCAAAGTCCGAGCTCCTACCAATCACATTTACCGTTCAACCGTCTTTTCATCTATGGATTTTTTAGACCCAGTTCTCTCTGGAATGCAGAGCCACATGAAAAAACACTTTTCAGAGTATGCAAGCCTTTCTTCCTAGACTGCTGAGAGTAAGCAGGAGAACATGGACAGAACTGTGAAGCCGTTTTCATTGAAGCCCATGGAGGCGCAGGTCTCATCTTTCAAGTCTACACATGGCTCTCCACAGCTTTGCCACTTTGTTTATTCATTTATGTTTTTCTGGTCTGCATTATCATTCCTTCTTGTAAGGAATCAAGTTTATATGGATAGCATATCAGAAGTCATCATTGCCACCAGGCATCGTGAGACACCTGCATGGAAGTGTCTTCTTCCTGTCACAACACGTTTTAAGTGTGGTTGTATGGACCTCAAAAATGATGTGGCACGTCAAAGTCAATGAACTAGTTACTTAGATCAACCATATCCCAAACTCTGTGCAGAATGTTCTTGTTGCCTGTTTATCAGGAAGAACAGTAGGCACTGAAGAGGAGGACCTACATTGGCACGAGGACTAAAAGCCAGAAGCATACTGTAAGGTACTGCTTCCTTCAACAGTGCTTCGGGATTGTTCATAACCGCCTATCATCAGCTCCAGCAGCACTTCCTTGGTGACCTTTTCTAAAGCTGTTAGCCAAGCTCATGGCTCCTCCCTCCAGGGTCCCTACACACCTGATCAGGTCTCTATATGTTATGTTACAATAACTTGTCTACCTCTCCTGCTGATGGGGTTGCAGGGGGAAGGAGAGCACAAGGGTTTTATAGTTTGTCTGTTTCAATACCCAGTGCTACCAACATTGGTTGGTTAAGCGGCCAACTGAGCTGATGTCAGTAAACATTGTCATAGCTTTATAAACTGTACAAGTACGTTAATCGATCCCCGATGCCCAGGGCACTGGGTGATGCTATCCAGGAATTTCTGCATCCTCAGCGTTCTTTCTCTGGCTTCTTATTTCACATACTTGTTTTGAGGCAGAGTCTTTTACATGTAGCTCAAGCTGGCCTAAAACTGGAAGTTGCAGCAATCCTCCTGTCTCAGCCTCTTGAGGGCTGGGGTTACAGGTACAAGCCATCACACTTTCATTTTTCAAATTCTTATACATACGCCTTTGACCTAGAAAAATACTTAGTTGGTTTCCACTGGGCTTTGGGCTTATGTCGTTTGGAGATGCTCTATAGGAGAGGCAACTAGTGTAAGTAACCGACTCTCCTGCTTTATAAGGGCAAGTGCTCCCATCGTGCCCTGATAGGGCTACCTATGTGCCCATAAGCTCTGAATGGTTTCCTATCCCACTCCATCCCCCCCTGCCCAGTGCCCATCCCTGCTTTTCACACTTGTCAAGCATGAATCTGAGCTCCAAGGAGTTCCTGCATCTCCACCACATGCAGGGGCTGTCAGCTTCCACAGGACTCTGCTGTGGCAGGAGCATCCTCAGGGAAGAGATGAGCATTATGTGGGCACTCCATGGTGGGCCTGTATTAGCGGCTCTTCTCTGATTAGCTTGTGTGTTCTCAGTTCCCTCCAGAACACCAGCCCCACCACGGTGGAGACTCCATATTGTATATTTACCAATGTATCCTCCATGCTCAGAGTGGCTGGCCATAAGGCTAGAGCACCACAAGGTTTGTGAAATAAGATGTGAATGACTGAATCGCCCCACAGGCCATAAGTCTGTTTCACTGTACACTGTGTACATGTGCAATCACATGGCCTCTGGGTTACATGAATTATCATTTTTCTGGTTTATTTTTCAAACAGGCTTTCTACCTCATCCTTCAGGAGCACAGCCAGGCCCCTGCCAAATGTTTGACAAAATTCTGGATAAAAGGTTGAGTCCAGGCACTGCTGAGTTAGTTGTCTTGAGTGTCAAGGCTGGGGAGTCTAGATAGTTTCAGCTAAAGGAAGAGACAGTTCCTCTGGCAAAGCGGGTCCTCTCACTGCTCCTTCAGGCCTAACATCTATCACATCTGCTTCTGGAGAGTGGGGCCCAGACTTTCCAGGAGCTGCCCCAAGCCTGACAGGGAGCAGGCAGGAGGAGCAGAAGTGTGCAGCATGCAGTGTCTGCCACTGAGATGCCCCCAGGAAAAGGCAGAGTCAAGACCAAGAGTTGCACTGATCATGAGCAGAGAGTAGGAAAAGGCGTGGGGAAATTCTGTTCTTGCATTTCAAGACTGAGTGCTAGGCAGCGGTGGGGACTGCTTCACTTCATTTCCTCCTGTGATGTCTGCCTGCCTTTTGGTAGCTGCAAGGAATGGCTTCAAAATTGTGATTTGCAAAGAAATTACTGTGTAGATAATTATTCTGTGCACATCTGGAACAAAATACAAAATGAAAAAGTAATCAAAAGCTGAGCTTGGTCGCTCAAGTCTGTAATTCCAGTTCCTGTGAGGCAGAAACATCTGATGCTCAATGCTAGCCTGGGCTTCATAGTGAGTTCAAGGCCATATTTAAAAGTTGAAAACAAGGGCTGATGAGATGGCTCAGTGGTTAAGAGCACTGGCTGCTCTTGCAGAGGACTTGGGTTCAATACCCAGCACCGGCATGGCAGCTCACAACTGTCTGCAACTCCTGTTCCAGGGGATCCAACATCTTCATACAGACAGACAGACAAGCACAATACCACTGTGCATAAATAAATAAACAAACAAACAAATAAAGGAGGGGTAATGACTTGCTTCCCAGACCTGATGACCTCAATTAATCCCTGGTTGGTCGCCAAAGCTGCACCCTGACCTCTGTGCTGTGGTGTACGTGTCCTAGCATAGTAAGAGTGAAGACAGAAAGAGCTTTGGTCTGATCTGTCCCAACAATTACTATAAGGAGAAGGGTGCCAGTCAGAAAGGAGATGAGCAGCCATGGCCTTAAGCTGAGCCTCTCTGCAGGCCCATGTGCCTGTTATCAGTGCTTCATGGCCATGCTCTCCTCTGCATAGCCTGCAGCACTCTAGGAATGGGATTCTCACACTTTGCCAACTTGTCAGGCCTCAGGTTCTCATCTTTCTTGCTTTTTTGTTTGTTTGTTTGTTTGCTTGTTTTTCAATACAGGGTTTCTCTGTGTAGTCCTGGCTGTCCTAGAACTCACTTTGTAGACCAGACTGGCCTCAAACTCAGAAATCTGCCTGCCTGCCTCTGCCTCCCAAGTGCTGGGATTAAAGGTGTGTGCCACCACTGCCTGGCTATCTTGTTTTTTTTTTTTTTTCTCCCTAAGATTCTAGTTGGAGGTGTTAATGATCTGGTGCTGCCTACCACAGAGGGTAGTTTCTATTTTTCCCTGTTATGTATCCTAACCACTTCCTTGTCCTGAAATTAGAAAGCAAAAAGGAAATGAAACACTTTGGGGGAAGAAATCAGTCCTCCAAGCCTGGATCACACAAGATCATGACTTCCAGGTGCTGTGAACTGACAGTCTTTTCATAATACTAAGAAGTCTAAGAATGTTTTTATGGTTTCCATACTTAAAATTCTTAGTGGCTGCAAGATAGCCTATTGAAAAGACGTCACCATTATTTAACTTCTACTATAAAAATTCAGCTGTTTTAATTGGAGAGTATCAAAACACTACAATGAATGATTTTCATGCACATATCTTCTTTTATTGAATATTTTATACATTATAAATTTCTAGGAGAGATGATATTGAGTCATTATGAGCTGAACTATGCTGTGTCTCTTTCTCTCCTTCCAAAATTTCAGCACACAAACTCTCCACTTGAGGTCTGCAGGCAGGGAGGGTGTGACTAAGTTTAGAGGTGAAAAGGCTAAAGGGATTCTTTGTGTGACTTCCATGCCAAGCCTGGTTTTGCTGCAATATACATTTTGTCTTATAATTTCTTCAGCTGCTTTAAAATTTAAGTTCTAAGTGTTCTCTCTCCCTCTCTCTTCTCTCTCTCTCTCTCTCCCTCTCTCTCTCTCTCTCTTTCTCTCTCTCTCTCTGTGTGTGTGTGTGTGCACATATCTCCCTGCCCCTAAGACAGGGTTTCCCAGTACAATGCTAGCTGTTTTGGAACTCTATCTGGAGACCAGGCTGGCCTTCAGCTCACAGAAATACATCTGACTCTGCTTTCCAAGTGCTGGGATTAAAGGTGTACACCATTACCAGCCAGCTAAATTCTCAAAAAAGTATTTCTGTGTAATTTTCAGACTTTGAAATATGTCTAATATGAGCCCTAAATTCTCCAATTGACTTTGATTTTGAAATCCAGCCTTGGAAAAATCACATATCCTTGCTAATGGATTAATTGGCATGGTAAAGGCTCAACAGAAGAATAGTGCGCTTTCCTGGATCTCAGTTTGGCTGTCTGATAGAAGCATAAGCCACATCTAAAAGGGTTGGTGGATTTCCCACTAAAAATGAATTAGTGTGAGATCTAGCCTGGTGGTACACACAGGAGGCAGGCCTTCGGGTTGGAGACAGATCCGTAGCTAAACATCTGTGTGGCCTTACAAGGGCATTCCTCTCTGAACTCCACTTTCACATCCGAATAGCGTTCTGTATGAGGTCTGACAGCTATGCAATCTCTCACGTACCTTGTACAATGCCTGCTGTGCGATTTAGCTGCAGTTATAGCAGACAAGTGGGAATAAAGCATTTTCTAGAAGGGAAAACTAAATATTTACCACATGACAAAAAGCATGTTCTTCTGTGTGCTCATGCTGTGATCAGTTTTTGACACTACATACAACTCTGTAGATCTTGGGAGAGAAATGTATAGATGTAGACACAGAATATCTTCCAACTATTAAAAAGTTATCCACTTACTTCATTTTTCAACAAGATGTAATTTTCCCTCTCTGAATGAAAGCCTCTATTTTACGGATCTACATCAAGCTAAGAGTAATTACCGTAATGAGGTAAACTGCATTGCACAGCATAATGTGTATGGGGTTTCATCTCTGTGAGTTTAACAATCATTTAGTAATATTCCACTGTTTACTTTAGGGGGGCATTTGCCTCTTTTCCACATATACCTATACTCAAAATGTTATTTAAAATATTTATGTACAATTGAAGAAAAAGAGTAACACAAATGCATACTTCAAATACTGCAGCCTCCCCCAGCCTTGAAGCAGGCTGATTCAGACCTTGCTGCCACTGAGAATGAAACCACCTGGGGTGGAGCCTTCAGACCTAGATGGCTTTATTGTTCTGTCACCAGCTGCTGCTCTTCTCCAAGACCACCCTACTGCTGAGACACTGAACCTGTCTTCCTGAGATATCCCCAAGATATCAGACAACCTGTAGACTTGGCAACCTAATGCTAAAAGCTCTGACAGACTATTGCTAACAACTTAGCAACAAAGCATCAAGAAGCCTGGCAGGGGATGGGCCTCCCCCCTTTATAAGCACAAACTCTTAGTAAACATGGGACCTTGATCAGAAATCTGTCTTGGTCTCCTTACTTCTCTCCCGGTTCTCTCCCATACAGCTCCAGCCTCCCTCTCAGGAACCTAGTTAATGTGGCCACAGGCGGCTACAAAATACAAACACCTGTCTGTACTCTGCTTGAACATGACACCTGATTCCAGTTTCTCAGTAGACCCTGGGTTTACTTTGGGCAGATTAGCTAATCATTTTATCTACACCATCTGGCTTATGATCTAACAAAACAGGGAGAGGATCTTTGAAAAATCCAGCCTGGTCACGGCTGTGAACATACGTGGGTGCTAGACTTTGGGCTCCAGGTCACTGTTTTGGAATCATCCTGTCCTAGAGACACTTCTTTTAAACAAAGAGTGATGATGACATATTTCATCTTTATAGGCATCCTGCAAATGTCTTCACTCCTCACTCAGCATTAGGTTGAGTCCACGGGTGCTCAGTATGTCTGCCTACAACAACTACTGTTACAGTTGCCTACGACAGCAGAAGTCAAACAGGTTCAAATAAAGGGGAATGGCAGCTCTCTGGCATGGGAGGGAGTAGCCAGGCCCCTTGAGGTACTACTGCAGACAGCTGCACAGGAGAGAGCCGGTGACAATGGGGAAGCAACAGGGCTGTGACCTTCAGACTGACACAAATGTCCACACTTCTGAGCAAAAACAGCTTCACCAAAAGAGCAAAGCCAGAAGCACTGTTTAATCCCAGGGAGGAAGGTTTTCCCTCGGGTACTTCTGTCACTGGACCACTCTAATCTAAACTGGTTAGAATACACTTAGAAAATCAATAGCAAAGAAGGGCTCTATAGAAAAGGACATGAAGCCCTTCCCCCAATCTACTTGTGATCACAATGCAGCAAGACAAGAAGGAGAGTGTGTGAGCTTGAGGTGGGGGTGTAAAGACAACACTGAAGGGCAATCCAGCATGTACATGACTTGAGCTAGGGAGAAGCTAAGGGAGAATGAGGAATTAGAAGGGACAAAGAGGTTGGCACCTTGGTTTTAATGAAGCTTGCCAACCCACATAGATCCTTCTGAGCACTTTTAAGCTCAGATATTGGTCACAGGATGACCTGCCCAGTTCTGGTGTCTCAGAGCTAAGATGGAAGCAACAGATTGGCTGGACCTGCGAAAGGCTGCCGTGGAAAGAAGGTCCCAATGCACTCTGAGCAACTGAAAGGCAGGACTAAGGTCCATGTGCACAAAGCAAAGGGTGCAAGTTTTTTTAGGGGGTTAACAATGGCACAATGCCCTGTGGCAGGGAGAGGCCTCATCCCCAGCCATGCTCAGCCTTGGCCTGGGTAGATGAACAGCTTAGGAAGAAAAATCCAGCTGGCTGGGTCAACATCTGCTGTGCTCCCAGCCTTCTCAGTGTTAACACTACACACTTCATAGCAATTTCACAGCCTCATTTCTTTGGAGGTAGCTTACACACTATATTTTCCTTAGTTACAGATGATGGTGATGATGATAAGGACAACAAGAAGACAGCATGACTCAGCATGACTCAGCATGACTGAATGTTAGGACTGGCTGCTCACTAGCTCTGTGACTCAGTGTCTCTGTGTTCTCACCTTTGAAAGTGGAAGGCACTTGGAGAGGATTAGTAAGCAAAGATGGGCTCTTGAGGAGTTAGGGAACACGATTACTTCCACACCTAAGAATAAGTGTGACTTGAGAGAGACAGTCACTGTAAAAGGAGGGAGGCCCTTGGTAAGGTCTGAAATGTGGTTTAGTCTTTACACTAGGAGTCTGCTGATATGGGCTGGGAGCAACAAGAGGAAGACACCGTGAGGAACAGGAGCCACCAGACATGTTAAAAAATAAAGACGATTTCAGTTCTCAAAAGTAGTCAAATACATCTTTGCTAACTTTGTTGAAATGAGTTCAGAGAGTCTGACCTGAGCAGAGGAGAAAGTAGAAATGAACTTCAGGCATGCCAAGGAAGAACATTCTTGGCAAGGGACACAATGGGAGTGAGCTCTCAATTTCCTGGAGACTGATAGAGACATCACTCAGTAGACTAGCATGAAGGCCTTTCACTATTCATCTACAGTGTCATCCCAGGAAAGACTTTCTGTTTCCTGCCTGGGGGAGAGGCTTCTGGCATTCTGTATAAGGCCATGTGCTAAAGACCAGAGGCCTGCCATTCCAGAAGCTAAGAGGGAACAGTGGGTCATGATGTGGAGGCGAAAGAAGCAGCCGTCTCCACATCAGCACTTAAGTGTCTCCCTTTAACTGCAAGCAGCTGTAAGGCTGTCAGCATCTGAAAATGCACAGCAAAATAACCCACACTGCGAGCAAGCCAGTGTGGGGTTTCTCCTCAGATCTGCACACTATGTGGACCAATTGCTACCAGAGGATACCTTCGCCAGATGTTATTTTTTTAAAATGTCAACAGAAACTACTATCAACAACCAATAAGGGAAAAACTAAAGTTATTGATGTTAGCCCTTCCTAATGGACAAAAAAGCATTAAAGGGAAAGAACCAAAAAAAGCAGCACAGATTTTCGAGTTCTCACTCAAAAACCATGGATTATTTAAAAACAGCCGGCCAGGAGACACAGCACAGCCCCTGATGCTCTTCTCTGGAGAATGTATGACATGGCCCTTTCCCAGTGTTAGAGAGCAATGACAGGCTATGGGAATTGCATATTCATTTATTTAGTCCTCTTAAAATGTCAAATCTACAGAGATGAAGACCAGATGAGCGTTGCTAAGGCTTCTGAGGCCACAGAGGGCACAATGAGTGCCTTTGTCATTGAGACTCCATGGTTTGAATTTGCAGTTCTTTCACAGATCTACCTGCCCCAACACTGCAGAACCAGACACACAGAAGGGGAAAACTGGTGAAATATGAAACAAGGTCAGTGGGCCATGCCAGTCCTGGTCGGTACTGCAGCTGTACCAGACATTTCCTTATGAAAACGGGGTGACAAGCATCAGAGACCTTACTGTTTAGTTCCTGCAATGAATGTAAAAGTTAAATTACTTTAAAAAAAATCTTCAAAAGTTTGAAGTGATAAAGTCTATTAGATCGACTCCAGCATCGGGGTGCCTTGCCTGCGTCCAGATACCCGCAAGGACCCACACAGGATCCCCCACGGGATCCTAAGACCTCTGGTGAGTGGAACACAGCATCTGCTCCAATCCAATCGCGCAGGACCGGAGACTGCATTAACTAGGGAAACAGATAACCCGGCCTGATCTTTGCACAAGTCCCTTCTGGTCCACTGCAGCACCGGGGTGCCTTGCCCGCGGAGTCTCCTGACACCTGCAAGGACCCACACAGGATCACCCACCGGATTCTAAGACCTCTAGTGAGTGGAACACAGCGTCTGCTTCAATCCAATCTTGCAGGACCTGAGACTGGATTAACTAGGGAAACAGATAACCCAACCTGATCAGGGGCACAAGACCCTTCCGGTCCACTCCAGCACTGGGGTTCTTTGCCCACAGAGTTTCTGAACACCCCCAAGGTCCTCACAGGACCGTCCATGGGATCTTAAGACCTCTGGTGAGTGGAACACAACTTCTGCCAGGAGGCAGGTTCAAACACCAGATATCTGGGCACCTTCCCTGCAAGAGGAGAGCTTACCTGCAGAGAATACTCTGACCACTGAAGCTAAGGAGAGAGCTAGTCTCCCAGGTCTGCTGATAGAGGCTAACAGAGTCACCTGGGGAACAAGCTCTAACCAGAGACAACTATAACTAGCTTCAGAGATTACCAGATGGCGAAGGGGAAACGTAAGAATCCTACTAACAGAAATCAAGACCACTCACCATCATCAGAACGCAGCACTCCCACCCCACCTAGTCCTGGGCACACCAACACACCCGGAAAAGCAAGATCCGGATTTAAAAGCATATCTCATGATGATGGTAGAGGACATCAGGAAGGCCTTTAATAACTCACTTAAAGAAATACAGGAGAACACAGCTAAACAGGTAAAAGACCTTAAAGAGGAAACAAAAATTCCTTAAAGAATTGCAGGAAAACACGACCAAACAGGTGATGGAATTGAATAAAACCATCCAAGACATAAAAAGGGAAGTAGACACAATAAAGAAAACCCAAAGTGAGGCAACGCTGGAGATAGAAACCCTAGGAAAGAGATCTGGAACCATAGATGCGAGCATCAGCAACAGAATACAAGAGATGGAAGAGAGAATCTCAGGTGCAGAAGATTCCATAGAGAACATCTGCACAACAATCAAAAAAAATACAAAACACAAAAAGATCCTAACTCAAAATATCCAGGAAATCCAGGATACAATGAGAAGACCAAACCTAAGGATAATAAGAGTAGATAAGAATAAAGATTTTCAAATTAAAGGGCCAGCAAATATCTTCAACAAAATTATAGAAGAAAACTTCCCAAACCTTAAGAATGACATGCCCATGAACATACAAGAAGCCTACAGAACTCCAAATAGACTGGACCAGAAAAGAAATTCCTCCTGACACATAATAATCAGAACAACAAATGCACTAAATAAAGAGAGGATATTAAAAGCAGTAAGGGAGAAAGGTCAAGTAACATATAAAGGCAAGCCTATCAGAATTATACCAGACTTTTCACCAGAGACTATGAAACCCAGAAGAGCCTGGACAGATGTTATACAGACAATATGAGAACACAAATGCCAGCCCAAGCTACTATACCCGGCCAAACTCTCAGTTACCATAGATGGAGAAACCAAAGTATTCCACGACAAAACCAAATTCACACATTATCTTTCCACAAATCCAGCCCTTCAAAGGATAATAACAGAAAAAAAACCAATACAAGGACGGAAATCAGACCCTAGAAAAAGAAAGAAAGTAATCCCTCAACAAACCAAAAAGAAGACAGCCACAAGAACAGAATGCCAACTCTAACAACAAAAATAAAAGGAAGCAACAATTACTTTTCCTTAATATCTCTTAATATCAATGGACTCAATTCCCCAATAAAAAGACATAGACTAACAGACTGGCTACACAAACAGGACCCAACATTCTGCTGCTTACAGGAAACCCATCGAAGGGAACAAAGATAGACACTACCTCAGAGTGAAAGTCTGAAAAACAATTTTCCAAGCAAATGGTATGAAGAAACAAGCTGGAGTAGCCATTCTAATATCGAATAAAATTTACTTCCAACCCAAAGTTATCAAAAACGACAAGGAGGGACACTTCATACTCATCAAAGGTAAAATCCTCCAAGAGGAACTCTCAATTCTGACTATCTATGATCCAAATGCAAGGGCAGCCACATTCATTAAAGACACTTTAGTAAAGCTCAAAGCACACATTGCACCTCACACAATAATAGTGGGAGACTTCAACACACCACTTTTATCAGTGGACAGTTCATGGAAACAGAAACTAAACAGGGACACAGTGAACCTAATAGAAGTTATGAAACAAATGGACTTAACAGATATCTACAGAACATTTTATCCTAAAACAATACGATATACCTTTTTCTCAGCACCTCATGGGATCTTCTCCAAACTTGACCATATAATTGGTCATAAAACAGGCCTCAACAGATACAAAAATATTGAAATTGTCCCATGCATCCTATCAGATCACCATGGACTAAGGCTGATCTTCAATAACAACATAAATAATAGAAAGCCAGCATTCACGTGGAAACTGAACAACACTCTTCTCAATGATAACTTGGTGAAGGAAGGAATAAAGAAAGAAATTAAAGACTTTTTAGAGTTTAATGAAAATGAAGCCACAACACACCCAAACCTAAGGGACACAATGAAAGCATTTCTAAGAGGAAAACTCATAGCTCTGAGTGCCTCCAAAAAGAAACTAGAGACAGCACACACTACCAGCTTAACAACACATCTAAATGCTCTAGAAAAAAAGGAAGCAAATTTACCCAAGAGGAGTAGACAGCAGGAAATAATCAAACTCAGGGGCAAAAATCAACCAAGTGGAAACAAGAAGAACTATTCAAAGAATTAACCAAATGAGGAGTTGGTTCTTTGAGAAAATCAACAAGATAAACCCTTAGCTAGACTCACTAGGGGGCACAGGGAAAGCATCCTAATTAACAAAATCAGAAATGAAAAGGGAGACATAACAACAGATCCTGAAGAAATCCAAAACACCATCAATTCCTTCTACAAAAGGCTATACTCAACAAAACTGGAAAACCTGGACTAAATGGACAAATTTCTAGACAGATAATTAATAGTCTCCCAGCCAAAAAAAGCCCAAGACCAGGTGGGTGTAGCACAGAGTTCTATCAGACCTTCAAGGAAGATCTAATTCCAGTTCTGCACAAACTATTCCACAAAATAGAAGTAGAAGGTACTCTACCCAACTCATTCTATGAAGCCACAATTACTCTGATACCTAAACCACAGAAAGATCCAACAAAGATAGAGAACTTCAGACCAATTTCCCTTATGAATATAGATGCAAAAATACTCAATAAAATTCTCGCTAACCGAATCCAAGAACACATTAAAGCAATCATCCATCCTGACCAAGTATGTTTTATTCCAGGGATGCAGGGATGGTTTAATATACGGAAATCCATCAACGTAATCCATTATATAAAAAAACTCAAAGACAAAAACCACATGATCATCTCATTAGATGCAGAGAAAGCATTTGACAAGATCCAACACACATTCATGATAAAAGTCTTGGAAAGATCAGGAATTCAAGGCCCATACCTAAACATGATAAAAGCAATCTACAGCAAACCAGTAGCCAACATCAAAGTAAATGGTGAGAAGCTTGAAGCAATCTCACTAAAATCAGGGACTAGACTAGGCTGCCCACTTTCTCCCTACCTATTCAACATAGTACTTGAAGTCCTAGCCAGAGCAATTCAACAACAAAAGGAGATCAAGGGGATACAAATTGGAAAAGAGGAAGTCAAAATATCACTTTTTGCAGATGATATAATAGTATATATAAGTGACCTAAAAATTCCACCAGAGAACTCCTAAACCTGATAAACAGCTTTGGTGAAGTAGCTGGATATAAAATTAACTCAAACAAGTCAATGGCCTTTCTCTACACAAAGAATAAACAGTCTGAGAAAGAAATTAGGGAAACAACACCCTTCTCAATAGTCACAAATAATATAAAATATCTTGGCATGACTCTAACTAAGTAAGTGAAAGATCTGTATGATAAGAACTTCAAGTCTCTGAAGAAAGAAATTAAAGATCTCAGAAGATGGAAAGATCTCCCATGCTCATGGATTGGCAGGATCAACATTGTAAAAATGGCTATCTTGCCAAAAGCAATCTACAGATTCAATGCAATCCCCATCAAAATTCCAACTCAATTTTTCAACAAATTAGAAAGAGCAATCTGCAAATTCATCTGGAATAACAAAAAAACCTAGGATAGAAAAAACTCTTTTCAAGGATAAAAGAACCTCTAGTGGAATCACCATGCCTGACCTAAAGCTGTACTACAGAGCAATTGTGATTAAAAACTGCATGGTACTGGTATAGTGACAGACAAGTAGACCAATGGAATAGAATTGAAGACCCAGAAATGCACCCACACACTATGGTCACTTGATCTTCGACAAGGGAACTAAAACCATCCAGTGGAATAAAGACAGCATTTTCAACAAATGGTGCTGGCACAACTGGTGGTTATCATGTAGAAATGGGAATTGATCCATTCCTATCTCCTTGTACTAAGGTCAAATCTAAGTGGATCAAGGAACTCCACATAAAACCAGAGACACTGAAACTTATAGAGGAGAAAATGGGGAAAAGCCTCAAAGATATGGGCACAGGGGAAAAATTCCTGAATAGAACAGCAGTGGCTTGTGCTGTAAGATGGAGATTTGACAAATGGGACCTCATGAAACTGCAAAACTTCTGTAAGGCAAAAGATACCATCAATAAGACAAAAAGGCTACCAACAGATTGGGAAAGGATCTTTATCTATCCTAAATCAGATAGGGCACTAATATCCAATATATATAAAGAACTCAAGAAGGTGGACTCCAGAAAATCAAATAACCCCATTAAAAAATGGGGCTCAGAGCTAAACAAAGAATTCTCACCTGAGGAATACGGAATGGCTGAGAAGTACCTGAAAAAATGCTCAGCATCGTTAATCATCAGAGAAATGCAAATCAAAACAACCCTGAGATTCTATCTCTCACCAGTCAGAATGGCTAAGATCAAAAATTCAGGTGACATCAGATGCTGGCCAGGATGTGGAGAAAGTGGAATACTCCTTCATTGTTGGTGGGATTGCAAGCTTGTACAACCACTCTGGAAGTCAGTCTGGCGGTTCCTCAGGAAATTGGACATAGTACTACTGGAGGATCCTGCAATAACTCTCCTGAGCATATATCCAGAAGATGTCCCAACCGGTAAGATGCTCCACTATGTTCATAGCAGCCTTATTTATAATAGCCAGAAGCTGGAAAGAACCCAGATGCCCCTCAACAGAGGAATGGATACAAAAAATGTGGTACATTTACACAATGGAGTACTACTCAGCTATTAAAAAGAATGAATTTATGAAATTCCTAGGGAAATGGTTGGACCTGGACGCCATCATCCTGAGTGAGGTAACACAATCACAAAGGAACTCAAATGGTATGTATTCACTGATAAGTGGATATTAGCCCAGAAACTTAATATAGCAAGATATAAGATACAATTTGCAAAACACATGTAACTGAAGAAGAACGAAGACCAAAGAGTGGACACTTTGCCCTTTCTCAGAATTGGAAACAATCACACATGGAAGGAGTTACAGAGACAAAGTTTGGAGCTGAGAGAAAATGATGGACCATCTAGAGACTGCCATATCCAGGGATCCATCCCATAATTAGCCTCCAAACGATGACACTATTGCATACACTAGCAAGATTTTGCTGAAAGGACCCTGATATAGCTGTCTCTTGTGAGACTAGGCCGGGGCCTAGCAAACCCATAAGTGGATGCTCACAGTCAGCTATTGGATGGATCACAGGGCCCCCAATGGAGGAGCTAGAGTAAGTACCCAAGGAGCTAAAGGGATCTGCAACCGTGTAGGTGCAGCAACATTATGAACTAACCAGTACCCCGGAGCTCTTGACTCTAGCTGCATATGTATCAAAAGATGGCCTAGTCGGCCATCAATGGAAAGAGAGGCCCATCGGTCAGGCAAACTTTATATGCCCCAGTACAGGGGAACGCCAGGGCCAAAAAGTGGGAATAGGTGGATAGGTGAGTGGGGGGGAGGGTATGGGGGACTTTTGGGATAGCATTGGAAATATAATTGAGCAAAATACGTAATAAAAATATATAATAAAAAAAAGTCTATTAGATCTTAGCTTTTTGGAGCATGTACCATGTCTGAGCATATTAACCCTTTGATGATGTGCATATTAGGGGCACAGGCAGGCTGTCCTAATACATTCACTCTCACTGTAGGGTAGAGTCTCATAACAGAGTTTCTAAGTGTAAGGGTCTCCATGTAAGTGAGGGAAATGCGTTCAGACTTGTGGCTTTTAGTTTCAAGCTGATAGGCACAGCAGGCTGGTCTTAGCCTCATGGTCCCAGAGACACTGCCCACAGTGTACAAAGCAGTTTTAAGTAGAGTCTTAGTATGGAGCAGCACTTCACAAGCTCAGAGGACCTTCTTATGGAGGTCACTGGTGCTATTTAGTTCTCCCTTACTTTCTGGTTTTGATAGTGCTTGCAGTTGAACACAGTTTGTGGTCCCTGCTCTACTTGCAGTTCTAAAACATGCACTGAGATAAATACTTTTTACAATCAGAGACGACATTCACCCCAAGAAATCCCAAATAGGAGTGTGACATAGAACAACACTCACCTATAGAATCCTAACCAGGGGTGTGCCAGAGAACAACACTCACCTATAGAATCCTAACCAGGGGTGTGCCAGAGAACAACACTCACCTATAGAATCCTAACCAGGGGTGTGACAGAACAACATCCACCTATAGAATCCTCACCAGGAGTGTGACAGAACAACATTCACAGTCTTGTTCTCCAAGAGACCCAAGAGACAGGTACTCAGGGAGAGTAAAACAGCAACTAAGGCAAGTAGAGGAACGAGAACATGCTAGAGAATCACAGCCTGCTTTTGTTCAGCTCACTCTTCTTCCTCATTTCTTGACTTCCAATAAAAATCAGGCTAAGAAAAAGCTCAACATAATTCTCAGTTCTTATGAGGTTACAAAATCATGAAGCATTCACATTAGCAGGGAGACAGGAAGACACCAATAGATCGACCCCTGAGTACTTTAGTCTGGCATCCCACAAGGTCCTGTCAGGCAACAGTGGCAACCGTTGCCACTCCACAGTCTCTGCAGACACTCTTACAGTACTCAAAGAAAGCATCTGGTGAGATGACTGTTGCCAAATGCAACATTTGATATCTTTGTCATTAATGAACTGTTTTATCAATGATATCTTTATATCTATGCTTTAGCTCTCTTCTGCAGCCAACATAGACCTCTGTTCTAGAACTCCCCTTCTCTCTGATTCCCAGAAGATATCTTGTTAATAGAGAGAGCAGAAAGCAGAATTATACAGAAGTGTGCTTGCATCTCTATATGTGTGTATATGAATACACACACACACTACTCACAGGACTATAGAAGGGTTTGGAGAAGGATCATTCAATGTCAATTTGCTAAAACATAACCCTGAGCCATCTAAATGGAGACTATATATCTTTAAAAGGAAAGAGACTAAAAAAAAGGGGGGGGGGAGTGGGAGAAGAGACACCGCTCTCCTCGGTCATCACAACAAAACAAGCAGCCTTGTGCACGTCTGGAAACATGTTTGCAATCTGCAAATGTGACTTGAGCATGTGTCTTCAAGTCCAAACACTGCTTCTGCGAGGCTCACGTTCCAGAGGACAGCAGTTCTAGACTTCAGATGACTGCAATTGAGTGCTGCTGGAAAACTTCTGTCTGTGAACAGCCATCGGGTGCAGCTGGAGATGGAGCCAACCTCAAGTGGGGCTCAGATTCCCCAGACCCGAAACCTGAGTGGCAAGGAACCTGGGAAGCTGGCTCCTGAGCCTGAGATGCTGTTTCTCTGGGATAGTGTTTTACTATTTGTGTCTGTGTTGTCAGCACCAACCAGAGCCTGCTCATAGAAGAGGCTCAGTAAATGCCCATGCAACCAAGTGTGTGCTGCCTGAGTGAATGACAGAGCTACGACAGTCAGAGAATACTATCTATAAAGTGGCTGAGAATTAATCAAGGTTATTTCGGGTGAAGATCAAAGCACTGCATTCACTTTTTGAAGACAAGAACAGTAGTAAATTCAACTGGGCTTACCTTAGTGACGGCTGAGATTTGCTCCAGGGCCATGGCCTGTAGACTTTCCTCACCGCTCTCCAGAAGAAGCTTCAGGGACGGCAGCAGGAGGGACTGGTGCAGCAGCAGCAGGCACAGCTCCTTCACACCCTGAGATCACATGGGTGAGGTGAGTTTCACTCATGCCAACACAGTGCCACCCTACACCTGTACACCCTCTGCTATCATGTGTGCGTGTGTGTGTGAGATGTTATTTTGAATAATAGGATGTATTCAGTATGTAGATCTAGTGGGATAATCTACTCGGATTCTCAGAGTCTTGGTTTCCCTACAAATGAAATGGACATCTCTGTATCTGCTCTGTAATTTTTGTTGTGTATCTTGAGAATTAATGTTACTATAAATGTACAGTACTGAGCATACAGTGGAGACTTCATAGCAGCTGTTGTCAACTATTAATGATGTCAATATCTAGTTCTTATCTACTGAGAGACAAAGGACATCAGCAAAGACAATATCTTTAAAATATGTTTAAAATTCTAGTATTAAGGTAAATAGAATTCTTGACATATTTAAGATATTCCAACATCATGAAAACTATCTGTGATTCAAAACAATGAACACATGTGGATCTCCCCAGGTATATCTGGATTCACTCTCAGGTTTGTATTCTACTTGATGAACTGACCGCTCACCCCACTGAGCTGGCTGCCTCTAGTGTCCTGACTATAGCTATGACACAAAGAACTGAACACTCGACCAAAGAGCAGACAATGAATACAGCCCCATATACTAAAGCAGAACTATTCTGGAAAAAGAATGAAGGCTCACCGCCCTGCATGGGGCTGATTGTTCTGTTGTGCTACTCCACAACAGCAGAACAGAGAAGAAAATTCACACACTGGGCATTCTCAGCATCCCTGTGCCTCAATCCAAAATGAGATGATGAAAATGACAGACTGAATGAGACGCTTTCCAAGCTGGTGAGTTGCTTGTCCCTTGAGCAGTGAGCTCCAGGCTTCCGTAACTGTCACCGAGTGGGGTAGGCAATTAGAGAGGCAGCTCTCTTTGAGTCATTTCTGCTCCTGAAAGTAACCCCTTACTTAAACTTCTGCAAGCACCTCAATGAAGCTCAGTGGTTCACTAGGCCCGATGTCAGTGGATGCTTACAGTGGGCTTTTGATGGTTCCCTATCTGGGATAGGTAGACACTGGTTGACATCTACCAAAGAACAGTGACACACACCAGACAGGCTCCCCTGACTGGGCCAGCTTAGCCTCCACTCTACATCCCCACTGCTCTTTACTTCAGACCTTACCTTCTGTCCTGTAGCTCTGTGTTCTCCTATATGCACCTCTTTGAGGACGAGCTAGGCTTCTTGTATTCCAAAGTTACATGGTACACACCATACTCAACAGTATTGGTACAAGAGTCTCTCTTAGTACTTATGTCTGCTGTTCACTCAATATATTACCAATAATTGACAAAGGACCTCAGCATTTCATGATGTTTAGAAACGTTGATTATAGCTTTAAATGACAAATTTTTATAAAAATAACACAGTAGCATCTAAGAAGATGATAGTTTCCTTTCTATTGCTTTGATAAAATCATAACCAAAGGCAACTTGAGGAATAGTTTACTTCATCTTAAAGATTACAGTCTATCATGAAGAGAAGCCAGGGCAGGAACCTAGAAACAGGAACTGAAGCAGAGATGGTGGAGGAGTCTACTGCCTTGCTCAGCCTGCCTTCTTATCCTGCTCCTCGATGGCACCCTGCCATCAATCATTAATCAAGAAAATGAAGGCGCTTCACACACTTGTCTACAGGTAATCTGATGGAGGAGTTCCCTCAATTAAGGTTCCTCTTCCCAGAGGCCTCTACCTTGTGATAAAAAAATAAAATAAAATAAAATCTAAGCAGGTTTTGAATATGTCATGGCATATTTTGTAGTGGTCTTCAGTCTTTTGTATTAACATAATTTTACATCCTAAAGGCAGATATAGAAGGGTTGGCAATTAAGCTGTCTTAAAGCAATATTTCATAAACTTCTCGAAAAGTTGTTACACAAGCATGCTCCCAGGGTCCACTTTGTTAACTTCCTCACATTAAGGCATGATGATATCTTAAAATAAAGACTTTCCAAAAAAAAAAAAAAAAAAAAAAAAAAAACTCTAAGCAGGACAGATGGCACATGGCCAGGGCAAGGGCTCTAAGGATAGAGAGTGCTAGTTTATGTGATCCCTGAGTACTTTATAGTCTCCTAGCTATGTTATTGGCCAAATATTCAGACGACTCATGCCAAATCGTCTCTGGTGCTTCCATTGTAAGAAAAGTGTTCTGGGGATTACACAGGAACTGTCGTAAGGCCAAGCAGCAGAGAGAACCACAAACCCACCTCATTTGACAACTTCCTGGTTCAGACAGAACATGACATCACTAGAGAGCTAGGCCTTGAAGGGGGACAGAGAAGTCCCCTGCATGCAAAGACAAGCCTCAGCCTGGACTTCATTCTCCCTGTGGGCTGTGGTTTATGGTGATGAGCTAGGCAGTATCCCTGTAGCCTGATGTTGCCAGCGAAATCAGACCAGTCCACCAACACTGTTTCTGCATTTAAATAACCTGTGGGGACTCAGCTATCAGTGGATCACTGTCAGCAGATGTTTTAGAGCCTGCTGAGGGAGTGTGAGCAGGTGTGTGGTACTTACACAGGCAGGGGTGCTGACCGCTCCCTCTGTGCTTGGTCCTGATATTAGAGGGTGAAGACTGTGCAGGACATGGCTATCTGTAGTCTCCTGCTCTCCACAGCTATTCAAGTCAGCCCTGACTTCTAGGCTGCTGAGCATGCCTCCATCTATCCCTCACTTCCACCTAGAGAGTTCTGACCTGAACCACCCACTTGCTATGCTTTCTAGGCATTAGTACACACCAGGTCATTTGCTTCAGAGAGATGCAATTTTAGCCCCATTAATGAGATGGGGAGGAGGAAGAAGCACACAGAAAGGGAGATAGCTTGGATGTCATGGGAATCTAAACCAAGCTCCTGGCATTCTCAAAAGCATCTCAGTCATGAGGAAGAATGACCACTCTTGAGGTTCCCAACCTGGACTTAGCCAGGCTTACTCCTGGGTGACTAGCTCCCACACAGCAGCCTGCAGCTTGCATGGCTCTAACTCCTGTTTAGCCTCAGTGAGTCTCTGACTGCTGAGTCAGTTGCAAACAGCAGGAACTTGGAGTTGGAGAACTATGAATGGCATGAACTTGCTTTATGTTTCATATCCCACATATCTCCAATCTTGAGGAGACCTTTTACACTGCCATGGATGTAAGCAAACTTGCAATATTGTGGGATACATGACTTATGAAGAGCAGTGATTTCCATTTGTTGGTGATATTTTCCATGAGAAAAACCATCATGACTATTAAGGAAGTAGATACAATGAGGAACATTCTAGAATCACTGGGGAAAGAGAAACTAATTATGGAGTTTTGCAAGGGATGAGGACTAGGGGTAAGGGAAGAAGTGGGACAGCCTCACTTCCTGCCACAACTGGGCATGCACATCATTGGCCATGGGTGGAATAAAAGGGACTGAGCATGGGATAATTTTAGTATCATGGTGAAGGAAATTATTATAGAACTCTGAGATTACGTTGAGCAGCTCTGAAGTGTGGTGAAATTAATTCAAGACATTTCTATTTTGTAATAATTATGTTCTCTCCAAATAACACTTTAAATTTTTTATTGAGCATATTTAACAATAAAAATAATGCCTATCAGTTACTAATCTCCTGTAATCATGACATGCAAGAAACACTCTTTATATTCATGCCCAAGTTAAGGAAAGAAATTGAGCTTATAAAGCCACTGAAGTCACAGAGGCAACAGCACTCCTTCAGTAATTACCTTTCACTTCATCAAGTTACACAGAGAAACCATTATGACCTCCTGTGATCAGTCTCCTCCCCCCACCCCCCGCCCCCGTCCACCAACTCCATGAGAATTCTAGATCTAAGAGTGATGGCGATTAGTAGCGCACAGGCAGCTTCAGCCTAGCCCCATCAGAGCTGGAGACAACGGTGGAAGATGGAACTGCCAGCTAGTAACAAGAGAGCCTAAGCAGAATCTTTCTGATCAGTATCCAATTCAACAGAATAGTTACAGGTCAATTCTGACATTTGGTTCTGATTGGACAATGCTTCATTTTAGTTCATATGAAGGCAAAGGTGTTCGCATACGCTTTCTTTGGTCACAGAACAGAAACCATGATGAACTCACTCTCAGTAGTATTGAATCTTGTCCCAGTGATGAGATGACTCTACCAGGCTCATGCCCTCACAGCACTCTGTGACCCAGCAGATCAGACCATATGTAAGCAAGTAGATGATTCCAGAGGGCCGTGGTACACAGCTGCGAATACACACTCCACTGTGTTTTAGGTGCTGGCACTTTAAATATGTTATAGAACACCTCTCCAGTGTTTGGAAGACTTCTTTAAACAAACACGTCTTTAAAAATTCAATAAAACACTTTCTCAGCCCAAATTTGGAAAACAACTTATTCTATGTTTATTCATAGTAAGGATAGTTTTCCTGAGCAATCACAATGAGGATTTACAGGATCAGATTTATAATTTTGGTTTCAACTTATTTCCTATGTGGTGGAAACTCAAAACCAATGAGTTAGTTTAATGCCATTATCCAAATTCTTAGATACATACAAGTTGCTTAAACAGTATACTGCTGCATAGATATACAAGCAGGCTCCCATAATTAACAGAATATATAAAATGTTTCTATGCTATACATATTACAAATACTTTTTTGACACTTAAATCACGGGATCAAATAGAAAGGTCAAAATGGAAGTGGTTGAGTTTCTGTTGCATGTTCCAGAGAGTAGCAGCTGTGGCTATTCAATTTCCTTACAGAGACACAAGGAAGTATGTGAGGATCAGAGTGGTTGCTTGGTTACCAGTACAACTAGCCAGGTTTAGACAGGTAACAGTTGAACTATTGGGTTCCAAGCTGTCAGCTTGGATTGGCCGTAGCAAAGGCCTTGAGGGAACTGCACTGGTCTCTGCCCTGGGATTTGTAAAATCTGCTTCAGAGCATTGGTGAAAAGAAAGCACCATCCAGGCACCCTTTCCCCACCACTTGTTTTCATCTGGTCCTTTACACATTCTTGCCTTCTAGCAGAACTGCTTGAGCTAAGCATTCAAGTACAGTTACTACAACTGCCTTGAACAGCGGGCTGTGTGAAGAAGGCATCCTCAGGAAAGCCACTCGAAGCATCTACTCACCTCCACGGGGAGCATCTGTGTGGTGTTGTAGAGGGAGCGGCAGATCTTCAACACCTCGTCCCCTAGGCTCTGCTTGTTCTCCTCTGTACATCTGGTCAGCATCGCAGTCACTAGTCTCACCCACGGATTGTTGGCTAGGCTGCTCCTCAGAAAATATGTAAAACATTGGAGGTGATTAAAGCCCTCCACACTGTGATCAATTAAAACAACAAAGACAAAGAGTCCCACTTTCTGAAATAAAGTGCTTTTGGTGGCTTACACTCAGTGTACACAATATGTTCCTTTAGGCTATTCTGCATAGGCTACTGTGGTATGAACAAGCAGTAGGCAACACTGGGACAGTAGGTGTACAGACAATTCAGACTCTAAAGCTACAGACCCAGGCTCAAATTCTGACCCCATGGCAGAACTGTCACTACTAGACTGTGCATCTCTCACCCTCTGCTCTGGTGATTTCTAAGAGGAGCCTAGGACTCAGTAACCTGCACTTAGCAAGCAATTGCAGCCCTGAGTGTCCTTAGCAAGATCACAGGGAAGCACTTCACAATGACAACGAAGGTCCTATGGTGAGCAGAAAAGGTGTGGTAACCAGACATGGTAGAACAGAAGAGACTGAGGGTCACTAGTTCAAGGCCAGTGGCCTACATAACTAGACTCTGTCTTGAACAATACAAACTAAACAATTCAGGTAAAATCCCACTCTGTAGAACATAGTCAGGAAACCATCACTGTCACAGTGACAGAGACCTAATCCTTTCCTTTCTAAAAGAATCTGCTTAGAAAAAACAAAAAAACACAGCTCTCCTCAGTATGCATCAGGAATTCCTAACAGCCCGACCCTGGGGCTCAGGGGGAGAGTGTCTCCCAGATGTTTTTACTGCTCTGAACTGCTCCAGGATAAATCATTTTCAGGGAAGCCTCTTTCTTCTCATACCAAGATATGGAGACTTCACTGGCCTAGGGCAGAATCCCTTGCTGGGTTCTGAGAAAGCTCACTCCTGGAGCGAATAGGCCTGAGCTGAAGCCCAGAGACACATGCTTCTTGCCAGTGGAAACAGCTTCAGATAGGTGATGTGTTCAAAGGGAACCTGGCCACTTCTCCCAAAGGGAAGGGTGAGGCCATGTCCAACAGCACAAGGACAAGACCGGGGCCCCCTTAACTCTGAGTGTCAGCTGCAAGCTCAGTAGGACAGAAAGGAAACGACCCAAACATGTGACCGGGCCAGTCCTCCTTAGAACTCTGTCTTCTTCACTTGTTAGCTGTGTGAAGCCTCAAGTTCCTTAACTTTTGAGACCCAAGTCTTTCATCTGTATAATTAGGTAACACTATCTGTGCATGTTTGTTGTGTGGATGATTGGTAATGTATGTAAATTACATGCTCAATATTGTGAGTACTTAATAAATGGGAATTATTTGTTCCATATGAATTCTCAAGGTAGCACTGAAAGCTTTGTTTAAAATAAATCAGGCAAGAAATTTCTTTGTGAAAGACCAGAACAAACTTATTGTGCTTGTATCTTAAATCAGACATGGTTATGGTACTTCTGAAGAAAACATTTGGGCTTAGGTACAGGGAAATAGAAAGATAATCCAACATTTGAAAAACAATTTAAATTGTCTTCAAAGTCTCTCACACGTAAGGAAGATGCTCTCCAGGCCCCGCCCTTACCAAGGAGCCAGTGGCAGTGGGTAGTCCCTGGGGATGAAGTTATGGCTACGGGTAGATTCCCATGCTGCAGTGGACAGTGCCACACCCACAAACATATGGGCAGCAGTAACTGGACTTGGTGGGTTACCAAAAAAAAAAAAAAAAAAAAAAAAGACATGGCTTTGGGAGGGGGCATATTGGTGAGATATGAGGACAGTTTGAGGGGGAAATGGGGGATAGATCATATTTTGTTATATACATATATGAAATTCTCAAAAAGAAAAAATAAAATTAAAGTGATAGAAAGAGAGAAACTCACTATTACAGTACATAACAAGCGCTTGGCTAAGATGCAAATATTAAATGTGTGCAGGCAGGAATAGGGAAACATAAGCAAATGTGGTGGAGAGCTGCATTGGTGCCGTTCACTAGTTCAGAACATATTCCTTAGTATAAGAGTGTCTGAACCCTTGATGTGTGTGTGTGGAAGTACATACATTCACTGGCTCTGCTTAAGACATTACATTTTCAAAACTGACATTCAGACATAAGATGCCAATTATCTTAAGACTTACACACATTCACTTTTCATAGGTGGCCAAGCTTGCAAGAGTAAAATCAAGTGCTGAAATTCGACCTCACGGTGACTAGACTCCAGGAGCTCCGAGAACAGAGTGTGCCGGTTTTCTTCATTCTCAATGTCAGCTATGTCCACCTGGAAGAAGCAACACACATCGGAAACTTGTGGCAATGCTGAACTGGTTCACAGAAGACTCTGCATGTGACTGAGAAAAGAACCTTGAAAAACTGGCAATTTACTGAATGAAAATGAAATAGCATCTAAAGCCAAACCAGAACAGAAATTTACCATGGTTTGGATGTTGTCACCTAAAAGTTCTCAGGTGGAGTCTCCTTAGAGGAGCTTATAGGTTCCAAGATCACTGGTGGGATGACCTTCAAAAAGGCTTCGGATGCTACTCTTCCTATAGACTTGATTAACTACCTTTTAAACTGCTCCCATCAAAATGTGGCATAGTCAAGAAGGCCCTCATCAGAGCTAAACCAATGCTCAATGTGCCCTTGAGCCTCTGTACCCATAAGTGACATAAACCCCTGCTCATTACAGACTCAGTATGTCTCAGGCATTTCATTCCAATAGTGAAAAACCATAGTAATAGGCAAACCTTCAGGAGTTTTGAGTCTTAAACACAGTATCACAAACTATGGAGAGCAGGAGGGCTGCACAGGGACCTCAACTTGCCTTAGCAAAGTAAGATGTCTACACACAGTGTCACTGGCCTCTAACATGCTAAAATACAAATTGCTTTTATAGTTGAAAGTAATTATTTCAGCATACTTAACATTAAATGGATTTTGGAAGTTTAAATTGTCCAAAATTAACTCCTAATGTTCATCAGAAAGCCATTTGAAACATGTACCTAGAAATTCCTCTAATTTGAACCACAGATTTTATGCAAGTTCCCTTGTCACATGATGCTTTGGCTACATGCATATCACGTAAATCAAACACAGTATTTATTCCCAGTCTGTTTCTAACACAAGAGAAGCCCTGTCAGTCTCACAGCATCCACTCCCTCCCACTGGATAACCAAAGGGCTTCTCTTCTAACCATGGCAGGTGCAAAACAAGTCACGCATGCAGTATGTCTCTGGGCAGCGGGGGTCGGGGGGGAATGTCAGCCATTTTAAGTTGAAAAGTGGTTTTGATATAAAAGCCAGTCAGTTCATCTCCTTTGCTAGTTTCTCTGCACAGGTTCTCAGTGGTTAGGGGCACAGACAATCGTAATGGTAAATGCATGATGATATGTGTTCACAGGATTCAGATCATCACTCCTTGAAAGGATAATGAGAATGGCTTTCACTTACACACTAACTAAATTGTCTGGACTAATGCATGTTTCCAAAACATTGATTTAATGGCCATGGTGGCTCTGATCTAAGACACCATCTGAGGAGTCTCACACCATGAGTTTTGCAGTGTTGCAAATGGTCATGTGGACTATGAAATTCAGTAATTACTATGGGAAGCCTGGTTTCCACAGTGAACTGCCAGATGCTACAACGCCCACCTTTGAGCCTCAGGCCATTCATCTGCGGAATAAATAGCCCTGTAGCACTTTCCAGTTTTGAAATAATTCCATGGTAGAGCAAGTGAGTTGACCCCTACCACAGCTCTGTGTGAGGGACACTCGGGTTAGAAACCTCCTGGAACATACAGACACTGGCTTAACTGTCTTGGTAATGGAGCTCTCAAGTGACAGCCAAAAGAAAATCTGAGTAGCATGTTCTGAAGAGAGGGCCCACCGTGAGGTAAGCTCAACATTATTTAAGCAAGGCTTCCAGCTGAGAGCAGACAATTGTCTTGGATAGTAAGAAGCACAAATTCAAGACTTCCAGCTCTCCTTACCAAACCTCATCACCTTCAACCTGTCTCCAGCCTCTAGTTCTTCTGATATGTCTTGCTCACAATTACACACACTCTGCATCAGCTCTGGAACTCTCCTTGTCCTGACAAGTTCTTCCTCCAGAACCTGGAGGAGCTCAGAGCCCTGTTACCTTCCCAGTGAAGGCGCAGATTACTTGCCTGAATTGTAAGGCATGCCTACAATCCACACCTTCCCGTTGCACTTTCCTTCTTAGTAATTAAACCACAAGATGTGTAATGAGTACTTTTAGAGCGAATGAACTGAGTGGACAAGCTTGCAAATGAGTGACAATTTATCTTTCATAAGACAATTTAGGACCAATACTATTGACTTCTCCTGAACTTGCCACGAAGTTTTGGTTGGTTTTATTATTGATGACAGAAACTGGTTTGTTGGCATTATATTCACCATCAGACTTCAGGAAAGCCCCTTGCTCTGGGCCTCATTTTCCTTACAGGAAAAATGGGCTTTAAAAATGCCAGTGGTCTCAGGTAAGGAGGGTACTGCTTGATGTCTGCACTGGGAGAGGGGTCAGTCACTGGCTGATCTCTTCCTGCGCTGTAATCTTAGTTTCTATGCAAGAGTTTATATGAGCAAAAGTTTGTGCTGAAAAGTAATGCATGGCACGCAGACTTGCTATACCACCCACGAGCAGCATCCACACTCATCAGAGTATTCCAGAAACGTTCCTCCCTCTACAACAACTGTGTTTGTATTTGGGATCAAGCACACCAAGTACATCAAGCTCAAGACTGTACTGAGGATTCAGGACACAGACAGAGATGGTCTAGTCTGGAAGAAACAGACTTAACAGAGAGTGGATTTAATAGGAAGAAACACAAACTTAAGAGATGGGTAAAAACACAGATACTATTGCATATGACAGCAAGATTTTGCTGAAAGGACCCTGATATAGCTGTCTCTTGTGAGGCTATGCCAGTGCCTGGCAATTACAGAAGTGGATGCTCACAATCATCTATTGGATGGAACACAGGGCCCCCAATGGAGGAGCTAGAGAAAGAACTCAAGGAGTTGAAGGGGTCTGCAACCCTATAGGTGAAACAACAATATGAACTAACCAGTAGCCCCAGAGCTCGTGTCTCTAGCTGCATATGTAGCAGAAGATGGCCTAGTTGGCCATCATTGGGAAGAGAGACCCCTTGGTCTTGCAATCTTTATATGCCCCAGTACAGGGGAACACCAGGGCCAAGAAGTGGGAGTGGGTGGGTAGGGAAGCAGGGCGGGGGAAGGGTATAGGGACCTTTCGGGATAGCATTTGAAATGTAAATAAAGAAAATATCTAATAATAAAAAAAGAGATGGGTAAAGTGTTTCGGTCTTTCTTAGAAGGGGGAACAAAATACTCATGGGAGGAAATATGTAAAAAAAAAATGTGTAGAGACTAAAGGAAAGGCCATCCACAGACTGCCCCACTTGGGGATCTATTCCATAGACAACCACCAAAACCAGGCACTATTGTAGATATCAACAGGTGCTTGCTGACAGGAGCCTGATATAGCTATCTACTGAGAGACTCTGCCTGAGCCTGACAAATGCAGAGGTGGATACTTGCAGCCAACCATTGCAACGGGCATGGGGTCTCCAGTGGAAGAGTTAGAGTAATGACTGAAGGAGCTGAGGGGGTTTGCAACCCCATAGGAAGAACAACAATATCAACCAAGCATACTCCCCAGAGCTCCCAGGGACTAGGCCACCAACCAAAGAGTACACATGGAGGGGCCCATGGTGCCAGCCACATATTAACAGAGGATGGCCTTGTTGGGCACCAGTGGGAGGACAGGCCCTTTGTCCTGTGAAGAATCAATGCCCCAGTGTAGGGAAATGTCAGGGTGGGAAGTCAGGAGTGGGTGGGTGGGGGAACACTCTCATAGAAGCAGAGAAAGGAGGATGGCATACGGAGTTTGGGGAGGATGACTGTGAAAGGAGATAACATTTGAAATGTAAATAGAAAAAATATCCAATAAAATTAAAAAATGAATTGAACATATTGTAACTCAAAGAACAAAATATGTGTTAAATATATTCCCCTTATTTCAATAAAAAAAAAAGAGATGGGTATAATCACTCCCAACAAATCCAGGACATTTACATAACACACAGCATGTAAAGAAACAGGAAGATACTGTATGAAAATGAAAAGATATTTAATAAGTTGCCAGAGAAGAGACAAAGAAGGCTGCAGCACTCATCCGTAAGGACTAAGGACGCAGAATGCCGACTGCTTAGATTTGAAATGGTGGAAGTGCAGGTGAAAAGATGGAGATGGGAACTGTAAAAGCCCTCACAACTCTGTAATTGACAGTTTTCAGAGAGGAACAGATGCAAACACAGTGGAATTCCTCTGTGAATTACGGAGGCCATGAAGTGGTGACTTGGGCCTAGAAAGTAAGAACTTTTACTCCACTACACACTGGCTGAGAGACTACTCAGAGTTGAGCCTCTATACCCAAGAGTTTGTCAGAAGGAAGGCATAATAGCTCCCTTGAAATAGAACTCTGGTTGTAATTTTTTTGGCACCACCTTCCTATGTATTAAGAATTGAATCGATTGAAGATTTTCAACTCAAAGGGCCAGTAAATATCTTCAACAAAATTATAGAAGAAAACTTCCCAAACCTAAAGAATGACATGCCCATGAACATACAAGACGCCTACAGAAGTCCAAATAGACTGGACCAGAAAAGAAATTCCTCCCAACACATAATAATCAGAACAACAAATGCACTAAATAAAGAGAGAATATTAAAAGAAGTAAGGAAAAAAGGTCAAGTAATATATAAAGGCAAGCCTATCAGAATTACACCAGATTTTTCACCTGAGACTATGAAAGTCAGAAGAGCCTGGAAAGATGTTATACAGACACTAAGAGAACAAAAATGCCAACCCAGGCTACTATACCCAGACAAACTTTCAATTACCTTAGATGGAGAAACAAAAGTATTCCACGACAGAACAAAATTTATACATTATCTTTCTACGAATCCCGCCCTTCAAAGGATACTAACAGAAAAAAACCAATACAAGGACGGAAACCACGTCCTAGAAAAAGCAATAAGGTAATCCCTCAACAAACATAAAAGAAGACAGTCACAAGAACAGAATGCCAACTTTAACAGCAAAAATAATAGGAAGCAACAATTAATTTTCCTTAATATCTCTTAATATCAATGGACTCAATTCCCCAATAAAAAGATATAGACGAACAGACTGGCTACACAAACAGGACCCAACATTTTGCTGGTTACAGGAAACCCATCTCAGGGAAAAAAATAAACACTACCTCAGAATGAAAGGCTGGAAAAAAATTTTCCAAGCAAATGGTCTGAAGATACAAGCTGGAGTAGCCATTCTAATATCTAATAAAATCGACTTCGAACCCAAAGTTATCAAAAAAGACGAGGAAGGGCACTTCATACTCATCAAAGGTAAAATCTTCCAAGAGGAACTATCAATTCTGAATATCTATGCCCCAAATACAAGGGCAGCCACATTCATTAAAGAAACTTTAGTAAAGCTCAAAGCACACATTGTACCTCACACAGTAATAGTGGGAGACTTCAACACACCACTTTCACCAATGGACAGATCATGGAAACAGAAACTAAACAGGGACACGGTGAAACTAACGGAAGTAATGAAACAAATGGACTTAACAGATATCTACAGAACATTTTATCCTAAAACAAAAGGATATACCTTCTTCTCAGCACCTCATGGTACCTTCTCCAAAAGTGACCACATAATTGGTCACCAAAAAAGCCTTAACAGATACAAAAATATTGAAATTGTCCCATGCATCCTATCAGATCACCATGGACTAAGGCTGATCTTCAATAACAACATAAATAATAGAAAGCCAACATTCATGTGAAAACTGAACAACACTCTTCTCAATGATACCTTGGTCAAGGAAGGAATAAAGAAAGAAATTAAGGACTTTTTGGAGTTTAATGAAAATGAACCCACAACATACCCAAACCTATGGGACACAAGGAAAGCATTTCTAAGAGGAAAACTCATAGCTCTGAGTGCTTCTAAAAAGAAACTAGAGAAAGTACACATTAGGAACTTGACAACACACCTAAAAGCTCTAGAACAAAAGGAAGCAAATTCACCCAAGAGAGTAGACAGCAGGAAATAATCAAACTCAGGGGCCAAATCAACCAAGTGGAAACAAGAAGAACTATTCAAAGAATCAACCAAACAAGGAGCAGGTTCTTTGAGAAAAATCAACAAGATAGATAAACCCTTAGCCAGATTCACTAGAGGGTACAGGGAAAGCATCCTAATTAACAAAATCAGAAATGAAAAGGGGGACATAACAAAAGATCCTGAAGAAATCCAAAACACCATAAATTCCTTCTACAAAAGGCTATACTCAACAAAACTGGAAAACTTGGATGAAATGGAAAACTTTCTAGACAGATACCAGGTACCAAAGTTAAATCAAGATCAGGTTAATGATCTAAACAGTCCTATATCCCCTAAAGCAATAGAAATAGTCATTAATAGTCCCCCAACCAAAAAAGCCCAGGACTAGATGGGTTTAGTGCAGAGTTCTTTGAGACCTTCAAAGAAGATGTAATTCTAGTTCTTCACAAACTATTCCACAAGATAGAAACAGAAGGTACTCTACCCAACTCATTCTATGAAGCCACAATTACTCTGATACCTAAACCACAAAAAGACCCAACAAAGATAGAGAACTTCAGACCAATTTCCCTTATGAATATTGATGCAAAAATCCTCAATAAAGTTCTTGCTAACCGAATCCAAGAACACATCAAAACAATCATCCATCCTGACCAAGTAGGTTCCATCTCAGGGATGCAGGGATGGTTCAATATACAGAAATCCATCAACATAATCCAGTATATAAACAAACTCAAAGACAAAAACCACATGATCATTTCGTTAGATGTGGAGAAACCATTTGACAAAATCCAACACCCATTCATGATAAAAGTCTTGGAAAGATCAGGAATTCAAGGCCCATACCTAATAATGATAAAAGCAATCTACAGCAAACCAGTAGCCAACATCAAAGTGAATGGTGAAAAGCTGGAAGCAATCCCACTAAAATCAGGGACTAGACAAGGCTGCCCACTTTCTCCCTACCTATTCAACATAGTACTTGAAGTCCTAGCCAGAGCAATTCGACAACAAAAGGAGGTCAAGGGGAAACAAATTGGAAAGATAGAAGTCAAAATATCACTTTTTGCAGATGATATGATAGTATATATAAGTGAACCTAAAAATTCCACCAGAGAACTCCTAAGCCTAATAAACAGCTTCAGTGAAGTAGCTGGATTATAAAATTAACTCAAACAAGTCAATGGCCTTTCTCTACAGAAAGAATAAAAAGGCTGAGAAAGAAATTAGGGAAACAACACCCTTCTCAATAATCACAAATAATATAAAATACCTTGGTGTGACTCTAACTAAGGAAGTAAAACATCTGTATGATAAGAACTCCAAGTCTCTGAAGAAAGAAATTAAAGAAGATCTCAGAAGATGGAAAGATCTCCCATGCTCATGGATTGGCAGGATCAATATAGTAAAAATGGCTATCTTGCCAAAAGCAATCTACAGATTCAATGCAATCCCCATCAAAATTCCAACTCAATTCTTCAACAAATTAGAAAGAGCAATTTGCAAATTCATCTGGAATAACAAAAAACCTAGGATAGCAAAAACTCTTCTCAAAGATAAAAGAACCTCTGGTGGAATCACCATGCCTGACCTAAAGCTTTACTACAGAGCAATTGTGATAAAAACTGCATGGTACTGGTATATCGACAGACAAGTAGACCAATGGAATAGAATTGAAGACCCAGAAATGAACCCACACACCTATGGTCACTTGATCTTTGACAAGGGAGCAAAAACCATCCAGTGGAAAAAAGACAGCATTTCAACAAATGGTGCTGGCACAACTGGTTGTTATCATGTAGAAGAATGCAAATTAATCTATTCCTATCTCCTTGTACTAAGCTCAAATCTGGATTAAGGAACTCCCCATAAAACCAGAGACACTGAAACTTATAGAGGAGAAAGTAGGGAAAAGCCTCGAAGACATGGCTACAGAAGAAAAATTCCTGAATAGAATAGCAATGGCTTGTGCTGTAAGATCGAGAATGGGACCTCATAAAATTGCAAAGCTTCTGTAAGGCAAAAGACACTGTCAATAAGACAAAAAGGCCACCAACAGATTGGGAAAGGATCTTTACCTATACTAAATCAGATAGGGGACTAATATCCAATATATATAAAGAACTCAAGAAGGTGGACTTCAGAAAATCAAATAACCCCATTAAAAAATGGGGCTCAGAGCTAAACAAAGAATTCTCACCTGAGGAATACCGAGTGGCTAAGAAGCACCAAAAAATGTTCAAAATCCTTAATCCTCAGGGAAATGCAAATCAAAACAACCCTGAGATTCCACCTCACACCAGTCAGAATGGCTAAGATCAAAAATCAGATGACAGTAGATGCTGGCGTGGATGTGGAGAAAGAGGAACACTCCTTGATTGTTGGTGGGATTGCAAGCTTGTACAACCACTCTGGAAATCAGTCTGGTGGTTCCTCAGAAAACTGGACATAGTACTACAGGAGGATCCTGCAATACCTCTTCTGGGCATATATCCAGAAGATGCCCCAACTGGTAAGAAGGACACATGCTCCACTATCTTCATAGCAGCCTTATTTATAATAGCCAGAAGCTGGAAAGAAACCAGATGTCCCTCAACAGAGGAATGGATACAGAAAATATGGTACATTTACACAATGGAGTACTACTCAGCTATTAAAAAGAATGAATTTATGAAATTCCTAGCCAAATGGATGGACCTGGAGGGCATCATCCTGAGTGAGGTAACCCAATCACAAAAGAACTCGCACAATATGTACTCACTGATAAGTGGATATTAGCCCAGAAACTTAGGATATCCAAGATATAAGATACAATTTGCTAAACGCATGAAACTCAAGAAGAAAGAAGACCAAAGTGTGGACACTTTGCCCCTTCATAGAATTGGGAACAAAACACCCATGGAAGGAGTTACAGAGACAAAGTTTGGAGCTGAGATGAAAGGATGGACCATCTAGAGACTGCCATATCCGGGGATCCATCCCATAATCAGCTTCCAAACGCTGACACCATTTCATACACTAGCAAGATTTTGCTGAATGGACCCAGATATGGCTGTCTCTTGTGAGACTATGCCGGGGCCTGGCAAACACAGAAGTAGATGCTCACAGTCAGCTATTGGATGGATCACAGGGCCCCCAATGGAGGAGCTAGAGGAAGTACCGAAGGATCTGAAGGGATCTGCAATCCTATAGGTGGAAGAACAATATGAACTAACCAATACGCCCCCCCCCCCAAACTCGTGTCTCTAGCTGCATATGAATCAGAAGATGGCCTAGTCGGCCATGAGTGCAAAAAGAGGCCCATTGGTCGTGCAAACTTTATATGCCTCAATACAGGGGAATGCCAGGGCCAAGAAGTGGGAGTGGGTGGGTGGGGAAGTGGGTGGGGGAGCATGTGGGGAACTTTTGGGATAGCATTGGAAATATAAATGAAATAAATACCCAATTAAAAAAAGAACAAGAATTACATATATTATACCTATAAATATTATAAGGTTAATTGTGGGTGATTTGAGAATGGACAGGAGAGATCAATTAATGTCTCCTTGAATCTGGAGTCTTTGGAGGTTATTTTACCATGTAGATGCATGGATCTTTGTTTATCTTTTATGACTTAATTTTGTAACTGTAGAATTGTAATTTAATGTGTAAAAAGCCAGTAGTTATATAATTAAATCATGTCTATAGCAGTGCAAAAAAAAAAAAGTATTGAATCAGCTATCTCCCATAGCAAACCTCCTCTAGCAGCAGGATGTGCAATAAGAACCTGAGAAGTAGGAATTATGAGTTTACGATGATTTCTCAGCAGCACTCCCTGGTTCCACAGCTGAATTTGTGTGACCTTTAGTTCTCTCTATAAACTGCAATGCAGTTACTGGAAGAAGAGTGGACTGAGAACTGCTTCCTCCAGCTTTGGACAAAGCTCAAAGGAAATCCAGTTTCTATTTTATGTATTTTATCTTATTTTTTTTCTTTTAATATGGACAAGTAACTAAACCCAGAGCCAGACCCTGATGGTGGGGCTCTAGAAACAAGAAGCAAGCCTTTTAACAAGCCACTAGGAAGAGTAAATGAGAGAAAGCAAGAGCACGGTCCCTCACATTTCCCATCACTGTTCCCAGGGTCTGTGTGGCTTTGCCTTCACACTGAAAGCATCTTCCAAACTGCTGGTTACCTGGGTCAGTCATATAGCGAGTACTTCAGTTCTGCTTTACTCAAGGGAGAGATGATGGCTAGTACCCTCTGCTAAAGGGAGACATGTAAGGGTTCTACAGGAGTTTCCATAGCAACCTCAGTTAGGCTGGCCTCATTCCTGAAGGTAAAGGTGTCTGGCTACATGTGAAAATGCAAGGGGTACGCCCTTCCCCCTAAGCTCCTTACATGGTTTAGGAATGAGACCCTGGAGTTGATTTTGAAAGACATAGCTTTTGTCAAGAATGAGAAAGATGCCCTCTTTCTGACAAGCCAACTGGATAACCTGTCCAGTCTGCCATAGTTTTTCTGGCAGAAGACACGAGACTCTTGGGTTAGAGACAGACCTTTTGTACTCACAGGGACAGCAGCAGCGAGGGCCTGAGCATTTCCTCAAGTCCTTAGGCTCAGAAGCAGCACTTAGGAAAGTGATACACACACTAAGTGGTTGTGAAGAGCCCCAGACTTGAAGACAAGAATTTGGTATAATGAACAGCAAGTCTATGTGCTCTGCTCCATGGGAAATATCACATTTATCCTCCATGGTGTCTTCTATAAAAAAACGCCCTCAAAAAGAATCCTGAACAAATCTAATTAGTTCTTCTTCTGAGCCTTGCTAAAATGTGAGAGATCTAAAGAAAACTATTTAGCAATAACTTTTTGAAATTTCTGTAATTATTATGTTGGGAAAGTGCCAAAAATGATGTTTTAATTTTTTTAGCTTTTCATTAATATATGTCCATGCTTGTGAGTGTATATATGTATGAGTATAGAAGCCTAAAGTAGATGCAGAGAATCCTTCTTTAGGACTTTTCTGCCTGATTCTTCATGCCAGAGTTCCCCGTAGGACTAGTCTGGCTGGGTTGCTTGCTCTGGGCTCTCGTTTCCATATTACAGGTGGGTGGTCATGGTCACTCAGGTTTGCTTGCTTGCATAGCAAGTGCTTTAATTGCTGAGCTGCCTTCTCAGCCCAATGAAGACTATTAAACTCTTTAGTAAAGAGCATCAGATGAAGGTTATTGAAAACAACTTTCAAGATCTAAGGGCTAACGAGCTTTTAAGGAGTAGTATGTATCCTAACATTTGAGGTAAAGATAACACACTGAGTTTGAGAAGGTACACCTCTGTAGTTAGACTCATGAGTGTACATGATAAGGACTTATAAGTTTTGTTTATATATATCAACACATAGTGTTCGAACTCATGTCAGTCTCCTTACATATTCCCTTTATTAAGTCTAATCCCTTTTAGTATTCTCTTTTGTAATTCAAGAAATTGGAGAACCATACAAGTAAATAATGGTAGTTTGGGTTTTCAAAAGCTTATAGGCTCATTTGTTCCTTCCCTGGTTAAGAACCATGCTAGAATGCTCTCAGCACACTACAAAATCTTGTATCATTCCAACTTATTATGAACATGCCTCCAAATTTTCAGTGGTAAAATTTTTTACTCATAATCAAATTGAGTAGTCAGTAGAGAAAAAGTAAATATCTGCCTTAGTTAGGGTTTCTATTGCTGTGAAGAAACACAATACCAAGGCAACCCTTTTTTTTTTTTACTAGATATTTTCTTTATTTACATTTCAAATTTTATCCCCTTTCCTAGTTTCCCTTCGGAAAATCTCCTATCCCCTTCCCCCTCCCACTGCTCCCCAATCCACCCACTCCAATTCCTGGCCTTCCCCTATACTTGGGCATAGAACCTTCACAGGACCTAGGGCCTCTCCTCCCATTGATGACCGACTAGGCCATCCTCTGCTACATATGCAGCTAGAGCCATGAGTCCCACCATGTGTTTTCTTTGATTGGTGGTTTAGTTCCAAGGAGCTCTGGGGGTACTGGTTAGTTCATATTAATGATCCTCCTATGGGGCTTCAGACCCCTTCAGCTCATTGGGTACTTTCTCTAGCTCCTTCATTGGGGACCTTCTGCTCCGTCCAATGGATGATTATGAGCATCCACTTCTGTATTTGCCAGGCACTGGCAGAGGCCCTCGGGGGACAGCTGTATCAGGCTCTTGTGAGCAGGCTCTTGTTGGCATCTGTCATAGTGTCCGGGTTTGGTGGTTGTTTATGGGATGGATTCCCAAGTGGAGCAGTCTCTGGATGGCCGTTCCTTCAGGCTCTGCTCTGAACTTTGTCTCTGTACCTCCTTCCATGGGTATTTTGTTCCCCCTTCTAAGAAAAATTCTGAGCTTCTGGGGTAATATCCATTTATCAGTGAGTGCATATCATATATGTTCCTCTGTGATTCGGTTACCTCACTCAAGATGATATCCTCCAGATCCATCCATTTGTCTAAGAATTTCATAAATTCATTGTTTTTAATAACTCCATTGTGTAAATATACCACATTTTCTGTATCCATTCCTCTGTTGAGGGACATCTGGGTTCTTTCCAGCTTCTGGCTACTATAAATAAGGCTGCTATGAACATAGTGGAGTATGTGTCCTTATTACATGTTGGAGTATCTTCTGGGTATATGCCCAGGAGTGGTATTGCTGGATCTTCCAGTAATACTATGTCCAATTTTCTGAGGAATCGCCAAACTGATTTGCAGAGTGGTTGTACCAGCTTGCAGTCCATCAGCAATGGAGGAGTGTTCCTCTTTCTCCACATCCTCACCAGCATCTGCTGTCATCTGAGTTTTTGATCTTAGCCATTCTGACTGGTGTGAGGTGGAATCTCAGGGTTGTTTTGATTTGCAATTCCCTGATGATTAAGGATGTTGAACGTTTTTTTTTTTTTTTAGTTGCTTCTCAGCCATTCAGTTGAGAATTCTTTGTTTAGCTCTGTACCCCATTTTTAATGGGGTTATTTGAATTTCTGGAGTCCAGCTTCTTGAGCTCTTTGTATATATTAGATATTAGCCCCCTATCACATTTAAGATTGGTAAAGATCTTTTACCAATCTGTTGGTTGTCTTTTGGTCTTATTGACAGTGTCCTTTGCCTTACAGAAGCTATGAGGTCCCATTTGTCAATACTCGATCTTACAGCACAAGCCATTGCTGTTCTGTTCAGGAATCTTTCCCCTGTGCCCATATTTTCTAGGCTCTTCCCCACTTTCTCCTCTATAAGTTTCAGTGGCTCTGGTTTTATGAGAAGATCTCAAAAGATGGAAAGATCTCTGATGCTCATGTATTGGCAGGATTAATATAGTCAAGATGGCTATCTTGTCGAAAGCAATCTACAGATTCAATGCAATCCCCATCAAAATTCCAACTCAATTCTTCACTGAGTTAGGAAGGACAATTTGCAAATTCATCTGGAATAACAAAAATCCTAGTATAGCAAAAACTATTCTCAACAATAAAAGAACCTCTGGTGGAATCACCATCCCCGACCTCAAGCAGTACTACAGAGCAATTGTGATAAAAATGGCATGGTACTGGTACAGTGACAGACAGGTAGATCAATAGAACAGAATTGAAGACCCAGAAATGAACCCACACACCTATGGTCACTTGATTATTGACAAAGGAGCGAAAACCATCCAGTGGTTTTCCAATGGTGCTGGTTCAACTGACGGTTATCAGGTAGAAGAATTGGAATTCATCCATTCTTACCTCCTTGTACAAAACTCAAATCTAAGTGGACCAAGGCAACTCTTATAAAGAATAACACTTAACTGTGGCTGGCTAGCAGGTTCAGAGGTTCAGTCCATTATCATCATGATAAGAAGCATGGCAGTGTCCAGGCAGGCATGGTGGTAAAGAAGGAGAGGCAAGTTCTACATCTTGATCTGATGGCAGCCAGTAGAAGATTGACTTTAGGCAGCTAGAAGGAGGGTTTCAACCCTCCCACTCCCCAGTGACACACTTCCTTCAACAAGCCCACATCTACTCCAACAAGGACATACCTCCTAATAATGCCACTCCTTGGGCCAAATATATATACACCACCACAATATCATGTGATCAATAGACACTGATTTGTTTTTGTTAGGTGTGTGTGTGTGTGTATGTGTGTGTATGGGTGTGTGTGTGTATACAGCACAATGAAAATACTGATACCTTTCTAGAAGACAGCTTTGCCTCAATATACATTCATACTTTATTTAGAAATGTTGATCATGAAGAATTAGAAAAATGAACTAACTTTAAGTTGAAAATAAAATCATCATTTCATAAAACTGACAAGTTAATGGGGAAAAATTAAGGAACAAAGACTTTCTTGAGCTCACAAATGTTCAATCAAGTGGGTACCACAGTATTCCATTGTGAGGGCATGTGGTTAGCATGAGGATTTTGAAAATTTCTATCCCTAAAATACTTGAATTCGGTCTGGATGGGGACATACAAAAGAATGACAGCCTCCACCTTCCAGCATATACTACAGTCCACATAAGATCTTCCTTGATTGCACTCTAATTTATTGAGGCCGGGTCTCTCAACTGAACATAGAGCTCTTTGATATAAGCTAGTACATCCACAGCCCTAGCCTTCCTTTCTAGTGTTAGAAGAATAGGCCAGCTGCCACACCCACCTGGCAGTCACACAAGTTCTGAATATCGAACTCTGACCCTCATGCCTGGGGGACACGTGTTTAACCCACGAAGCTATTCTGCAACATAGAATTGTCCCCAGCAGGGAACAAAGAGCAACTCACGCTTTGTATATCACCCCCTCCTTCCAGGCCCCAGGGAGTATCTGAGAAAACTGCCAATATTTCACAAACATCTGCATATCCACTGAATATTTGCTATTGATACTACTTAAACATGATGAAATTTAAAGAGCAAAATACAAGTGTGACTCAAACATAAGAGTATTGTTTTGTCTCTAAATGCTGCTTCTTTCATCTGTGTAGAATTAGGGAACTTCCATCCTTCCTGTAAGTCCATTTGTCAAGTGATTGCAGGTCCTTATCAGACCAGACTCACTGTCCTTGAAACAGAAGAACTAACACACTGTTCTCAGTGGAAGCCATTTTTTACCTTAAACTTTATTGTGATGCTGAAAGTGAACCCAGATACCATAAGCTGGGGCACTGCACCTGACTATTTATCTTCCTCCAGCACTGACAGGAGCTCACTGCCTCTGCAGGTACAGATACAAGTGAACATGCCATAGTCCTTTGTTCCTATAGGTGACACTGCCATTAACCTCCGCTCTGTGGCTTCTAACAGGTAACAGAGTTATAGTGAATGTAAAGATGCAAAATAACTATGCAACTCCTTCCACAAACACAATGATGTCACACTGTGATGCATACACAGTTTCAAATTACAAACAAACAAACAAACAAACAAAAATCTGTAGGCTCCGTGGATAAGAAAAAGCACAAAAGGTACACAGAGTTGAGCTCTAAGCAAAACGAGAGCTGTGGGTGTTCCAGTTTGGTAATATGGCCTCTTGTGTCCACTGGATCTAGCCAGTTTCTCCAGAAATGAAATGTTGAGAAGACAAAAAAAAAAAAAAAACCCAAATAATAAACAAACAAACACTGTTACCAAAGGGAGCTGACTATCAGTCTCCCTCACTGGTCTAAAGGGCTCGTGAATGAGGGCACACAAGGGAACTGACTCAGTAGCATGGTCACTGCTTTCCATATTGTCATCAACTCCAGAACCACTACTATTAGACAAGAAAAGATAAATATATCAATAGTGATATTTCATTTCTGAGTTACGAATTTTATTAAAACTAAATAAAAATTTTGAAAATATTACAAATGTTTTTCAACATTAAAAGAACTTTTGGGAGTAGATTTTCTCATTTTTAAAGAAGTAAAACACAGCTGCAGATGTTGAATGGATGTCATGAGTATGTGACTGCAAACATGCTAAGAGAACAACATTCTAGCAGCTTCTATATCCTGAACTAAAGTGAGAAGGTCTCTATCAGCAGGGACTGCCAGGGATAAAAGAATGAGAAACTAAATGCTGGCCTTGCCATAGTTGTGATACCACAAAAGGCCATGCCTTAAGGTATTCATAGGCTAAAAAAAAAGCAACTGTATCAAACTCAATATACTATTCTGAGATTATAATGTATAAGGTAACCAAGCAGAGTGCAACAGGCACAGACACACACAGACACACACACACACACACACACACACACACAAGCTCAGCAGGCATCTAACAGAGCCCTAGCTGATAGAGTTTTGTAGTTCTTTACCGTGTATGTTGGCATATTTTAGTACTGAAATACACAACTTTCTTAACCAGCCTTCCCCCGCCTTCCCCGTGGGATGCGTGGGATGAAGAGAACTGTGCCTCTGAAGTGTGACCCAGGAAGCCTGACATCCAGTCCATGGGAGGCTCTCAAAAGCATGAAAACAAACTGGACCTTCAGCTGCTCCATCAGCTGCTACTCAGCTTGTGAGAAATGTCTACACCAAAGCTTCTGTGGTTTTATTTTGACTCTGATGCTTTCGTTTAGCTAGAAGTTACCCAAAGATACTCCTGGGTAACAGAAGAAAATGATATATGTGCCTGTCTACTTGTTCTCTAAAAGGCGTTAAAACAAAGATTTTTAAAAGTTACATATATGCAATATAATTATAGGCTGAGAAAACCTAAGCTCCAAATATCAGAAGTAAAAACAATACTAAATTCCACTTTCTAGTTTACTTATTACATCGTTTGTTAATGACTCACATAGTAAAAACAAACAATTGAAACCAACAAGATTGGACAAAGCACACAACTAGGAAAAACGAGAGCTGAATGGTAGGAGTGAACAAGACAACCAGGCTAATGATGATGTGTCTCTGCACATGTGGAGACAGACAAGAGGAGAGAAAAATTAAGTAGCATCAGGAAAAAAGTATTGTTAGTTCTGTTAATCTATGGCTGAAGACAGAAGGCTCCATAAAAATAAATTCTGGTGAGAAAATGAGATAGTAATTTCAAGATTATATATTCTAGGACAGAGAAATTTGTAAGAAAATTCTGGATGAGAGCAGAGTCTCTGCAGAGGGGAGCTTACCAATGTAGGTAGAATGTTCGCTATTCCACAGACTGAAACTAGGGTATCAGTATAAACCTGACTTCTAATGATCAGGGCGGAAGAGATGTAGACTTTTAATATCCATGTGGTTACTTACCTTCTGGTTCTTTCTACTACAAGCCCTATAGTGTGCACACCTGACTGCTAGTTTGGCTCCTAAACACCATTTTTCAACAAAAGGAAACAAGGTTTTTTGACATCAATGACTGAATCAAGAGCCAGTCCCAGAACATATACATAGGACTCCCAGGCATGAGTACCAGACAGTGGGGAAAGTACTCCAGAAAGGGTTGGCACTCTGGAAAAGAAGAAAACGTGAAGAGAAATCCCAGTGACCATCTCTGGAGGATTTAAACCAAACCAAACCACTGTAACGGGATAAACACTGGAACAAAACAAAAACCTACACGACCACAGTGAAATAAATCAGCAGTTGGATAAATATATTTAGATGAACAAGTGAGAGAAACAAGTTGCATCATGCAGCAATTATTAATCTATGCTAAAATAAGTACATGTAAGTATGATGATGGAACATAATAAATAATAATAATTATAACAAGAATAATAACCATCTCAAACTATCCAACAATCTACTTAATAATTATATAAAAGAACATGTAACTATACTTAGAAGAAATATGCTCCCTAGCAGTTCAGGGTAACACTATTAGTCATGAAACAAACCAGCCCTGTGTATCTCCAAATATAATGCTCTTAGAAAGATACATCCCTTCTGTGGTCTCCTACTAAAAATGCAAAACCTGAACATATGACAATGTTAAACTGGATGACATTTAATAAAATAATTTCCCACTGCTTTTTAAAACTATCAAGGTCATAAAAGACCAGACACATAAATCAGACTAAAAGTTGTTAGAGACTTGAGGAGACTAAAGAGACATGACAGATGCAGAGTGTGTTCTTGGTGAATGCAGATCAGAAAAGAGACTAGCGTGTCAACTGACAGTAGGTGACCTAGGTATCAGCGAGGAAGTGTGCTGAATATATGTGGTTGTGGTTGAGTCATTATTATTTGCAGGACTGCACTGAAAAATTACACATAAATTTATATACACTTTATACAACTTTTTGTAAATCTGAAATTACTTCAAAATGAAAGTTAAACCCACAGCTGCTGTTGTTCTTCCTCAAACCCAACAGTCATGCACTTCATGCTTTCTTCTCCTCTAGTTCTTCTCTGCATTCTACAGGAGAATACGAGACCAGTGTCTCATGCAGCATCACGGGGAGGAGGCCAGAACTACTGAGATGATGCGGTTAGAAAGCATCTGCAGAGAAAGAGGCAGCAGAGTCCACAGTGAGGGCAGCACAGAAGGGAGCCTTTGTGGCTGCTCAGCTATCATCGAGACTGAGATCTAGGATTGAGAAACTGAGCCCTGAAATCCAACCAAAAACTGGGAAAATGAACTAAATAGACAGCTCTCAAAACAGAAAGTAGAAATCGACAATGTATATGTAGACAAATGATCAATGTCCTTATCCACCAGGTAAATTCAAATCAAAACCACATTGAGATTCTATTCTACCCTGGTCAAAATGGCTAAAATCAAGACAATAAATGCTGGCAAGGATGTGAGGCAAAATAAAACCTTAACCATTTAGTGGCGGGAATGCTAAGTGGCCGAGCACTTAGGAAATCAGCATCGAGATACTTAATAAAGCTAGAAACAGGGCTACCACATGGTCCAGCCACACCTCTCCTGGATAAATAGCTGAGAGAGTGTACATCAACACACACAGAGAGATCCGACATCACAATGGTCAAGTAATGGGATAAGCCTACCTGTCCATCAAGATGAATAGAGAATGGAAATGTGGAGGTTTATGAAGCCATAAAGAAGAATGAACAGATAAAAAGGGAGATCTATAGGTTAAACACAATAAGCCAGACCCAGAAAGATTCTCATATGTAGACCCAGATTTAAAAATGAACACAAGATCGTTGGGAAGAGAAAGGTACCCGTGAGAATAGGGAAAGGAACAGGAGGCAATGGGAGGCTAAGACCAAACTTCATAGCAACGTGTTCGTGTGTCTTAATGAATCTCTCACTAAGGACAATGAACACAGTGGTGACATTTTAAAAGGTACTGGGATATAGTCATCCACTGTAGACAACTGAGCTGGCAGAGGGAGGGAGCCAGGGAATGGCATCTGGTAATATTTGATAACTCCAAGTCTATTTCTGGAAAGCAGCCATTACTAACTAAGACACATGAAGCCTACAAACATTTTGTCTATGTGAAGATGCTCAAAAGAGCCTCCCTGCCTCACTGTTGCTCCAGCCTGTGTGAAAATGCTGTTTAAGATGAAAGCAAACTGATGACTTGATTACAGCATGTCGATGACTTGCCGGAACCCAGGGCTTAGCTTTTCCTCCTGTACTCCAGCAAGTTAAGTAGCCCACTTCCCCTCTAGTCCCAGGCCAAATTCGGAGCTCACCTCCCCACATCTAAGCACATTTCAAGGTTCCTTTTTATCCTTGTCCATCTCCACTGCTACAGCCAAGTTCAGAAAGCAGACTACTGCCTCAGTCTTCCCTTCCATGGTCAGACTGTTTCCCGGAACAGCAATCCGCTCATATACCTCCCTGGCACCATGTTCCCTGATCAGAACACAGCTGTCTCCCCAGTCTGCCCATTCCAGGACATCTGCATCCAATGGTGTCTCCCCGCTTTCACATAACACACTGGCTCTGAAGAACTGTCAGAGGAGTCTCTCCTCACTGCACTGATGAAGGGCTCTATGTGATCCACGAGATTTCTGCCATGTGCCAACTTCTGTCTTGGTGCCTGAACTCTTTAAGATTCCTGGCACATCAATGTTCTCTGGTACAAAATCCCACACCAGCAAGGACTATTACCTTGTCTGAAGTGAGAATGTTGCAGGTTTTATGCAATTTAATCTTCACAATGACTATATTATTTCATTTTATAGATGAGAGACTTACTAACTTTTCCCAGTTCACAGCTATAGGGAGGTGAAACTGAGTTTGAATTCAGATTTCTGTGTGTGAAAACTCATAGACTCCAGAAGCAAGTGTCTTATCTATTTCTGCACCCAGAGAGCTTGCAGTTCATGGCATATACTGTATGCCTGAAGAATCTCTGAGGAAAATTTCACATGTGCAACAATCTTTAACAGGCATGGGATTTCACAACATTTCATTTGAATGGCAGTTACTACACACAGCACTGCTTTGAGACATCATGAAATGACAAATAAATGCTTTGTTATCCTTCAAACTCCTGATTTCTTCCATCTACTAAAACCCACTGCATGTCAGGAGAAGTGGCTCTCTGGAGAACATGGCATGCAGTGCACTGTGACCAGGTGCTGCTCCTGGGTCTGCGCATGTTCCCAGCACATGGAGCTTTGTGGCACATAGCCAAGAACCCAGACTCTGGAACTGTGCAGGACTGAACTGAAGTTCCTGCCTCATCACTCACAAGCCAGTCATGACCTATCAACTAAATCAGGGAGGGTGCTGACCACTCTCTATGACAGTTTTAATATCTACATAGCTCACAACTCAGTCTCCTCTTCTTCTGCAAATGACTCCCTAGCAGTGAGAGGAACAATATCTACAGGAAGAGCACCAAAGGATACAATCAGAGACTGCAGAGATCTCAAAACAATTAACATGGATGTAATCTTGACTTTAATCATTGTGGGAAAATAGATCATAGAGTTCTCTTGAGGAATCCCAGCTCTCCTACTCACGGAGGAATAAAAAGGCTGTGCCTTGCTTCCACATGGAAAGCAGCAAGCTAATCACAAGTCACCCTGAGGAAAGTGTGGTAAACTAACAAAGCCACATCAACACTTCAGGCCACTCTTTAAGGACATCTTCCCATCACCCTAAGTCAATCACCTACCTGCCTGCAGATAAAGGACAGGCAGCAAAGCCAAGAACAGCACACTCAGAGTTGCAGTTCTGCCTTGCCACCTGAAGCATGACCTTGGACAGGTTCTTAAAGATTTAATATTCATTTATTCAACAAATATTTACAGTGTCTTTCAGATCCCCGCTCTCATAGAATTTATATTCTAATGGAAGAAGAAAGACATCATATAACAAACAGGCAGAGATGGGGAAGAAGGAGTTTTCAGATAGTGGCAAGTGACTTAGAATTAAGACGGAGATGGAGCAGATTGTACTGGACTTTGAAGTCATTTTAGAAAGGTCACATCTGCACTAAATAAAACTGAGAGACTCAAGTCTTGATGTCCAGATATTTTCCTGCAAAATAGCTACTGAGCAGGAAGTAAAGAAAGCCTCTGGCAGCTCCAGGATGGCAGGACATCACGGTATTAGAGACACATTATCTCTGTACACTCACAGGCTCTCTATCACACCATATCTGTATTTGGTTAAGTTGATCACATGTGGACTCTTAGCTCTGAAGACACTAATGCAACAAAACCTTTTTCCAAAGAACTACATATAGCTTTGCATATTGAATGTCTTTACTCTGAGAGTTAAAGTACATATTTTGCTAATACTTTGGCAAATGAAGGCCACTGATCCCTAATAGAAGGGCTAGCATGGACTCGCATTGCTTCAAACCAGGCAGTCATAAGACTTATTAACAAGATTAGGTATTATCTTAAGCTATCTCTCTCCAGCGATGCCTTGCACACCAAATTCAGATCTGCTGGAAAGTAAAAAGGCAAAGCTTTCAAGCTATATGTCTCCTTGTACATAAAAATTTGGGAAAATCTGAGGTGCTGAGGCATGGAAGTTTTCAAAAGAAACATTAGTATTTTGACCCACATTTTTCATGCACCAGTTAACTAGAAAATTACAAAAGCTGAAAAACTCTGATAAACTGCACCAACGGGATTAATATAAAGCCCCCTCCCCTCCCTCTCATCGCACCCCACTCACCACGAAGGGGCGCCTTTCTGGGGAGGAAATGAAAGCCTCTCAAAGTACTGAAAAATGAGGGTCTGTGAATTTTTAATTCTGTTAACTAATCATTAGAAAACGTAGAAGTTGCTGCCTCTCTGTGACAGTCAGGGGCAGGTGTCGCAGACATGTTCAATCTTCCAGGTGCTGGCTGCAACACAATGATTTGTAGGGCCACTACTTTGGGCACTTGGAGAATAATTAAATATTTAGTCCCTCCTTGATGTATGCAAAGTCTGCCTGAGAGGATCCCCAGCACAGTGCACGTGGCACCCACATTTTCCTTTTGTAACTCAACACTGCAATATCACTATCTAGTCTCATCTTCAGTCTATAAGAATGGGCCTCTATCAGCAATGGTACTGATAGACATCTGAGGAAGAAAGAGGAGGTAAGGAAACTGTAACCAACAGGGGAACTCCCTGTTCTTCTGGGACACATGAATGGTGAGGACCAAATGGCAGAGATGGTGAGCAGACCACTGTCCTCCTTAGTTCCAGGTTCCATTTTATACACACAGTCTTTAAGACCTCAGACTTCCCCAGGGTTACAGATCTAGTGGCAGAAGACTGACAGAGACACTCAGTGCCCACAAGTGCCCTAATCTTTCCAGTGTTCTACAGAAATACCTCACACTCTTTAAAACTCAGGAACTGAGATGATAATCTGAACCACAGGTATATTAACACAACATTCCAGAGTTTCCATCCTGAAACCACTGCTTCATTTCCTAAGGACCAAAAAGTTGCTTCACCTAGAAGTAAAAATTCCTCATCAACTTCTCCTGTCCTCCCCAAAAGACCTGAATCCCACTGCCAGGCTGCCATGGAGAAGACGCACCACAGCGTTTCTTGGAGGATCCTTAGGACAGCAGCATAGCGATGCCAGCATGGTGTGCTCATTTCTGCTACCAAATATTTAAGGAATGTAATGTGACAAGAATAGGGCACTGCTCTTATCTAAGAGGAAAGTAGACACGGGGGAAACTAAGATGGAGAATGAGACTTGGGATCCCTTTCCCTTGTCACTCAGACTCCTGGGAGGATTTTCCAGAGAGTGTGGACATTTACTTCTTCACAGAGCAAACACTCCAATAAAGCAGTTATGCATGGACTTCAAGAATGAGAGCAAACAGGTCACAGCCATAACATGGCCGCTTGTAAAGGAGAAGGTTTATTTCAGTTGTCATCTGTCATTGAGAGAAGCCAAGACAGAAGCTTCAAGAAGAAACCACTGAGAAACACTGGTTACTGGCCTGCTTTCTAGCTCACTCTCTTACAGCATGGATCTACGTGCCTAGGGATAGTGCTGCCCGTGGTGGGCTGTGACCTTCCATAGCAATCACTGACCTTGACAGTCCCTCAGCTGAGCTTCCTCAGATGATTTTAGCTTGTATAAAATGCAAAGCTAAAGCTCGCTAGGATCTGTATCCTCCAGAGGAGCCACGATATTATGAAGACAAGGTTTAAAAAGGAAGGAAGGAAGGAAGGAAGGAAGGGAGGGAGGGAGGGAGGGAGGGAGGGAGGGAGGGAGGGAGGGAGGGAGGGAGGGAAGGAAAAAGGAAGGAGAGGAGAGATGAAGATAATTAAAGAAGTTTTAACTTTGAGAATTTAAAGTTCAGTGATAAGAGAAGGCCCTAGAGAGGAGAGCTGCAGGAGCCTGGAAAAGTCTAGAGAAACTGAGACTTTTTGTCTTTTAGCCCTAGTGGTAACAGAAAAAGGAAGTGCAGGCAAGGTGCAGAGGCAGAGCAGGAGAGCAAGACCTGGCTGACACCACCTTCATTTCCATCCACAGAGGCATTCCTCCTGGAAAGATCGAGCCACCAGTCAATCAGCCCTGTCAGCAGTCCTAAAGACGGACATGAGAACATGATGGGCATGTGTTTGGTAAGCTCAGTCATGTTCAACCTAGCAGGAACGTCAGAAAAGACTTTATTGTCCATACTGCAAGCAGCTGACACCGTGAACACACCAGAAGTCTGTATTGCCAAGGCAGCTCTTATTAGTAGCTGCCCTGAGTACCAATGATCTGAAGAACATGCAGACGCTGCTTACCTGTCTCTGAGGCCATGCTGCTCTGAGAATGGCTTCCGTTCGGAAGAACACCAGGAGCTTGCCATCCTCCTCACTCAGGTGGAAGGACTGCCCCAAGAGCTGGAGCACCTGGATTCGAGGCCTCACAGGATATGTGTCTTCAGCACAGAAAGGCCGCAGCCACTGCAGCACGTCTTCAGCAGACACCAGCTCCTCCCTGAAGAGTGGACAAAGGTGAAAGACAAGCTCTTGAGGCTTTGTGCGTCCCTTCTAGTAATCAAATGCCACCACTGACCTAAAGACTCAATGGATAACTTTGCTTCCTTAAAAGGAAAAGATTAAGTTTTCAAGTGACTCATAACAAACCATATGGATGATTTTAAAACTATGTCAAATAAATGCAATCCTGCAGCAGTTTTTTAAAACAGAGCAATGTAAAGATGACAAAGGCAACCACTAACTACCATGCTCTTAGCTAGTTTATTTCTTATGAAAATTTAACAAGTTGTAAAGCTTGTCTCTAACTGCTCATGCTAAAAGTGTCACTTACCTGTCTAGTAATTTTATATACTCGATCACTAGTTGGCAACAACTATGCAATCAAGACACCATAAATTACACTTGCTAGGACAGATTTGGCTTCAGAGAGGTGGTATAATCTCCATGTCATGGACAGCACTTTAATCCCATTGCCCCCACCTCTCCATCACTCCCCACTGTGACCACAACGTCTACATGTGGTTACAAACCCACTCAATGCCATCTACAGATTAAATATGAGTCTCGGCTGCTCTCAGTCTACAAGGATACCATGGAGAGGACGTTCTGCACATCTCTCTACCCAATCTGATGCTCAGCTTCCCTGTAATCCCAGAAGGGCCACCCCAGTAAACTCACTGATGTGCTCGCTGCTAAACTTCAGCCCATGGCAGCATCCCTTCCCTGAGGACCGGAATTATGCAGGTGCTTGCACAACGACATCCTTACAAAGCTCTAGTCATCAATCACTTAAATCGAGTCTCAGACCAAATCAGACATATGGCAAATCCTGCTCTAACAAGACCATAACATATCTAAACAAACAAACAAACAAACAAACAAAACTCCTGAAGTGAAGTCCTGTATTGCCACTGAACGTGTGTCTACCACAGTATGACCACCTGACCAATGCTGTTTTATAACAACTTACATTGAAAAAAGAATTATTACTAGTACTTACAGGGAAAAACAGTTATAAAATGTGAAGAACTAGCTTAAATGTTTCTAATTTACCAGTAGTTACTTTTCCTTCTCAATTCTCATTAGAAATGAGAAACAGTGGGGATGGGGAGAGAGCTCAGTAAGGAAAGTGCTTGCCAACAAGCATGAGTGACTGGTTTCAATCCCCAGAAACAGCATGGGAAAGCCAGGCATGGTGGCAGACAGGCACAGACAGGATCCCAGGGCTCTGCTGGCCAGTCCTTCTAGCCAAGTTGGCCATCTCCTGGTTCAGTGAAAGAGTGTCTCACAGACTAAAGTGGAGGGGCTAGAGAGTAGGCTCACTGGTTAAGAGCTCTACCTAATCTTGCAGAGGACTTGAGTTTCATTTCCAGCACCAACATCTGGCACCTAAACACCAAATGTAACTCTAGTTCCTGGGGGCCAGGGTAGGGATAGGGGGTTGGGGGTAATCTGATGCCCTCTTGTGGCCTCTGAAGGCACTGCATGTACACCATACAAATGATAAACAGACAAGCAGGCACATACATATATACACAACTAATAAATTAAGCTTCAAAATATTAAGGAGCAGAGTGATTGAGAAGGATACCTGAAAAAACTTCTAGCCTTTACATATGTGCATTCGTACACATATGCATGCATACCTGTACATACAAGTGAAGACATATCTGTGTATATACACTCACATACATGTATGCACACTTGTACACACAAGAGAAGTCATACTACAACTATGTGTATGTGGCGGGAAAAATGCTTATGCAAAAAGATAGAATGCACACCTATTCCCTGAATACTTTCTGTCTTTACAGTAGTACCAGCAAGATCATTTTCAGACCTCATCAGTTCTCAGCCCCATCTTTTCCTAACACTCTAAACCTAAAGCATGAATGTCATCACTTCCACTATAGGTAAAGGCCTTGAGAAAGTATCTTCTGGAATCTATGTAACCAAGACAACAAATGTAAAGCGCCTTTGTGCAGTGTGTGGCACAGAGAACGGACTTATACCTACTGTCACCATCAGAATCATCTCCATAAGTGTTACCACTGTCAAAGCACTAGAGTTCTGTACTTGATGGCACAGACATTAACATTTTACATAGTATCTTCTCTCAAGGAACTAATACAATGGCAAAGAAAAATCAATGACTTGGCCTTTGTCTGTATTATTAATTCGATAAAATTGAGCAACTGTTTGGAGGAAGAGGCGTGGCATCTAAATAAGATGAAGGAGATTCAGGATGTGTGTAAGTGAAAATGTAGGAAAATATAACTCCAGGAAAGGGAACAGGGAGAGGCAAAGATCTCAAAGGACATGGAAATTCAGTGAAAGATTAAAAGCCCAGTGTAAAGAGAACAGAGGAAGAAGCTACAGTTTTCTCACTTCTGGAACCAAGACAATGAACATAGGCTGCGGAGACAGTAAGCCTGAGCCCTCTGAAAGTGCAGACTCAGAAGGTTCAAGTCCTTACTCAGGTCCTAGGCCTAATATTCTTCACAGAATTCTGAGTCTTGGTTTCCTTAGTTACTGATAGACATGGAGAGCAATGCCTTTCTCACAGGCTTGTTTAGACTTAAGTATAAAAAAAGTAGTAAATGCAATGTGGGCAACACACCTAGCACATGCCTAAATACTTAAAATAATGGCACCCACTGTCAGTAAAGCTTTTGGAGGGCATGGAGTAGGAAAGATGGTGGGTTTTGAGTCTTCAATGCCACTTTAAAGATTAGAGAAGATATGTAGGCTGGGCAGCCACAGGCGAAGGCCTGCAGTGGTTTAAGTATCAACCTGGAAAAACAGAAATATTGATCTCAACCCCTACAAGGTTCAGGGAACATCAGGAAAGGGGCAGAAAGAACGCAAGAGCCAGAGGATGAGGAAGAGCACCTGGAGCTGTCCTATAGACATGGACGTTGCATAGCTCAGCTCGCTGTAGGTGTGGTTTCCTGCACAAGACCAGCAAAAGATCAGGCCAACAGCAAGATCGCTCAATGCACCAACAGACAGCTCTAAATAGACCCAGTGCACTGAGATGGAAATGGGAAGGGACTCACACAATCAAAAGTGCATAAAGATGGGAGGAGAACTTGCTAGGGTTGGGGAAAAGTTAGAGGTAGATATGATCAAGATATATCATATAAATGTGTGAGAGTGTCAATAAATAAAAGAAAGATCTTTTTAAAAAAAAATCAGGAAGGCAGTCATTTGAAGGCCATTTCTGTCAACAAATCCAAACCAGGTTCTCAGAAGCTGGTATTTTATCCCTCCCACCAAAGTGTCAAGGTAAGGAGCATGAGCCCAGATGTCAGATAGCTGGAGTCAGGAAGCCCAGATGGGAGCCAGAGGAACAGTAATCCATCTCACTCTGGCCAACAAGAGTCTGATGATAACTTAGGCAGGTTTCTAGGAATGGTCACTATCACAACTCTTGTCATGTATGATGTCATCATTCTAAGGTATAGACAAGGAAGTAGTCACAGTAGGCAGTCAAGTCTAGTCTTCCTCACTACCTCGGGCCACCTGCTCCTCGCCTTGTCAATTTCTGTGGAATGTCACTGAGCCACTCTGGAGCATGTCACAGAACAACTTGACAGCAACTCCAATTACTGATGAGATACAAAAAGATGATCATAACTCTTTCCAAATAATTGAGTTGGACTCTTGTTCCTTGAGTATATAATACAGTTAATAAAATCTGACATCTTGGAGAGACACGTTCTAATTTTTAGTTGGTGTTTCAAATATACACAATCAAATTATGAGAACTTCCTACAATGCAAACACTCTTCCAAAGGCACCATGTCCTGGACAAGCTTTACTGTACCTCCTCCTGAACACAGGATTCAGAACAAACATGCCAAAAGAAAAGAACGCTTAGCAAGCAATGTCAAGGTATGAGCCAGAGAGCCTCAAGACTGTTTTTAAAATCCACTGTCATGTGTAGCAATGGGAGATGGGGAACTGGGCAAGTCCCAGATCAGGAAAGTAAGCGGCTTCCAGGACCCAACAGGGATGAGATTAGCTGAAATGCCAATCAAAGGGGACGAAGAACCTTGTAGAGGCCACATCCAGAGGTTAGGCAAGGCCATTCATCTCCAAATTCTTAACACAGAATTGTTCCTGTCTAGAGGAAATACGGGAAAAAGTGTGGAGCAGAGACTGAAGGAAGGCCATCCAGAGACTGCCCCGCCTGGGGATCCATCCCATATACAGACACTAAACCCAGACACTATTGCAGATGCCAACAAGTGCTTGCTGACAGGAGCCTGATATAGCTGCCTCCTGAAAGTCTCTGACAGAGCCTGACAAATTCAGAGGCAAATGCTAGCAGCCAACCATTGGACTGAACATGGGGACACCAATGGAGGAGTTAGAGAAAGGACTGAAGGAGCTGAAGGGATTTGCAACCCCATAGGAAGAACAACAATATCAACCAACCAGACCCCCCAGAACTCCCAGGGACTAAACCACCAACCAAGGAGTACACATGGAGGGACCCATGACTCCAGCCATATATGTAGCAGAGGATGGCCTTCTCTGGCATCAATGGGAGGAGAGGCCCTTGGTCCTGTGAAGGCTCGATGCACCGGTGTAGGGGAATGCCAGGGCGGTGAGTGGTGTGGGTGGAAACATTTTCAATATAAATAGGTGTGGTGAGGGGATCAGAACAGGCGGGGATACAAAGCATGACGTCAGTAATACTGAGGTCCAGAAGGAGAAGGAGAAAGTGACTTTACGTCTGCATTCTTTGACTAAAGAAAGGAGGTTTAATGAGAAAAATAATAAAGAGCAAATCATTTCCAAACATATTTACCTCATTATAAAAATGATTAGTAAAAGTTATTAAATAGCTAAAAGGAAAATATAGTTTCACTATAAACAACAGGCAATTGCTTCTATGCCCCACTCCTATAATTAGGATGGAGGAAGAAGGTATTATACTATAAAGATTTGATCTGGTACTTTATTTAAAAACAATCAAGCTAATAGGGGCACACAGACACTCACATCCTCAGCTGTGGCTCAGAAGATAAGGAGACATACATCTACTTCTACTAACAGGAAAGAGCAGCAGCATGCTAACTGAGTAATTATGTGGGGATGTGAGACTCCAGGGTGGAGTGAGTGCTCACTCACTCTTCTCTATTGATCCTGGAGCATGGGAAGACATCCATACAAGTAAAAAGAATGGAATGGGATAGCAACCAAAAAGTAATTGAATCAAGACAAGGTTTTTAGACTATAAAAGAAATACTCTTTGGAAAAATAGTTTTCAGCTTCTTAATGACACATGTTTTAGTTAGGGTCACCTTTGCTGCGATGAAACACCATGTCCAAAAGAAACTTGGGAAACAAAGGGCTTATTTGCCTTATATTTTCACATCATAGCCCATCATTGAAAGAAGTTGGGACAGAAACTTGAAAAGGGCAAAAACCTGGAGGTCAAAGCTAATGCAGAGGCCATAGAGGGGTGCTGATTACTGGCTTGCTATCTGTGGCTTGCTCAGCGGGCTTTCTTATAGACCAGGTCTACCAATCCAGTAATGGCACCACTCACATGGGCTGGGCCCTCCCACATCAATAACTAATTAAGAAAGTGTCCTACAGGTTTGCCTACAGTCCCGTTTTTCTTTTCTTTTCTCGTCTCTTTTCTTCTTTTCTTTTCTCTTCCTTCCTTCCTTCCTTCCTTCCTTCCTTCCTTCCTTCCTTCCTTCCTTTCTTCCTTCCTCCCTCCCCCCTTTCTTTCTTTCTTTCTTTCTTTCTTTCTTTCTTTCTTTCTTTCTTTCTTTCTTTCTTTCTTTCACACTCCATATTTTATTGGCCCCCCCATCCCCCATCCATCCTCCTACTGCTCCATATCCCATATCTCCTCCCCACTCCCCTGTCTCCACGTGGATGTCCCCATCCTCCACAACACCTGACCTCTAAACTCCCTGGGGCCTCCAGTCTCTTCAGGGTTAGGTGCATCATCTCTGAATGACCACAGACCCAGGAGTCCTCTGCTGTATGTGTGTTGGTGGCCTCATATCAGCTGGTGTATGCTGCCTGTTTGGTGGTCCAGTGTTTGAGAGATCTCAGGGGTCCAGACTAATTGAGACTGCTGGTCCTCCTACAAGGTTGCCTATAGAGGCATTTTTATTGAAGTTTCCTACTCTGAGATAACTTTAGATTGTGTCAAGTTGACATAAAATTATCCAGCATAACATATACATATAACATTAGCCATATTTAAATTTAAGTAGTTAAAGAATACTGAATGAGGTATCAAAATATTTTTAAATGATATAATAATCAAAACATTTATTCTTGCTTGAGGATGGGGAAAAGAAAACTATTCAAATATGCAAAATAAAAGAACTTTCATATTTCTTATAAATATAAATATCATTGAACTTGAACTCCTGAAGAGAACCAAAGATGCTTTCCCCAATTCTTTATACTGAAGGCCAGCAGGCAACCCAAATGATGTAGGATTAGCTTGCATTCCAATGTTTCCAAATAAAATTCTCTCTCTCTCCTTTCTCTCTCTCTCTCTCTCTCTCTCTCTCACTCTCTCTCTCCTCTCTCTCTCTCTCCCCTCTCTCTCTTTCCTCTCTTTCTCTCTCTCCTCTTTCTCTCTCTCTCTCTTCTCTCTCTCTCTCTCTCTCTCTCTCTCTCTCTCTCTCTCTCTCTCTCTCTCACACACACACACACACACACACGATTGCACGCGCACACATGCATGGACATTAGAACAGTCCCTTTCTGCATCTTTAAAAAACTGGATGGCACTCATATCCAGAGAGCAGTTGGTTACCCCATAAGAGTCATGGCATTATTGGACCAAAGGGCATATCTTGCCTGGCAGGCTCGCAGCTGAGTAAAGTCAGTGGCACCTTTTCTTCCCTAAGAACTTGCACGGTACATTTCAGCACCATGAAGACTAGGCAATACAGAGCCAATTTGGTTCCAGCTCCATTTATCTCACTTATAATTAAGGTATGTGAGATCTTAGCAATAGATCTCAGTAACTAGCTCTACCTAATGAACAAGGTGCATGACAATAGCTTATATTGTTTGAGATCTTCTGGGGCTTCCCTTATCAAAACTTGTAAGTATCCAATGCATGCAGTATATGTCTTTCTGTGCCCATGTAGTCTCACTCACCATATTTCTTTCAGTTTTATCCACTTATCTGAAAATTACATAATTTCACTTTTTTATAACTGAATAAACTTCCACTGCACATATGTACAGTATTTTCATTATCCATTCATCTGTCACTAGACATGTAAGCTTTTTAAATTTCCTAGCTATTGTGACTACAGCAGCAAGAAATGTGGATGAGTGTGACTCTCATAAAGTCCATGGGGCATATGCTCATGAGGGGCCTCACTAGACTTCCTGATAGCTTCTACTCTTAGCTCTTTGGGGGATCTGCAAAGTTCCAAACTGTCTACAAGAGTCAACACCCCCATTAACAGTGACTGAACAGTAGTCCCCTTTCCCTTACTTCCTTGCTAGCACTTACTGTCAATTGATTTCTTGATGAGTGTGAGATGGAATCTCTTACATTCTTAAGTGTCAGCCATTCAAATTACTTTGGGGCATTCTCTGTGGCTCATTTTTTGTTTGGGTGGTTTTCTTGTTTTGTTTTGGGGACTCGCTGTTTATCTTAGATGTCAATCCCCAGGCAGAGGGAGGACCTGGGAAGCTTCCCCCATTCTACCCTCTGCCTCTTCACTCAGACCAGAGTTTCATAAGCTGTACAGAAGCTTTACAGTTTCATGAGCTCCTATTTGCCAGTTGCTGGCCTAGTTTCCTGAGAGGGCAGAGTCCTGCTTTAAAAGCCTTCACCTATGCCTGTATATTAACGAGTACCCCTACTGTTTTCTCTAGCAGTTTCAGGTTTATGGTAATATGAACCTTATTGGCAGCCCATGGCTAAAACGGCCTTGGTCTCTAGGAGATCTTAACTCTTGTTTAGCTTGTCCTGGTACCAAGGTGCCTTCTAAATACTTGCATATTTGTCATATACCCATGGACAGGTGCAATTCTCAGCCTTGACCAGAGGAGCTTATCTGTGCAAAAGGTGACAAATTCACAGATACATGGCTATTCAAGGTGCTGAGTTAGAAGGACAATTAGTGCTCTGCCCTCATCAGGATATTGATACAATTTCCTTTAAGTCTCCCAGTGTATCAACAAAGAGAGGTAGGAAAGAAAGGAAGAGCCAAAGACTAGGAGAAGAACTCAAATGTCACCTTCTGGGAATGACTGAACAATTTATCATGATCTCACAGTGGCTATGGCTGCTTACCTTGGGCCTGCCAAATCATGGATCAGGGAGGGACTAATGGGGCCCTACATGCTTGCTGAACTACTGACTACTGATGGATTCTGCATGAGGGAAGGCATTTTCTTCTATGTCCCCACTCATGAGACTCCCAGGCTCCAGTGGCTAGTTCCAAATCTATGATCACAAAGGCAACCCTGGTTTAACTTCTTAATCACAAAAGACATGATTCTGGGGTAAATGATTTGCATAAGGGAGGGCACATTGAAGAGGTTAGGTAGTTCAGAAAGGGAGTGTGTGCGTAACTGTAATCAAAACACCTCCCTCCCTCCCTCTCTCTCTCTCTCTCTCTCTCTCTCTCTCTCTCTCTCTGTGTGTGTGTGTGTGTGTGTGTCTGTCTGTCTGTCTGTCTGTCTGTCTACATATATAGTCCTCTGTGTGTGTGTGTGTGTCTGTCTGTCTGTCTGTCTGTCTACATATATAGTCCTTTACTACATAGTGCAAATCTTTTTTTTTTTTTTTTTTTTTTTTTTGAGACAGGGTTTCTCTGTATAGCCCTGGCTGTCCTGGAACTCACTTTGTAGACCAGGCTGGCCTCGAACTCAGAAGTCCACCTGCCTCTGCCTCTGCCTCTGCCTCCGAAGTGCTGGGATTAAAGGCGTGCACCACCACGCCCGGCCCACAGTGGAATTCTTAACTACATACTAAGTACTTATCTTTACATCCACACATCCACAGAGGAGTATAGTTCTCACCAGGAATCAAAGAAGCTTCCCTTTGTAACAGATAGAGATCATCACAGAAAACAAGAGCTGCTTAAAACACACAGAACAACTGATGTATCCAGCCCCAACAGATACAGCTACAACACAGCCACTACACCTAAGGTTCAAAGAAGACCAGAGGGTGGAGGTGAAAGATTCTAAGAGCCAGAGGAATAGCAAGTCTTCTGTGAGATTACGTCTGCTAGAAATGTCAGGGAAGCTACACCCAGGATCCTGCAACAATATGGCTGTACCAACAATGTGCCTAAACAGGACCTGGACAATGACAACAAGAGATATGCTAATGGGCAGGTGGGGTGGTTCATGGGGCCTCACCCCTAAATAAAGAATTATAGACAACCAATGACTGCTGAGATTGGGAGACTTAGTCTTCCTCAGGGATGAGGCCCTTAACTGGTCATACAATATTAAGTGGTCGGCTCTTTAATCATACACACAAGCAATATAAAGAGTCAGCAGACTGCATGTATGTACTTATGCATTTAGATATGTAATAGTAACAGTAAAATAAAAAGAAGACATAAATTGGAGAGGGACCACGGGTGCCATGAGACTGGTTGGAGAATGGAAAGGGAAGGAGAGATATGACATAATTATATTTTAAGTAACAGCATTTTAAAAGTTTTAAAGATTGGAGGGCACCAATACAACTCTGTGTTGTGTGTGACAGCTCTTTGAGTATATCTTAAAATGTAAGTCAATCCTGAAATTTGGTACCAATTCTGTGCTTCCTCTTCAGAAGCCAGGCTAGCAAGCTTGTATATTTCTATTACTGCCTGGCTTTGCAGTTAGGTGGGAATTCACAAGGTCTACCTGTCTAATGCCAGCAAAGGAAGAAGAAAGGAGCAAGTTCTTGTGAGCGAGGAGATAACAGGGTGGGACTTAACTGATCACACTTCAAAGAGTCCTGTGTCTCAATGGTGGATGGGGCCATACACATTATATACTTCCTGTACCATGGTGAATGGGCTTTTCCAGGAGAATAACTGGCAAGGAGTAAGAGACATTTAGGACATGTATGAAAGCATACTACACTAGTGTCATTGTAGTAATACAAGAAGTGTAAATTAACAAACATCGCAATTAAGGTATATTTTAAAAAACTCTTAGGAAGGCAATAGTTTGACAACTACTCATGAACTCCATCTTCTCTCCAATACACCTGGATGGAGGACACCTTTTAGGGAGGTTATAGAACATATGGAGGTGGAACCTCAATGGAGGAATGTGACTCAGGGCAGGCATTTAGAACCTGACTCTGCTTCCTCCTCTGCCCAGGTGTGAGCAAGCAGGTTCACACTCATGCTGTCTCAGCTATAAGATGCTCTCTCCAATGTTTCCCTTCGTGATAAGACTGCATCCTCATACCAGAAAAACTCTTGTCAGACCAGTGTACAGAGCCATATCTGGTTAGGCGGTTGAGGGCTCCACTAATTTGTTTGAGTGCTGTATGTTCATTGGATTTGAAATCAGCCCAGGAAAAATAGGTGCCAAGAGAGGCCCACTGCCATTACAAAGCAAATGACACTTGTTCTAGCATAAGCAAGGGTTCATGCTGGTATAGCATGTGTTATATACTGAGAACAGCTATAGTTTTTAGTTCCACAGTAGAGCAGACCTGTAATCCTAGCACTTGGGAAGGATAGGCATAAGGAACAGAAAGATATTGAAGATCACCCTGGGAGTGTAGTGAGGTTGTGGCCATCCTGGAATTCCTGTAACCTTGTCTCAAGAAAATGAAACAAAGCAAAACACCTGAAAAATAACGGCCATGCAAAAAAACACTTGGTAGGGCTGGAGAGATGGCTTGATGGTTAAAAGCAGTGACTGCTCTTCCAGAGGTCCTGAGTTCAAATCCCAGAAACCACATGGTGGCTCACAACCATCTGTAATGGGATCTAATGCCCTCTTCTGGTATATCTGAAGACAGCTACAGTGTACTTACATATAATAAATAAACAAATCTTAAAAAAAAAAACACTTGACAGCTATTTCATACATACTTCAATTCTTAATCATCTCTGAAGTTTCCCTGGCAGAAATATTGAAATAGTATACATGTATATCAAATAGCATACAAATATAAATGTGTGTGCAATGGATATCCCTGCATGTGTGCAATGGCTGACAATGTGCATGATCAGGCTTATTCACTATGGACACTCAGGAGAGTGGACATCAGACTTCCACTGTTGGAACTCATGGATGCCTGCCTGACAGGAGGAAGAGGAAAGGCAGAGAGGGCCTGGCACAACACGTAGGCAGGCAGCATATGGGTCAGATAGGGAACTGAGTGACCAGACAGCAAAGCTTTATCAGGGCGGGCACTCGACGTTCCTTTGGGTATTCTGCCTGCAGCTCTTGAGAACATAAACTCTGACTTCCCTGTGGGACTCTGCCAGGTACCTGGGGAATGGAAAATCAAGCAAAGAGAAGCTACACTGACTGAAGAATACCTGCTGGGAACAGAAGTTGCAATATGATCTTTATTCTTCTCTTGCTTTTTTTCAAGAAGAGAAAATTCCACTGAAGCTTTTCTCAAGAAGCCTTTGTTATTCTGTCTCTGGCATGAAAAGGAATATCTTGTTCTGCTCCTGTACTCCCTAAAGTCTTTTTTGAAGCTTGAAATATAAATAACCTGTATTCCAAAGACCCAGGGTGTATACTTTGGTATATCTGGCTAGAAATTCATAGGGAAAAGCATTGTCTTCTAACTGTGAGATGGCTCCTAGGTGCACAGGATTCTGGGAGTTACTGGAAGTGGCCTATACAGTAGCAGAGAGAGGCTTAACAGGCCACGATCCAGAGTCAAGCCCACTTGAGAGAAGCTGGAGGCTGACACATTCCCGGGGGACTGGGACGGGGATGGCAGCTGCTGTGTGGAATACCTAGAAGGCACCTCAGTGCACCGTAGGCAGCATCTCCACCTGTGCTGTGTCCAGGCACAGTGTGCCAGCTACAACATCCTCTGCTCGTAACAGATTCAGTTCAGAGGCAAGGCCCGTGGCCCGTAACCCATTGCATTTCCCACTCTGCCCTCTCTCGTCACTCGTGCTTCCAGCATGGTACTCCCACTCTGCAGCAGTTGCTGGGGCTCTGTGCAAGCTCGTCTTCTCGGCAGAACTGAGCTTCCTGGGCTTAGAAGTTAGTTCTCGCCCTATGACTTACTAGAGCAGAGCACAGTAATCACAGACTAAACACCTATCTCTCTATAATGACGACTGGAATTAGGCACTGCTGCACTTAAGATCTACAAGCAAAGGGTCTTTAGCAACTATACAAAGTAAGAGGCAGAGGAAACAGAGAGTCCTCCTTGCAATAATTTCCCATATTCATCAGCAGCTTATCCTGTATGCTCTCAAACCTGGGACAAAATGGAGCTGACGAAGATCCACACTGTTATCTACAAGATATACTGTATCTCATGAAGACACACAGCATCTGCACGCTAAGCCAGGAGTCACAGTCAAGCAGAGCCTGGTTCTATGGTCCTGGACAAGTGGTGAGCATTTATATCCTGAAGGCAGCAACAGAACATGCAGTCAGTATAACCACCCTGAGAGGGAAGTGTTACAATGGGTCAAGAGAGTAGAATACACAATGCTTATGTATCTCTATTGAAACCATAAACAACATATGAGTACTTGAATAATAATTTGGAAAAGGCATTTCTTACTCAGTACCAAGTGGGAAGTTCCTAAACCTCTCCTCACTATTATTTCCAATGGAAACTGGCTAGCTGAGGAGAGGCTAGACAGGACTGACGTGGACATCAGCTAGAACAAAGACTGCTCTAAACTCCAATGACTTGCATACCTTTTAAGTGGCTGTGGTGGTTTGAATGTGAACCTCTCTTCATAGGTTCATATTTGAATGCTTCATTCCTAAATGGTAGAACTATTTGGGAAGCATTAGAAGGTGTGGTCCTGTTGAAGAAGTGTGTCTCTGGGGGTAGTCTTCGAGGTTTCAAAGACTCATGCCTTGAGTCTCAGAAGAGACTTTAGACTTTTAAATTCTGTGGAAACTGTGAAAGATAATGGGTACTTCTTAAGTTTAACTGAATGTGTTTTGCATTATGATATGGCCAGAACCCTATGAGTACAAGGGAGTAGAATAAAGTGGTTTAAGTGGCCTCCACAGGCCCATATAATAGAATTGTTGGTCCTCAGTTGGTGAAACTGTTTTGGCAAAGATTAGGAGGTGTGGCTTTGTTGGTCAAAGTATGTCACTGGGGGTGGGCTTGAGGTTTCAAAACACAGTGCCAAGCCTAGTCTAGCTCACTCTTCTCCTCTGACTTGCAAATTAAATGTGAACTCTCAAGCACTGTTCTAGCACCATGCCTGTTTACTTGCCTGGTGCCATGCTCCCTGTCATAATGGTCATGGACTCGCCCTCTAAAGCTGTAAGCAATGAAATGCTTTCTTTTATAAGCTGCCTTGGTCATGGTGTCTCTTCATAGCAATAGTAAAGCAATACAAACACAAGGAAAGCCATTCAGTATAGGTGGACTGGATGTCCTGGTCTTACCCATTGTCCACACTGGTGCGGACTGCCCCAACAACACCTTCTAGGACCTGGAGGGGGTCGCGTGACCCACAGAGATCAGCACTGCCACCACTGTGATAAGAAAGAGAATAATTGAGTCAGAAGAGGTCAACAGTTGAGCCTTGGAAATACACTTTCCACTGATGCACTCAGGGAACCCATTGGATTATGGCATGGCATGGTGAGGTGCTCGTTCACAACTCTAGAACTCTAGCAAATTTCCAAAGTACAACACAAGAAAAAGAAATTTTACATGTTTTCAGAATATTTTCAGATTTAAACCACCCGCTACATTCAGTTACTTTTAGGCCTTTGTCATTTTCTTCCTATGCCTACTGAACTTAACTTAAAGGATATAACATACAAAGGCCATGCCCAAAAGTGTTCTTGGCTCTGAAAGCAAAACATGGAAGGCTCCATGTTCCTGAGCCTTCTATAGCTGCAAGTTTTACATTGATTTTGGTCGAATATCTTCAGTCCACTGCCTTTAGAATCAGTCTGATCATTCAGACTTGATCAGAACCAAGTCTCCAGTAGCAGAAATGCCACAAAGGCACTAGTCTTTCCAGTGTTTATTTTGTGAGCTTTCTCTGGTTAAGAAATGGTAAATAAACAAAAAGGTACAAAATATGGCAAATAAATATCTGTTATCACTTAAAAATGAGGTGTTCTCATAAGCAACAGCAGAGAAATCATAACAGGCTAATAGAACAAAGCTTTATTAATGTGGAAGTTTTATTTCTAAAATAAAACTGCTGCCGAATTT